>NC_067301.1:6930345-7530345 GCF_020740795.1 Apus apus
AGCCTCATTTTCCTGCTATAACCCCCTCGTAACCCCCATTCCCGTTTCCCCCCTGTGACCCCCTCCATAAACACCCCTGCACCCCTATTTCCCCCCTTTCCACCTTGTATCCCCCAATTCCCCCATTTTACCCCATCACCCCTCCCACCCCCCCATTTCCCCCTACAAGGCCCCATAGCCCTCCCGGTTCCCTACAGTTCATTCCACAATGGCCTTGCACCCTCATTTCCCTCACTCCCCCTTTTAACCCCCCATAACCTATCCACCCCCCCCATTTCCCCCTATAACACCCCCATAGCGCCCCCTGGCCCCCATTTTCCCCCACTTCCCCTCAAAACTCCCCCTGCACCCTCTATTTCCTCCATTCCCCCCTATATACCCCCCCACACCCTTCCTGTCCCCCCAAAACCCCACATTCCCCCCCCATACCCTCCCTTCCCCTCCAAACACCCCCATTTCCCACCCATGCACCCCCAAACCATTTCCTCCCCTATAACCCCCCCCCATAACCTCCCATTCTCCTCATGTTACCCCATTTCTCTCCCCTGCCCCCCATTTCTCCCCACTTTCCCCTCCTACCCCCTATGACCCCCTCACCCCCCTCCCCCTTTTTCTCCCCTAACCCCCCCTGTCCCCACAGACTCCCCGACGCGGACGCCCCCCACCACAGCCCGTCCCACCACCACCCGCCAGCCCAGCACAGCCCCTGCTGCCACCACCGCCCCCCAACGCCGGCCCCTCACCCCCCGCCCCCCCCAGTCCCCCACCGGGGGGTGCCGGGCGGGTGAAGTTGCCTGTGCTGATGGGCACTGCCTGCCCCGTGACTACCTGTGCGACGGCGAGACCGACTGCGCCGACGGCAGCGACGAGGAGGCCTGTGGTGAGGGGGGTACTGGGGAGGGGACAGCTGGCCACCGCCATCTGGCCACCGTCAACTGGCCACCCATAACTGGCCACCATCAACTGGCCACTGACAACTGGCCATCAATAAGTGGCCATCAACACCTGGCCACTGATAACTGGCCACCGCTATCTGGCCCCCCACAACTACCTGTTGATGATGGCCAGTTATCAGTGGCCAGTTGTGGGTGGCCAGTTGTCCGGTGGCCAGTTGTCATGTGTCAACTTATCTGGTGGCCAGCTGATCGCTGTGGGTGGTTGCTCTGGACCCCACCTGATGGGTGCTGACCACCCCCCACCCCAGGTACCCCCTCACCCTGTGAACCCAACGAGTTCAAGTGCGGCAACGGGCACTGTGCCCTCAAGCTCTGGCGCTGCGACGGCGAGAACGACTGCGGCGATGGCTCCGATGAGGCCGGCTGCCGTGAGTGGGGAGGGTGGGCTTTGGGGACAGGGGGTGGGGACACCCTCCTGTCCCTGCCTGACACCATGTCACCCCCTGGCAGCCACCAAAGCTCCAGATGCAGCCTGCGGGCCGGCCGAGTTCCGGTGTGTGGGCAGTGGGAGCTGCATCCGCGCCAGTTACCAGTGCGACCGGGAGCCCGACTGCCCCGACCGCTCCGACGAGATCGGCTGCGGTGAGTGACACTGAGGGACACCTTGGGCAGAGCAGGGGACACCTCAGCTAAGGGTGGGAACGTGGCGCCCTCCAGGCTGCGCTGGGGCCTTGTAGTGTGGCTGAGGTTTGGGGACGATTCTGTGCTGGGGATGAGGGGCACCGTGTTGGGGATGTTGTATCCAGGGATGCTGGGGCTGGGCTGGGACCCTCTGACCAGGCTATGACAAGGACTCTGCACTGGTGACCGTGTCCCCAGGCAGTGCCACTCCGGGGCCCTGGTGCCACCATGCAGTGCTGGGTTCCATGCTGGTGTCCCCGTCCCCAAGCAGTGTGTGTCCCTGTGTGGTGTCCCTGTCCCCATGGTGTGACGGGGGGGGCTGGCAGTGTCCCTGTCCCCATGGTGTGACGGGGGGGGCTGGCAGTGTCGCTGTCCCCGTGGTGTGACAGGGGGGGCTGGCAGTGTCGCTGTCCCCGTGGTGTGACAGGGGGGGCTGGCAGTGCCCCCACAGGTGGTGACGCTCCCCCGGGAGTCGGTGCAGGCGGTGCCGGGTGAGACTGTCACTTTCACCTGTGTGGCCACCGGTGTCCCCACCCCCATTGTCACCTGGCGCCTCAACTGGGGACACACCCCCAGCAGCCACAGGTGGGGGCGGGGCCTCGAGGGGCGGGGCTAAATGGGGTGGGGCACGATGGGGCAGGGTCTAAGGGATGAATGGACCTGGCCATGGGGGTCGAGGGTGGGGCTTGGGAAAAGGGGGAGGGGCTTGAGCTTGGGGTGTGGCCTGAGGTGGGCGGGGCTTGTGCTCGGGATGGGGCCAATGGAGGGCGGGGCTTGAGGGGTGGGGCTTGTGCTTGGGGGCGGGGTCTGTATTGGTGGGAGGGGCTTGTCTTGGGGGCGGGGATACTCCCAGGGGGGAGGTCTCTGGAGATGGGAGGGGTCTGTGGTGGGTAGAGCTTTGTGGGCGGGGCTCCCAGCAAGGGGGCGGAGCCATGGACCAGCCGGGGCTGTAGGGGGGCAGGGCCTGGGCAGAAGCAGGGTCTGCAGCGGGGCTGGGTGTCCTGGGTGCTGGGGTGTGGGTGTTGGGGTGAGTGCTGGGGTGGGTACTGGTGTGGGGGTGGGGGTGGGTACTGGTGTGGGGGTGGGGGTGGGTGCTGGGGTGTGGGTGTTGTGCTGGGTGCTGGGGTGTGGGTGTTGGGGTGAGTGCTGGGGTGGGTACTAGTGTGGGGGTGGGGGTGGGTACTGGTGTGGGGGTGGGGGTGGGTGCTGGGTGCTGGGGTGTGGGTGCTGGGGTGGGTGCAGGTACCACGGTGCTGCGCAGGGTGTCGATCGTGAGCGAGGCAGGACAGGGCACCCTGACCATCCGGGACGTGAGAGAAGCCGACCAGGGCGCCTACACCTGTGAGGCCATCAACACCCTGGGCATGGTGTTCGGCATCCCTGACAGCATCCTCACTGTCACCCGCCCTGGTGAGCCCCCCAGTCTCCCCCGTGGTGTCATCACCCACCGTCACCCACCCTAGTGAGACCCCAGCTCTCCACCCATCCGACGATGTTGGCACCCACCCTGGTCAATCTCCCCCCACCCTCCCCTTCCCAACCCCCCCATGGTGTCATCATCCACTGTCACCAATTGTCACCCACACAGGGAAGCCCCCAGCGCCCCCATCCCCACCCCCCGTGGTGTCATCACTCACTGTCACCCCCTGTCATCCGCAGGGCCATGCCCAGAGGGCCACTTCCAGGTGACGGGGACATCCCGCTGCCTGCCCTGCTTCTGCTTCGGTGTCACCACGTCCTGCCGCGCCACCTCCCGCCACCGCCACCGCCTGCACCTGCGCTTCGACCGGCCCCACGACCTCAAGGGTGAGTGATGGGGACCAGGGGACGGGGACAAGGGACAGGGCGGGGGCCTGAGCGTCTTCCCCGCAGGCGTCAACGTGACGGTGCCGGCGGCGCCGTCCTCGCCGGTGCTCTCAGCCACCCAGCTGCACGTGGACGTGGGTGCTGAGGAGTTTCAGCTCCTGGACCTGTCCCGACGCTTCCTGGCCCTCGACGCCTTCTGGGCACTGCCGGACACTTTCCTTGGGGACAAGGTGACAGTGGGGTGGGGACAGGGCTGGGGGCAGGGCCAGCGTGGGTGCTGATGTCTTCTACTCCTGGTGGCAGGTGGACGCCTACGGGGGAGCACTGAGCTATGGGGTGCGGTACCGGCTGGGACGGGGACCCCCCGAGCCCACCGCCCACCCCGACGTGGTGCTGAGGGGCCACGGGCGGCAGCTGCAGGCACGTGGTGGGGCCACCCGGCCTGATGTCCTCAACCGGCGGCACGTGCCCTTCACCGAGGTGGGTGGGAGCTGGGCAGGGGGGAATGGCAGGAGGTGGTAGTGATGGTAGTGGTGGGACAGTGATGGTGGTGCTGGTGGGTTATGGCAATGGTAGTGGGAGGTGATGGGTGATGATAGAGGGATGGTGGTGGTGGTGGTGGGACAGTGATGGTGGTGGGTGATAGCAGTGATGATGGGAAGGTGATGATGGTGGTGGGGGTTGGGGTGAAGTGGTGGTAATGGCAGCGGTGGGGGGTGATGGTGGAGGTGGGAGGTGATGGCAGTGATTGTGGGAGGTTGATGGGTGGTCGTTGTAGTGGGTGGGTGATGGTGGTAGTGGGCGGTGCTGATGGTGTGATGGTGGTGATGGCAGTGGTGGTAGGTGTGCGGTGATGGTGGTGGTGATGGATAAGTGATGGTGGTGGTGGGTGATGGTGGTGGTGGCAATGGTGGTAATGGTGGGCTGAAGGTTGTGGGTGGATGATGCTCATGGTGATGCTGATGGCAGTGGTGATAGGTGGGGATGGCAGTGGCAAGGATGGTGGGGTGATGGTGCTGGGTGATAGGTGGGTGATGCTGGTGGTGGTGGGTGGGTGATGGGTGATGCTGGTGATGCCAGCGGTGGCGGGTGGGTGATGGCAGCCTTGGAGTGACCCTGGTGCCACCATCCTGGCAGGACCACTGGGAGGACGAGGAGGGTGGCCCAGTGAGCCGGGAGCTGCTGCTACTGGTGCTGCAGGACCTGGAGAGCATCTTCATCCGGGCAGTGTACGACGGGCGCATGGCCAGCGTGGGGCTCAGCGACGTGGCCATGGATGTCACCAGCCCTGGTGACACCGGCCTGGGGCCAGCTGGGGATGTCGAGGAGTGCAGGTGACTGCTGGCAGCGGGGTGGTGGGCGGGGTGCCACCACCACCACCATGCCACCATCACACCGCTGTGTCCCCAGGTGCCCCGTGGGCTACTCGGGGCTGTCGTGCCAGCGCTGTGCCACCCGCTTCGAGCGGGTGACAAAGGGACCCTACCTGGGGACCTGCTCTGGCTGCGGCTGCCATGGCCACTCCAGCACCTGTGACCCCGTTTTTGGGCACTGCCTGGTAAGGAGGGGGGCGTGACAGAGGTGACAAGGGTGACAAGGGGATATGGTGATATGTCACCACACCACGTGTCCCATGTCCCCTCCAGAACTGCCAGCACAACACGGAGGGTCCCCAGTGTGAGAAGTGCAAACCCGGCTTCTTCGGCGATGCCACCAAGGGCACGGCCACCGCCTGCCACCCGTGTCCCTGTCCCTACACCGAGCCGTCTCGCAGGTAGGTGCCGATCCCAGGGGACACCCCCCCTCCCCAAAATGCCACCACCCCTGGGGTGTCACCCGGGTTGTCACCCACAGGTTTTCGGAGTCGTGCTTCCTGGACACGGATGGCCAGGCCACCTGTGACGCCTGCGCGCCCGGTTACGCCGGACGACGCTGCGAGAGGTGGGGGGTCCCTCAGTCACCCCCACCCATGGGAACCCCCCATCCATGGGCTCCCCCTAACCCACAGGACCCTTCACCCATCACCCTCCCATCCCCATAGGTGCGCTCCAGGCTATGAGGGAGACCCTGTCCAGCCTGGTGGCAAGTGCACTCCAATTGGTGAGTGGGGGGGGCTGGTTGGGGGGTGCCCCCCACCCCCCAACCATGGGTGCCCCCCACCCTCACCCTCTCTGCCTGCAGGCCAGGAGCTCATCAAGTGTGACGCCCGCGGGGGCAAGGATGCAGCTGGTGGCACCTGCCACTGCAAGGTGGGGACAGGGCAGGGGAGGGGGGGTGAGTGGTCATGGCCCCTCAGCACCTCGTGTGACCCCCCCACAGTACCCACAGTGTCCCCCCATAGCACCAGGTGTGACCCCTACAGCTCCTGGTGTGAACCCTCCCCACAGCACCCAGTGTGTCCCCACCAGCACCTGGTGTCCCCCCCTTCCTTGAAGCCTCCCATGACCCCTGGTGACCTTCCCTGTGCCCCCCCCATAGCCCTTTCCCTGACCCCCAAGCCTTCCCCCCGCATTGACCCCAGATGACCCTCCCCATGCCCTCCCATAACCCCTCCCCATGACCCCCCATCACCCCCTGGGTCACCCTCCCCCCGTGTTACCTCCCATCATCCCCTCCCATCACCCTCCCAGTGACCCCTCCACAATCCCCCCATGACCCCCCCAGTCCCTGCCCCTGTCCCCAGCCCAACGTGCATGGCCAGCTGTGCCATGTCACCCTGTCCCTGTCCCCAGCCCAACGTGCGTGGCCGCCTGTGTGACTCCTGCGCCGCGGGCACCTTCCACCTGAGCGCGGCCAACCCCGCGGGCTGCCTGCCCTGCTTCTGCATGGGCGTCTCCCGGCACTGCGCCAGCTCCGCCTGGAGCCGCCACCAGGTACCGTGGCCTCTGGGACGGGTGGTGCCACGGAGGGCCATGCTGGGCCATGCCATGTGGCGCAGTGCCATGCTGGGCCATGTTGTGCCATGGAGCACTGTGCCACAGGATGTATGTCATGCGGGGCCATGTAGTGCCATGCTGGGCCATGCTGTGGCTTGTTGTGCCTCTGGTGCCATGCCATGTGATGTAACGCTAGGTTGGGCCACGTAGTGCCATGCTGTCCCGTGCCATGCCATGCAGTGCTGTGCCATGCCCCACCATGCCGTGCTGTACCATGTCGTGCTGTCCCATGTCATGTTGTGCCATGCTCTGTAGTGCCATTAGTGCCGTGCTGTGCCACGCACTGCCGTGTAGTGCCATGCCCTGTCCTGCCCTGCCGTGTCCCCACCAGCCCTCCCTGCTGTCCCTGCAGGTCCAGCTGACAGCTGAGGACTCTCCCCCTCTGGGCTTGGCCAACCTGGCGGGCACCCACTCGGTGGGCACCGGTGCCCGCTTCTCCTCCCCGCGGGAGCTGCTCTTCGACACCTTCCCTGCGCTGCCCCGCGACGTCTACTACTGGGTGCTGCCCGCGCCCTTCACCGGGGACAAGGTGACAGCGCTGGGGACAGCCATGGGGGGACACAGCCAGGGTTGCCATGCCTGGCTGAGCTTTGCCATGTGCACCCCGGCAGGTGACATCGTACGGCGGGGAGCTGCGGTACCGGGTGACACACCGGGCAGGGGCAGGTGCCCAGGCCCTGTCCCCCCAGCCCGACGTGCTGCTGCAGGGCAACGGCATCTTGCTGGAGCACCTCAGCGGGGCCAGCGTCCCCAGCGGCGTCCCCACCACCATCACCGTGCCCTTCCGCGAGGTGAGGACCTGAGGGGGGAGGGTGTTGGGGTGTTCCCCATCCTGGGGAGGGGCTGGGGACACCGCGGTCACCGCTCTGTGCCCGCAGAGTGCCTGGCGCCGGGCGGACGGGCGCGATGCCACCCGCGAGCACCTGCTGATGGCCTTGGCTGACATCGACCTGCTCATGATCCGGGCGTCCTACTCAGACCAGCCTGAGGAGAGCAGGTATGGGAACATGGGACGTTGGACACGGGCTGGGGGACACGGGCAGGGCAGTGGGGACGTGTCCTCTTGTCTCCCAGGCTGGCTGATGTCACTCTGGACGTGGCGGTGCCACACGCCACCGGCCGCCCGCCAGCGGTGGAGGTGGAGGATTGTGCCTGCCCCGCCGGGTACCGCGGGGCCTCCTGCCAGGTGAGACTCCCTCAGGTGTCCCCTCACCCAGCCTGAGGGACGCCGAGTGCTGGCCCCAACCCGCCTGTCCCCGTGTCCCCTCCACAGGACTGTGACACCGGCTACACGCGCAGCGGCACCGGGCTCTACCTGGGGACCTGCGAGCCCTGCCAGTGCCACGGCCACGCCAGCGAGTGCCACCCCGAGACTGGCATCTGCCAGGTGAGCTGGGGACAGCAAGAGGACACCCCAGGGACCCCCACGGCAGTGACACCAACGCTGTCACTCCCTCTCCTTTGCAGGGCTGCCGGGACCACACCGAGGGTCCCCAATGTGACAAGTGCCAACCTGGCTACTACGGCGATGCCACCCGGGGCACCCCGGGTGACTGCCAGCCCTGTCCCTGCCACGGACCCCACGATGACAACCAGTAGGAGCCACCCCCTTGTCCCCTACGCCCCTGGGGACACTGCTGAGGTGTCACCCATGCCCTTTGTCCCCTCCACAGGGTGACCAAGAGCTGCTTCGAGGACAGGGACGGGCAGCCCACCTGCAGCGCCTGCGCCCCGGGGCACAGCGGGCGCCTCTGTGAGAGGTGACAAGGGACCCGAGAGGGGGGTGGGGGCTGGTTTTGGGGTACAACCCCGCCCTTCATGTCATTTTTGGTGTCCCCCCCCAATAGGTGCTCGCCGGGGTATGTGGGGGACCCTCTGCGGGGAGAGCCCTGCCGAGGTGAGTGTCCCAGGGAGGGAACCGGGCAGTGTCCCCCACAGTGGTGGCACTGGGGGGTCCTGCCTAACCTCTGTGTGTGTCCCCCAGTGCCAGGTGTCCCCGTTGGGCAGTGCCAGTGTGATCCACGTGGCAGTGTGGGCGAGGGCTGTGATGCCAGCGGGCAGTGCCGCTGCAAGGTGAGGCTTGTGTGTCCCCAGAGTGTCCCCAAAGCCTGGGGAGGGGACACAGCGGTGTCACCCACCCTGTGCATGTCCCCAGAGTGTCCCCAAAGCCTGGGGAGGGGACACAGCGGTGTCACCCACCCTGTGCGTGTCCCCAGTGTGTCCCCAAAGCCTGGGGAGTGGGACACAGCAGTGTCACCCACCCAGTGTGTGTCCCCAGACTGTCCCCAAAGTGTGGGCAGGGGGACACAGTGGTGTCACCCATCCTGTATATGTCCCCAGACTGTCCCCAAAGCCTGTGGAGTGGACACAGTGGTGTCACCCACTGTCACCCAGCCTGTTTGTTTCCCCCCTGGAGTGTCCCCAAAGTACGAGGAGGGGAATACAGCAAGTCACCTACCCTGTGTGTCCCCCCAAAGCCTCGGGAGGGGGACACAGCAGTGTCACCCACCCTGTGTGTGTCCCCAGATTGTCCCCAGAGTGTGGGCAGGGGGACACAGTGGTGTCACCCACCCTGAGTGTGTCCCCAAGCCTGGGGAGTGGACACAGCAGTACCACTCACTGTCACCCAGCCTGTATGTCCCCCCGGAGTGTCCCCAAAGCACGAGGAGGGGAACACAGCGGTGTCACCCACCCCGTGTGTGTCCCCCCCAGGCCAACGTGGAGGGTCCCCACTGTGCCACCTGCCGTCCCCACCACTTCCACCTGAGTGCCACCGAGCCGGGTGGCTGCCTGTCCTGCTTCTGCATGGGCATCGTGCAGCTCTGCTCCAGCTCCGCCTACGCCCGCGGCACCGTCAGTGTCCCCTGATGTGTCCCCCCCAACCCCGCACACCCCTGGGGGCCCCACCTCAGTATATGCCCCCCCAGTATAGCCCCCCCAGTATACCCGCCCTGAGGGGTTAACCCCATATATGTGCCCCCCCCACCCCCAATATGCTCCCCTTGCTCGAGCCCCACCTTACCCACCCTGCTATACCTACCCCAATGGGGTGACCACAGTGTTCACCCCAATATCCCCCCAATATATCACCCAATATACCCCCCAGTATAGCCCCCAATATCCCTCCAATATCCTCCCCCAATATCCTCCCCTATATCCCCCCAATACCCCCCCCATATACCCCCAATATCCCCCCCAATATCCCCCTCTAGTACCCCCCCAATATCCTCCATTATGTTCCCTCCAATATCCTTCCAATATGCCCCCCATATCCCCTCTAGTATCTCCCCAATATCCCACCCCATATGGCCCCCCAATATATCCCCCACTAACCCCCATTATATACCCCCTCCATATCCCCCATGATATCCCCCCCAATATCCCGCCCCCATGTGCTCACCCCCATATCTGCACCCCAATGCACCCACCCTGATAGACTCACCCCATACACATCCCCCCTCTCAATATACCCCACTCACCCCCCCCACCCCCAGGTCCAGACCCCCTTCACCCCCGGGGACCCCCAGGGCTTCTCCCTGGTGAACCGGCAGCGCAGCACCCGGGTGAGCTCCGGGCTGGAGGTGGAGCTGGGACCCCCGGGACCCTCCCAGCCCCACCTCAGCTACCGCCGCTTCGGGGACTTGCCCCCCGACTCCTACTACTGGCAGCTGCCACCCCCCTACCAGGGGGACAAGGTAAGTGGGGGGGTGTCTCCCCGGGACAGGGGTGCCCGTGGGAGCACCCAGCCTGGCACCACCTGCACCCACTCCTGGGCACCCCTGGGTGCTCTGGCAGGGCAGGTGGGCACAGCCCCCTGTGTCCTGCCTTTTCCTTTATCCTACTTTTTGCTTTTCCTTCTCCCATCACATCTCCATCCTCTTCTCCTTCCCCATCCCTATTCCTGCCCTATTCCCTTCCCCATCTTCTTCCTTTTTCCTGCTTTTCCCTGTTCCCTTTCCCATCCTTTCCCTATCCCCGTCCCATTCCAAACTCATCCCCTTCCCCTTCTGCTTCCCATCCCCACCCTGTCCTCATTCTGTATCTCTACTTATCCTCATCCTAATCCCATCCCCATCTCAATCCCATCCCCATCCTAATCCCAACTGCATCCCTATCCCCATCCTATCCTTGTCCCCATCCCTATTCCATCCCCACCCTAATCCCATCACATCCCTATTCCGTCCCCGTCCCCACCCTATACCACCCTACCCCCTCCTGCCCCACCCCATCCAATCCCCATTCCCTATCTATCCCAATCGTATCCCCATCCCAATGCTAATGCCACCCCCATCCCCACCCCAATCCCACCCCCATCCCCACCCCAATCCCATCCATCTCCCCACACAGGTGGGCTCCTACGGTGGGCGCCTCCGCTACACCCTGTCCTACACCCCGGGGAGGCAGGGAGCCCCCCTGCCTGACGCCGACATCCAGATCACGGTACTGGGGGGGACGGGACAGGGTGGGGGACAGAGGGGGACAGGGTGACACCAGAACTCCCCCCTTGACCCCCTCCATCTCCTCAGGGCAACGACATCACGCTGGTGGCCTACCAGCCTGACCTGCCCCCGGGGACACCCAAGACCTTCGAGATCATTTTTCGGGAGGTAGGAGGGGGGGCAGGTGGCTTTTGTCCCCAGTGTTCCCAGGGTGTTCCCCCCACCTTAACCCCTCCCTCTGTCCCCAGCAATACTGGCAGCGGCCGGACGGGCAGCCGGCCACCCGGGAGCATCTCCTGATGGCTTTGGCCGACCTGGACGAGATCCTCATCCGAGCCACCTACTCCAGCGCCCCGGCCGCCGCCACCATCGCCGACGTCACCATGGAAACCGCCGTGCCCCCCCAGCCCGGCCTGCCCCCCGCCCTGGAGGTGGAGGAATGTCGCTGCCCCCCCGGCTACCATGGCCTGTCCTGCCAGGTGAGACCCCCCTCATTACCCCCCTCCTCACCCCCCTCATCACCCTCCTCATCACCCCCCCCATCACCCTCATTGCCCCCCTCATCACCCTCCTCATCATCCCCTCATCATCCCCTCATCACCCCTTCTCATCACCCCCATCGTCACCCCCATCACGCCCATAACCCCTCATCACCCCCCATCTCCCACCCCCCATCCCCATCACCCCCCTCACCCTACTCACCCCACTTACCCCCACCCATCCCACATCACCCCCTTCAGCCCCCACAATAACCCCCATCACCCCCCACCTCCCCTCAGACCCCCCTTCCCCCCTCACCCCCGATCACCCCCGATCACCCAACATTATTCTGGGGGAGTCACAGCACTGACGCCCCCTGTTTTTTCCCCCCCACAGGACTGTGCCCCCGGGTACACCCGCACAGGGGGGGGTTTGTACCTGGGCCACTGTGAGCTCTGCGAGTGCAACGGCCATTCCGAGAGCTGCCACCCCGAGAGCGGCCTCTGCTCCGTAAGGGACACCTCCAGGGGGGGCCGGGGTCTCCTCCCACCCCTCACCCCCCCGGCTCACATGTGTGTGTCCCCCAGGGGTGCTTGCACAACACAGCAGGGGACTTCTGTGACCAGTGTGCCCCCGGGTTCTACGGGGACGCCACTGCCGGGACCCCCGAGGACTGCCAGCCCTGTGCCTGTCCCCTCCCCTACCCCGAAAACCAGTGAGTGCTGGTGCCAGGGAGGGGGTGCCGGGGTGGGGGAGGTGGGAGGTGCCAGGGAGGGGACGTGTCCCCACCTCGTCCTGTCCCCACAGGTTCTCCAGGACTTGTGAGAGTCTGGGGGGTGGCGGGTACCGCTGCACTGCCTGTGAGCCAGGGTACACCGGGCAGTACTGCGAGCGGTGAGGCTGGAACCCCAGCACCCACCCCCCTGTACCCACCCCATATACCCACTCCCTAATTCCCACTTCCCTATACCCACCCCCAATACCTACCCCCCAATGCCCACCCCATGTACCCATCCACCTATACCCACCCCCAAATACCCACCCCAAATACCCACCACCTCCAAATACCCACCCCAAATATCCATCTCCAAATACCACCCACCCCCATAAACCCACCCTGGTACTCTCACCCTTACACCCACTTCAACCCGCTCCCCCCAGATGTGCTTACCCTGATGTACCCACCCCCATATACCCACCCTGGTGGGCACCCGCTGATAGACCCACCCAATGTGCTTACCCTTTCCCCCTGCCCCAATACACTCACCTCGATATACCCACCCTGAAAGACTCACCTTAGAGGGCTCACCCCAGTATCTGCACCCCAATATACCCACGCTGATGGGGGTCACCCCCATATATGACCCCCGATATGCTCATCTCAGTATACCCCCCTACCATACCCACCCTGATACACCCACCCCAATGTTAACCCCGATAAACCACCCCCATACCCATCCCAACATGCCCCCCCCAATATGCTCACCCCCATATATGCCCCCCAATATCTGCACCCCAATACACCCACCCTGATATGATCACCCTAATGGGCTCACCCTGCTATAGGGAGCCCCCATATATATCCCCCCCCGGGAATACCCACCCCCATGGGCTCACCCCATTATCTGTACCCCAGTATCCTCTCCAATATATCCACCCCAGTGGGCTCACCCTGATACATCTACCCCAATATACCCACACCAACAGGCTCACCAATATTTACACCCCAATATACCCCCCCATACATGCACCCCCTTGGGCTCACCCAAATATCTGCACCCCAATACACCCCCCTGATACAGCCGTCCCCATGAACTCACCCCAATATCTGCACCCCAATATACCGCTCCACATACCCACCCCAATGTCTGCACCCCAGTGTCCCCCCGCCATATGCCCACCCTATGGACTCACCCCAATATACCCCTCCACATACCTACCCTAATATCTGCACCCCAGTATACCCGTGACTTAACTTACCCCAGTATCTGCACCTCAATATACCCCCCCACATACCCACCCCAGTATCTGCACCCCAGTATACCCCCCTTATACGGCGGTCCCCATGAACTCACCCCAATATCTGCACCCCAATATACCCCTGACTTAACCTACCCCAGTATCTGCACCCCAATATAGGCCCCCACATACCCACCCCAGTATCTGCACCCCAGTATACCCCCCCTTATACAGCGGTCCCCATGAATTCACCCCAATATCTGCACCCCAACATACCCCTGACATACCCACCCCAATATACCCCCCCATATACCCACCCCAGTGTCCGCACCCCAGTATATACCCCAATCACCCACCCCATGGACTCACCCCAGTATCTGCACCCCCACATACCATCCCGATATACCCCCCCCATGAGCTCACCCCATTTCTGCCCCTCCCATATCCCCTCCTCCACATACCCCCCCCTCCCAACACTCCCCCTCTCTGTCCCCCCAGCTGCGCTCCGGGCTACACGGGTGACCCCACGTCCCGTGGGCAGGGCTGTGTCCCCACGGGGTCCCCGGTGCCGCTGGCCGTCCGTGTCCACCCGCCGCGCACGGCGGTGGCGCAGGGCAGCGCTGTCACCCTGCGGTGCCAGGCCACGGGAGACCCCCCCCCTCTATTACCACTGGGCACGAGAGGACGGGCGACCCCTCCCCGAGGGCGCCCAGAGCCGCCACCAAGGTACGGGGTGGCTCGGGGAGGAGGACACCGGGGTGTCCCCGTGGGGGACGGGAGGTGGGGTGTCACCTGAGTGTCCCCATCCTAGGTGAGGAGCTGCACTTCCCCAACATCCAGCCCTCCGAAGCCGGCGTCTACATCTGCTCCTGCCGCAACCTCCGGCACAGCAACGCGAGCCGCGCCGAGGTCATTGTCACTGGTAGGTCATGGTCACCAGCAGGTCATGGTCACCAGTGGGTTGCTAGGGGCACTTGGGGACAGAGGGGGAGGAGCGTGGCTCAGCTCTCCTGTCTTGGTGCAGAGACCCCTGACAAGCCCATCACTGTCACCGTGGAGGAGAAACGGGTGCAGCGGGTGAAACCTGGGACTGATGTCACCTTCGTCTGCACGGCCAAGAGCAAGGTCAGCCTGGGGCACAGAGCATGGTGGGGGCATGGGGACACCTCTGGATGCCCATGGGGACATCCAGGGCACGGAGACACCCCTGCGTGCCCATGGAGACATCTAGGTCACAGGGACACCTGAGGGTGCCCATGGGGACATCCAGATCACAGGGACACCTGAGGGTACCCATGGGGACATCCAGGGCACGGAGACACTGCTGTGTGACTGTGGGCACATCCAGGCCACAGAGACACTCTGGGTGTCCATCGGGTCTCACAGAGCTAAGGGACACTTTTGGGTGCCCATGGGGACATCCAGGTCACAGGGTCACGGCTTCTCCACGGGTGCCCAGCTGGGCCTGCAGCCCTGCCCCCCCGTGTCCCCGTGGCCATCCCCGAGGGCTCAGGCCTGCTGATCCCCCCAGTCCCCAGCCTACACGCTGGTGTGGACGCGGCAGCACCACGGGTCCCTGCCGCCCGGCGCTGTCGACTTCAACGGGATCCTGACCCTGCGCCGCGTGCGGCCCCAGGACGCCGGCGTCTACATCTGCACCGGCTCCAACATGTTGGACATGGACGAGGGCACCGCCACGCTCTACGTGCAGGGTGGGCACCTGGGCAGGGGGTGATGGGTGGGGTGGGCCACCAAGCATGGGGTGATGGGCAGGGGAGGCAACTGGATGCCAGGGTGGACAACCAGATGCTGGGGTGATGGGCGGGATGGGCAACTGGGCATGGGGTGATGGGTAGGGGGGGCAACGAGATGCCAGGGTGGGCAACCAGATGCTGGGGTGATGGGCAGGGTGGGCACCTGGGCATGGGGTGATGGGCAACCAGACACCAGGGTGGGCAGCCAGATGCTGGGGTGGTGGGCAGGATGGGCATCTGGACACTGGGATGAGGGGAAGAGTGGACAACCAGATGCCAGGGTGATGGGCACACTTGGTGCCAAGAGGCTGGGGTGCTGGGTGGGGTGGGCAACCAGATGCTGGGGCAATGGGCACACTCAATGCCCAGATGCTGGGTTGACAGGCACATTTGGCAAGCAGACACCGGGGTGATGGGCACACTTGGTGTCCAGATGCTGGGGCAGTGGGCTGGCTCACCGCCCAGATGCCAGGGTGATGGGCACATCTGCCACCCAGATGCTGGAGTGGTGGGCACGCTCAGTGCCCAGACACCAGGGTGATGGGCACACTGGTGCCCAGATGCTGGGGTGATGGTCTCACTTGGTGCCCAAATACTGGGGGGATGGTCTCACTTGGCAACCAGATGCCAGGGTGTTGGACACCCCTGGCACCCAGTTGCTGGGGTGATGGGCACACTCCCTGCCCAGACACCCTGGTGACGGGCACACTCAGCGCTCAGAGGCTGGGGGTGCTGGGCCTGCTCCCCTGAGCCCCTTGCCCTCCCGCAGCCCCCTCGAAGACTCAGATGTTTTACGGCCCCGTTGAGTTCATGGAGGGGCACAGACCAGGTAGGTCCCCAGTTGGGGGGGGTCCAGGGAAGATGGATGGGGGGGGCATCCACACCCCCACCCCCCCTGCACCCACTGCATGCTGGGGCTCCACCGCGCACCCACCGCTGGCCGCACCGCGCTGCCCCCGCTTCCCACGGCCACAGGGGTTCAGTGCCACGGTGGGGGCGGGGGGTCAGTGCCACTGAGGGGGCCAGCCAGCCCTGAGCCCCCCCCCACCCCACCGGGTGTCACCGCAGCTGTCACCGCCGCCGCCCCCACCGCCGCCGTGGAGCCGGCACAGCTGAGCGTGGCACCGGGGCAACCGGCCGAGTTCCGCTGCGTGGGCACCGGCAGCCCCCCACCCACCCTCGAGTGGCTTGGTAGGTCTGGGGGTGGGGTGGGGGACACCGGAGACAGCCTTGGGGACATGGGGACCCGGGGTGACCCCGGCTGTGTGTGTTCCCCCCCCCAGGCACGCTGCCCCCACGGGCCGTGGTGCAGGGGGACACGCTGCGGTTCGGGGCCGTCGAGCCCGGGGACGAGGGACACTACGAGTGCCGGGCGCGCAGCAGCGGTGGGCAGCACACGGCCAGGGCCTTCCTCCATGTGCAAGGTGAGCCTCCTCCCACCTCCTGGTTAGTCCTGTCACCCCCGTGGTCCCCATGGGTCCTGTTGTCCATGCCCATCCCCATCATCTCGGTCATCCCTGTTGTCCCCGTGAGCCCCATTGTCCATCCCCATCATCTCTGTTCCTGTCATCTCCATCATTCCTGTCATCCCCATGGTGCCCATTGTCCATCCCCATCATTCCCATTTCCATCATCTCCATCATCATCATCCCAGTCATCTGTCATCCCCATTGTCCATCCCTGTCCCCATCATCTCCGTCATCCCGGTCATCCTCATTGTCCCCGTGGTCCCTGTTGTCCTAATTGTTTGTCCCCATCATCTCTATCATCTCTGTCATCCCTGTCATCCCCATGGTCCCCATTGTCCATCCCCATCACCTCCATCATCATGGTCATCCCTGTGCTCATTGTCCATCCCCATCATCTCTATCCCCGTCATCTCCATCTCCATCATCTCCATCTCCATCATCCCAGTAATCCTTATTGTCCCCACAGTCCCCATCGTTTATCCCCATCATCCCATTGTCCCCATCATCCCCTTCATCCCTGCCACCCTGGTTGTCTCCAACACTCCCACCATCCCTGTCACCCTCATTGTCCCAATCATCCTTCATTGTCCCTATCTCCCCCGTTGTCTGCATCATTCCCATCATCACTATTGTTCCCATCATCTGCATTGTCTTCATTGTCCCTATCATCCTCCTCTCCATTTCCCCATTAACCCCATCACCCCAATTATCTGCACTGTCCCATCGTCCCACCATCCTTATCACTCCCATCATCCCCATCACCTCCATTGTCCCCATTGTCTGCATTGTCCCCATCATCCCCATTGCCCCCAACATCCCCATCACTTCCATTATCTCCATTGTCCCCATCATTTCCATTGCCCCATCGTCTGCATTGTCCCCATTGTCCCCAACATCCCCATCACCTCCATCATCTCTCTTGTCCCCATCAACCCCATGTCCCCCATGTCCCCCTGATACCACCCTGTCCCCACAGCCCCTGGTGCCCCACGGGTGCAGGTGAGCCCAGAGAGGACAGAGGTGACAGAGGGCTCCACGGTGCGGCTCTACTGCCGCGTCTCAGGGTCACCCCCCGCCACCCTCACCTGGGAGAAGCAGGGGGGGACCCTACCACCCCAGGTGAGTTGGGGAGGGTGGCCAGTACCCATGGGTACTGCCTTGGGGGGGCACAGTGGGCACCTCTGATGCCCTCCCTGGTGCTCAGGCCCGCACAGAGGACGGTGACATTGCCACGCTGCTGCTCCCCACTGTCACCGCGGCTGACGCCGGCGTCTACCTCTGCGTGGGCACCAGCGCCACTGGCACGGCCCGCGCTGCCATCCAGGTGGCCGTGGTGGCAGGTGAGGCAGGCAGGGGACACCAGTGGGGTCTGGGGACAGTTTCAGGGGAAGCCACAAGCCCACCTGTGCGTGTTCCCCCCTCGTTTCACCCCCCGCAGGGTCAGCACCACCCGTGCGCATTGAGTCCTCATCCCCGTCTGTCACCGAGGGGCAGAGCCTGGACCTCAACTGCCTGGTGGCAGGATCGGGCCCTGCCACTGTCACCTGGTACAAGCGCGGTGGCTCCCTGCCCGCCGGCCACCAGGTAGGGTGCAGAGGGGAGTGTCACCCCAAATCCTGCCCTGTCCCCCACCATGTGACACCCACACGTGTGTCCCCAAATCCTGCCCTGTCCTCTGCCATGTGACACCCACGTCTGTCCCCAACTCCAGGTTTTGGGGTCCCGGCTCCGTGTCCCCCACGTCACAGCAGCTGATTCAGGGGAGTACGTGTGCCGGGTGACATCAGGGACCAGTGTACGGGAGGCCTCTGTCATTGTCACCGTCGTGGCCGCAGCTGGATCATCCTATGGTGAGACTAGGCATGGTGGCATCAGGGGGGGATGTGCTGGTCCCAGACAGGTGGTCACAGATCTGTCCTCTCCCCTCCAGGGCCACCAGCTTCAGGTGTCCCCGTTCGCATTGAGGCGTCCTCGTCCACCGTGGCTGAGGGACAGAGCCTGGACCTCAACTGTGTGGTGGCCGGGCAGGGACAGGCCACTGTCACCTGGTACAAGCGTGGGGGGTCCCTGCCCGCCAAGCACCAGGTAAGGGACATTGGAGGAGATGTCACCAAGGGGGTGGTTGGGGTTGATGCACAGCTCTGTGCAAGCTCAGGTGGCCCCATGTAAATTCAGGTGGCCCCACACAAGCCCAGGTGGCCCCACACAAGCCCAGATGGACCATGCAAGCCTAGGTGGCCCTGTGCAAGCTCGAGTATCCCCATGCAAGCCCAGGTGGCCCATGCAAGCCCAACTGGCACTTTTGCAAGCCCAAGTGGCTCCACACAAGCCCAGGTGGCACTTGAGGAGACTTCAGCTTTCTAGTGGCCCCCATACAAGCCCAGCTGGTCCCATGCAAGCCCCAGCAGCCCTGTGGAAGCCCAAAGGGCCATGGTGACCCCCATGTCCCCTCCCCGCAGGTGTCCGGCTCCCGGCTGCGCCTGCTGCAGGTGACAGCGGCCGACTCGGGCGAGTACGTGTGCCGGGTGACCAGCGGGGCCACCACCAAGGAGTCTGCTGTCATGGTGACAATCCAGCCCAGCGGGGCCGGCGCCTACCGTGAGTGGGGACTGGGAGGGGACGGTCCCAGTGGAGGGTCCCTGTGTGCCACTGCACGGAGCCGTGTCTCGTGCCTGTGCTGGGGGGCTCTGCCCTGGTCACTGGTGTCACCCTCTTATCTTGGTCCCCAGCCCCGGGTGGCACGACCCCCCTGCGCATTGAGTCCCCATCCTCTGCTGTGGCTGAGGGACAGACCCTGGACCTCAACTGTGTCATCGCCAGCCCCGCACAGGCCACTGTCACCTGGTACAAGCGCGGCGGGTCCCTGCCTGCCAAGCACCAGGTAGGGGACAGTGAGAGGGTTGTCCCCAAGGGGGATGGTTGGGGTTGGTGCACAGCTCCATGCAAGCTCAGGTGGCCCCGTGGAAGCCCAAGTGGCCTCATCTAAGCCCAGCTGGCCCCGTGCAAGCCCCAGCAGCCCCATGGAAGCCCAAAGGGCCCTGGTGACCCCCATGTCCCCTCCCCGCAGGTGTCCGGCTCCCGGCTGCGCCTGCTGCAGGTGACAGCGGCCGACTCGGGCGAGTACGTGTGCCGGGTGACCAGCGGGGCCACCACCAGGGAAACCTCCATCATGGTGACAATCCAGCCCAGCGCGGCCAGCGCCTACCGTGAGTGGGGACTGGGAGGGGACAGGGGACATTACTCAGGGGTGTCCTTGAGCCTGGCATGAATCATCCTCTGGAGAAGCCATGGCTGTGTGTGCCCATCCCAGCTTCCTGGGTTCCCGGTGTCCCTAAGAGGGCTGACATGTTGGCAGTCATGGTCTCTAACCTGTCTTGGTCCACAGCCCCAGGTGGCACAACCCCCCTGCACATCGAGACCTCGTCCCCATCGTCGCCCGTGGCCGAGGGACAGACCCTGGACCTCAACTGTGTCATCGCCAGCCCCACACAGGCCACTGTCACCTGGTACAAGCGCGGGGGGTCCCTGCCTGCCAAGCACCAGGTAGGGGACAGCAAGGGGCATGTCCCCAAGGGGGGTGGTTGGGGTTGACCTATGGCTCTGTGCAAGCCCAGGTAGCCTAGTTGACTCCCATGCAAGCCCAGTTGGCTCCATGCAAGCCTGGGTGGTCCTTGTGCCATCTCTGGTGACCCCATGCAAGCCCAGTTGGCTCCATGCAAACCCTGGTGGCCCATGCAAACCCAGTGACCCCCTGGAAGCCCAGGTGGCCTCATGCAAGCCCAGCTGGCCCCATGCAAGCACTGGTGGCCCTGGTGGCCCCCTGGAAACCAAGGTGGTTCATGCAAGCCAAAGTGGCCTCATGCAAGCCCAGCTGGCCCCAAGCAAGCACTGATGGCCCCGTGGAAGCTCCAGTGGCCCTGGTGACTCCTGTGTCCCCTCCCCGCAGGTGTCCGGCTCCCGGCTGCGCCTGCTGCAGGTGACAGCGGCCGACTCGGGCGAGTACGTGTGCCGGGTGACCAGCGGGGCCACCACCAGGGAAACCTCCATCATGGTGACAATCCAGCCCAGCAGGGCCAGCGCCTACCGTGAGTGGGGACTGGGAGGGGACATGGGGACCGTGCCGCAGTGTCCTTGGGGTGACCCTGCCATCTCTGTCCCCAGCCATCGGTGTCACCCCCCCGGTGCGCATCGAGTCCTCATCCTCCTCTGTGGCTGAGGGACAGAGCCTGGACCTCAACTGCCTGGTGGCCGGGCAGGGACAGGCCACTGTCACCTGGTACAAGCGTGGGGGGGCCCTGCCAGCCAAGCACCAGGTAGGGGACACGGGAGGAGCATTTTGGGAGAATAAAGGGGGTTTTGGGGTTCCACGAGATTTGTGACCCCTTGTCACCTGTGTCACCGCCCCCCCCCCAGGTATCAGGCACCCGCCTACGCATCCCCCAGGTGACAGCAGCCGATTCAGGGGAGTACGTGTGCCGGGTGACATCGGGCGGTGTCACCCATGAGACGTCCCTCATCGTCACCATCCAGACTGGCAGTGGCTCCTCTTATGGTACTGGGGACAGGTGGGAGGTGACACAGGGACAGGACAGGGACACGTTGGCTGACCCCACTGTCACCCCCAGCTGTCGGTGTCACCCCACCGGTGAGGATCGAGACCTCCTCTGCAGCTGTCACCGAGGGACAGACCCTGGATCTCAACTGCATGGTGGCAGGACAAGGCCACCCCCATGTCACCTGGTACCGGCGCGGGGGGGCTCTGCCCCCCAACAGCCAGGTGGGACGCCAGGGGAGGTGGCATCACCCATGGAGCACAGCCTCACCTCAAACCCTTGACATGTCCCCAACTTGTCATCTCCACAGGTGTCGGGCACCCGCCTGCGCCTCGCCCAGGTGGCAGTGGCTGATTCAGGGGAGTACGTGTGTCGGGTGACCCTGGGGACTGTCACACAGGAGGCTTCTGTCATTGTCACCGTGCCCAGTGGTG
Source organism: Apus apus (assembly GCF_020740795.1). Lineage (NCBI taxonomy): Eukaryota > Metazoa > Chordata > Aves > Apodiformes > Apodidae > Apus > Apus apus. The sequence continues at coordinate 6,951,753 of NC_067301.1, forward strand.
CTGGCACCTATTACTGTGAGTGTGAGCAAGGGAGCAGCATTTGGGGACAGGCAGGTACCACGTTGGTGACAAATGTCCCCTTTTGCTGTCCCCCCCAGCCTCTGGTGTCACGCAGCCCCTGCGCATCGAGTCCTCGTCCTCGGCCATCGCCCAGGGACAGACCCTGGACCTCAACTGCCTGGTGGCAGGATCGGGCCCTGCCACTGTCACCTGGTACAAGCGTGGTGGCTCCCTGCCTGCCGGCCACCAGGTAGAGAACAGAGAGGAGTGTCACCCCACAGCCCAGCCCGTCCCCTGCTCTCCAGCACTCACCTGTCCCCATATTGTCCCCACTAGGTGTCGGGCACCCGCCTGCGCATCCCCCAGGTGACAGCAGCCGATTCAGGGGAGTACGTGTGCCGGGTGACATCGGGCGGTGTCACTCAGGAGACGTCCCTCATCGTCACCATTGATGACGGAGCCAACCCATCCCACGGTGAGTGCCACCCTGGGGGGGGCAGGTCCCCATGGGTGCTGGGGACTGGTGGGGACATTTATGGTTACCCGCACAGCCGGTGTCACGCCGCCCATTCGCATCGAGTCCTCGGCATCCTCTGTCACCGAGGGACAGACCCTAGACCTGGACTGCCTGGTGGCCGGGCAGGGACAAGCCACCATCACCTGGTACAAGCGTGGGGGGTCACTCCCAGCCAAGCACCAGGTAGGTGGGGACACTGGGAGGGTGGGGGGATGGTGGCATCAAACAGCCACCCACGGCCACCATCCCCTGTCATTGTGTCCCCAGGTTTCAGGGTCCCGCCTGCGGCTGTCACAGCTCTCGGTGGCCGACTCAGGGGAGTACGTGTGCCGGGCAGACATGGGCAGCATGTCCCGTGAGGCCACCATCACTGTCACTGTCACCTCCCGTGACAGCTCTAGCTACCGTAAGTGTGGCCATGGGATGAGAGAGGACAGCAGGGGGACATGGGTGACCTTGGTGGCTTCCCTGTCCCTTTGTCCCTGCAGGTCTGCAGAGCCCCATCATCTCCATCGACCCGCACAGCATGGTGGTGGCCCCAGGTGAAGATGCCACTTTCAAGTGCCGTGTCCACGATGGTGCCCAGCCCATCAACATCACATGGCGGATGGGACCAGGCCAACACCTCCAAGGTATGGTGGTCCCCTGGATGGCCCTGGTGTGGTCCCCAGGATGGTCCTGGTGCTGACAGCTTCTTCTTGCCCAGATAACGTGAAGATCAGCACCAATGGCTCAGTCATCTCCATCTCTGGTGCTCACGTGGGCAACCAGGGCGCCTACCACTGCGTGGCCTCCAACCGCTTCGGCGTCGCCAGCAGCGTCGTCAACCTCCTGGTGCAAGGTGCGAGGTGGCTGGGGTGGCCCTGTCCCCATGTGCTCCAGATGCCCTCAGGCTGGTGGTGTCCTCGTCACCATCCCCATGTTGGTGTCTCCCATCTGCTCCAGATGCCTCTGGGGTGGTGTTGTCTCTGTCCCTGTCCCCGTGCTGGTGTCCTCCACATGCTTCACATATCCCTGGGGTGATGGTGTCCCCATCCCCATGTCCTCTCCACGCTTCAGGTGCTCCTGGAGTGATGGTGCCCAGGTCCCTATGCTGATATCCCCCAGACACCCTTGAGGTTGCGAGGTCCCCATGCCCACGCTGATGTCCTCCACGGGCTCCAGATGCTCCTGGGTTGATGGTGTCCCCATCCCCATGCCAATGTCCTTAGCGGTGGTGTCCTCATCCCCATGCTGATGCCCTCCTCCTTCTCCAGGAGCACCCACAGTGTCGGTGATGCCACCAGGCCCTGTGACAGTGCAGGAGGGCAAGTCCCTCAGCGTGGAGTGCCTTGGCCGGGGTGAACCGCGCCCGCTGGTGCGCTGGAGCCGGCCGGGCTCCCGGCAGAAGGTGGAGCACCAAACTCTGCTGCACATGGACAGCCAGGCCATCCTGCAGGTGAGGGGGCATCCCAGGGTGCCGCAGGGGGCTGGTGGGTGCCCAGTGCTCACCACCCACCCCATGTCCCCCCGGGCTCCACCAGCTGTCACCAGCCAAGCCGGAGCACGCCGGGCCCTACGTCTGCACGGCGCACAGCGCCCTGGGGTCAGCGCAGGCGCGGGTGGACATCAGCGTGGAGGCGGCACAGCGGCACCCTGGCGCCCCCGAGGTCATCGTGCCACCTGCTGTCACCGTGGTGGCTGGGGACACTGCCACGCTGCACTGCATGGCCAGAGGTATGGTGAGGATGGTGGAAAGGGTGGCCAGCAGGGCCAGGGAGGTGATTGTCTCCCTCTATTCTGCTCTGGTGAGGCCACACCTGAAGAGCTGGTTACAGTATTGGAGCCTTCAGCTTGGGAAGGAGCTGGAGCTGTTGGAGAGGGTCCAGAGAAGGGCCATGAAGATGATCCAAGGGCTGGAGCAGCTCTGCTCTGGAGACAGGCTGGGAGAGTTGGGGTGTTCAGCCTGGAGAAGAGAAGGCTCCAGGGAGACCTTAGAGCACCTTCCAGTGCCTGAAGGGGCTCCAGGAAAGCTGGGGAGGGGCTTGGGACAAGGGCAGGGAGGGAGAGGACAAGGGGGAATGGATTAAAACTGGAATTTGGGAGATTTAGGTTGGACATTAGGAGGAAACTCTTCCCTCTGAGGCTGGTGAGAGCCTGGCCCAGGTTGCCCAGGGAAGCTGTGGCTGCCCCATCCCTGGCAGTGTTGAAGGGCAGGTTGGATGGGGCTTGGAGCAACCTGGGCTGGTGGGAGGTGTCCCTGCCCATGCAGGGGGTTGGAACTAGATGGTCTTTAAGGACCCTTCCAGCCTCAACCATCTTATGATTCTAAAGGGTGGGCAGGGACACATCCCGCCCCTGGAGACCCTGATGCCAAGGTGATGGCCGCTGGTGTCACCCTCAGGTGAGCCGGCACCACGGCTGGAGTGGTCAAAGCTGCGGGCACCGCTGCCCTGGCAGCACCGGGTGGAGAACGGCAGCCTGGTGATCCCGCGCGCCGCCCTGCAGGACTCGGGGCAGTACATCTGCAACGCCAGCAGCGCCGCCGGCACCGCCCAGGCCTTCGTCACCCTCCACGTGGAGAGTAAGTGGGTGACGGGGGGAGGAGGTGGTGCTTCTAGGTCCCCTCGTGTCACCTCTGCCTGTTCCTCCTCCACCCCACCTTCCTGAGCACGGGCCATCTCCATTGCCCCTCCTGGTTCTGGCCAGCCCGTCCTCTGGGATCCAGCCTCACTTCATTCCACACGTGTCCTCCTCCCATCTCCTGTCCATCATCCAGCCCTTCCCCTGGATGGGTCCATCTTTGTCCCAGTGCTGTGCGCACCCATCACTACTTCTGCTGTCTCCCCCACTATCCTGCCCATGGATCCATCCACCTTTGGTCCATCCCAGCTCACACCCCTCTTTCCGTCTTCTCTCACACTCCTCCGTTCTGGTGGACTCATCCATTATTCACCTGTTCCACATGTGCCCATCTGTCCATCTCCTGGAGATGACCCATCCATTGCCCTGTCCATTGCCCTGTTGACCCATCCATTGCCCCACTGACCCATCCATTGCCCTGTTGACCCATCCATTGCCCCACTGACCCACCCATTGCCCCATCCTGGCTGTGACTGGGCTCTGACAGCACCATCCATCCCCCCAGCACCACCATACGCCACCAGTCTGCCGGAGGAGAGCGTGGTGCACGCTGGCGACATGCTGCAGGTGCAGTGCCTGGCCCATGGCACCCCCCCACTGCTCTACTCCTGGGACAAGGTCAATGGCAGCCTCTCGGCACGCGCCAGCCACCGCGCCAGCCTCCTGCGCATCAGCCCGGCGCTGCCCGACGATGCCGGCACCTACCGCTGCCTCGTCACCAACCGCGTGGGCACCGCTGAGACCTTCGCCCATGTGATGGTCCACGGTGAGTCCTGGCACCCCAGGGAGGCCACGTGCCAGGGATGCCACTGCCACCAGGTGCCATCATGGCTCTGCGTCCCGCCCAGGTGCCACCGTTGACCGTGGAGATGGTGGTGGTGGTGGACCCTTGACCGTCCGGGTGACACCGGGGAGCCTGGTCAAGGGGCTGGGGGGCACGGCTGAGTTCACCTGCACCATCTCTGGGGACCCCCGGGCGCGTCTGGAGTGGCTGAAGGAGGGTGGGGAGCTGCCCCCCACCCACAGTGTGCGGGACGGGGTGCTGAGGTAAGGATGGGGGGATGCGGGGTGGTGGGGACCTGTCCCCTGCAGGGTCCCACACCCCAGCTGTGTCCCCACAGGCTGTCCGAGCTGGCGTGGGGGGCGCAGGGGGTGTACGTGTGCCGGGCCAGCGCCCCAGGAGGACACGCAGAGGACAGGGCCACCCTCACCATCCAGGGTAGGAGCAGCCCCCACACCTGGGGGACGTGGGCACCCCCCGACCTGACCCCACCAGTGTGGACACCCTGGGAACCCCATCCCCCAAACGCAGGGTCACCCCCTGACCTGACCCCCATGAACACCAGTACCCCAGGATCCCCATTCTCCAAACCCAGGGGCACCCCCTGACCTGACCCTCACCAACATGGACACCCTGGAAATCCCATCCCCCAAACCTACGGGCACCCACTGTCCCTTCCACCATGACCATGGCCCTCATCTCCACCCATGCCCCCCAACACCCTGGTACCCCCCATCTCTCCCAATGCCCACGAGCACCCCAAGACTCTCAGTCTCTCCTTACACCAATGAGGGCCCTGGTACCCCCAACCTCTCACCATGCCCATAGTCACCCACTTCCCCAAACTTCTCCCCATACCCAAGGGCACCCCAACACCCCCAATTTCTCCCCATGCCCACAGACACCCCAATAGTTTCCCCATGCCCTTGAGCACCCAATTTTTTCCCATCTCTCACTCCTGAACCTCACACCCTGGACCATGATGCCTCCCCCATGCCACGGGGGGTACCCCAAAACCCTGTTGTCCCCCCCAAGCTCTCCCCAAGGCTGTGATCAACATCCGGACAGCGGTGCAGACGGTGCTGGCAGGGACAGAGGTGGAGCTGGAGTGCCTGGGCTTGGGTGAACCCCGTCCCCACGTCACCTGGAGCAAAGTGGGTGGTCGGATCCGTCCCGGGGTGCTGGTCCGTGCTGGCACCCTCACCATCCAGCGGGTGGAACGGGCGGACGCCGGGCAGTACCGCTGCACTGCCACCAACGCTGTGGGCACCGTCCAGTCCCACCTCATCCTCCACGTGCAAGGTGGGGATGAGGACAGGGAGGGCTGGGGACGTATGTGGTGTCAGGTCCTGCACCTGGGTCACCACAACCCCAGGCAATGCTCCAGGCTTGTAGCACAGTGGCTGGAAAGTGCCTGATGGAAAAGGAGCTGGGGGTGTTAGTCTGGACATGAGCCAGGGTGTGCCCAAGTGGCCAAGAAGGCCACCAGCATCATGGCTGGTGTCAGCACTGGGGTGGCCAGCAGGAGCAGGGCAGGGATTGTCCCCCTCTGCTGGGCACTAGTGGAGCCACCTGGAAACCTGGAGTCAGTTCTGGGCTCCTCAGGACAAGAAGGACATGGAGGGGCTGGAGCGTGTCCAGGGAAGGGCAAGGGAGCTGGGGAAGGGGCTGGAGCACCAGTCTGAGCAGGAGCAGCTGAGGGAGCTGGGGGTGTCCAGCCTGGAGACAAGGAGGTGAGGGGAGACCTGCTGGCTCTGCAGCTGCCTGAGAGGAGGTTGGAGCCAGGGGGGTCGGGCTCTGCTCCCCAGGAACAAGCGATGGGACAAGAGGAAATGGCCTCGAGTTGTGCCAGGGGAGATTTAGGATGGGGATTGGGAACAGTTTCTTCATGGGAAGGGTTGTCAGGCCCTGGCCCAGGCTGCCCAGGGCAGGGGGGGAGTCCCCATCCCTGGAGAGGTTTCCAAGCTGTGTAGATGTGGTGCTGAGGGACATGGGTCAGTGGTGGCCTCATTAGAGTTGGGTTCATGGTTGGACTCAGTGACCTTCAAGGTCTTTTCCAACCAGCCCCACCCTGTGCCTCTGTCCCCAGCCGCCCCCCACATCTCGGGGCAGCCGGAGGTGAAGGAAGTCTCCTTGGGCTCTGCCGCTGTTTTACCCTGTTTGGCATCGGGCTTCCCAGTGCCAGAGATCACCTGGAGCAAGGTGAGGTGATGGGATGCAGGGATGGGGGTTTCGGGTGTTGGGGGGGGCACCCAATGGGTGCTGACCACTCTGCCCCACTCAGCTGGAGGGGGAGCTGCCGGAGGGGGCCCGGGTGGAGGGGAACGTCCTGACCTTGCCGGCCGTGGCCCACGAGGACGCCGGCGTCTATGTCTGCGCCGCCGCCAACCCGCGCGGCCGGGAAACGGCCTACTATGTCCTGAGGGTGCGAGGTGAGGACGGACAGATGGACAGGGTGGTGGTGGGGGGGGTGCCGTACCCCAACACCCCTCCTCCTGATCCCACCCCACCCACAGAGCACCTGGTCCCCTACTTCGGGCAGACGCCCCGCTCCTTCCTGCCCCTGCCCACCATCAAGGACGCCTACAAGTGGTTTGAGATCCTCATCACCTTCCGACCTGATGCTGCTGATGGTGAGCGTGTGTCCCAGTGTGTCCCCATGTTGTCCTGGTGTGGCCCAGTGTCTCCCAGCATGTCCCCATGTGTCCCCATGTCCTCTCCATTCTTCCCTCCATCCCTCCTCCCTTCTCCTTCCTCTCCTCTATTCAACCACCCCCTTCCACCTTCTGGGGGGGAGAGATTTCTCCTCCATCCTGGGGGTGCTTTGGGGTGACGCCTGTAGTGTGACCCCCCTCTGAGGTGCACACCCCTCCACTCTCGCCCCTCAGGCCTTCTCCTCTACAACGGGCAGCGCAAAAACAACGGCGCCGACTTCATCTCCTTCGGCTTGGTGGGCGGGCGCCCCGAATTCCGGTGAGACCCAGGAACTGGGGGCTCCGAGGGGGGCAAAGGGGAGGTGGGAGATGGGTGCCAGCACCCTCCTACACCCATTGTCACCCCCTCCCCTCCCCAACAATACCCAGGTTTGACGCGGGCTCGGGCATGGCCACCATCCGGCACCCCACGGCGCTGCGGTTGGGCGAGTACCACACGGTGCGGCTGCGGCGCAACCTCACCCGGGGGTCCCTGGAGCTGGACGGGCACCCCCCCGGTCAATGGCACCTCCCAGGTAATTTCTTTTCTAAGGTTGGGGGGTGTTTCTTGCTTGGGTGGGGGTGCTGGAGGGGGTGCCCACCCGCCTGTGCCCGCAGGGGAAGTTCCAGGGGCTGGATCTGGATGAGAAGCTCTACCTGGGGGGTTACCCCGATCTCGGCGCCCTGGCCAAGACGGGGCTCAGCCGTGGGTTCATGGGTGAGTGGGGTTGGGGTTTTTTTTAGGGGGTGGGAGTGTGAGGTGGGGATGGGCAGGGTGTCACACTACTCCCCCCACCCCCCATCTCCATCCCACCCCAGGCTGTGTGCGCCAGCTGCGCATCCAAGGGGAGGAGGTGGCCTTTGGGGACATGGACCTGCAGGCACACGGTGTCTCCAGCTGTCCCACCTGCCAGGACCGCCCGTGCCAGGTGAGGATGAGGAAGGGGGTGATGCCCACCCATCGCCACCCGTCCCCACCCATCGCTGACACCCATGTCACCCACCCCCCAGAATGGTGGCGTGTGCCAGGACGCCGAGAGTGGCACCTACATCTGCCGCTGTCCCCACGGCTTCACTGGCAGCAACTGCGAGTACTCACAGGCTCTGCACTGTCACCCGGGTAAAGTGCCACCCCTGGGCACGTCCCCTCCCCCCAGCTGTCTCTCCCTGAGTGGGTGCTCATGGCTTGTCACCCTGCAGAGGCATGTGGGCCTGATGCCACCTGTGTCAACCGGCCGGACGGGCAGGGCTACACCTGCCGCTGCCACCTGGGCAAGTCTGGGGAGAGATGCACTGAGGGTGAGTGGGGACACGGGGACATGGGGACAGGGCTGGCACCACCCTGGGAACATGAGCATGGGGTGGGGATTGCCCCAGGGAGGTGGGCATGGGGCTGGGACCACCCTGGGGACATGGACATGCAGTAGGGACTGCCCAGGAAGATGAGGACATGGCTGGGGCCACCATGGGGACATGAGGTTGGGGTGGGGACCATCCTGGGGAGATGGGGACATGTCTAGGACCACCCTGGGGACAGGGGGATATGGCTGGGGCCACCCTGGGGAGATGGGGACATGTCTAGGACCACCCTGGGGACAGGGGGATATGGCTGGGGCCACCCTGGGGACATGGGCATGTAGTGGGGACCACCCTGGGGGAGACTGTGATGATGGGGAGATGGATATCATGGTCATGGTGGAGATGGGCCATTGGGTGCCACCACAGGGAGATGGGCACCATGGGGATGGGGGTTTGGGGACCAACATGGGGACACAGGCTGGACACCATGCTGGGAAGATGGGCATGGGTCTGGGAACTACCCTGCAGAGATGGGCACCATGGGCATGGATGTTTGGGTCCCACCATGGGGAGGGAGGATGGGGTCCCACCACCATGGGGATAGAGGATGGGTCCCACCATGGGGGTGGAGATCGGGGTCCCACCGGCCGGGCACTGACGGGGCTGTGGCAGGTGAGGCGGTGACGGTGCCGTCCTTCGAGGAGGTGGGCGCCTTCGTCTCCTACCCACCCCTCACCAACGTCCACCACGAGCTGCGGGTGGAGGCCGAGTTCCTGCCACGGGCACCCGACGGGCTCCTCCTCTTCAGCGCCGGCAAAGCCGCCCCCGTCGAGGACTACGTGGCCTTGGCCATGGTCGGCGGCCACCTCGAGTTCCGCTACGAGCTGGGCTCAGGTGGGCAGGCGGGGGGACAGGGGGCCTGGGGGCACTGGTGGCCGTGGGTTTAGGTGGGGTGACCTGGCATTACGGGGGTCTCTGAGCCACAGTGGAGTCGCCTGGCACTGCTGAGGGCTCCAAGTCTCACTGGGTTCCCTTGGTGTCATTGAGGTCCCCAAGAATCAGCAGGAACTCCTAGCACAACTGGGGTCCCCAAGTGTCACAAGGAGCTCTTAGCCTCCTTGGGGTCCACTGCCAGGGTCTCATGGTGTCACCAGGGTCTCCTGCCACTGCTTGGGTCTCCAGACATCAGTTGGGTTCCTTGGTGTCACTGAGGTCCCCTGGCATTGTATACCTGGGTGTCACCATAGTTCCTTGGGGTCCCCTGGCATCACTTTAGTCCCCAGATGCTACCACGGTCCCTGGTCATCAGTGGGGTCGTCTGGTGTCACTGAGGATCCCTTGGCATTTCTGGGGGTCCCCAGGTGCTGCCAGGATCCCTGGGCATCCCTTGGGTCCCCTGGTATCACCAGCATCCTCTGTCACCATTGGGGTCCCGTGTCACCACCAGGATCCCAAGGGCACATCCCATGTCCCCAAACACCCTTCGTGTCCCCTGCTGTCCCTTGGTGTCCCCCAGCCCCCTGTGATGCCACCACCGTGTCCCCGCAGGCATGGCTGTTCTCCGCAGCGCCGAGCCGGTGGCCCTGGGCCGGTGGCACACGGTGACAGCGGAGCGGGTGCAGAAGGACGGGACCCTGGTGGTGGATGATGCCACCCCAGTGACGCGCTCGTCACCCGGCAAGAGCCAAGGCCTGAACCTGCACAGCCCCTTGTACCTGGGGGGCACCGAGCCCCCCCTGCGCCCCCCAACCAACGTCTCCTTCCGCGGCTGCATTGGAGAGGTGACATCCCTGGCCCAGACACCTGGGTCCCCTTGCTGGGGTCCCCTTGCTGGGGGTCCTCTTGGTGGGGTCCTCTCGGTGGTGTCCCCACGGTGAGGTCCCCTCAGTGGGCTCCATTCGAGGGGTCCCCTCCCTGGGCTCCCCTCAGTGATGTCCTCTCATTGGGGTCCCTTTGGTGATGTCCCCTCAGTGCTGTCCCCTCGGTGGGGTCCTCTTGGTGGGGGTCTTCTTGGTGGGATCCCCTCGGTGCTGTCCCCTCGCTAGGGTGCCCTGGGCAGGGTATGGGGCTTGGGAGGACGCTCCCAGAGGGGTGACGCCCCCTCCCCCCGTGTGTGTGTGCCCCCCCAGGTGACGATCAACGGGAAGCGGCTGGAGCTGAGCGAGGGCTTCGTGCGGAGCCGCGGGCTGGGGCAGTGCGGGCAGCGCTCCCCGTGCGGGCCCGGCCGCTGCCTGCGGGGCGCGCGCTGCCTGCCCCTGCCCCCCCCCGGGCCCGCCTATCGCTGCCTCTGCCCCCCCCGGCTTCGGCGGTGAGGGGGGGGCCCGCGGGGGGGGAGGGGGAGGTGGGGGGGAGGGGTGTGGGTGGGGGTGCTCTGCGTGTGGGGGGGGTGTGTGCATCCGTGTGTGTGTGCATCTATGTGTGTGTGTGGGTGTGTGTGTGTGCATCCGTGTGTGTGTGCATCTATGTGTGGGGGTGTGTGTGTGCATCCGTGTGTGTGTGCGTCTGTGTGTGCGTGTGCGTGCATCCGTGTGTGCTCTGCTCGTGTGTGTGCGTGCACGTCTGTGCGTGCGTGTGCTCTGTGTGTGGGTGCACATCTGTGCCCTGTGTCTGCACGCGTGTGTTGTGCGTGTGCAGGTCTGCAAGTTCGTGTGCACGTCTGTGCGTGCGTGTGCTCTGCGTGTGGGGGTGTGTGTGCATCTGTGTGTGCGTGCGTGTGTGTGTGCGTGCGTGTGTGTGCATCTGCGTGTGCTCTGCTCGTGTGCGTGCGTGCATGTCTGTGCCCCGTGTCTGCACACGTGTGTTGTGCGTGTGCAGGTCTGCAAGTTCGCGTGCAAGTGTGCACGTCTGCGTGTGTGCTGTGCACAAGCAAACCCCAGGGCAGCAGACGGGCCTGCCCGTGTCACCCACCCGTGTCCCCCGTGTCCCCAGGGCTGCACTGTGAGCGGGAGGAGAACCGCTGCCTGCACCCCAACCCCTGCCTGCACGGGGGCACCTGCCGGGACAACGCCTGCATCTGCCCCCCCGGCTACACCGGCCCCTCCTGCCAGCACAGTGAGTCGGGGGACACTTGGGGACACTTGGCGGGGGGCAGGACACGTGTCGCCCCTCCCCTGACCCCTCTCCCCACAGGCCTGGCACTGGCGGAGCTGGAGCAGGACTGGCAGGAGGGCAGCGGGGGCGGCGGTAGGTCCCTGCAACCTTTGCCCCCTTTTTGCACCCACAAGTGACACCGTGGGGGTGGCAGGGCCCCCTTTTCTTTCCCCCCTTCTCTTCCCTCCTCACTCCTCTTCTTCCCCCCCCTCACCCCCCTGTCCCCCCAGACGCCCCCGGCCAGTTCAGCGCCGCGTTCCGGGACGGATCCTACCTGGCCCTGCCTGGTTACCTCTTTCCCCGCGGGTGAGTGACACCGGGGACAGGGACACCCTTGCCCAGGGGCGTGGGTCCACCCCCACCCATGGCACTGCACCCTGCCTGGGGGGCTGCACCCACCATGGCACTGCAGCCTCCCAGGGTGCTGCACCCATGGTGGGGTGCTGCACCCACTGCACCCTTGCACCACTGCACCCTTGCACGATCGCATCCTTGCACCAGTGCACTCGTTGTACCCATTGCACCTATTGTACCCTTGCACCCATTCACCACTGCACCCATTGCACCCATTGCATCACTGCACCCCCACACTCTTGCACCACTGCACCCTTGCACCCATTGCACCCTTGCACCCATTCACCACTGCCCCCACCATACCTATTGCACCCTTGCACCCAGAACCCTTGCACTACTGCCCCCACTGCACTTTTGCACCCACTGCACCCATTACACCACTGCACCCTTGCACCACTGCACCCATTGCACCCTCACACCCTCCCTGGGGGCTGCACCCACCCATCCCCCCCCTCTTCATAGCCCCCCAGAGACACCCGAGACCCTGGAGCTGGAGCTGCGGACGGGCAGCGCGGAGGGGCTGCTGCTGTGGCACGGGGCGGTGAGAGGGGACAGGGACAGCGCCGGGAGGGGAGCGGGGTGCCCCTCCGTAGGGTGGGGGTCAGGGTGGCCCCCACCCTGCTCACCCCCCCCCCCCCCTGCACCTGCAGGAACCTGGCCAGGGGGGAAAAGCCAAGGACTTCGTTGGCCTCGGCCTGAAGGACGGGCACCTGGTGTTCAGGTGAGGGGGGGACTGGTGACACCCCAGGGTGCCCACCCAGGGTGCTCCCCCAGGGTGCCCGGTGCCACCACCGGGTGTCATCTGTGCTGAGCCCATGTCACCCCTGCAGCTACCAGCTGGGCAGTGGCGAGGCCACCATTGTCTCAGAAGACCCCGTCAATGATGGCGAGTGGCACCGGGTGACAGTGACGAGGTGGGCAGGGGCGAGGGGGGGTCTGGGTGGGGGTCTGGGTGGGGGTCTGGGTGCTGACAGTGCCACGCAGGGAGGGCCGGCGCGGGTGGCTGCAGGTGGACGGGGAGGAGCCGGTGAGCGGGGAGTCACCGGGAGCCAACGTCATGGCCAACACCCAGGGCAGCGTCTACGTGGGTACGGTGGCACCCGGGGGGACATGGGGTGGGACATGGGATGGACATGGGGTGGACACAGGGTGGGACATGGGGTGGGACATGGGATGGACATGGGGTGGACACAGGGTGGGACATGGGGTGGGACATGGGATGGACATGGGATGGACATGGGGTGGACACAGGGTGGGACATAGGATGGATGTGGGGTGGGTTGTGCTGAAACAGGTTGTTTCATGGGGTGGGATGTGGGGTGGGACATGGGATGGGCACAGGGTGAGGGACGTGGGTGGACATGGGGTGGGACATGGAATGGATGTGGGGTGGGAGACAAGCTGGGACCTGGGGTGGGACATGGGATGAGACAAGATGAAAAACAGGATGGACATAGGCTGGGACAAGGGCTGGAATGCATGGTGGGACATGGGGTGGGGACATCTGCTGGGACATGGGATGGGCTGTGGGATGGCCATGGGCAGGGACATGGGACAGCACACAGCAGGTGCCCCCCACCCATGTGTCCCTGTGTCCCCATGTCTCCCCATATCCCTGTGTCCCCGCATATCCCCATGTCCCCTGTGTTCCCCTATGTCCCCCTGTCCTCGTATCCCACATATCCCCATGTCCTCTGTGTCCCCGTGTCCCCCCATGTCCTTGTGTCCCTGTGTCCCCATGTCCCCCCATATCCCCATGTCCTTGTGTCCCTGTGTCCCTCGGTGTCCCCCCATATCCCCATGTCTCCCTGTGTCCTCATGTCCCCGTGTCCCAATGTCCTCTTATCCCCCATATCCCCATGTCCCCTGTGTCCCCGTGTCCCCATGTCCCCCCATCCCCCTGTGTCCCTCCATATCCCCATGTCCTCGTGTGCCCCATATCCCCCTGTGTCCCCGTGTCCCCCCCATATCCCCATGTCTCCCGTGTCCCCCTATGTGCCCCCCCATATCCCCGTGTCCCCATGCCCCCATGTGTGTCCCCATCTCCCCGTGTCCTCCTATTCCCCACATCCCCGTGTCCTCCATGTCCCCCGTGTCCCCCACATCCCCACGTCCCCCGTGTCCCCCTGTGTCCCCCCACATCCCTGTGTCCCCCTGTGTCCCCCCCACATCCCTGTGTCCCCCCATATCCCCATGTCCTCGTATCCCCCACATCCCCACATCCCCATGTCCCCCCACATCCCCATGTCCCCCCATATCCCCGCATCCCCTGTGTCCCCATGTCCTCGTATTCCTCACATCCCCCCACATCCCCCCATCCCCGTGTCCCCCACACCCCCGTGTCCCCCACATCCCCCCATCCCCGTGTCTCCCCCACATCCCCGTGTCCCCCAATATCCCCGTGTCCCCTGTGTCCCTATGTCCTCATATTCCCCACGTCCCCGTGTCCCCCACATCCCCCCACCTCTGTGTCCCCCTGCACCCCGTGTCCCCCCCACCCCCGTGTCCCCCCACATGCCCGTGTCCCCCACACCCCCATGTCCCCCGTGTCCCCCCACATCCCTGTGTCCCCCCACATCCCCTTGTCCCCCCCACCCCCATGTCCCCCCTCACCCCCGTGTCCCCCAATATCCCCGTGTCCCGTGTCCCTATGTCCTCATATTCTCCACATCCCCACATCCCCGTGTCCCCCCCACCCCCGTGTCCCCCCACATGCCTGTGTCCCCCACACCCCCATGTCCCCCGTGTCCCCCCACATCCCCTTGTCCCCCCGACCCCCGTGTCTCCCCACATCCCTATGTCCCCCCACATCCCCTTGTCCCCCCCCACCCCCGTGTCTCCCCACATCCCCATGTCCCCCCCACATCCCCTTGTCCCCCCCACCCCCGTGTCCCCCCACATCCCCATGTCCCCCCACATCCCCTTGTCCCCCCACATCCCCGTGTCCCCCGCACCCTGTGTCCCCCACCCCCGTGTCCCCCACCCCCGTGTCCCCCACCCCGTGTCCCCGCAGGTGGTGCCCCCGACCCCCGCAGCCTGACGGGCGGCCGGTTCCCCTCGGGGCTCACGGGCTGCCTGCGGGGCCTGGCGCTGGCGCCCGCCGGGACCCCCCGACACCCCATCGACCTGCGGCACGGAGCCGTGGGGGGGCTCCCCGCCCCCCCCTGCCCCTCCTAACCCCGCCCCCTTCCCCCCCCCCCAAGCCATTTTGGGGGGAACTTGGCCAATTTTATTATTTTCCAAAAAAAACCAAGCCAACCAACCAACAAGCCAGGAGGAAACGGTGCTTTGCTGCCCTGGGGTGGCCCTGGGGGGGGGGGGGCCGGGACCCCCAAAAATGTTTACACACACACCCCCTCCCCCCCCACCAGCCCCCCGAGACTGTGGTGGGGCGGCCGGGCCGCCCGAGGCCCCTGGGGTGGGGGTGTGAGGGAGAATGGGGGTGCTGGGGGGGACCCCCCCCCCTTGGGGACAGCCATTAAAGAAGAGAGAACTGCCAGTGCCTGTGTGGGGTGCGCCGGGGGGCACGGGGGGGGGGGATGGGGGTGTATGGGGGGTGTTGGGGGGTACGGGATGGGGGATGGTAAAGGGGGGTTTTGGGGGGTAGGGTATGGGGGGTATTATGGGGTTACAGTATTGGGGGTGGTATAGCAGGGTATTGGGGGGCATGGTTTGGGGGGGCTGCATTGGGGGTGTATGGGATGGTGTCTAGGGGGTCATGGGGGGGATGGTGAGGGGGGTTGTATAGGGGGGTGTGGTGTGGAGGGGGTGTATAGGGGCTATGGTATGGGGAGGTGTTGGGGGGCTGTGGTATGGGGGGGTCTGTAGGTGGGTGGGGGCATTGGAGGGGGGATAACATGGGGGGGCATCTGGGGGATTGGGGGGTGTGGGATGGGGGGTATAGGGGGTGCGTTATGGGGGCACGGGGGGTGGTGATGTATGGATTCGGGGGGGGCATGGAGGGGTATTGGGGGGCGGAGGGGACGGCATGGCCGCTGGGGGGTGCGGGGGTGCAGGGGAGGGGCGGGCCGGACTGTGCGGGCGGGAAGGGGCGGGTGCGGCACGGACGGGGCGGGGCGTCCCGGGGTGCGGGGGGTCTCGGGGTCCCGGGGGTCCCGGGGTGCGGGGTTCCCGGGGTCCGGGGTCCGGAGGGTCCCGGGGTGCGGGGGGTCCCGGGGTGCGGGGAGTCTGGGGGTCCCGGGGTCCCCCCGCCCCGCGCAGGCCCCGCCCCCGCCTGTCGCAGCCCGATGGCGTCAGCGCCTCGCGCCCGTCAGCGCGTCGCGCTCGTGTCGTCACCGGCCGTGACGGCGGCGGCAGGAGGGGCCGGGCCGGGCGGTTACCGGGACGGGACCGGGACGGGACCGGGACGGGGCCGGGGCAGGCCCGGGGGCAGCCCCGGGGGCAGGCGGCCATGGCGCCGCGGCTGCAGCTGGAGAAGGCGGCGTGGCGCTGGACCGAGACGGTGCCGCCCGAGGCGGTGGCGCAGGAGCACATCGAAGCGGCCTATCGCGTCGGGCTGGAGCCCTGCCAGCGCGGGGCCTGCCGGTACCGCCCCCGGGCCCGGGCCGCAGCGAGCCCAGCCCCGGCCTAGGGGTGTCCTGGGGCTCCCTCCCTTCCCTCCTCTGGGGCCCTCACCCCCGGGCTGGGGGGATCCCGCGTTCCTGTTCCCTCCCGCGGGGCTGGGGAAGCACCGCAGCCCTTCTGGGTCCTTCAGGGTCGATGGGACCCTCTCTGTGCCCTTCCTTGGGACCCTCATTCCCCGGGGCTGGGGGGCAGGTTCTCTTTGCCTGACCCCTCCGATACACAGGCTTCCCTTGGGATTGTGGGGGACCCCTCTCCCTGCCTGCCTCTTCAGATTTTTAGGGGACACTCACCTGGCTTGTGGGGGATCTGTCTCCCTGCCTGGCTCCCCTGGTGGAGGGACCCCCTCCCAGTCACTACTGTTTCCTGAGGATCCCTTTTCCCTCCATCCTCTAGTTCTCCATCTCCTTGTTTGTCCCTAAACACCATTTCTGGGAGCGTGGGGCCCTCCTGCCCCACCCTGTTCATGGGGTCCCTCATTGTCCTCATCCCCCACAGTTCCACCCCCCAAGGGACCACAGTGTCCCTTCCACAGGGGTGACAGTTGGGGGTACTGGTTCCACAGGAGGAACTGCCGGGGGAACCCCAACTGCCTGGTGGGCATCGGGGAGCACGTCTGGCTGGGTGAGATAGATGAGAACACCTTCCACAACATCGACGACCCCAACTGCGAGCGCCGCAAGAAGGTACCTCCCTGCCCCCCAAAACATCCCCTGCCCTTCCAGCCCCCGGGGGAGGAGGGGAGGTGAGAAAGTGATCAGGGTTGGAAGGGACCTCTGGAGGTCACCCAGTCCAATCCTCTGCCAGAGCAGGATCCCCTAGAGCAGATCCCACAGGAACATCCAGGTGGGTTTGGAATGTCTCCAGGGATGGAGACTCCACAGCCTCCCTGGGCAGCCTGTCCCAGGGCTCTGTCACCCTCACAGTCAAGAAGTTCTTCCTTATGTTTAACTTGACCCTCCTGTGCTCCAGTTTGTGCCCATTGCCCCTTGTCCTGTCCCTGGACACCCCTGAGAAGAGTCTGGCCCATCCTCCTGACACCCCCTGGAGATATTGATCAGCACTGATCAGATCCCCCCTCAGGCTCCTCCTCTCCAGCTGAGCAGCCCCAGCTCTCCCAGCCTTTCCTCACAGGCAGATGCTCCAGCCCCTCAGCATCTCAGTGCCCTGTGCTGGACTCTCTGCAGCAGCTCCTTGTCCTTCATGAACTGGGGAGCCCAGAGCTGGACCCAGTTCTCCAGATGGGGCCTCACCAGGGCAGAGCAGAGGGGCAGGAGAACCTCCCTTGACCTGCTGGCCAGGCTCTTCTTGATGCTCTCAGGAGACCATTGGCCTTCTTGGCCACAGGGGCACGTTGCTGCCTCATGGTCACCCTGTTGTCCACCAGAACCCTGAGGTCCTTCTCCCCAGAGCTGCTCTCCAGCAGCTCAGCCCCCAGCCTCTCCTGGTCTGTAGGTGACACCTTTCCCTCCCTCCCCATAGCCAGGCACCTTGACTTGTGGCTCTTTGTGTGACTCCAGAATGGCTTTTTCCCAAGAAACAGCCCCAAAAATTCTCCCCCCAAGCTGCTGGCTCTCTGCTTGTCCCCCCCAGCAGGCAGTGACCACTCTTGCTTTCTCTCTCACCCCAGAATGCGTTCGTGGGCCTAACCAACCTCGGCGCCACCTGCTACGTCAACACTTTCTTGCAGATGTGGTTCCTCAACCTGGAGCTCCGACAGGCCCTCTACTTGTGTCCCAGCACCTGCAGCGAGCGCGCAGAGGGGCTCCCCAGGGACAAAGGTGGGTGCAAGATGGGGTTGTCACAGGGTTTGCTCGTTTTCTTCTGGAGCAGCTCTGCTCTGGAGCCAGGCTGGGAGAGTTGGGGTGTTCAGCCTGGAGAAGAGAAGGCTCCAGGGAGACCTTAGAGCAGCTTCCAGTGCCTGAAGGGGCTCCAGGAAAGCTGGGGAGGGACTTGGGACAAGGGCAGGGATGGATGGGACAAGAGGAAACATCTTTAAAGTGGAAGAGGGGAGATTTAGGTTGGACAGGAAGAGGAAATTCTTCCCTCTGAGGCTGGTGAGACCCTGGCCCAGGCTGCCCCATCCCTGGCAGTGTTGAAGGGCAGGTTGGATGGGGCTTGGAGCAACCTGGGCTGGTGGGAGGTGTCCCTGCCCATGCAGGGGGTTGGAACTGGATGATCTTTAAGGACCCTCCCAACCCAAACCAGTCTGGGATTCTGTGATTCTATACATTTTGGGCTTTGGGTGAACTAATGGGTGAAGCTGCCACCCAGCATCCACGCTGGTGTTTGTGAGTCTGGGCTTTTAGGATCAAACCGTAACTAACCTGGAATAGTTTTGAAATCAGGGTGATCTGATCTGGTTGAAAAGTGCCATTTGCAGTTCTTTTCTTGCTTCCCAAACTGGTTCCCAGCTCAGTGATGGTGCTGGGGTTGGAAGCACGTGAGCTGGGGCTGGTCTGTGCTTCCATGGGAGGATGGAAATTTGGGTGCCTGGTACAAGTGAGACTCCCAGTGCCCTCAGTGTTGGTGTGGTGGCCTTGGGTGACATCCTTTGTGTCTGGTGTGGCACTGTGAGTGTCCTCAGGGTCAGAGCAGCTGCCTGATTTCTTCTGTCCCTGTTTTTATACAGTTTTTCATAGAATCCCAGATTAGTTTGGATTGGAAGGGACCTTAAATATTTAGATCCAACCCCCCTGCATGGGCAGGGACACCTCCCACCAGCCCAGGCTGCTCCAAGCCCCATCCAACCTGCCCTTCAACACTGCCAGGGATGGGGCAGCCACAGCTTTTCTGGGCAACCTGTTCCAGTGTCTCACCACCCTCACAGGGAAGAATTTCCTCCTCATGTTCAACCTAAATGATTAGATTAAAATTTGAAATAAATTCTCAGCATTTAGGGTAAAAAAGCAGCAGCTGCTGCAGGGTAATCGGCACACGCTGCTTCAGCTCTTCACTCACAGCTTGTGGGGTATTTATGGGTGATTTATGGGTATTTATTCAATGATTTTAAGGGTCTTTTCCAACCTAAATTATCCCCTGCCCTGCTGTGGGCCTTGCATGTCACCACTGACATGAACCACTTCAATTGTCACCATAATTTAAAACACCTTAAAAAAACCAAACCACCCCACGTCACTTCTCATCCTGACATTTACCCGTACGTAGGAGGAACAAGCAAATTACCTGGAACCCCCTGCCCTCAAATTCTCTCTTGTCCCAAATTCCTTGCCTTGTGTGACTTTCTTTTTCTGCCAGACTACGAGCCCCAGACCATTTGTGAACACCTGCAGTACCTGTTTGCCCTGCTGCAGAACAGCAAGCGGCGCTACATCGACCCCTCGGGCTTCGTCAAGGCGCTGGGCTTGGACACGGGGCAGCAGCAGGTGGGTTTGGGACCTGCCCACCAGGAATTAGCTCTTCTCAAGGAACTGTTGTGACACCAGAAACCCCCTTTTGTGTTTGTGTTTAGGGCCAAGATCTCGGGGCAGGCACAAAGGAGGGAAGTGCTCCAGGCCCTTAGTGGTGGGGGAGGTTTGGAGGAGCCTGGGGAGGTCAAGGGAGGCTGAGTGGGAGATCAGGAGGAACCTGGGGAGATCAGGGGGAGGCCAGTGGGGAGGGGAGATCAGAGAGAGGCCAAGGGGGAGGGCAGGGGGAACCTGGGGAGATCAGGGGGAGGCCAGTGGGGAGATCAAGGAGGCCAGGGGGAGCCTGGGGAGATCAGGGGGAGGCTGAGGGGAGCCTGGGAAGGTCAGGAGGAGGTCAGGGGAGCCTGGGGAGATCAGGAGGAGGCCGAGGAGGTCAGGGGAGCTTGGGGAGATCAGGAGGAGGCCAAAGAGGAGATCAGGAGAAGCCCAGGGAGATGTGGAGGAGGCCAAGAAGGTCAAGAGGAGGCTGAGGTGATCAGGAGGAGCCCAAGGAGTGGTGGGATGGGGACAGGGAGTGTGTTAGCACCTGATCTTCCAGCACAACTGGCTGGGAGTTGAAGGTGCCCTGAGGGTTATTTCATAGGTGTTTCACGGGCTGCTCCTCCTAGGGCTGGGAGATCCTTGGTAGTGGGTGGCTCAGGGGGCTTGAAGGGTCTTGGCAGGGCCAGAAGATGTTTGGTCGGGTCACTGAGAGCCAGGGAAGGTCCCGAGGGAGCGCGTGGGGCAGAGGAAGCCCTGTTAGAAAGGGGAAGAGTCCTGGTGAGTCCTGCAGGGCTGTGGCTGAAGCTGAAGAGGGCTCGGGAGAATAGAGGCTTGAAAAGACACTTTGAGAGGGAAGGGAGGGATTGTTGGAGGAAGAGTTGGAGCACGAGCAGGCATTTCCTCAGAAGGGGGTGGGGGGGAAGGAGGCAGTCACTCCTGACCCACACATGATGGAAAGGACAGCTGGGAGAGGCCAAAGCCCCTTTGGTTTGGGAAAGGAAAGCAAAGAAGAGCAAGGGGGAGAAGAAGGCCCCGGGATGAGCACGGGGAAGCTCTCAAGCCTTGCAGAAGAGGATGAATTCTCAGGGCAGCTGGTTTGGGCTGTTTATTTTTCTTCTCACTTACGGTGCAGGCAGGGCCAGCCTGTGTTGCATGTGCTGAGCTTTGAAAGCTGAGCCCTAATGAGCTAGAAAGCTCTGCAGGAGGTTTTTTTTTCCTTCCAGAGCCCTGTGAGGAGCAGGGCAGGAGTCAAACCACCCGGTGTTGCTGGCTGGGAGCCAGGTTAGCTCGAGGTCCTCACAGCTCCTTTCAGGCAAATTCCTCTTTTTCTTTCTTTCTCCCCACTTTTGTTTGTTGTTTTTTTTGTTTGTTTCCATTTTTTAAACTATTCAATGCACTGTGTGTAGGGGCTGTGGGTAATTTGCAGTCAATTAGTGACAAGGTTGTGATGAGGCTTTGTGCTGGGGGAAGGGGTTGTTGACTTGGTTTTCTTTTCTAGGATGCCCAGGAGTTTTCCAAACTCTTCATGTCACTGCTGGAAGATACTTTATCCAAACAAAAAAACCCAGATGTCCGAAATATTGTTCAAAAGCAGTTCTGTGGAGAATATGCCTACGTGACAGTGTAAGTGTCAGGTCTTGGGGGTGAAGCTGTCTGTAGCTTTTTACATGTTTTTGAAGAAGTTGAAGGGGGGGAAAAATCCTCACAACTGGAGCAGGCAGGTGAGGTGCTGCTGAAACGTTTCGTGAGAGGATTTTCACTTTGCTGGTGCTGTGTGTGTGGTGGTGCAGTTCTCCTGCTCCTTTTAATCCCTTAATGAAAATTTGCTCATGAAACCTGGGAGCGCGTGAATGGAAATGAAAATCCTGCAGCCAGCAAATGAAGAGTACTCAGGTGTCATAGTTTCATTCCTGTGTTCTCTGAGCTGTGGATTTCACCTGGAAAATGATATAAAATGTGAGTTGCAACCTCCTGCTTTTCTTGGTGGATAATGTTACCACCTTTTTGGCAGAGTGTTCATGGTGTAGAGGTGTGAACCACATGAATTCACACTTAAACCAACTTTGTCCTCCTGCTTTTATAGCAGAAGGAGCAGTTTTCTAGTGGCTGGGGAGTTGGGGGCATGTGAACCAGTGAACTGACCTTGTGGCTTTGTCTTCTTTTTCTTCACTCCTAGCTGCAACCAGTGTGGCAGGGAGTCCAAACTTGTGTCTAAATTTTATGAGCTGGAGTTAAACATCCAAGGGAACAAGCAGCTGACAGACTGTATAACAGAATTCCTGAAGGTATGAGTTTGGTTTATCTTGGAATCCTGCTATTCTTAGGAAGGTGCTTCAGTTCCTTCCTTCAATTAACAGCCTTTGGGGTTGGTATCAGGGCGAAGTGACTGAGTTACCTCAGGGAGATGCCTGCAAAAGGAAATGTGTTTTTCCTGTGGACTCACAAGATGAGGATTGAGTCATGCACTTGGGAAGCCAGGGGGCAAGGGGCAGCTCTGGGCTGTAGCACATGTGCATGTTATGACTTTAAAACCACTTTAAAGTCACATGTTTACTCCAAATTCTTTCTCAGCAAATTTAGGGGAAAAAGTCCCTGAAATCTGACCAAAATTCCCTGGTGCTTTGTCCTGGGTAGCACTGGGAGAACAGGGTGTTTTCTCCAGCAGTGCTCATCTGCACAGCAACAGGAGACATTCCCTGGTCTAAAATGTGCTCTCAAAAATCCTAGGGAGGGCTGGGAATAGCTGTGGGAACAGCTGCAAGAGCTCTTAATTCCACTTGAAAACTGGCCTCGATCTTAAGATCCGGTGTGTTAAAGCTTCAAGGTGTGGATGCAGTTGAAAATATTTAGGGCAGAACCAACCTGAAATGTGACTCTGTCCCGGGGCTGTTGGGCAGCTGATGGGCTCAGCAAACCAGTTGCTCAGCTGGGGGAAGGTCTGCAATGATAAAACAACTGGTTTGTGAATGAGCTTTAAAGTCCCCAAGCTCTGAACTTCCAGTTTGGCTGCTCCTTCAAACCACACAGCCTGGTGACCTTGCTGAGCTGCAGTTCCCTGGCCCAACCCTGCCTTCAGATCTCTTTGGATGTAGATGATGACATGGTGATGGTTGTTTGCTGAACACAAGAGGGTTGTAGTTCTCAGGGTAAAATGTGGCTTTACATTAACTTGGTCCATGTGAGCTTGTAAAAGGGCAATTTAATTATTTCCCATAACCCTCAAGTAGAAACCAACTCAGTCAAGTGGAGAGCAAACCTGAGAGTCTTCTGAGTGACCTGAGAATGGGGCTCAATTCAGTCTCAAATGTTCCTTAAAGTGAGAGCAGCCTATTATTAAATCACATTCCTAGTGCATGCTGTTTACCAAGAGATTATTTTGGGAAAACACTGGGTAAAAACTTAAATGGTTAAAATAACTTTGGTGCTTTTCAGAGAGAGAATCATAGAATATATTAGCATAGAATGGTTTGGGTTGGAAGGGACCTGAAGGATCACCTAGATCCAACCCCCTGCACGGGCAGGGACGCCTCCCACCAGCCCAGGTTGCTCCAAGCCCCATCCAACCTGCCCTTCAACACTGCCAGGGATGGGGCAGCCACAGCTTCCCTGGGCAACCTGGGCCAGGCTCTCACCACCCTCACAGCAAAGAATTTCCTCCTCATGTCCAACCTCAATCTCCCCTCTTCCAGTTTTAATCCATTCCCCTCATCCCATCCCTCCCTGCCCTTGTCCCAAGTCCCTCCCCAGCTTTCCTGGAGCCCCTTCAGGCACTGGAAGGTGCTCTAAGGTCTCCCTGGAGCCTTCTCTTCTCCAGACTGAACACCCCCAGCTCTCAGCCTGAGAGATCCTCTTGTTGTCAAGTAGCTTAGACTTGTTGACTTTTCCATGGTAACCTGTTCTCAAGACCTTTTTTTCTGTCCACTTTCTTGCTCAGGAAGAAAAATTAGAAGGGGACAATCGTTATTTTTGTGAAACCTGTCAGAGTAAGCAGAATGCCACCAGGAAGATCAGGCTGCTGAGTCTTCCCTGCACTCTCAACCTGCAGCTGATGCGTTTCGTGTTTGACAGGTAAGACTTCCGGGAGAGCAGGTGGGAGCTGCTGGGGTTGTGTGGAAGGTCTTTGGGGAGTTACCTGCTCTGGGATGCTTGGGTTGGGAGCTTCTCTGGGGATGCAGGGTGGGCTTCAAGGGGAGTTATTTGGAGATGTGAGCTGTTGTTGCTGTTCCCTGATCCGAAGCTTTCCCTCCTTGCAGACAAACTGGCCATAAGAAAAAGCTGAACACCTACATTGGCTTCTCTGAGCTGCTCGACATGGAGCCTTTTATGGAACAAAAAAGTGAGTTTGGTGTACTGGGTTTTGTTAACTTTCCCCACTGCCCCTCAGCATGGGAGAGGAGATCTGCTCTGAACCCCCTTTTAGACAGAGAATTATCTCAAGAGTTGTTTGAAGCCCGTGCGTCCAGTACCTGCCACACCAAGTGCCTTCCACAACCCCCTTAGCAAGGTCTTGCAGGTTCAAGTGTAGCTTTTGTCCAGTGCCTTGTGAAAATAGCAAGTGCTGGGGAAGAAAAGAGCTGCCCTGTTTCATCCAGAGCACTTCCCAACTGCTGCCTTCCTTCCCAGATGGTCTCTATGTCTACGAGCTCAGCGCCGTCCTCATCCACCGCGGCGTCAGCGCCTACTCCGGCCACTACATCGCCCACGTGAAGGACCCTCAGACTGGGGAGTGGTACAAGTTTAATGATGAAGACATTGAGAAGATGGAGGGCAAGAAACTGCAGTTGGGAATTGAGGAAGATCTAGGTAAAACCTTTCAGTTGTGAGTGCGCTTTTAAAATCCCTCTTTGCACCAAAACCACGGAGGCTGAATCCGCAGAGGCGCCGTTGCTCCTACGCGGGCTGTCACGGCTGAGGAGGAATGTGTGGAACAGCAGCTCTGTTCATTGCAGGTTCAGCCCTGTGTGAGTGTTTACATACACCTCGTGATCAGTTCCTCTCCTTGAGTGTCTCCCTTGCCTGCCAAGGAGCAGATAAGATGTTGATAACTCAGGCAGCTGTTGCCTATCAGGATGCAACAGGCCAGTCCCGCTTCCTTGGCCGGCATGCAAAAGGAGCCGTAGGAACTGATAACAAAGTTACTTTCAGTTTCCTTAACACATGAGGGTTTTATTTCCACTGAGATTCTTTACTTTAGAGTCTCCATAAAAAAGATCTTGATCCAAGTCATGGCTTGGAAGCTGGAATTGCCTTTGGACTTTGCACTTTTGACTTCTTTGCTCTCTGTGGTTCCGCCACTGTCGGCTCATCTTGTTCCAGGGTCCTGGTGCTGCCCACAGAATGTGTTCCCAGGACAGAGCAGGGTCTTGGTTTCTTTGGAGAGCTTTGGCTGAGACTGAACCTGTGGGTTTCTTAGCCCGTGGTTGATATGGGAGCAGTCCAGCATTAAACTGGGATTTGGAGTGTTTGGATTTGCCATCACTCATTGTTCCTTAGTGCAGGGTGATCAGGGAAACAGGGGAGATAATGCCAGAAATTCCACTTGCAATGTCAGCAGTTTATTCCCAGAACCACTAGCCCACCAGGATGTTTGTGCTTTGCTGCAGTTGGACATCCTACAAGAAAGCTGGGGAGGGACTTCTCACAAGGTCTTGTAGTGAGAACGGGCAATGGGTTAAAACTGGAAGAGGGGAGATTGAGGTTGGACATGAGTAGGAAATTCTTTGGTGTGAGGGTGGTGAGACCCTGGCCCAGGTTGCCCAGAGAAGCTGTGGCTGCCCCATCCCTGGCAGTGTTGAAGGGCAGGTTGGATGGGGCTTGGAGCAACCTGGGCTGGTGGGAGGTGTCCCTGCCCATGCAGGGGGCTTGAAACTAGATGATCTTTAAGCTCCCTCCAACCCAAACCATTCTATGATTCTATGATGATTTATGAAATGTTGCCTTTCTTTAAAACATCCTTAATAACAAGGAAGACACCCTTGGATGTATTTACTCCCTTAGTTTGTTGTAAAGCTGGCTGAGCAGGCATGGGGTGTTCTCCTGCCTCTCCTTCCTTCCGTGCCCCCACCTTATTTTCAGCTCCCTTCCTAGGAAACACCTTCTTGCATTTCCTCACGACCTGCAGAAACTCTGGCTGCCCCCAGAGCAGCTTTGTCACGCTCTTCATGTGTGACAACCACTTGCTTGCAGCTGGATTGTGGAGCTGGCTAGACATCTAGTGGTGTAAGATAGAAAAATAAGCCTCAAAAGGAAATCAGAGCTTCCCAGCTTTTCTTTTCAACCTCCTGAGTTCCCCAGAGTAGCAAAATATGATGCATGTAAACCACTGTGGTCTGGGTCTTGTAACATTTTATGCTTAACCACAAGTAAGTTCTTGCTGAGAGACAAGGCTGCATGGAGAATGGAACTAAAGTGTGTTTAGAAGCCCCTAAAAGCTGGGAGCCTTAATATATTTGTCAAATGTTGATGATATTTGGCTGCTCCAAGAAAACTGAGACTCTTTTTGGTCACAAATGCAGTGGGAGAGGGTCGGCCTGGTGGGGGGGAGGGGCAGAAATCCTGTGGCCTGGCTGCACAGATGGGAACAATTTGGAAAATATTTGGAGAAAGTGAAGATAAAGAGGGTCTGGGAAGTCCCCTGAATGGTGTGCTGAGAGAGGGATATGTGCTTCCAGAATTTGGGAAAAACAAGCACTTCTCTTAATATTTCAGTGTTTTAGACTTTGACGTATGGAGGGTTGTTCCCTTTTATTATTTTTTTTTATTATTAAAGAACTGTTTGATTTTTGCAGCTGCAGATCAGTGGTTTTGCCTTGCCTGGCAGCCTGCAGAGGGCAACTCTTGCACCACAAGTTTCCATCCCACCACCAGCTACTCGAGAAAGACCATTCCAGGGGCCCTTCCCTCCCTGAAAGCTTTGTTCCCCACGGAAGAGTGTGTGGTTTTCCACACACACCATCACCTGTACATCAGATTTTTCTCCCCTGAGGATCTGCCTCTTGTTCTGCAGTGTCAGGACACCAGGGGAAGAAGCAGAGGGGGGGAAGGGCTGTTTTTGCAAGAGCAGCTTTTGGCTCCAGGAGGTTTAACTGGGGAGAGAAGAAAGGCTCTTGTAGAAGGGTGGTTCAGAACAAGCTCCTAATTTTAGTCCCTTTGAATCACCCGGCCTGCAGAAATGCTGGAGAGATTTGGGTCTTGCTTTGGGCTGCAGTTTTGGCTCATGCCAAGCCCAGTGCTTGGCAAGCAGAGGCCTGGCAGGGAGAGGGATGCTGGCTAGGTGACAGACTTGTCCCGCTGAGGGAGAATGGGTGAAGGAGTGTGGGTGCTGATGATGTTTTCCCTCCTGTACTGCAGCAGAACCCTCCAAATCCCAGACTCGTAAACCCAAGTGCGGGAAAGGGACCCACTGCTCCCGAAATGCCTACATGCTGGTGTACAGGCTGCAGACCCGGGAGAAATCCCTGACAGTTGAAGTACCAGGTAAGGGACCTTTGACTCTCCTGCCTTCTCCATCTCACCTTGGGATGCTCCAAGTGGGCCAGGAGTCGGAATTTTCCTCAAAGCCCCTTTTGTGATCACTCGTGAGGCCCCAGAGGTGCCCCATGGCCTCTTGCTGTCATGCCTAGGGAAACCCTTGAGCTTTCCAAGCAGTTAGATAATATTATCTTGATGATCCCACCCCCTTCCTGCTCCCACTTTGCTCTCCTAACCAGCCAGAGGAGATGGGAAGGGGTGAGGAGGAACCACATACAGCAGCAGGAGCATTTGGATTTGCAGCTGGGATCCCACAGGAGCCACTCAGGCTCCTGAAGGAATAGCCTGGTGAAATGTCACCAGTTAAATGTCACCTCCCCACGCTGGGGTGAATAATCCTGACACATGTCAAGTTTCTTCTGCCAGTGTTGAGAAGAAAGGGGAGGAAAACAGGAGGATACAAGCCCTTAGCAGGAGTTCTGTATGAGCGCATTCGTGTCTTGCTGTAGAATTCCTGGAGGTGGCAGAAATCCCTGTGGGTTTGGCCTCTGGATTTAATGCTGCTGCATAAATCAAGCATGTTGCTTGATTAGAAATATTCATTAGGCTCCTGGTGCTGATGGGGATGGAGGGTTGTTCCACCACCTTCCCTCTTCTGTGAAGCGGGGACAGTGGAGGTGTCATGGCCCTAAGGGAGGCATGGCCCTAAGGGAGGCATGGCCCCAGGGCACATCCCCATAATAAGGGGAGACCTTATTGCCATGTCCCAGTCCATAAAGGGTGGCTGCCAAGAAGATGGAGACTCCCTCGTTACAAGGAGTTGCATAGAAAAGCCAAGGGGTGATGGGTACAAGTTTGCTCCCACTGGACTCCAGGAGAAAATGTTTTGCCATGAGAACAGGTGGACATTGGAATAATCTTCCAAGGGAAGAGGTGGATTCCCCCACATGGGACAGGTGGAAGTCTCAGCCTGACAGGTGCTGGGCCACCTCATTTCAACCGGATGATTACCTGGAAAGGTTGGACCAGATGATCCTCGGGGTCCCTTCCAACCTGAAAGAGTTGACTCTATCATCTACAAACTTGACTCTATGATACAACCTAGTATTCTATGATGCCCCTCTGGACCTCTCCTGTTTGGATGCAGAGAGTCTAAGTCCTCCAGCTTTCCCCTCCTAATCCCAGCACCAAACCTTTTCCAGCCCCCACTACTACAACCCACCCTCCGAGTCCCACAGCGTTGGGAATTAGCGCTGATTCCTGCCTCAGATCTGCTTTTTAGGTCCCGTTTCCTGAGCTCTCTTGCATTCTCTTTCCTCCTGCCCCTCTGCCCAAAACAATAACTCAGCAAAAGCTTCTCCACCCAGCTCCAAATTCCTGCACAGCCCGGCGGTTGCCTTTGTTTCCCGTGGAAACCTGCCAGGGAACAGGGAGCGAAGGGCAACAGCCGAGCCGTGCGGTTGCGGGGTGGTTTCATGCAACTGTAAATTTGAGGCATTTTCCTTTGATGCTGTTAAAAGTGGCTTTTCTGGGACACTGGAGAGACCTAACTTGGCTCTGACCTCAAGAGGGTCAAGCTGGTTGTTTTTTAATACCCTGGGTACTGTGCTCTCTGGCCACACAAGCATTAACCTTTCTGGAAATATTTTAGCTCTTCAAAATACTGTTAACATAGGAAAAACTTTCAGATAAGCAGAGTTCTCCCCCTGGTTTACACCAGCCCTGAGAGGGAAGTGTTTTATCTCCGTGGTATTTTTTTTTTTTCCCTGCTGAGGTTTGGTTTATTTGGGTTTTTTTTTTCCAGCAGTGACAGCAAAAATTCGTGTTCTCCTTCACCTTCCAGTTGACACCGGTATCTGCCCCGGCTTATCTCCCATCTCCTGAGGGCTTTTTGCCCTTGGGTTTGCAACATGCTCGACCCCTCACTGGGCTGCACGTTGGGATAGGCTTTGGGTGTATCCAAAGGGTGTAAAGCTCCTGCTTCTCCCCCGGGAACAACGGGTCCTTGGCAGAACAGAGGAGCTGCTCTCGGTGGGAGGCTGAGAAATGGCTGGAGTGAGGGAATAAATGGGGAGGGAATGAAGCAGGCAGCAAAGTGTCCAGCTCTGCAGCTTCTCACCAAGCCCCATGGCACTTGGGCTGGCTGCCAATGTTGGCACAGGCCTTGTCAGCAGGAAAAGGGCTTTTTAACACAGCCACCAGCCCCCAGGGAGTAGTTTTCTTGGGCACTGCTGTACCACGCAGGACAGTTGCATTTTGTGAGACCCCCCCTCCCCTGCAGAGTTGGGTCCAGTTCTGGAGCCCCCAACACAAGAAGGACATGCAGCTTCCGGAGAAAGTCCAGAGGAGGCCATGGAGATGATCCAAAGGCTGGAGCAGCTCTGCTCTGGAGACAGGCTGAGAGAGTTGGGGGGTTCAGCTTGGAGAAGAGAAGGCTCCAAGGAGACCTTAGAGCAGCTTCCAGTGCCTAAAGGGGCTCCAGGAAAGCTGGGGAGGGGCTTGGGACAAGGGCAGGGAGGGATGAGACGAGAAGGAACAGTTTCAAGCTGGAAGAGGGGAGACTTAGGCTGGACATGAGGGGGAAATTCTTAGTGTGAGGGTGGTGAGACCCTGGCCCAGGTTGCCCAGAGAAGCTGTGGCTGCCTCATCCCTGGCAGTGTTGAATGGCAGGTTGGATGGGCTTGGAGCAGCCTGGGCTGGTGGGAGGTGTCCCTGCCCATGCAGGGGAGTGGATCTGGATGATCTTTAAGGTCCCTTCCAACCCAAACCATTCCATGATTCTATAATTTAATCCTCTACAACCATAAATACTGGAAAGAGCAACATCCACGTCCTTGGCTTTCAGAAAGATCATGTTGTTGGTAGCTACAGGGAGGAATTTTTAGGCTTGCTTGTTGTCCCCAAATAACCTGTAGCAGGGATAATTAACATAATTGGCGTTTTTTTCCCCCTTGAAATGACTCTTTTTTTCTTTTGGCCCAACAGCTTTTCTGCAGGAGCTGGTCGAGCGCGATAATTGCAAGTTCGAGGAGTGGTGCAACGAGATGGCCGAGATGCGCAAGCAGAGCGTGGCCAGGGGCAAAATCAAACACGAAGAGGTGAAGGAGCTCTACCAAAAGTTACCTGCTGAAGCTGGTCTGTAAGATAATTGTGGTAGTATTTTGTCTTAGACCCTTGTTAAGATCAATATTGTTTGTCACTAACCCCCAGCCCACCTCTGCGGCCTCGCTGGCGCCATCAGTGTCTGTCGTTGCTGTGTGCATGCTTAGGTTTGCTTTCCCCCTTTCTGTTTTTTTTCCTGCCTTAACCTATTTTTCTCCTTTTTTGCTCATTCTTGTGGCCTCTGGCGTTGCTAATTCCCTCTTGCTCCTTCCCCATCAGTCAGTCTCCTGGGGGCCTCCATGCATTGTGACTGTTTTCTTCTGCCCAGTGAGCAGCTCATCTCCTCTGTAGCATTTAGGTGAAATAAGTGGCTGGTCTCAAATTGCCAACTCAGAGCACATTGGGGAGCTGTTGATCCAAACTAATCAGCAGGTCACAGGGTACAGGGGTGCCTGATCTCCAGCAAAAAATTAGGTGCATCCCTGCCAGTGCTTTTAAGCCCCATGTCCAAGCTCTGTAGCCCATCCCATGAGGGACTGGAGTTAATCCCTTCCCTCTGCTCCTTGTGTCTTGTCGCCTTTGCTCCGTTGAGCACAAGGATTTGTATTCCCCTTCCTTGTTTATCATTGAATCATGGAATGGTTTGGGTTGGAAGGGACCTTCAAGATCATCCAGATCCAACCCCCTGCATGGGCAGGGACACCTCCCACCAGCCCAGGCTGCTCCAAGCCCCATCCAACCTGCCCTTCAACACTGCCAGGGATGGGGCAGCCACAGCTTCCCTGGGCAACCTGTTCCATCCCTCCCATCTCCCTCAAAACAAGAGTAGGGGCACTTGCTCTGTCCATCCAGCATGGACAGTTTCTTTTTGCTATGTGCACCTCCTAAAAACTTCAGGAAATGTGGAATTAAAGACTTTGAAATACATTTAATAGTGTAGCCTGCCAGGCAGTTTGATGTTCAGCTTCTAACCCTCATTGCTCAGAACGAGCAGCGAGGTTCCAGCAGCTGAGCAGCAGACTCCTGGGCTCCCCTCATGTCTGCAATTTATGAACCCAGATTTTCAGACAGTGGACACTTACTCCCCAACAGGAGGCTGTCACAGCTCATTTTACCATGTCCCCACAAGCCCAGGTGGTGTTAAAATGCCACCATTAAACCAAGTTGTGGGGGAGGCACGAATCCACTGGGAGTCCCCATGGAAAAGGAGCAGCCAGCACAACTCCAGTGTGTTTTCTCCCCCCCCTTAGCAGAAGCAGACTAGTTTGGTCTCAGCATTTCTGACACAGCAGAGGAATAAATCTCAAAAAGGTGTTTTTTACCAGCCCAGGTGAAGCTCCTCTGCCACAATTTGAAGGTGCTGAGGGCACCCCCTGCCTGCTGCTGGGCACTGCAGCTCGCTGGAACAGCTGGAGGCAGAGTTACCCCATCCCACCCCTGTCCCATCCCACAGGAGCTGGGGACTCTCTGCAGCTGTGCAGACACGTTTTCCTGCCAGCTTTGTGTAGCCTGCCCCAGAAAAAAAATTCAAAACCCAACATCCTTTCTGGGGGAGGCAGCTTTCATCCCCAACTAGCAAAGCATTTCTGACAGCATCACAATTCTCCGGAGGTCAGGACTGTGTCTCTGATGCATTGCATAAGATGGAGATAGTGCTGATTTATCCTGCAGAGGAGAGAGGTTTTGAAGCCTGGCTTCATAAAGATCCAGTGAAAGCTGGAAGACAGACATGACTTCCTGGAGCTTCACTCTTGCTTCTTTGTGTAAAACATGAAGGATGTGTTGATGTGATAACTGAAACGGTTCCGATTCCCCTCGGATTCAGAGCTGCCCTCCTTCTGTCAGCAGAGTGGGTTTAAGGGAAGGCTGAGAGCTGGGTTTGTTCAGCATGGAGAGGAGAAGGCTCAGGGGAGACCTTATTGCCATGTCCCAGTCCATAAAGGGTGGCTGCCAAGAAGATGGAGACTCCCTTGTTACAAGGAGAAGGAAAAGCCAAGGGGTGATGGGTACAAGTTGCTCCTGGGAAGATTCCCATTGGACTCCAGGATAAAATGTTTCCCCATGAGAACAGGTGGACATTGGACTAATCTCCCAAGGGAAGAGGTGGATTCCCCCACATGGGACAGGTGGAAGTCTCAGCCTGACAGGTGCTGGGCCACCTCATTTCAGTTGATTACCTGGAAAGGTTGGACCAGATGATCCTTGGGGTCCCTTCCAACCTGACATTCTATGCTAATTTCCTCCTAATTTCCCCATCATCTCACTTGAGGGTTTCCACATCAATTCTGGGGCTTGGGATTAAGTCACAGAGGTGTTCCCAAAGCTGTTCCACTGCTCCCACAGATCCTGACCCTCTCCTGAACCCTGGCTCCCTGCAACGTGTTTCTCCTTTAGCAAACAAGGGCGAGCCTGCCACTCCAGTTCAAAAAAAACTCACACTCATGCTAAAAAATGTGAGCACGTTTCTGTTTGCACTGCAAATATGTGGGGGTTTCTCACCCAGACTTGCAAGAGCAGCCCAGAATCACACTGAAATTTTGGGATCTGAAAGAGACAGGGCAAACACTGGCCTTGTGTCTTTGCTCTTCTTGCCTTTTGTGTGTCTGTTTACCCTAATGAGCTCACTCTGTTACAGAGCCTTTCCTGTGTGATCATAATTTAAAGATTATATTCATCTCTTGATGGAAGAACCTTTCCTCAACTG
The DNA here is from genome assembly GCF_020740795.1 of Apus apus. Taxonomy (NCBI): domain Eukaryota; kingdom Metazoa; phylum Chordata; class Aves; order Apodiformes; family Apodidae; genus Apus; species Apus apus. The sequence goes on from NC_067301.1 coordinate 6,984,376, forward strand.
CTCTCCAATAAGCCCCTGAAGGTTTAACAGTGAAAGCACTCCTGTCCTGCTGGGCTGGTTTATATTGATTGCTGGAATTCAAAATGACCACTTGTTGGGGCCTGTCTTCATTTCATGTAGCTCCTGTCTTCTAAAGTTGTGCAACCCTGATGAGGGTTGGAGGGAGCTGTATCAGATGTTTGAAAACGTGTAGCCCAGGGATTTCATTGATAGCCTGTTAATTTTTAAAAGTATCAGAGTAATTATAAAATACCATCTGCTGGTGGAAGCATTAGCTGACAGGCAGGGGCTTGTTTTCCTCTGTGGTTTTTGCCCTCCCAGGTTCCCCGTATGACTTTATCTCTCTGGAATGGCTGCAGAAGTGGCTGGATGAGTCTACTCCTCCAAAACCTATAGACAACACAGCCTGCCTGTGTGCACATGGCAAACTCCACCCAGATAAAATCTCCATTATGAAGAGGATATCAGAGTACGTGGCTGACTTCTTCTACCGGAGATATGGAGGAGGCCCCCGGCTGAATGGTGAGATGTTGGGCTAGGAAATGCCCTCTCCAAGTCACCTTCTCATGTGCTGAATGTGTTTTAGAGCCTTGTTCTGCTGCCATCCCCATCTGGAGCCATCCATTCTCATCATAACTTTATTTCTGCATGTGACTTTTGTGCTGCACTGTTATTTCCAGATGATATTTTTTTTTCACGTGGTCACAGAGTCATCAGGGTTGGAAGGGACCTCTGGAGATCATCCAGTTCAACCCCCTGCCAGAGCAGGATCACCTGCAGTAGATCCCTCAGGAGCATGTCCAGATGGGTTTGGAATGTTTCCAGACATTTTAATATTACTTAATTACGTTAACATTCAAACAATGACACTTAAGTCTGATTGCAGGGTCTGTTTCAGACCTGGGTTCTGCTCTGTCTAGGAAGAGCTGGGCCTGGAGGCATCTCTGAGAAAGCAACAGTGCATTTAGCTTAGAAAACAAAATCCTTGCATGGTTTAATGAAGTCGATCCTAGAAAATAACTGAACTTCCACATGCAACCCCCCCTTCCCTCCAAGACTCTTGTAAAATGATTTTCCATGCCTGCAGCATCTCCAGATCCTGTGTGGGCAGGTTCCATGGAGCATGCAGGTCTGTGCCTGCTCTGGAGCAGCTCAGATGTGTGAGGAGCAGGAAATAATCGATTGTCTCCCACCTCCAGCCTGCCCTGAGCCACCTCATCCGAGGGAAGCACATACCTGTGAGCCTGTGCTGCACACATCTGTCATGCAGCTTGATTTTTGGGGTCAGCCCAACCCCTCCAGTCTTTGGGCATCCCTTCAGCCAGCCCCAGGCTTGGTTTCTTTTTTAAAGGAGCTCAGTAACTCCCACTGAGACCAAATTAGCTCAGCTCCTACTAGGAGCTTAGAGGGGAGAAACCCCACTAGCAGAAGCTGCTGTGACGCAGGCAGCCTTTGTGGAAAGAAAACAGGCCAAGGTTTCTCAGTCAACTGGAAGATTGCCTGCAGGTTTCTCCTGGAGGAGGGTTGGGAAGGATGGGTTTGGATACTCCGTGTTCTCCTCTTTGTTTCCCTGGCTGCCACCCTGTTCCTCCCAGCTGAAAATCTCTGCCCAGCTGTAGGGTTTCTGCTCCTGTTGGCCCGGTGGAGCTTTGCAAGAGGTTTTTTTTTTTCCGGTTTTAGCTTGTAAAGTGCCACAATAGAGGCGATTTTTTTCTCTTGCATGTGCCTTTTGACTGCGTGTCTGTGTGCTGGCATGACCTGGCTCGCAGCTGCAAACAGTTGATAGCAGCAGAGAGCTGTGCAGCTGGAACAGATCTCACCTCATCTCAACTGCTTTACACCTCTTTAAGCTTCAAATGTGGCCTGATCTGGCAGTAACCCCAGGGATCTCATTCACATGTGAAATCTCCAGCCTTGAGGACCTGTCTGAGCGGGTTCAAACCTGGGAGCAGCTCAGCCACGTGGGCAATAAATTGTCTGTCTTTCTTTCTTTCTCCCCCCACCCCAGTCAAAGCACTTTGCAAGGACTGTGTGGTGGAGAGGTGTCGAATCCTGCGCCTGAAAAACCAGCTAAACGAGGACTACAAAACTGTTACCAACCTGCTGAAGATAACAGTCAAGGGGTATGTGAGTCCTGATGTTCCCCTTTTAAAACAGCTCCCAAAATGCAGACAAAGAGCCCACTTTTAGCAAGGAGCCATGGTTATTGATTGCAGGTTTGTACAAAGCTGGGGGCTCTGTGCCTTCCCACAAATCCAGCACCCTGAGGGAGATTTCCCAGGACACCTTTATACACAAAACTATGAAGTTAGGAAGTTTTCAAGTGCTTTCTAGCGATTGGTTAGTGATTTACATAGAGTTACATCCCTTTTTCTGCTCAGGGGAAGGGTCTTCACCTGGGCAGGGGTCTTTTTGACCTGGGAGTGTGACTTTTAGTGTTACAATGACATTATAATGAGCTAAGTTCACCTAAAGGACACGGTATCAAAACTTCTGCAGCTCCTACTGTCCAAGACTGGTTCAGCCCTCAGTCTTCCTGATTCTTTGTTCTTCTTTATCACCTCCTGCATTCCTGAGGTCCAATTATCCATGTAGACCTCAAGTCTTTTCTGCCAAGTTGGTGATTTACATGAGACACCCTCAAAACCTCTTGATTAATTGCCTTCTTCAAGGCCTGGTTACTCCAGGGTGTCCTTGCTGAGGGTTGTGGTACCACCTGTGTGCCTCCCTGCCTGCAGTTTGAACTTGTAGCACATCTTACACAAAATAACCACATCATCCTAAATTCCTGAGTCATTTTTCCAACACCGAGGCTTCAAAGAGTTGGTTTTTTTAGAAATGCTTAACTTCTTTCCTGAAGATTGGAGGGTTTGGGGCTCGGAAGGAGAAGGGAGCTACGATTCACGGGTCCTACTCTGTTGTCTCTCTGCAGGAATGATGGGTTTTGGGTTGGAAAAGCATCCTTGAGGAGCTGGCGTCAGTTGGCTTTGGAGCAATTAAATGAGCAAGATGAAGACACAGAGCAAAGCAACGGGAAAATGAATGGGGATGCACAAAACAAAGGTAGCTACCAGCTCTGACTGGTACCCCCTGCCAGGAGACACGTGGGGTGCTCCTGCAGCTGGTTTTGCTTCCCTTGGATGAGTAGGGAGGGGAAGGATAACAAACGAAGGAGCTTTTGATTTGATAAGCTTCAAAACTGCTGGCTGGTCTTCAGACTGGGGAAGATGATGAGGTAATAAGTAGTTTTATAAAGCTGTGTGAAATCACTCCCCTCCCACCCCAGACACATGATCTCTTCATCTCCTTTTATCTGAATGAGAGAGCACAGGGGAGGAAGAAACATGAAAATTACCTTGGGGAAGGGATGAAGATGTTTATTGGAAACGTCTGTGGGTGAAACAGCCCAGTGGGTAAAGCAGCACTGGGAAAACAGAGCCTAGGTGGGAAAAAAAAACCACCTCATTCATTGAGCTCTGTGAGAAGAGGTGGGGTTTTTTATTTGCCTTCTGCTCCTTAAACCTTTGGAAACTGGGTATTTTGTGGAGCTTTTTGCTTCAGAACTAAGGGCAAGAAGGTTGGTTGAATGACAGTGCAGATGATGGGCATCGATGTTGGGCTGGAAGCTCCTCCAACAGCCCAGCCCTGATGGGACCTGTGAGCTGGTGCTTTTGGTGGAGCGTCCATCGAGGAAAGGGTGCTTCTCTGCTGAGGTGCCACTCCTAGGTGGTGACCTTGGTTTCATAACAGGTTGCAGCTCCCAGGAGTCCACTTGAATTGCTCCCAAGCCACCTTGCTCGTTAGGCAGGTCGTTAGTGACACATTCTTGTGTTTATGATGCTCCAATTCAGGGGCCAGCTCTTCTGCCTGGGGAGTGGTGGCTCCGCTGTAATTTATACATCAATGAAGGGCTTCTCAGCCCCTTGGCAGCTCCCCCTGGGTTTGTCGGGCAGCATCTGGTTTGGATCAGGATCCTCAAGGCAAAGAGCAGACTAATATTTTGCCGGGAAGATTTCTGCTCCCTGGGCTCTTACCTAGGCTTGTGTTTAGGTTGAACTCAGATCTCTGGGAGCAGAGAACCCCCCGTGGCGCTTTAGCTCTAACAAATGCCTCCTTTGTAATCTCACAAAGGACCAGTTTGTGCTCCACGCACTTCAAAGCACTCCTACCAGGCCTGGAGGCTGTAATCCAGCCTGCCCAGGGGCCAGGACGTTGGAGAATAACAAATGTCCTTCCAAAGTCTCCCTTGGGGCTGAGGGGTGGGCTTTTTTGCAAGGCAACCACGCTCCTTCCCCCAAAAGATTTTCCTTTCCTTGGGTTGAAGAGCTCCATGCAATCTTGTTTTGTTGAGTTGTTTGGTTTTTCCTTTTCAATTAGATGAATCGAATGAAGAGAAGAGAGAGGAGGAAGAGGAGTTAAATTTTAATGAAGACATCGTTTGCCCACATGGTGAGTCTCGCTGGGGGATGGAGCTGAATGTATCTGTTGTTGCCCACTGCTCGAGGCATTAACCTTGTACCCTTTGCTCCCTCTGAGGCCAACACCAGTAGCTACTGAGAAAAAAGGCTCTTAATTCTCGGTTTCCTGGTGTTCCTTCCCAAGTTTGGAGCTTGTATTTGCAAGCAGTGTCACCGGGCAGTCCCCAGTGTGCAGGGCTGAGAAAGGCTGTGGAAGGGTCTCCTCTTCCCGACACGAAGGAGCCAGGGCAGCACCACAGGTCCTACAGCAGCTTGGAAGCTCTGAAAGTGATAGGAGGAAAAAACAGGGGGTGTAAATCAGTCAAGAGGGGAGAGCAGAGTATTAATTTATTCTCTCAGTTTACATGAAAACAGGAGCACTTACCTAACAACTGCAGAAACCCCGCGGTGAAGGGTATCGATTTACCAACCTGCTGAGCTTCAGTGGCCATTTACATAACGTTTTGACCCAGGCTTGATTGTTCTGTTAAGTGATGGTTCATTAACCACATCCTTGGCTACCTTGTTGTTTAAATCTCACTTTTTTGTGTGTGTTTTTTTTTTTTTTTTTAACTTCCACGTCCCTCCCAGACACAAGTCTTGCAGTCAGCTCCTCTGTGGAGCCATCAATTTCACATCCCAGGATGCTCAGTCTTGGTTCATGTAAGAAAGAAACAAGCCAGAAATTAGCACCACACCTCCTGTCATCAGGGCTAATCAAGGATGTAGAGTAAAGCCTTGATAAAGGCTCATTAGGAATAGAGTGTTTAAGCACTTTTGCAGAGCCTTTTCTGCCTATTCCCCATTGCCTCGAGGTGGCTGCTGTGAAATCAAAGCATGCAGCCTGGTGATGGAGCACTTGATGTAGACAATCATGATAAAAATGGGCCAGTAAGCCTTTGAAAATATTAATGCTGGTAAATAGCTTGTTGGTCTGAATCGGAATATCTGAATGAATAATATTAAATATGGAGGCTGCTTGCAGGTCAGATTTTGTTATCTTGAGCTGACCTGTGATTGCTCACAGAAAACAACCTTCCCACCTTTACAATTTTATAGAATCATAGGATGGTTTGGAAGGGACCTGAAAGACCATCCAATCCCAACCCCCTGCATGGGCAGGGACACCTCCCACCAGCCCAGGTTGCTCCAAGCCCCATCCAATCTGCCCTTCAACATTTCCAGGGATGGGGCAGCCACAGCTTCCCTGGGCAACCTGGGCCAGGGTCTCACCACCTCCACACTGAAGAATTTCTTCCTAATGTCCAACCTAAATCTCCCAAATTCCGGTTTTAATCCATCCCCCTCATCCCATCCCTCCCTGCCCTTGTCCCAAGCCCCTCCCCAGCTTTCCTGGAGCCCCTTCAGGCACTGGAAGCTGCTCTAAGCTCTCCCTGGAGCCTTCTCTTCTCCAGGCTGAACACCCCAACTCTCCCAGCCTGTCTCCAGAGCAGAGCTGCTCCTGCCCTTGGATCATCTCCGTGGCCTCCTCTGGACTCTCTCCAGGAGCTCCATGTCCTTCTTATGCTGGGGGCTCCAGAACTGGACACAGTTCTCCAGGTGGGGTCTCATGAGAGCTGAACAGAGATGGTGACTCCCCTCCCTGGCCCTGCTGGTCACGCTGCTGGTGATGCAGCCCAAGACATAGTTGGTTTCTGGGCTCCAGCACACTGTTCCCACCCATGTTGAACTTCTCATCCACCATCACCCTTAAGTCCTTCTCCTCAGGGCTGTTTTCCATCCATTTTGATCCATTTCCCGCTGCAGTTTATCAGCAAATCTGTAGTCTCCTACAGCCCTGATTTTGCTGTGGAGAAAGTCCCTGCCTTCATGGCAGGCTCTGGAGAAGCCAGGGCTGTCTGGGAGGTCTGGCTGGTCTCCAGCAGTGCCATCCAGGCCTTCCTTTCACAAGCCCCTTTCCATCTTTGCAGCAATTCCTCACTCTCCAGTAGCTCCCTGAGCCCAGCAAATAATTTTTTCCAGACACCAAATTAAGACTCCTTTGATGTCCCTGCCCAAAAACATGTCCCTGGATGGTGGGAGGGGGAAGCAGCTTCAGCAGTGGTTGGGATCATCTTCTCCCAGATGGCAAAGCACTTGTTCCCTGCACTCCTAGATCTGATTTTTCCACCTCTTTCCCTGACCTCTCTTAATCTGTTTTCATTAATCACTTACTTGGACAAGCTGATTTTTCCCCCCCACCATCCTCACTGGCTCTGGAGATCAGCCTCCTCCTGCCTCCTCATATGTTGAAGCTGGGCCACCTGCTCCTGTTTGGAGCAGAACAAGTGGCCAAATGCTGTGTGGAAGTGGCCCAACCTGACCTGTGTGTCTGAGAGGAAAAGCAGGAGGGAAGTGCTGCTATTTTTTCCCTTCCTGGCAGAAATCCAGGCTTGGCTGGAGCAAGGAAAGCTGACAGGTCCTCGGGGCTGAGGAGCTGCTTGTAATATTAAAGAGCTACAGGAAGGTGGGGAAGAAGGAACCTTTTCTCCTTGTCTTGTTTCTGAAGCTCTTCCAGGCTGCAGAAATGCAGATCCTGAGGTACCATGTCCCTTGCTGGGCACCATGACCTCCCAATCACTGTTTCCTTTTCCTCTTGATGCTGAGATCCATGTTGAGGCACCTGAATTCCCCATGTCACATCCAAATCATGGAATGGTTTGGGTTGGAAGGGACCTTAAAGATCATCCAATCCCAACCCTCTGCAATGGCAGGGACACCTCCCACCAACCCAGGTTGCTCCAAGCCCCATCCTACCTGCCCTTCAACACTTCTAGGGATGAGGCAGCCACAGCTTCCTGGGCAACCTGTTCCAGGGTCTCACCACCCTCACAGGGAAGAATTTCTTCCTAACATGCAATGTAAATCTCTCCTGCTCTAATTTAAGGCTATTACCCCTCATCCCATCACTCCATGTCTTTGTCCCGAGCCCCTCCCCAGCTTTCCTGGAGCCCCTTCAGGCACTGGAAGCTGCTCTAAGGTTTCCCTGGAGCCTTCTCTTCTCCAGGCTGAACACCCCAACTCTCCCAGCCTGTCTCCAGAGCAGAGCTGCTCCAGCCCTTGGATCATCTCCCTGACCTCCTCTGGACTCTCTCCAGGAGCTCCATGTCCTTCTTATGTTGGGGACCCCAGAACTGGACCCAGCCCTGCAGGGGGGTCTCAGCAGAATAGAGGGGGACAAACACCTCCCTGTCCCTACTGGTCACACTGCTGGTGATGCAGCCCAAGACACAGTTGGTTTCTGGGCTCCAAGGCACATGCTCAGCTCACATTGGGCTTCCCATGCCATCCAAACCATCACAGCTCCATGTTGACTGTTCCTCTTCTGGCTGTTTCGTGACTTCCCAGCTGCTCTCTGGCAGGGAGGTGGGATCATGTTTTCCCCTTGGCCATTGTCAAGCCTGCAAGATGGGCAGCTGATCAGATCCTGAGGCCTCACCTTCTCCAGGTTTCCCAAGCCTTGTTTGTCCACGGGGACATGTTGTCATGCACATACATGGCGTCCAAATGCTACATGTGCCACTGAAGTGACAAAGGCTACACCATAGTGCTAGACCACTCTTTGGGGTTTGAGTATGAGGATAAAGGAGCAGGCAGGTTGGGGGATAGCTGGGAAATCATGTTTACTGCCTTCACACCCCAGTTATTACCTAGAGGAGGTCTGGAGTGCAGGATCTCTCCTTCCCATGTTTTGAGGTCCTTGGGTAGGGCTCATGAAGCCATCAGAGATGATGCAGCCATCACTTGGTTATCCAAAGGTGTGGAAAGCACTTGGCTTGTGTTTGGGGGGCACAGGGTTAGGCTGCAGCTGGGCAAGTGGAGGCACCATAAAAATGTCCCTTTTGGACTAGATGATCTTTCGAGGTCCCTTCCAACCCTTAGGATTCTGTGGATAGCCAGGATCACAAAACAGTAGCCCTGTGCCCTCTTTGACTTCTTGCTTTTCTAAGTTTCTCTTCCCCCCTGCTTGTACTTAATCAGCTCCTTGGGTGCCTGAGCTGGGAGATCTGAAGGACATTTCTATGAATTAAAGCCTGTTTTTTTTTTCCTGTCCAAACAAGGAAATGATAAAGAAGTTGAAGGTGACTTTGTGTCTTTGTTGTGCTTTTTTTTTTTGCTGACATGGCTGAGAAGTGCCTGAATATCTTCCCCCACGTTGAGCCCCTGTGATCTCTTCCATCTAGTTGGGGCTGCAGAACATCCCTGAGCACCTCAAGAGCAGAACCCTCCTCTTGCCTCTCTCTCTGCAGGTGACCTCTGCATATCCGAAAACGAACGCAGGGTGGTTTCCAAGGAAGCCTGGGAGAAACTCAAGCAATATTTTCCAAAGGCCCCTGAATTCCCAAATAACAAAGAGTGCTGTTCCCAGTGCAAGGTATTTCAGTGCCAAGTCCTGTTGCCCTCTTGTTGACTGTCAATACACTCATATTTGTGGTTGTCTTTCCAACCCGCCCCAGTGCAGCGGAGCAGGGAAATGTCACCTTTTAACAGCAGCTGGAGAATGAACCTGGGGTGTAATTAACTGTTTCATGCAGATTTTGGAACGTGAAGGGGAAGAAAATGAAGCTCTGCATAAGATGATGGCCAGCGAGCAGAAGACTTCTCTCCAGAACCTGTTTCATGATAAATGCAGACCGTGCCTGGGCACCTGGCCTCAGGTAGGGGAAGGAGGGTGACCAGGATGATGTCGCAGGGCTTGGGGAGAGGTTTTTATTACCTCTTAGTGTTCTGCACCTGGGTCAGGGCAGTGCCAAACACAAACACAGGTTGGATGGAGAATGGATGGAAAACTGCCCTGAGGAGAAGGACTTGGGGGTCTTGGGTGATGAGGAGCTCAACATGAGCCAGCACTGTGTGCTGGAGCCCAGAAACCAACAGTGTCCTGGGCTGTGTCACTAGCAGCGTGACCAGCAGGGTCAGGGAGGGGCTTGTCCCCTCTGCTCTGCTCTGGTGAGAGCCCCCTGCAGGGCTGGGAACAGCTCTGGGGTCCCCAACATAAGAAGGACATGGAGCTTCTGGAAAGAGTCCAGAGAAGGCCATGGAGATGATCCAAGGGCTGGAGCAGCTCTGCTCTGGAGCCAGGCTGGGAGAGTTGGGGTGTTGAGCCTGGAGAAGAGAAGGCTCCAGGGAGACCTTAGAGCACCTTCCAGTGCCTGAAGGGGCTCCAGGAAAGCTGAGGAGGGGCTTGGGACAAGGGCAGGTTTGGAGAGGACAAGGGGGGATGGATTAAAACTGGAATTTGGGAGATTTAGGTTGGACATGAGGAAATTCTTTGCTGTGGGGGTGGTGAGAGCCTGGCCCAGGTTGCCCAGGGAAGCTGTGGCTGCCCCATCCCTGGCAGTGTTGAAGGGCAGGTTGGATGGGGCTTGGAGCAACCTGGGCTGGTGGGAGGTGTCCCTGCCCATGCAGGGGGGTTGGATCTGGATGATCTTTAAGGTCCCTTCCATTTCATACCATTCCATGATTTTATCCCTCTCCTTAGGAAGTTTCCTTTCCCTGCCATCCGAGCTGCCTGCTCATCCCTCTCTCAGCCCCAGCCCCTGCTGTGCTGGGCAGGCAGTGCCAGCTGAGCTGCCACGTGTGTTGTGCCAAGGTGTGATTCCCCCAGGGGCTGTGCTGGCACAGAGCCCTGCTAAAGATAGGGAAGAAGAGCCCATGTGCCAGAAGAGCTGCTGCTGCCCTGCAGGCATCTCCAGGAGCAGTCACAGCATCACTGCTGCCCTCATCACCCCCCCCCAAGAACAACAGAATGGTGCAGCCAGGACAGTGGAGGAGACTTTCCACCACCTTCCCATGCAGGCCAGGTCACTCCTGCTGCTCAGGGAAAATTCATGTGCTCCAGCATCCTTCTGCATCCTGAGGGCTCAGGGAGCTTCCCTCAGTGCTGAAGCCTTGCAAATGTGAGGGTGTGGAGTGATAGGAGACCTTAGAGCACCTTCCAGTGCCTGAAGGGGCTCCAGGAAAGCTGGGGAGGGGCTTGGGACAAAGACATGGAGTGATGGGATGAGGGGTAATAGCCTTAAATTAGAGCAGGAGAGATTTACATTGCATGTTAGGAAGAAATTCTTCCCAGTGAGGGTGGTGAGACCCTGGCCCAGGTTGCCCAGGGAAGCTGTGGCTGCCCCATCCCTGGCAGTGTTGAAGGGCAGGTTGGATGGGGCTTGGAGCAACCTGGGCTGGTGGGAGGTGTCCCTGCCCATGCAGGGGGGTTGGGACTGGATGATCTTGAAGGTCCCTTCCCGCCCAAGTTCAATTCAAGAAGGACAAGGAGCTGCTGCAGAGAGTCCAGCACAGGGCACTGAGATGCTGAGGGGCTGGAGCATCTGCCTGTGAGGAGAGGCTGGGAGAGCTGGGGCTGCTAAGCTGGAGAGGGGGAGCCTGAGGGGGGATCTGATCAGTGCTGATCAGTATCTACAGAGGGTATCAGGAGGATGGGCCAGACTCTTCTCAGGGGTGTCCAGTGACAGGACAAGGGGCAATGGGCACAAACTGGAGCACAGGAGGGTCAAGCTGAACATGAGGAAGAACTAACTTACTGTGAGGGTGACAGAGCCCTGGGACAGGCTGCTCAGGGAGGTTGTGGAGTTTCCATCCCTGGAGACATTCCAACCCCACCTGGATGTTCCTGTGGGATCTGCTCTAGGGGATCCTGCTCTGGCAGGGGGCTGGACTGGATGATCTCCAGAGGTCCCTTCCAACCCCCACCACTCTATGATTCTATGAACCTATGAAATAGGAGTGATGGTTGTGCAAGGCCTCTGGTAGCAGCTTCTCCTTGGTGCAATGTGCAGCTCTCCAGGATTTCCTTGGGGCTTTGAGGTGGCTCCAAAGAAATGGCACAAGCAGTTGGCTCCAGGCCTTGGCTCCCGGCCATCTCGTGGCACTGATTAAGGATTGACTCTGAGCTCCTGCCAAGCTGCTTTGGCAGGTGTCTGCCTTGGTGGCTCCTGCATGTGAGGGCAGCCTGATGGTCCCTGCTGCCTTCTCCAGCTGTGAATAAATACTGAGGGCAACATGGAGCCATGTCTCAGAACTGGGGAGCCCCAAAAGGGTGTGTGTGGGAAATGCCCTGTGCTGAGCTGGAGAATCCCACTGGTGATGTTTAAGAGTTGGATCTGGTTGGGTTTGCTTTTGTAGCTGGAGTAGGGGTGGAAACCTGGAGCCCATCACCATGGGTCAGCTCAAAATATGACATGTCTCCAGACAGTGAGGCAACATAATAGAATCATGGAATGGTTTGGGTTGGAGGGACCTTAAAGATCATCCAGTCCCACCCCTGCATGGGCAGGGACACCTCCCACCAGCCCAGGTTGCTCCAAGCCCCATCCAACCTGCCCTTCAACACTGCCAGGGATGGGGCAGCCACAGCTTCCCTGGACAACCTGGGCCAGGGTCTCACCACCCTCACACTCCAGAATTTCCATCTCATGTCCAACCTAAATCTCCCCTCTTCCAGTTTTCATCCATCCCCCTCATCCCATCCCTCCCTGCCCTTGTCCAAAGTCCCTCCTGAGCTCCCTTTTAATTTCCCTATTCCAAATAAAGGAGATTATAAAAAAGAGCTGAGGATGTTTTCCTCAAGCTTTGTGAGTTTTCCTGGTCCAAACCAGTTGAGGTTCATGGAAGAAAATAATCAGAGAGGTTTAATCTGGAGGAAAAGAGATTTAAAATACGTATATATTCCTCCAGTGTGATGAATTCTGCAAAAGAGTGGAGAGAGCCCTCAAACCTGCATTAGGGAAGATGGGCAGGGTAGATGAGCATGGGAATGGGTTTGCCACCCAGCTCTTGGGATCTCAGTGGTTCCTTCTCCAGGAGCAGGTTGTCTCATGGCACATCATTCAGAGCAGAAAAGCAAAGGTTTATCCTAAAACTGCTGCCTGGTGGGGATGCATGGCCATGGGTTTGGATCCTCCAAGAAGGAGAAATTTGGGGGTTTTAAAGGGTGAGACAATTGAAGTGGGTTGGAGGGGTCTCACCCCACACCCGTGGGGGTGCAAGGACACATCTGCAGCCCCTGAGTACCTGGTTAGATCAACCACAGGGCCAGGGAGTCTGGGCTGCTCTGGGGAACTGACCGTTTCTTGCTGAGAATTAAAGGTAATTGGATCTGTATCTCAATTAACTTTGTAATCAACACGAGATTAGTAATGAAACTGCTTAGTACTTGATCCCAAATTATTTTCCTTGGCTTTCCCAGCGTGCTTGGATGGAGTTGTCATGGTAAGAACACTGAAGTCTTGAAGAGAACGAGTGCTGCAGAAGCAGCTGAGCAGTCATCCCTTCTCTGTTGTTGGATTAATTAATAAAGATCCTTTTCTTTCCTCTCCCCCTCTTTTTCTCCCCCAGGAGACAGATGAGCTGTACATTGTTTCGCAGTTCTTTGTAGAAGAATGGAGGAAATTTGTCAGGTAACTTGGCTTGAGGTTTTTGATGCTTTTTATTCCTGGTTTTGAGGAGTTCTGTAGATAATGATGTTGTTCTTGACCCCTGGTGCGTCGCTACCTGGGGTTTGGCTTTGTGGAAACAAGGAAGCTCATTTTTGCAGGGCTCCTATCAGTTGTTCTAGGTTGTAAGAAACAGAATTTCCTTGTTTACCGTGTCTTAACCAGATGGTTGGATTAGATAGGAACTTGATTAGTTTTTTCATCTGTCTGGAGCTGTAGCTCAGGCAAAGGTCACCGCTCAGTCCTGTTTCCACGGGCTGCTGGTGGCGGGAGATGGAAATCTCTGCTCGATAGGAGAGTCATTTTGCAACATGCAGGAATGCAGATCTGATTTCCTCCTTGGGAGCAGTTTAATATTCCCTGCTGGAATGCCTTCTGTAAATATCCACCTGTGATACCTCCTGGGCTTGCCTGCAGACTGGTGGGTTTTGTGAAATAACCTGATGGAGCTTCGCAAACCGCTCTTCCTTCGCAGGAGGCCGACGCGCTGCAGCCCCGTGTCCTCGGTAGGAAACAGTGCTCTCCTCTGCCCCCACGGGGGCCTCATGTTCACCTACGCTTCCATGACCAAAGAAGACTCCAAACTGTGAGTTTCTTCTCTTCACACGTATGCCTTCATCTCCTGTGAGCCTTAGGGAGCGTTCCCAGAGGCTCGCTGAGCTCCAGCAACGCCAGGAGCAAACGCTTTCCCCTGACAAAACAAAAACAAACTCTTTCTCAGACCCTTAGCTTCATCTAAGGCAAGACCTAAATTGTCTAAGGATGCTGGGTGAGGGAAAAAAGATAACTTACTTCAGCTTGGCTAGTTCCTAACAATAAACTCCCCTGGATTTGACCGGGGCGTAGAAACATCCGGCTTCCTCGCGATGTGCTTTCCGTCAGACTTGCCCCAGGAGCGCTGGACGCCGGAGTTCATGCTCCTTAGCTTTGCTTCTGCAGCCATGCAGAACTAAAAGTAGCAGATCTTCCACTCCTCTCCTCCTCCATCCTCCCTCAGGCGTGGCTGGAGCAGAGCAGCAGCACTAATAACACGCTGCTGTTCCCCTGTTGTCTTGGGCGTCCGGGCCCTCCCATGCAGCTGGAGTCATGGGCTGGTTTTGCAGCTTTGCTTTCATTCCCAGACTCAGAGAGGGAGGCTGTTGAGGAGCTTAGGGCTTGGCTTCTCCATGTCACAAAGCACATTCTTGTTCCTTTGCACAGTATAGCTCTAATATGGCCCAACGAGTGGGAGAGGATTCAAAAACTCTTCGTGGTGGATCACGTCATCAAGATCACCCGAACACGAGGTGCTGGGGCCGACCCCGAGGGTGCACAGTACAGCTCTGAGCCCCGTGAGTGCATCTGCTGCTGCTGCCTCTGCTTTTGTTCTCTTGCTAATCAGTGTCAACTCCTTGGGAGATGGATAGAGGGTCAGACCTGAGGGGATCTCCAGCTTGGCAGGTGCCCTGGTTACCTGAGCCACTCCAGGTTAGGGAGCAGAGGAATGGGGCAGGTGTCTCCAAGGAGCTAAAGCTATTAAAGGCATCTGAAGAATGCATTTGAAGCCTGGCCAGCAGGTCAAGGGAGGTGATTGTCCCCCTCTACTCTGCTCTCTTAAGACCCCACCTGGAGTACTGTGTCCAGTTCTGGAGCCGCCAACACCAGTGGGACATGGACCTGTTGGAATGAGTTCAGAGAAGGGCCACAAAAATGATCTGAGAACTGGAGCAGCTCTGCTCTGGAGCCAGGCTGAGAGAGTTGGGGTGTTCAACCTGGAGAAGAGAAGGCTCCAGGGAGACCTTAGAGCACCTTCCAGTGCCTGAAGGGGCTCCAGGAAAGCTGGGGAGGGACTTGGGACAAGGGCAGGGAGGGATGGGATATGGGGCAGTGGCCTTAAACTAGAGCAAGGGAGATGTAAATTGGATCAGGAAGATGTTCTTTACCATGAGGGTGGGCGATCGCTGGAACAGGTTACCCAGGAAGGTGGTGGAGACATTCAAGGTCAGGCTTGACAAGGCTCTGAGCAACCTGTTCTAGTTCAGAAGGTCCCTGTGCACTGCAGGGGGGTTGGGCTGGGTGACCTTTCAAGGTCCCTTTGAACCCCACACATTCTATGATTTTTTTCCCTCCCCAGAGCTCTGTCCAGAGTGCAGAGAAGGGTTGTTGTGCCAACAGCAGCGGGACTTGAGGGAGTACACCCAGGCAACCATCTACATCCACAAAGTGGTGGACAATAAAAAGGTACAGAACCTTCAGATCCTCCCTCCCTCCGGGGTCGCTCGTCCTGGCGCCGTTTCGTTTCACAGACACTGCTCCAAGTACCCAAATCATGATCCAGACGTGGCCATTGCAGCCTGCCATGTCCCCAAGGGGCTGGGACCTCCTGGGGGAGTTGCTGGGAACTCCTGGGGAGTTGCTGGGGGGTTGGTGGTTGGTGGTGGTGGGCAAGAAGCAGCCAGCTCTGCACTGCTGGGAGCCATGGCTTTAGCAAAGGGGAAAACTGGGGCTGTAGCTGCTCTCAAAATCCAGTCTCTTCAAGGCTTCCTTGTGTCAGACCAAACCTTTGGTGTTTTCAGGATGTTCCCACCGTAGATTGATTATTTTAGGCAACGTTGTAACCATTTGTGTCTTCTTAAACCGGCCAGCAGGCTCTTCCTAGTCTCCTCCCCCTTCAGTGTTTGTCATTTCCTTTCTTGGTTGCTCGAGTGATACTTATTCCTCGATAGAAGTGAGCTCTTCACCCTCAGTGCTGATGAAACAGCAGTGAACTTTGAGGTGGTTTTCAAGATCCCCTACGAAGCTGTGAATTATTTTACTGGTCTTTTAAGGGATCAGGACCAGGCCTAGAATTGACTTGACAGGGTTTTACAAAAGCCGATGCGAGTAAATCTTCCTCCTCGGGGCTTGTTTTATGCTTGAAGGAGGAAACCAAGGCTCTCAAGTCCAAGATATTCTCCACACCTTTGCAGTGTGGGGGTGGTTTTTTTTTTTTGTTTCCACTTCCTTGCCAAGCCCAGGGAGGAGCTGGAGCTCAGGAAGCCACAGGGCTCCAGAGCCCGGCCGGGCTTTGTCCTCGCTTGCGAGCTGTGGAGCACGCAGCACTGTCTGGAGCCATCAGCCACAGGGTTCTCAGCCTGTCTGGAGGCTGAATCCCGAGGCTGTATCTTGGCTCTTGGCACAGAGGGAGGGTGGTTGTTGTTTGATTTTATTTTTTTTTTCCTGGGGGCTGGAACAGGCCCGTGCTCACACGTGGGGTTGGCAAAAAAACAGGCGGCCTTTCTTTGCCGGCAGCTGGAGCCTTCACTGACAGGGCAGCCTCAGCCAGCAGCAGTGCCAGCCCCTGCTGCCTTCCCTGCCTCTGCTGGTTTGCAGGGTCTGGGAGAGTGTTTCCCATCCCCTCATCCCCCCTCTGCAACCCCTGCTCCCTCCTGGGCCTGATGCTGCAGCAGGGAAGCCGTGGCCAAGCGCAGGGCAGCACTGCTGGAATTCAGAGGGCTCCAGGGAAGCTGTGGATGGTGCTGAGTGATTGGGAACTGGGATTGAAGCAATAATTTCAAATATATTGGTGGGAGAAAGGAGCTCTGGCATCCAGGATGGAGAGCACACCAGTCTCCTGGGCTCCAGCTGAAGCCTAGATGTGAACTCGTGTCCAGCAGATCCGTGCAGCGACTTCCAGGGAACCCAACATCCTTTTTTATTTCTGTGTTTGTGTAAATTATTTAGATTTCATTTACTTGCAACCTCCAGACCCATAAATAACGGTGCTGAGTGCCTCTGCTGGCTGGCTGAGTATCTCATTTCCAGATAATATTCCTTTCTCTGTGGTAGGGCTTTTGTAATACACTTAGATGAACCAGAGCTAATGGGAAAGAAATCAGTCCAGGCCCCTGGAGACTTTCCCTTTGCCCAGAGAGGAGGGGAGGTCCTGAGCTCCAGGAAGCACCTGCAGTTCCATAGAGAAGCTTGTTCTCCTGAGCTGAATCCTCCCTTGGTTCCATGCAGCTGGGGAGGGGTGGAGAAGACTTGGTGGAGCAGGTCCCTGAGTTATTCCTGCTCTGCCTTGGTTCCTCTGATTGGGGTGGCATCCTGGAGGTCTCTGCAAGCTGCGTGCCATGATGTGACAGTCTGATGCTGTTGGGTTAGTTATGGAGAATGATTTTTATGACTTTAGGTAATGAAGGACGCTGCTCCAGAGCTGAATGTGAGCAGCTCAGAAGCTGAAGAGGAAAGGGAGGAAAACAAGCCAGAGGGGGAGCAAGACCCAGATTTTAACCAGGTAGAGATCAAAAATACCACCAGGTTTCTCAATTTCTGCACCATCCTCTTGAGCCAGCAGGGTGGGGTAGCCCTTCCTCCACCACCTAAGGCACAACCGTGTCTTAAGTTGTCATTTCAATGGTTGTACAGCATGATCACTTTCATTTTGGAGAGATCAGATCTTGATGGTGACTCCTACACGTGGCTGGTAGGAGTTGGAACCAGGAACCAAGGTCTGAAGGCACATCCTTCAGTCCTCTTGACACTTGCATGCGGCCGGTTGCTTCCAAAGGGGCTTTTTGATGCTTCCTGCCTTCCCTTGCGTGACCAGCTCACCCAAAACACAGCCCAGAGAACAGGGAGGTTGTTCTACCAATCCCAACCTTGAGCTCCTCATTTTTTTGCCTCGTTCCTAGGCCAATGGTGCAGCGAAGCGCCAGAAGGTTTCTCACCAGAGCTACATCACGTTCCAAAAACAAGGCATCAGGAGGAGCACCCGGCACCGGAAAGTCAGAGGGGAGAAAGCACTGCTTGTTTCTGCTAATCAGACACTGAAGGAGCTGAAAATACAGGTAAGGTGTTTTTCTTCCAAGGAATGAGTCTTCTTGAGGAAGAAATGGAGCTCCTGGAGTGAGTCCAGAAGAAGCCACGGAGATGATCCAAGGGCTGGAGCAGCTCTGCTCTGGAGACAGGCTGGGAGAGTTGGGGTGTTCAGCCTGGAGAAGAGAAGGCTCCAGGGAGACCTTAGAGCATCTTCCAGTGCCTGAAGGGGCTCCAGGAAAGCTGGGGAGGGACTTGAGACAAGGGCAGGGAGTGAGAGGACAAGGGAGAATGGGTTAAAACTGGAAGAGGGGGGATTTAGGTGAGTCATGAGGAGGAAATTCTTTAGTGTGAGGGTGATGAGACCCTGGAACAGGTTGCCCAGGAAGCTGTGGCTGCCCCATCCCTGGCAGTGTTGTAGGGCAGGTTGGATGGGGCTTGGAGCAACCTGGTCTGGTGGGAGGTGTCCCTGCCCATGCAGGAGGGGGTTGCATCTAGATGATCTTTCAGGTCCCTTCCAAGCCATTCCATGATTCTATGATGTAGGAACATGCGGCTGGGAGGGGATGGAGGGAAAGGGTCTAAAACCCCAGGTGGCATCGAAAGGCACGTGTTGCTCTGTGAAACAAGGGGGTTTGGGGTATCTCAGTGGTGTTTCTTTGTTCCCTCCACACAAAGTCAGCGTGTCTCATTGTGTTGGCACAGATCATGCATGCATTTTCAGTTGCTCCCTTCGACCAGAACTTGTCCATCGATGGGAAGATCCTGAGCGACGACACGGCCACGCTCGGCAGCCTGGGGGTCATCCCTGAGTCTGTCGTTTTACTCAAGGTAAAGAGGAGGGGGAGAGAAAGTGGTTGCTAAGATTCCAGTAAATCAGAGATTTGAACTGATTTTTGTAGCAATTGAGATGCTTTGTACAAACACAGGCCTTGCTGCACAGGTGGGAATTGCTGTGCTCTACGTGTGCCCACCTGGGCTGCTCTGTAATTCCAGAAGTTCCTCTTGGAGCTTCTTTTTTGGAGGAGGAAAACCTTATTTAAAAAAAACCCAAAAAACAACATGTATTAATTAGCCCTGCTGCTGGGCTGTGTTCAGCATCCCAAAATGCATCCCATTCACTAGTAGAAGTTAGGGGTGGACCTGCTGGAAAGGAGTTCTGAGAATGAGGATCTGGGAGCCCTTGTTGACAATAAGTTAACAATGATCCAGGAATGTGCCCTTGTGGCCAAGAAGGCCAATGGAATCCTGGCATCCATTGGGAAGAGTGTGGCCAGTAGGTTGAGAGAAGTCATCCTCCCTCCCTATTCTTCCCTGGTGAGGCCACATCTGGAGAACTGGGACCAGTTCTGGGCTCCCCAGTTCAAGAGAGACAGGGAACAGCTGGGGAGAGTCCAGGGGAGGGCAACAAAGATGACTGGGGGATTGGAGCATCTCCATGATGAGGAAAGGCTGAGAGAGCTGGGACTGTTCAGCCTGGAGAGAAGGGGGAGACCTTATTAATGTCTATAAATACCTAAATGGTGGGTGCAGGGAGGATGGAGCCAGACCCCTTTCAGTAGTGCCCAGCAACAGGATGAGGGCAATGGGCACAAACTGGAACACAGGAAATTCCATCTGAACATGAGGAGAAACTTGTTTACTGGGAGGGTGACAGAGTCCTGGGACAGGCTGCCCAGAGAGGCTGTGGAGTCTTCTCTGGAGATGTTCAAAACCCACCTGGATATGTTGCTGTGGGATCTCCTCTAGGTGATCCTGCTCTACCTTGGGTTTGGACTGGATGATCTCCAGAGATCCCTCCCAACTCTGAAAAAACAGCTACATGAGGGAGTGAGCCTTCCCCTCTTGTTCCCAGACAGTGTTTGGGTAGGAGACTCGTTCCCTGCTTCCCTCCAGAGCAGGACTGATCAGGCTGAGAACTTCTAAACAGGATTCCTTGTTCATTAATCCCTTGCTCCACTTGTTTTTCCAGGCTGATGAACCCATTGCAGATTATGCAGCGATGGACGACGTTATGCAAGGTGAGGGGGGGGGACACCAGAAGGTTTGGGGGACGAGGAAGGCACCTCGACTGGGGGAGAAGTGTTGGTGGCCAAGGGTTGGGTTTGGATTGTAGAAGTAGAAAATAGAGATGTTGAAGAGGTAGAAAATACGGGTGTTGAAAAGGTAGAACATAGACTTTGAAGGTTTCCTGTCACCATCAACGGGAAAGTCAGCGATGTGCAACCTCTTGGACAAAGGATCCTTGTAGAGACACCTTTCAGCAGACCTCTAACACCATGCCTTTCTCCTTCCATTCCCAGTTTGTATGCCTGAAGAAGGATTTAAAGGTGAGTTTTGGGGTTTGCCTCCCCCTCTTCCCCTTTATTTAAGCCCACACTCACTTCTTCTCCATCCTGTAACCATCGTCGTCTTTCCGTGGTCCTTTTCTCCTCAGGAACTGGTTTACTTGGACACTGATGGTTTTCTAAACGTTGGCAACAGAGGAGATACCAGAAGGGAAGAGGATTTGACATGGTAGGGCATTAAAAGAGAAAAAAAAGGTGGATACAGAACCGAACTTTGACTCTTCCAGAAGGCAGAAACCCTCTTTGAAATGACTGCCCCCTCCTTCCCCCCCAAAAGAAAACAAATTGCCTTATGTCAAAGCAGATTGCACTGGAGGACATCCTGCCTTCAAGAGAACGTTCCCCATTTTATATTTAATAAAAGCAACAGGAAGGTTGGAAAGTTGAGCAGCAGTAAGAGCGTGTTGTGTTCCCAGGAGAGGGAGAGGGACGTGTTCCCTGCTGGGATTCCCTGTCCCAAATCCCACTCCTGGTCTGGAGTCGCTCTTGAGGCCTTGGCATCGCTCTTCAGGCTTAACCTTCTTATGGATCATCCTCTTTCTGATCCTCTCTTACTCTCAGTACAGCATGGAAGTAATGAGATTGTTTGTGAGGAATGTCTGGCTCGTTCCAACACAAAAACTTCACCTCTTTAACCCAAAAAAGAAGCTGGGCTTTGCCTCCGAGAACCTTCCATGGCATCAGCTGCTCCGCCTTCACTTCCAAACCTTGGATGATCTTTAATAACCTCCTCCTCTGTCGCTGTTGAATGTCATTTTTTAGAAACCTTGGGGTGTTTTATCAACTTTGGAGAACATCTTTTCCTCCAATCCAGGACTTCCAGGAGTGCCCATGGCTCGAGGAGCGGGCGAAGGGCGCGTGGGCGGGCAATGTGTTTCCCACGGGAAAAAGTGTTTTGGTGTCCATCCCCCCCACCACCCTGTTTTTTCAGGAATGCACTAATAATTATGACTTTTTACATCCCATGGCCCATAAGCAGCAGGAACTAGCTCAAAACTTCCAGATTTAGGGGGGAAAAAAGGGTTTCTCCGTAAGAAAGTCAGACACTTCCTCTCCCTTGTCAACCTTTTCACTTTGTTTCCGTGACAAAACGTGTGGCTGAGGTTGGGTCCCTGCCACCTCCCCTTGAGTTTTTGAAAGGATTGCAGGAATTTGGGACATATCCCATCCCAACAAGCCTGGTAATGTTCATCTCCACTCTTAACTTTGATGCCAGGAATTGGAGCTGCTCCTTGCTGAGCATGAAGGCTCCGTGTCTTCTCCATCTCTGCTGGGTTTTGGGGCCTTGGAGATCCTAAAAAGAAGTGGGTTTGGGGGCAATTTTGACTCACAAAATTCTTTCCCAAGGTAAAGATGTTGACGGGAATTGATCAGAATGAAGCTGAATCCTTTGGGAACGTGCAGGAGGTTTTCTTCTTCCCAAACAGAAGGTCTCTCCTGTGTACAGTATTCCCTGGGAAATTCCTTTGGGATTTGTTTTTTGTTTGGGTTTTTTTTTGTTGTTGGCCTTTTTTCAGTTTACTGTTAATTTCGGCTTTTTTTAACGTTCCAAAAAATCTCTTTACTTGAGCTTAAAACGTTGCAAAGTGGAACTCTGAAGTCAGTGGGAAGGACTGGGCTGGGGCTGGGGGTGGTTCCAGCCTTTCCCGGAGGATCCAGGTACAAGATGTTGCCATTTTCTCTCTTGTTGTTTCCAAACTTTGTTGGATTAAACTTGTTGTTGGAGCCGTGGAAGCCTCGTGAAAAAGCTGCTCCCCCTGCTCCCTTCGGTGCCTTCACACCTTGGGGTTAGTGATGCTGCAAATCCCACTCTGGCTCATCCCAAAAAAAAAGGGCAGTGGGTGCTGCAAGGTTGGGGTGGGAGCAGATGGGATCCATCACCGCCCCCCCCCCCCCCGAGCAGGAATTGCCCCAGGAGATGGTTTTATGGGAGCTGGGATGGGAGCTGGAGCCTCTGTGGTGGAAGCACCCACGTGTGACAAGCCACGGCAGCTGTGGTTCCACTTTGGTGTCCCCCATGTCCCACCCTGTCCCCACGCTTGTCACTTTGTGTCCCAGGGAGGTGGGGGGGCTGTGTGGCCACTGCTTGTTGCCAACCCCCCCTGGGCCCCTTTCCTTGGGGGTGCTGGAGCCCGGGTGTTCCTCTTGTGCCAAGATGGGTGCTGGGGGGGGAAGATGGACGCTGAGGGGATCCCTTGTGTGCTGGGTGGAGGAGAGGGTGCTGGGCAGGTGGGGGTGAGGGGTGGGGGGTACCCCGGGTCCCAGGGGTGGAGGGAGGGGGAGTTATGAGATGGGTGGGGGGTTCTTTAGGTGCTAGGGGTGGACGGAGGGTGCCAGGGGGTGTACCCAGGGTCCCAGGAAGGAAGGGACAGATGGAGGGTGAGCACCCTGGGTACCAGGGATGGAGGGGGGGGGCACCCTGGGAGAGAGGGACAGATGGAGGGGGGCACCCTGGGTACCAGGGAGGGTTGGGGGGGAACCCCACTGGCTGAGGAGGGGGTGTGGGACTGCGGAGGTAGCCGGGTACCCGCCGGGGGTGGGGGGATGAATGGAGGCGGTTCCTTGGGGACCTAGGAGGGATTTGGGGGCTCCCCCCAGGCCGCGGGGACGGATGAGGGGACACCCCGGTGGTCCGGGGAGGGTGGGAGAGCGGGGATGGAGGGGAGGTCCCAGGCGGGGGGTGATGCGGTCCCGGTGCCGTGTCCTGGTGCCGTTTTCCCGGTCGCTGGTTGCCGGTTCCGGTGCCGGTTCCCCCGGTACCGGCCGCCCCCGGAGGGGCCGCCCCGCCCCGCCGCACGTGACGCGGCGCCGCGGCTGCCAGCGGCGGGGGCCCCGCTCCGCTGCGCTCCGGTACCGGCCCCGGCCCCGCTCCGGTACCGGCCCCGCTCCGGTAAGTGCCGCCCCGTGGGGTCCCCCCCTTGAGGTCACCCCCCTCCCTGCTGCCCCCATCTTCCCCCCCCGCAGCACCGGGGGGCCCGTCCCCGGTCACCTTCAGCCGGTACCGGCAGCTGGGGGGGCCCGGGGGGGGGGGGGGATGCTCTGAGCCTGCGGGGGGACCCCGGCGTCCGGGCAGGCGGGGGGATGGGACGGGAGGGGGAGATCCCCAACCTCCCCCTCCCCCCCGAATATTTCCTCCATGAATTGCCCCCCTCAGCTGCCCCCTCCAATATCTCCCACATGAATTAACGCCCCCCAACCTGCGCCCCCCCAACTTGACCCTCCCCAATATCTCCCACATGAATGAACCCCCCTTAACCTGCTCCCCCCCAACTTGTCCCCCCCAATATCCCACATGAACAACCCCCCCATCAACCTGATCCCCCCCCCCCAAACTCCCCCCACCGGCTACCCCAAAATCTGCTCCCTCCAGGCAAGCTCCCCCCATCCTGGCCCCATCATCTGCCCCTCACCCCAGTCCCTGCAATCTGCTCCCCACCGCGTCCCCCCCTAACGCTCCCCCCCCTCCGCCCCCCAGCCCGACCCCACATTCGGGTCACACCCCCCCAGTGCAGTTCCCCCCTCCAAGAACTGTCCCCCCCTTGGGTGATGGCGGGAGGGGGAGCCCCCCAGGACCCCTCCCCGCCCCCCCTGCCCGGTGGGGTCACGCTGCGGCCCGCGGGGACGGGTCGTGTTTGCACCAGGGGCCGTGTTTGCACGGGGGCGTGTGACATTGTCGCATTTGCACGCAGGCGTGTTTGCACGGGGACGGGTCCCGTTTGCCCCGGGTGGCGATTGCACCAGGGTCGTGCTTGCACGGGGGCGGGTCACCCTGGCACCACGGCGGTGTTTGCACCAGGGGGGTGTTTGCACGGGGATGGGGCTGATTTGCACCAGGAGGGTGTTTGCACCACGGTCGTGTCTGCACGGGGCTGAGATGCCCTGGACACCAGGGCCCCTTGCACCAGGGTCCCTTTTGCTCACCACCGTGTTTGCACGAGGGTTCTTGCACGGCCGGGGTGTGTTTGCACGGGGCTGGGACCCATTTACACCAGGGCCGGTGTCCCTGTGTTCTTGTGTCCCGTGTCCCTGTGTCCCCATGTCTCCGTGAACCGGTGTCCCCGTGTCCCCCAGCCCCCATGTCCTGTGTCCCGGTGTCCCATGCCTGGTATTCCCATGTCCGTCTATCCCTTGCCCGCGTGTCCCCACATCCCGTGTCCCCACGTCCCGTATCCCAATGTCCCTGTGAACCCGTGTCCCGGTGTCCCTGTGTCCGCCAGTCCTCATGTCCCGATGTCCCCCTGTCCCGTGTCCCCATGTCTGGTGTCCCAGTCCCCACGTCCCGGTGTCCCCGGGCGGTGCCCGGCGCTGTCCGTGGTGCTGCCCCGCGCGGTGCCATCTCCCACCCCCAGGGGGCACCCTTGTTTGGGGGGGGGGGAGGGAAGGGGTATGTGTGTGATGAGTTGTGAGGGTCTCAGCAGACGGACACCCCCCCCTGCAGTGGCCGGTCCCCACCGCTCCCGGGCCAGCAGCTCGCGGCTGGCAGCAGGGGTGGCTCTTGGCCCTGCCATCAGTAGGCTCCAGGGTTAACACGGCTGCCCGAGCAGCACAGCCAGGAGCTGGCGGAGGTGGGGGGGGAAGTTCACCTCTCCCCCAGGAAGCACCATGGACCCCCCAGGACCCCTCCAGACCACCTAGACGTGTCCCCAACCGGCACTGCCACCCCCTCAGCCACCCCACCCCGAGGTAAGCCCCCCGTGGGTGCTCCCCACCCAAGGGTGCCCATCCCAAGGCAAGGTGCAGGGCACCCACAGCCCCCATGTCCCGCAGGGCAGCAGGATGGCCCAGCAGCGACACGTCCCCCCACCACTCAAGGTAGGTGTCACTGGGGGGTGGGGGGGCACCCAACCAGCACCCATGGGTGCTAGAGTGGCCTTGACCCCCCATTGTCTTGCAGACAGAGGAGGACTACATCCCCTACCCCAGCGTGCACGAGGTAGAGCACCCACTGCCCCCCCAGATGGGTGCAAGGAGGTGGGTGGGAGCTGGGTTGATGGGTGGGTGACCTGAGCACCCTCCTGGGCTGTGGGTGCAGGTGCTTGGCCGGGAGGGGCCGTTCCCCCTCATCCTGCTGCCGCAGTTTGGGGGTTACTGGATCGAGGGCACCAACCACCAGCTGAGCGAGGCACCCACATCCCCCCCGACCCCAGCACCCAGCACCCGGGCAAAGCTTGAGGGCAACCACACGGCCAAGATCTACCGCAAGCACTTCTTGGGCAAGGTGAGGTCCCTGAGGGTGCTCCAGGCATGGGTGCTGCAGGGAGTGGGTGGGCATGGAGACCCCATAAACATGGGTGTTCATGCATATGGGTGCTCCTGAGGTGTAGGTATCTATGGACATGGGAGACCCATGAGGATGGGTGCTCATGGACGTGGATGCCACGTGGCATGTGCGCTCGTGCATATGGGTGCTCATGGATGTGGGTGCTGGTATCTGTGGTCACTAGACCCCCATGGGAATGGGTGCTTATGGACCTGGGTACCCTATAGCATGGGTGCTTATTCATGTGGATGCTTAGGGACATGGGTGATTCATGGGTATCTATAGACATGGGAGCCTCATGGGTATGGGTGCTCATGGACCTGGGTACTTGTGGACACGGGTACTAGTGCATGTGGGTGCTCAGGGACATGGGCAACCCATGAGAGTGTGTGTCCATGGGCATGTAGGCTCCATAGGTATGGGTGCTGATGGGTAGGGGTGCCCCATGGCATGGGTGCTCACGAGTGTGCATGGCCTGTGTACATGTGCACACCAGTCTGGGTGCTCCATAGGTGGTGCTATCTGTGGGGATGGGTGCTCGTGGGCCCGGATGCCCCATGGAGATGGGTGGTCAGGGTTATGGGTGCCCTGTGGCATGGATGCTTCTAGACATGGGTGTCCACAGGCACGCAGAACGTATAAGTATCTACAAGATGGGTGCCCCATAGGCATGGGTGCTCACGGCCCTTGGTGCTTATGGGCACGGGTGCCCCATGGCAGGGGTGCCTGCCAGCCTGAGCACCCATTGGCGCGGTGATGGGTGCTTGGCCCCCTCCTTGCAGGAGCACTTCAACTACTACTCCCTGGACCCGGTGCTGGGCCACCTCGTCTTCTCTCTCAAGTATGATGAGCAGGAGCATCTCCACCTGTTGCTGCGGTGAGCAGGGTGCCAGGGGGCACCCATGGGTGCCGGCTGGGCACGGGGGGCCACCCTGACCCTGCCTCACCCTGCAGCACCCGTGTCCGCACCCTGCACGACGTGGTGCCCATCTCCTGCCTGGCTGAGTTCCCCAACGTTGTCCAGATGGCCAAGGTGGGTGCAAAACCTCTGGGCAGCACCCATGGGTGCCCCCCTACCCCAAGCCACCCCATCACATCACCCGTCCTTCCCGCAGCTGGTGTGCGAGGATGTCAACGTGGATCGTTTCTACCCCGTGCTCTACCCCAAGGTGATCAGGGTGTGTGGGGGGGTGGGAGCACCCATGGGTGCTCCAACCAACCATGGGTGCTCCCAAACAACCATGGGTGCTCCCCCACCCAACCTCCTCCCCTGCAGGCGTCCCGCCTCATCCTCGCCTTTGACGAGCATGTGCTCAGCAACCACTTCAAGTTTGGGGTCATCTACCAAAAACTGGGGCAGGTAGGGGGTGGGGTGGGTGGTGGTCAGGGTTGGGGGGGAGGGGGCTCCCGGGTGGGTGCTGGCACCCATCTGCCTCCCCACCACAGACCTCCGAGGAGGAGCTTTTTGGCACGACGGAGGAGAGCCCGGCCTTCACCGAGTTCCTCGACGTCCTGGGTCAGCGGGTGCAGCTGAGGGACTTCAAGGGGTGTGTGATGGGGGTGCTGGGTGGGTTGAGGGAGGGAGGGGAGGGGGGTGGGCACCCATGGACTTCCAGGTTCAGGGTGCCTGTTTGTCCCCCCCACCCAGGTTCCGGGGGGGGCTGGATGTGACCCACGGGCAGACGGGAAGCGAGTCTGTCTACTGCCACTTCCGTGACAAGGAGATCATGTTCCACGTCTCCACCAAGCTGCCCTACACTGAGGGGGATGCCCAGCAGGTGGGACACCCATGGGTGCTGGGGGGAGGGGGTGTGGGGAGTTAGGGGGGGCAATGGTTGGGATGGGGCATATGGGTGCTTGGGGGTGTAGGAGGTTCTGGGTTATCTCCCTGGGGTGTGAAGTCTGGTGGGACACCTGAGGGTGTTTGGGGGTTGTCCCTGAAGTGCAGGGGCTCCAGGGACACCCATGGGTGCTGGGGAGGTGTCTCTGGGATCCAAAATTTCCAGGGGCATCTATGAGGATGCAAGAGGCTGGCAGAGCACCCATGGTTGCTGTGGGGTGTCTATGGGATGCAGGGACTCTAGGGGCACCTGTAAGTGCTGGGGGTGTATTTGTCTGGTGCACAGGGCTGACGGAGCATCCATGGGTGCTGGGGAGGGTGTCTGTGGGGTGCAAAACCTCCAGAGGCACCCCTGGGTTCTGGGGGGCATCTCTGGGACAAAAGGACTAGCAGAGCCCCCCTGGGTGCTGGGAAGCACCTCTGGGGCACCCTGTGCCCCCCGCTCTGGGTGTGACCTCTCGCTGTCCCCCACGTCCCCCCCCATGTCCCCGCAGCTGCAGCGGAAGCGTCACATCGGCAACGACATCGTGGCCGTCGTCTTCCAGGACGAGAACACCCCCTTTGTCCCCGACATGATCGCCTCCAACTTCCTCCACGCCTTCGTGGTGGTGCAGCTGGAGCAGGGCAGCACCCAGGGCACTCTCTACAAGGTACCCCCCCGTGCCTCAGTTTCCCCCCCCCGCCCCCCACGGGGGTGCTGGGGACAGCAGGGTGGCCACTCACCCCCCCCCCCCCCACCACAGGTCTCTGTCACCGCCCGTGATGATGTGCCCTTCTTTGGCCCACCACTGCCTGACCCTGCTGTCTTCAGGAAGGTGAGCACCCATGGGTGCTGCTGGGGGGGGAGGGGGTAGGGGGTGTCTCCATGGGTGGCACCCACCCGGGGCTGCCCCTCGCCCCCCCGCAGGGCCCTGAGTTCCAAGAGTTTCTGCTGACCAAGCTCATCAATGCTGAGTACGCCTGCTACAGGGCTGAGAAGTTTGCCAAGCTGGAGGTGGGTGCAAATGTGGGTGCTGGGCACAGCTGGGGGTGCTGTGGGTGCTGGAGATGTGGGTTTTGTGGTTGCAGAGGGGCTGTGTGCGCCATGGGTGCTGTGATTGCAGCAGTGCCCTGCCTGCTGTGGGTGCTGTGGGGCTGCACATGTGATTGCTGTGCACATGGTGGGTGCTGGGGATGTGGGATGCTGCGGGTGCTGAGCACAGTCTGGGTGCTGTGGGTTTGGGTGTTGTGCACAGTGTGGGTGCTAGGGCTGCAGTGGGTGCTGTGATTGCAGCAGTGCTGTGGGTGCTGTGGCAGGAAGGAGGCTGTGGGTGCTGGGGATGAGGGTACTGTGGGTGCTGTGCACAGTCTGGGTGCTGGGGATGTGGGTGCTGTGAATGTGGGTGGGGTGCCTGCAGTGATGCAGGCACGTGTGGGTGCTGTGTACACTGGGTGCCACTGTGCCTGCAGCAGAGTCATGTGGGTGGGGCTGTGCACGTGTGGGTGCTGTGCTTGCTGTGGGTGCTGTACATGTGTGGGTGCTGTGTATGTGTGGGTGCTATACCTGCTGTGGGTGCTGTGCATGTGTGGGTGCTGTGCTTGCTGTGGGTGCTGTACATGTGTGGGTGCTGTGTATGTGTGGGTGCTGTGCCTGCTGTGGGTGTTGTGCATGTGTGGGTGCTGTGTATGTGTGGGTGCTGTGCCTGCTGTGGGTGTTGTGCATGTGTGGGTGCTGTGTATGTGTGGGTGCTGTGCCTGCTGTGGGTGCTGTGCATGTGTGGGTGCTGTGCTTGCTGTGGGTGCTGTACATGTGTGGGTGCTGTGCCTGCTGTGGGTGCTGTGCACGTGTGGGTGCTGTGCCTGCTGTGGGTGCTGTGCACATGTGGGTGCTGTGCACGTGTGGGTGCTGTGCACGGCGTGGGCGAGTTGTGCCTGCAGCAGGTGTGTGCATGTGGGTGCTGCCCCCCGTGTGGGTGCTGTGCCAGCAGCAGTGCTGAGTGGGTGGGTGCTGTGCACAGCGGGTGCTGTGGGTGACATGCGTGGGTGGGAGGCGGTCATGCCCGCTGTGGGTGCCATGCACGTGGGTGCTGTGATGATGCGGGTGCTGTGCACACCGCGGGGGCCACACGGGTGGGACGGTGGTGGGCGGAGGGGGGGGTTGGTGTCCCGCAGGGGTGTCACGGAAGTGGGGGGGAGGGATGTCAAGGAGTGGAGTCACCAAGGGGTGTTCCAGGGCGGGGGGCTGTTCCGCGGGGGGTGTCACGGGTGGGGTGTCCCGGGGGGCTGTTCCGCGGGGGGGTGTCCCGGGGGGGTGTCCCGGGGGGCTGTTCCGCGGGGCGTGTCAGGGCTCGGACGCGCAGGAGCGGACGCGGGCGGCTCTGCTGGAGACGCTGCACGAGGAGCTGCAGGCCCGCAGCCAGGCCATGCTGGGGCTGGGCCCCGACGACGAGCGCCCCGACAACGGCGCCGCCGCCCCGGGCTTCTTCGAGTCCTTCAAGGTGGGGTGTAAACCCCCCCAGCCCCTCCGCACCACCGGGGCGGCACCGGGCGCTGCTGACGGGCCGGGGAGGCCTCGCAGCGGGGCCGCAGCCCCCCCGGGAACGCGGGGCCGAGACCCCCCCCCCCCACCCCGCACCCCCGAGGGCGCCGTGATGGCCCCGCCCAGGGACACGCACCGGAGGCCCCGCCCACCGCCCCGCCTGTGTCTATGAGGCCACGCCCACACACGCCTTAACCACGCCCCTACATTGAGAGGAATGTCATTTGGCCACGCCCTTTCGTCAAGCCACGCCCCCTTTCCAATTGCTCCTCCCCTGGCTCAAGCCCCGCCCCTCCTGGCAGCCCCGTTAAGCCGGTTGGTCCCGCCTCTCCCGGTGGCCCCGCCCCTCCCGTTGCCCCGCCCTTCCCGGTGGCCCCGCCCCTGCCGGTAGCCCCGTTCCCCTCGGTGGCCCCGCCCCTCCCGGTGGGCCCATTGACACGGGGGCCCCGCCCTTCCCGGTGGCCCCGCCCCTCTGGGCAGCCCCGTTCTCCCGGCGGCCCCGCCCCTGCCGGTGCCCCGGTCCCCAGGCCGGTGACACGGTGCCGCCCCCAGTCGCTGCTGGTGCCCGGGAGCCGGCGGGGACGCCGCGGCAGCGCCATCGGGCTGGGCTCGGTGGAGGAGGTGGGTACCCCGGCACGGACCCCCCCTGTGTCGTGTGTCCCCCCCGCTCTGTGTCCCCCTCCCGAGGTGTCCCCCCGGGTTAACGGCGGCCCGCAGGCGCTGCTGGTGCCCGGGAAGAGCCCGTCGCGGCGGCGGCCCGGCCCGCTCGGCTCCCGCCGCTCCAGCGCCATCGGGATCGAGAGCATCCAGGAGGCACCGGCCGGCAGGTGAGCGCCGGGACCGGGGCGGGGCGGCACCCCCGGGCCCCCGCTGTCCCCTCACCGCCCGGCCCCTCCCCAGGGACGGCCCCGCCGCCACCCCCGAGGGCACCAGCTCCGCACACAGCTCCCCAGAGAGCCGCCGGCACCCCGGCAGGTCTGAGCACCGCGGGTACCGGGGGGTACCGGGGTGACATGGGGACTGAGGGACACCGGGACAGAGGGTGACACGGGGACTGGAGGGCACTGGGATGGGGTGATCATGGGGACTGGGGGCACCGGGATGGGGTGACATCCGTGTGACGCGGGGGACACAGGATGGCACGGGGACAGGGTGGCACAGGGCTGGGACGTGACAAAGGATGGGCTGGCATGGGAACAGGGTGGCATGGGGATGGGACATCCCAGGGATGAGACAGCATGGGGAGAGAGTGGCATGGGGACAGGGTGACAAAGGGATGGGACATCACAGGCATGGGATGGCATGGGGACAGGGTGGCATGGGGACAGGGTGGCATGGGGACGGGACATCACCGGGCATGGAGTGCGGTGGGGACAGGGTGGAACAGGAGTGGAACATCACAGGCACGGGGTGGCCCGAGGACAGGGTGACACAGAGATGGGACGTCCCAGGGATGGAATAACTTGGGGATAGGGTGGTGTGGGGACAGGGTGGCATGTGGATGGGACACCCTAGGGATGGGCTGTCATGGGAGCAGTGTGTCCCAGGGAGGGGATGGCACGGGAACAGGATGGCACAGGGACCAAGCACCCTGGGGACAGCGCGGCGTCGCAGCAGGCCATGGTGGTGGCCACACGGCCTGGTGCCAGCTTGTCCTGTCCATGTCGCTGTCCCTGTCCCTGGCAGGCCCGAGAAGCCGGAGCCCCCAGATTTCTCCTGCTCCTCCTCCAGCGCCAGCAGCTTGGGCAGCACCACCGAGGAGCCAGGACGGGTACGGGGTGCTGGGGTGGGGGCAGGGGAGGCAATGGGTGCTGGGCAGGGTGTGGGGGGGGGGCAGCACCCCCTTAACCCCCTCCCTGCACCCTCAGGAGAGCCGCTCACCCTCGGGAACCCACCGTGACACTTTCACCGACACCCCCTGGCCAGATGACCCCGCCGGGACCCCTCCAGGTAGCCCAACACCACGGCATCAGACACCCCCTGCCCCCCCCGCGGGGCTTGGGGACCCCCACCCGGGGTGCTCACGCCTCCCCCCCCCCCCCCAACTTTTCCTCCCCAGGCCGGCACCCTCCTGACCCCCCCGAGATCAAAATCCAGCTGGAGCGGCCCCCCCACAACCCGGTGAGGCTGTGACCCCCCCTTCCCTCTGCACCCCAACACGGGGACACCCGTGTTGGGGTGCCCCCCCGCTGATGTCTCTCCACACAGGGTTCATAGTCACCCTCCCCCCCATCCCCTGGGAGGGGGGGTCACCTCTTCGTGTCCCCCCTGCCCCATGTGCCACCTCCATGCCAGGAGCCGAAGCCATTGTTCCCGGTGCAGGATTTGGGGGGGGACTCCTCCAAAAATGGGAGCGTTTCCCCCTCCTCCAGACAATCTCCATCACCCCAAAATCCCTGGGGAGGGGGGGGGAAGCATGATGGACCACAATAGGGCCCCCCCCCTTTCCACCGTGACCCCGATGCCACACGGGGGGGCCCCCAAAATGAAGTTCAGGTCCAACCTGAGCACTATCCCCCCCAAACAAAAGGGAGCAGGCTCAAATCCAGGTCAAGCGGGGGTCTCCCTGTCCCCCCTCCCCCTTTTTATTTTAAGGGAGAAAAGCTTCGGAATGGGTTGGATCCTGGAACTGGGGGGGGGGGGGTTGGGGGAAGGGGAGTGTGATGATTTTTTCAAGCCCCCCCAAATCGTGTTACTGTTGCCTGTGAATCCTGTATAAAATAAAGGTTTATTTATCGCTACAGCTGGAGGATGATGCGGGGAGGGGGGGGGGAGACGGGTTGGCAAATGGGGGGGTCCCGATATCTGGGGGAGGGTCTCGACATCTTAGTGAGGGAGACCCCAAAACCTCTAGCCTTAAAACCACACCCACCCAGTTTTGGGGTCATTTTTGAGGATCTGGGGGGGGGGTTCCGTGGCACTCAGGCTGAGCTGAGCCTTGCTTTGGTTTTCCCCTTATTTTTGGGGTGCTGCGGGTGCCCCAAAACGTGGCCGGCGATCCGTGCCCCCCCCCCCTCCAACCCCTCGTCTTTAGGCCACCCCCCCCTTTTATTCCCCTCCCCTCAGGACCCCCCCCCCCCCCCTTTTTCAGCTTTGGTGGCCAAGCCACCGTCGGGAGCGGCATTTGGCTGGTGGCCCCGGTGGCCACCGGCTTGGTGCCAACTCCCCGGCCAAGGAAAAGTGGTTCCCTCCCCCCCCCTTTCCCGAACCCCCAAAAACCACGAAGCACCCCGGGACCGGTTAAACATAGCTCGGGAGCGCCGGGATTCTGGGAAGCTCCAGCGCCAGGGACTGGGACGTGGCTGGGGACACGGGCGATGCCAGCGCGGGTGGAAAGGGCACCGGGCAAAGTGGGGGTGTCACAGACCAGCCTCCCCCCCCAGACTCGACTCTCTCCCCCCTCCCCGAAATCTGGCGCCGCTTTGGTCACCGCCCCTGCCCGCTGCGGAGTTTGATGGTTAATTAAACAACAAAAAAAACGGAGCAGGGATTTATTTATGAAAGTGGTGAATGGATTAAAAAGGGGAAGGGGGTGGGTGGGATTGGAGGGGCCCAGTGGGATGTTTGCGGGGGGAGGGGGAGATCGGTGGGGGAGGGGGTGTTTGCAGAGGCAAGGGTGCGTTGCACGGTGGCATTTGCACACCCAAGGGCCCCCCCTCCCCCTCCAGCCTCAATCCCACCTTGCAAGCTGCGAAAAGCCCCCTCCCCTAATTACCCAGCCCCCTAATTAGCCGACCCTAACGAGGGGGGCTTGTCCCAGCCGGTGCCCCCCTTTAACACCCCCCGCTTTGCTCCCTGCAACACCCAGACCTGAAACCCCGCCTCAGGTTCCCCCCCCCCCGAGCAGCAAATTGCCTCAAACCAAAGCTTTTTCAAGCGAAATAAATCACTCCAGAGACAGAAAAAAACAAGTTTTGGGGATAAATTAACCCGATAAGTTGATTTTTTTTCTTTCCTTTTTTCCCCCGTCCTTCCCCCTCCATCTCCGCGCGGTTTCCGGCTGCCCACACGTGTGATGAGCCGGGCGCCGGCGTCAGTCCTCAGCCAAGAGCCAAACCGGGAGGCATTTTAGGACCCGGCCCCATCGCGTCTGGCTCAAAGATGTCTTGGGGGGGGGGGGGGAAGGGGGAGGGCTGGGAGGGAGGGAGGGAATTATCCAGCGAGGCTCCGGCTCCCATCCCAAATCCCGCGGTGGGTTCGGGCTGGGGCAGGCAGGGATGCTAATTACAGGGGGAAGGCACCGTGTATTTACAGAGGCAGCTCCAGCACCAAAACCGCTCCCGGGTCGCTTTTTCCCAACAACAAAAAAAAGAATTAAAAAAAAAAAAGGGGGGGAGGAATTAAAAATAAATCCCCCCCCCCTTGTGTGGGTTTAGGAGAAGAGGAGGAGGAGGAGGGCGAGGAAGGGCAGGAGGAGGGGGGCGCTGGGGCGGGGGGCGGAGCTGCAGTGCCCGCGGTTGGGGCCGATGCAGGCGGCATAAGCCATGGCGTGGGGGATGTAGTTCTGCTCGTGGACCCCGTGGAGGAGGTGGGCCATGGGCCCACGGGCGAACACGGCCACGTCCTCCCCCCCGTGGGTCTCCTGGCGCAGCGGGACGGCTGATTGAGCCTGGTAGTTGGCGTGGGCTGGGGAGGGGGGAAGGAACAGGAGGTTAGTTTCTTTAAAAAAATAAACGGGACTTTTAGCCACTCACTGAAGCACAAAAGCCCCCCAAAAAGGTTATTTTAAAAACCCCACAAGCTGCTATTTCTACACCCCACAGTGTGTTTCTCTCTCTTTTTTTTGAGTGGAGAAGGGGAGGCTCCAGGGAGACCTTAGAGCACCTTCCAGTGCCTGAAGGGGCTCCAGGAAAGCTGGGGAGGGGCTTGGGACAAGGGCAGGGAGGGATGGGATGAGGGGGATGGATGAAAACTGGAAGAGGGGAGATTGAGGTTGGACATGAGGAGGAAATTCTTCCCTGTGAGGGTGGTGAGACCCTGGCCCAGGTTGCCCAGGGAAGCTGTGGCTGCCCCATCCCTGGCAGTGTTGAAGGGCAGGTTGGATGGGGCTTGGAGCAACCTGGGCTGGTGGGAGGTGTCCCTGCCCATGCAGGGGGATTTGGGACTGGGTGGTCTTTAAGGTCCCTTCCAACCCAAACCAGTCCATGATTCTATCATTTTATGACTCTTCTGGCCAGGCAAGGAGACAAAAAAAAACCTGAAATAATATTAATTTTAAAAACCCACCACTTCTAGTCATGCACTGGGGCAGAGAAACCCCCCAAAATAAGATTAATTTTTAAAAAGCACTGCTTCATAGAATCATGGAGTGGTTTGGGTTGGAAGGGACCTTCAAGATAATCTAGATCCAACCCCCTGCATGGGCAGGGACACCTCCCACCAGCCCAGGCTGCTCCAAGCCCCATCCAACCTGCCCTTCAACACTGCCAGGGATGGGGCAGCCACAGCTTCCCTGGGCAACCTCTTGGCCACACACTAGGGCACAAAACCCCCCAAAATAAGATGCATTAAAAAAAAAAAAAAAAACACCTCACTCCTTCTAGTCATGCTGTAAAACTCTTGGGGGCTTTTGCCCCAAAATCCACTCACCAAAATCCACAGCAGAGACGTTTTCTCTCTCGCCTGCCACGATTTTGTAGCCGGGGCCGTTGCCGTAGAGGATGGAGGTGAAGGGCTTGCGATCCACGTCGCTCTGCATCGGGGCCAGACCTGGTGGTGGTGGCACCAT
Organism: Apus apus; assembly: GCF_020740795.1. Classification (NCBI taxonomy): domain Eukaryota; kingdom Metazoa; phylum Chordata; class Aves; order Apodiformes; family Apodidae; genus Apus; species Apus apus. The sequence goes on from NC_067301.1 coordinate 7,019,750, forward strand.
CAGCCCTGCCCTTGGGCTTGTCCCCAGGGCTTGTACCCGAGGTTCTCCCTCGCCCCCAGGACTCACCGAAGATGGGGTTCCCGCGGGGGGTGTAGCCGCCGAAGGTGAAGACGTGGGAGTGGTCGGCGGTGACGACGCTGAGGGTGTCCCCGGCGCTGGTGAGGCGGGACGCCAGCCCGATCGCCCTGTCCAGCTCCACCGCCTCGTGCAGCGCCTGCTTCGCCTTCCCCTCGTGGTGCCCGTGGTCGATCCGGCCTCCTGTGGGCCCCGGTGCTGCTTGGCAGTGCCCCCCACACCACCCCCTCGGCATCTCCCCTCCCTTCACCATCATCCCTGCAGCATCTCTTTGCTCTCTTGACATCCCCCATTGCCCCCCCTGCTGCCCCTCCCCACCCCTCTTGGCATCTTCCCTCTTGACACCCCTAGTTGCCCCCACTACCTTCTTGTTATCCTTCATCGTGCTCCTTTGCCCCCATTTTTTTTGGTCTCTGTGCATCCTCATCATCCCTCTTCCCCCTCTCCCCCTTTCATTTCCCCCCCTTTGCATCCCCTCTCACCCTCTTTATCCCCCCCTTTTCATCTCCCATTACCCTCATTACCTGCCCTTTGTCTCCCCTTTCACCCCCTTTATTCCCCCTTTGAAGTCCCTCACCTCCCACTTTTTTACCCCTCATCAGCCCCCTTTGTCCTCCCTTTGCATTCCCTTTGGCCCCTGCCCTTTGCATCCCCCATCACCCTCATTCCCTGTCTTTGTAACTCCCCTTTGCACCCCCATCACTCTTTATCCCCTTTGCATCCCGTCACCCCCTTTATTCCCCCTTTGAAACCCCTCATCACCCTCCCTTGTCCCCCCTTTTGTGTTCCCCCACTACCCCCTTCTTTCCCCTCTTTACCTCCCCCTTTGCACACCCCCCTCCTTGCATCCTCCATCACCTTCTTTACTCCCCCCATTGCATCCCCTCACCACCTCCTTTCCCCCCCCCTGCACCCCCCATTTCTGCACCCCCTACTCTCTCCACCCCCTACTCTCTCTCTGCACCTTTGCACCCCCGTCACCCTCTCTATCCCCACTTTTTGCACCCCCTACTCACTCCTCCTTTACACTCCCCATCATCCTCCCTACTCCTTCTTTGCCCCTCTCACCCCCCCCTCCTCTCACCCTCACCTTCAACCAGGAGGAAAAACCCCCGGGGGTTTTTCTGGAGCATCCTGATGGCCACGGCCACCATCTCGGTGAGGGACGGGTCCGTCTGGTTATTCCTGTCCAGCTCATACACCATGTCACCTGGCTCGAAGAGGCCTGGGGACAGGGACACTGCTGGGGACAGCCTTTCCCAAAGGGCCCAATCCAGCCCCCCCCCCCCCCCCAGTCTGCACCTGGTGCTGATTCCAGTGTCCCCCCTCCACCCCCAGTGGATCCAAGGGGATGAGATGGGAGCTGAGGATGGGGGGTGCTCTGAATCCTGCTCCCTGGCTGGGCTGGAGAACTGCAGCATGGGCCAGAAAACCCAACACAGCCCTGTTTCCCCCGGTGGGAGGGGGAGAATTGCACCCCTGGGAGGGAGTAGGAGCATCTTTGGGGAGGTACAGGCATCTCTGAGGAGAGGGGGTAACCACATCCTTGGGGAGGGCGGGGTGGAACAAGCATCCCTTGGAGGTATCTGCATCCCCAGAGGAGGAGCAACACCCGGGGGGCGGGGGAGGGTGTAACAGCATTTCTTGAGGGTACCAGCATCTTGGGGCTGGGTGGGTGTGTAACAGCATCCCAGGGGTACCAGCATCCCCTGGTACCAGCATCTTTGGGGGGGGGAGGTGTAACTGCTTCCCTTGGGGGAACCAGCATCCTTTGGAGGGTGCTGCATCCCCGGAGGGGTACCAGCATCACTGGGGGATAACTGGCTCCTCCAGCTGCACCCTGGGCCAGGCCAGGGGATCCCCCAAAGCACCCAACGAAGGCAGGGGCACCCTGGGACTCACCCAGGAGGAAATCCACACGGCTGAGGTTGAGTGCCAGCAGGTCCCGCCGGTGCCACACATACCTGGCCTCCTGGGGACAGGGGACAGCCAGGGTGTCACCTCCCCACCACCCACCACCTCCACCAGCCCTCAGGGCTGCTTTATATCTCCCCTCTCCCCCAGAACATCTCCTTCAGCCCCACCACCACCAACACGGGAACAGCCTGGTGAGGTTCCAGTGGGGTGATGTGTATGTATCAACCACCTCTCCCCACCAAAAAAAAAATGTCCCTGTCACCTTGCCGGGGGGCTTGGCATCGTGCCAGGCCTGGACAAGATCCCTGCGATCCAGGCGGGTGCCCCGATGCTTCTCCTCCTGGGGATACTCCACATCACTGGCATTTTTGGGGAACATGTATTTCCGCCCACCACCCAAGATCACCTGAAAAGGAAGGGATGGAAAAATGCATTAATTTCCCCCTCCCCTTCCCCCCCATTAATTGGGATTTAAACCCATTAATTTTGGGTTTAACAAGGGTGGGAAACCCCGAGGAGGTGGAGCCAGATGTCCAGGAACACCCTGGTGCTGCCACGGGAGGGAAAAAAGAAACCGGGAGAAAACACCCAAGGAATTTCACCTCGCTGGAAATAACCCTCCATCTCTCCCTATTCATTAAAAAAAAAAAGCACACCAAAACACAAAAAACCAAACCAACAAAAAAACAAACCCTCCAGGACAAAAATAATCATTTCCAGCAGCAAATTTGCCCTTTTTTTTATATACATGTATATATATATATTTTTCTGTGGGGTCCCCGGGTGAACCCGCTGGGCCGGAGCCCCAACCCGCGGCGCTCGCTGTTTGCTTTGGAGCCTGATTTATTTGGCCTCTGGTATTTATAACCCAGGAGAGATTTATTTTATTTTTTACCCTTTTTTTTTTTTTTTTTTTTTTTTTTAATATCTATTCCCCCTCCCCCTTTCTCTCCAGGCAGAAGGTGAATTATAAAGCTGCAAAATGCCACCGCCAAAATTATTAAACGAAAAAAATAAAAAGGGGAAAAAAAAAAATGTCCTTTCCCCACTATATAATTATTTCCAGCCTGGGACAGAGTTGAAATTATATTAAAGGGAAAAAAAACAGGAGAAGAGGCTATTAAAGAGCTAAATAACAGGCTGAAATGTTTTGCTTTGGGGCTATTTTGAAGGACAGAAGAGGATTTATTTACAAGGCTGAATTTCTGCGTAAATCCGCAGCGAGGGGCAGAATCAGGGGGGAAATGGAGGGTTTGGGGTATGGGAAGGATGGGAAAGGAGGGGGATGCTGTGGAGGGGGCTTTGGGTGGGACTAGATGTGATCGTGGTTCCAGCCCTATGTCTGGTGGAGGTCCTGGTCCCATATCCACCCAAAAGTCCTGGTACCCCACCCATGGGTGGTCCTGGTCCCACATCGGTTGGAGGTTCTGGCTCTGCCACAGTGGGTTGTCCTGGTCTCACATTTACTGGCAGCCTGGTTCTGCACCCATGGGTGGTCCTGGTCCCATGTCTCTTAGGGGCTCTGGCTTTGCACCCTTGGGTGGTCTTGGTCCTGGTTCCACATTTGGTGGTTGTTCTAGCTCTGCATTCATTGGTAGTCCCAGTCCAACATCTTCTGGGGGTCCCCACTCTGCACCTATTGGTGGTCCTGGCCCCATATCTACCCATAGTCCTGGTCCTGCACCCATTGGTGGTCTCAGCCACATCTACTGGAGCAGTCCTAGCCTTGTACCCACTCACAGTCCTGGTCCTGCACCCTTTGGTGATCTCAGCCACATCTACTGCAGCAGTCCTAGCCTTGTACCCACTCACAGTCCTGGTCCTGCACCCTTTGGTGGTTCCAACCCTTCACCCATCTCTGGTCCTGGTCCCGTATAGCTACCCATGGCCCTGTCCTCACCCCTGGGTGGCTCCAGCCCACATCCCTGGTGGCCTTGTCCCCATCCCTACCTCAATGTCAGGGATGTTCTCCACCAGCTGCCGGGCGATGTCCCTGCAGCCGCCCTCCAGCGCGTCCGGGGGCATCTCTCCATCCGAGTACCAGTCGCGGTTGGCAGAGTGAGCGTAGGCGGCGCTGGGCGTCGCGTGGGTCACCCGCGTGGTGGTGACGATGCCCACCGCCTTGCCTGCACCACACATTGGGGGGGTAACAGTGGGAATACCCCCAAACCCCACGGCTTCAGCCCATCGCCCGCCAGCCCCTCACCTTCATCCTTGGCCCAGCGGAGGATGGAGGTCACCTCCTGGCCCTTGGTGGTGTTGCAGCGGTCGCGGGTGACGCCGGCGCTGACGCCCACGGTCCCCTCGTTGGCTTTGACACCACAGAGGTAGGCGGTGGCTGTGCCCGCGCTGTCGGGCACCTGAGCGTTGGTGTTGTATGTCTGGGGGGTGGGGAGGAAGATAAATAGACCATCAGCACCATCAGCACCACCACTGGCATCGTCACCATCACTGTCATCGGCATCACCGCCAACACCTTTGTCATCATCACCACCACCATCACCACCCCTACTATCACCATCACAGTTGTCACCATCACCACCATCACTCCCACCCTGGGGTTTCATCACCATCATCCCCGACTTGGAGCTCCCCACCTCGTGCTGTCTGGCAGCACTCATCCCACCCGTTCCCCCCCACCTTTTTTCCCCCTTGCCCCCCCCCCAATTTCACCCCTTTCCCCCCTGAACATGGTCACACGCCATCTCCTTGCTGCACTTTGACACTTTTCACCCTTTCCCAGCCCATTTTCAGGCCAGCAGAGCGAGGCCACCGTGAGCATCCCCGGCGGGCGCAGGAGCCAGCGGCCGGGAGTCCCGATTTCATAATTAAGCAAAAAAAAAAAAACCCAAACCAAACAAAAAAGCTCCTCTTGTTCAGCAAAATGACCGCAGGAGCCGCGGGGGGGGTGGTGGTCCCGGCCCCTCCTGCCCCCCCTCTCGGCCGTTCCCACGGGCACCGGCCCAGCTCCCTGCGCCCGCCCCTGACCTCATTCCGGGCTCCCGGTCGATGCCACCCACCCGGCTGTGACCTTGCGGGGGTGTCCCATCCTCTCCCGGGGGGTGTCCCGGGGGGGCTCACCTTGGCCAAGGCGACGTAGGGGAACTTCTCCATCTCCAGCAGGCTCTCCTCGCCCTGGCGGTTCTGCAGCTGCCCCTTGAGGATGCGGGCAGCCGTGACGGTGGAGACACCCATGCCTGGGGTACCGGCCAGCCCGGCACCGCGGGGCACGGCTCAGCACGGCACCCTTCGACCCAGCACCCACTTCACCCCAACCCCCCATTCATCCCAGCTCCCAGCTGATTGCAAACCAGATTTATTCCAGCACCCGATTTATCACAAACTCAATTTATCTGAGCACCCAACTTACTGCAACCCAGACTTAACCACAGCGCCTTGTTCGCTGCAAACCCACTTATCCCAGCACCCAGTTCACTGCAAAACCACTTATCCCAGCACCCCATTTATTGCAATCCAGATCTATCCCAGCACCCAACTTATTACAACTCAGATTTAACCCAGCACCCAGTTAATTGCAAACCCAAGTTATCCCAGCTCCCAGTTCACTACAAACCAGACTTAACCTAGCACCCAGTGTACTGCAAACCCAACTTATCCCAGCACATGGTTTCTGGCAAGCTGAGTTTGCTGCAGCAGTCAGTTTATCATAGACACAGCGCTTTGCAGCCCCTGATTTATGCAAACCCAGTTTATCCCAGTAGACAGCTTATCCCAGCACCCAGCTTATCCCAGCACCCAACTTCTTCTAAACCCAGTTTATCGCAGCAGTTTATCCCAGTACCCAACTTGTTCCAAACCTGATTTGCTGTAGCACCCAATTTATCCCAGCATCCAACTTACTGGAAACCCAGTTTATCCCAGCACCCAGCTCATCCCAGCACCGACATGACTGGAAACCCAACTTGTTCCTAACCCAGTTTATTGCAGCACCCAGTTTATCTCAGCACCCAATTTATTGCAAATTCAGTTTATCACTGCACCCACTTTATCACACACCCAATTTATCCTGCCCCTCCCCCCTTAACAGGCACCTCCCGTCCCCCCACCCCGGGGTGGGTGCCCCCATCTCACCGTCGCCCAGGAACAGGATGAGGTTCTTGGCCACATTCTGGTTGAGGCGCTGGAGCCTCAGAGCCTCCCGCAGGGTCTCCTGCGCCTGCGCCCGCCAGTACTCGGGGTCCTTCTCCCTCTCTGTGGGGGGGACCGGGCTACATCTCACCCACCAGCACCCACTTTTGGGGTGCTGAGCCCCCCTCCCCTCAAAACCGTCACCTACCAGGGACCAGCGATGCGGAGCCAAGCTGGGGGAGGAGGAAGAGGAGGAGGAGAGCCTTCATCCTGCTTGCGGGGCGGGTGCTGGAGAGGAGAGAACTGCGGAGGGAGGGGGACACCCGCCCCGTGCCTCAGTTTCCCCACCGAGACCTTTGCCCCGGGGCTCGGCAAAGCGTGGATGGGCGGGAAATGTCCTGTGACCTCCCTGGGGACATGCCAGCTGTCCCCCTCCAGCCAGCGGTCACTTTGCTGGCACCAACCCGCGGCTGGGGGGCAGTGGCACAGCCCCCATGTGCGTGTGGCACAGCGGGGTCCCTGTCACATGGCTGGGTCCCCATCGTGTGTCCCTGTCCCCATCGCATGGCCATGTCCCATGACTTGTGTATCCCTGTCCCATGTCCATGTCCCCATCTTGTGTCCGTGTCCCCGTCCCATGCCCACATCCCCATCCCATGTCTGTGTCCCCATCCAATGCCCAGGTCTCCACTGCCTGTCAGTCCCCATCACATCTGTGTCCCCATTCCATGCCCATGTCCCCATTGCACATCCCCATGCCCATCACACAACCCTGTCCCCATCCCCAGCCAGTGTCCCCAATGTCCCCATCGCCTGCCCATGTTCCCGTTGCACATCTGCCCCCCTTGCACACTCATGTCCCCACCCCATACCCATGTCCCCATCACACCTCCATGTCCTTGCTCTACGTCCATGTTCCCACCATTGCCCATGTCCGTATTGCACACCCATGTCCCTGTTGCACGCTTGTGTCCCCACCACACCACTGTGTTCCCATTGCACACTCATGTTGCCATTGCACCCGTGCCCCCGTTGCACACACGTGTCCCCGCTGCACATCCATGTCCTCAGCACACCCCGTGTCCCCAAAATACCCCCGTGTCCCTGTTGCACACTTATGTCCCCATCCCCTCCCTGTGTCCCTGCTGCACACCCGTGTCCCCGTTGCACACCAATGTACCCAGCACACCCCGTGTCCCCATCCCCTCCCTGTGTCCCTGTTGCACACTGTCCCCATCACAACCTCGCATCCCCATCTCACACCCCCCCCCGCTGCCCCTTCCCATCCCTCCCCACACCCCCCCCCCCCCACCCCCGCTGCCCAGGGACCCCCCCGACACCCCGGGGATGGCAGCGGTGTCCCTGGGGGGGGGTCCTTACCGCCGGGGGGACACACGACACACGTACCCGCAGAAACTTGGGTCGCAACACCCACGTCCCTCCTGGGCGGCGGGAGGAGGCGGGGGGGACCGCGAGCCCTTAAATCCCCCCCGCACCGGCCTTCGCCTCCTCCTCCTCCTCCCCTTCCTCCACCCTCCCCCCGCTGCCAGCACTGGGAAGGGGGGGGGGGCGGGGGGCTAGAAAAGGCTACAAACTGGGCTTACTGGTGCCCTCTGCCGGGTTTGACTGGGAGGACTGGGAGGACTGGGCGGACTGGGCTGCATCCATGCCTGGTTGTGGGTGCTGAGCTGGTCCCGTCCTCAGGCGGGGAGGGGAAAGCGGGGTTCACCCCTGGGGTGTTTTTGCACTGTTTCCACCCAAAATGTGCCAGCGACAAGAGGGTGAGTTTGCGCTGCGGGTCGTGAGGAGAGGTGGGGGGTGGGGGGGGTGTCAACTCTGCCTCAGTTTCCCCACCCGGGCTCTTGCTGCAGCCCACGAGTGCGCCCTGCTGGAAACAGCTTTACTGCAGGTCCTACAACAAACAAGGCTTCACCGCCAAGGCAGCAGGATGACCCCCCCCACACACACCCCTCCCGCCTCAGTTTCCCCTTCTGGGGGGGCGGGGGCGTGGGTCTCCGCGGGGCCGTGGGTGCCTCCCCAGAAGGTGGCGGTCTCAGCCCAAAAATCCGCTCCCCGAAAGCTTCGGGGTGTCACCGAGGGCGCTCCCTGACCCCCCCTCCCCCCCAGCGCTGCCCCGACACCCCGGGGGTGGGCAGCTCCTGCAGACCCAAATCCCCCCAGCACCCCTTTTCCCTTCCCCCCCCCGCCCTTTGCATCCCCCCCAGCTCTTGCCCAGCCCAGCGGTTTGTAGCTTCATGGGTGAGATGAGTGTGTCAGTGCTCAGCCCGCCGCAGCAGCGCAGGGCTCCGGGCTGGGGGCATCTGTCCCGTGTCCTGTCCCCATCTCTGGCACCCCACCTGCTGCGTGACTCTGGGTGCCTGCCGGTAATGAAAAGCTCATTAACAAGCTCGTTAGCCCGGCACGCAGAAACCCGCGATCCGGGAACTCCAGGCTGCGAGGGCGAGTGCACAGACCCCAGAATCCTGCCAGGGGCTGTTACACACCCGTGGGGGGGAGGGGGGCAAGGCTGCGGCCCGGGGGTCGTGCTTGCACTCTTATAAGCTTGCACAGTTGCCCACTTGTGTGCTTGCAATGTTGCAGGCTTGGCCAATCGGGTGAGCGCACATTTGTGTGCTCGTAGGCTCCCACGCAGCTGCGGGGTTTGCACACTTGCACGCGCGTGCACGCTTGCACCGTCTCCCTTGTGAGCGCTTGCAAAGTTGCCTGTGTGTGACCCCTTGCACGACTGCCTGCTGGGCTGTTGCCAAAGCTGCTCGCACACTCCCTTGCGCAGTTGTACGCTCAAATATTTGCACGAGAGCGTGCTTGCACGAGAGCGTGCTTGCACAATGGGGCCCTTGCAATGTCCCCTGCCCGCTCGCTGGCAAACTGCGGGCCCGCGGGCTGGCCCGAGTGTGCACTCGCAGGGCTGCACACGCGCAGGGCTGCTCTCTTGCACGTTTGCACGCCGCCGGGAGAAACGCCGGATCCCGTTGCCAGCGAGTGAGCGGTGGTGATTTATGGGGTGGTGGGGGTCTTCGGGCAGCTGGGGGTGCGAGACATGGAGAGCCCAAAAAGGGGTCTTAGGCCCCCCCCCGAAAGAGTTAAAGGCGGCGAGCGGGAGGCCCGTCCCCCGCCGCCCATTGGTTTCCCACCCCAGGTACATCCTTTGCTCGTCACCCTCCGTCACCCTCCGTCGGGCCGCGGCGGCGTCACGAGTTGTGCCGGGGCTCAGCGGGCGCTCGCCCCACGGGGGCCGCGGCCGGCGGGAGCGGGGGGGCAGCCATGGTGAGTGGGGGACCTCCCCCCGGTACCCCAAACCCGGGGGGTGGGCGGGTTCGGGTCGCCAGGCCGGAGCGGGAAGCGGGGAGATGCGTCTACCAGGGGATGTCCCTTGCACCTCCTTGGGATCCCCCATTGCACACCCGAGGAACCCACGTGGGACCCTCTGCACCTCCGAAGGACCCCCCCCATGCACCCCTAAGAGACCCTCCTGCACTCCCAAGGCATCCCCCATTGTGCCCCCCGTGGGAACCCCTGCACCGCCATAGGACCCCTGTGCACCCCCGAGGGACCACCGTGGGATCTGCCCGCACACCCAAGGGACCCCCATGCACCCCTGAAGGACCCCCCCATGTACCCCCAAAGGACCCCCATGGGATCTCTCACTGCACCCCTAAGGGACCCCCGTGCACCCCCAAGGGACCCCCCTTCACCCCACAGGACCCCCCTCCACCCACAGAAGCTCCCCCTGCACCCCCCCCGGGGGACTCCCCATCGCACCCCCGGGTGTCCCCGCCCCACCGACCCCCCCCAGCCAGGTTTGCTTTGCGGGTCCCCGGGAGAGGGGGGGGCACCCTCAAAGTGGGTGAACCCCACAAGCCCTCCCCGCCCCCCCAGCACCCAGCCCTTGACCCAAACCCGCAGGGTTTTGCACCAGGTTTCCGTCTGCAAGCAGAGGGGTGCAGGGCTGCCCCCCCAGCCAGCAGCACGCACTTGGGGGGGGGGCCTGGGTGCAAACTGGGTTTCTCCCCATCTCCCTTACTTTTATTTTTATTTTTTTGCAAACTTTAACCCTTTATTGCTCCTTTTCAAGCTTGTTAAAATTTGATATTATTTTTATTCCGCCGGTGCTCCCTGCAAAACTGGGTGCCCACCGAGCACCTCTAATTGACACTAACTAACACCAGGCCCCCCTCCTAATTAAAACCAAGGCCCCTAATGAACATCGCGGGGGGGGGGGGGGGGGGGGGGGGTTAATTATCCCCTGGGCATCCTGGCAGAGCCTCAGTGGGTGCTGACTCCGTGCGGTGGAGGTGCAGGGGGTACCCATGGGTGCTGCGAGCGGGGCTGGGGCGGGCACCGCTGGGGGTTTAGGGGTGCGGGAGTGATCCGGGGGGGGGGGGGGGGGGGCTGTGTAGGGGATGATGGGGGGATTTGGGGGGCGGGAGGGGATGGCGAGAGATCGGCACGGCCCGCGGTAACGGCGGCCGTTCGCTCCGAAATGGCGCCCGGGCGGGAATTGAAAGCAGAAGGTGGAGGCTCAGGGCGCCCCGATACCGGGGTGAGGGGCTCCTCACGGGGCTGGGGGGGGGGGGGGGCGGGGTGCTGGGTGCCCTTCCCCCCCCCCCCCCCCGCCCGGGCCTTCCTCGGGGCGGGCGGGCTCGAAGCACGTGGGGTTTATTGTTTATAAGGCGAAGGAGCGATTTGGGGGAAAACCGGGCGATTTAAGGCCCTGCTAAGATGTTTGTAACTTATACAACGGGAAAAAAATCCTTTGCCTGGTGGGGGTGTTTAAAGCGTGGGTAACCCCCCCGGCACCCCTGGGTGCCCCGCACCCTGTTGAAGCTGGAGAAATGTGTTTTTATTGTGATTTACGCAAACAACAGAGCGGGGCGGGGGGGGGGAATAAAAAACCACCCCTAAAAAGGAGCGGTTTTGACCCATAAAGGGGTAGTTTTGACCCAAAAAAAGCGGCGGGTTTGACCCCCCAAAAAAAGTGGTGTTCCCCCTTGGCAAGCTGGGGAGCAGTGAGAGGTGGGGAGCACCCATGGGTGCTGCTTTATCCCGGTGCTCCCAATGTGTGGGAAAGAGGGTGGGGGGATATGTGTGTTAAAAATACCTCCCAGACCCAATTTCCATTAAATTAAGGATGCTGGGTGTTGATCCCAGGGATGTTTTTTTTGGGGGGGTTTCAAGCTCAGCTTGGATTCTCTGGTATCAGGGTTGAGCCACCACATCCCTAACGAAAGAAAAAACGTGGGTTTCTTTTCCCTTTTTCCTGCTGTTTTCAGGCTGGGACGGGCAGGCGGGGTGGGGGAACACCAGGAAAAAACCCTCATTTCCTCAGGAAAAGGAGTGAAAGCCTTGGCTGAAAACTGGGACTCCAGGAATTTGGCGCTTTGCAGTTGTGGGGGCTTCATGGATCCCCTCCCTTGGGATTTGCGCTGGGAATTTCAGCCATGTGCAAAGAGCGAAAACAAGGGGAAGAAGTGAAAGGGGATGGGGGGAAAAAAAAAAAAAGCAGAATAGAAAATCATATTTCACCAGTGATAAAATCTTGCAGTTGCAGCTTTTGCCCCTTGTGGTTCGCAGGCTCAAGGTGGGCACTCTGGGGAGATTTTTTTGGGGGCGGCTGGAAACGGAGCTTTTTCACAAAGTAGGGAAACTGCCTTTTCCTTGTAACCCTTCTTTTGTCCCCAGGTGGGTTTTGTGGCTGAACTAAACCCAGGCTGTGATTAGGGATTGGGGGAGAGGATGGGATTTGTTGTTGGTTGTGCAAGGGGAGGATTGGAAAGGCTGTTATTGGAGATGGGGCTGAGGCCTGACTCTTCATTGCATGCTCCTTCCTACCAGGGGAAACTGAGGCACAGCTGTGCTGGGTTCAGCTCGGTGTCCCTTTGGGGACGATGGCAGCGGGATGGGGACACCCAGATGGGTACAACCCCCAGCTCTGCTCTGCATCAGGGATGAAGAGACGTGACCAGGGCCGCTCGGCCCATCGGTGGTGGGGGTCAGGGTGGGTTTTGGGGTGCTCACCCCCTCGGTGGTGGGTGGAAGGTTGTTTTTAACAACGGGAGACAATCTGGCTGGGTGGCAGGGCTGTGCTGGGAGGGAAGGAAACGGCGGCAGCAGCACGATAAGGGCTGGCTGCCAACCCCTGAGGTTTCCCCTTGTTTTTCTTCTGGGGATGAGATAAGAGCCGGGCACCGGCGCAAGATAACGCCTGGGGCACAAGGAGCTGGGACCCATCGACAGCCTGAATTCAAGGTGCTGTCACCTCTGGCTGCTCAGAGGGACCCCTCAGGGTGTTTCGGGCTTCACAGATGGGGTGTGGAGTGTGAGAAAGCCAGTAGTTTTGGGGTGAAAAGCTGTTTTCTGGGCTGTCAGCTTTTCTCAGATCCCCGGCACGCCAGGGTTCCCTGGCACTGGAGATCCTTCACCCCGTTGCGGGGCCGGTGGAGGAGGAACGGGGTTTGATTCCAGGCTGGAGGGGAGGTTGCACAACCCGGCCCCGGGGGAAAGCGAGGCGAGTTCGGGCTTTGCTCAGCTTTTGGCTCCAGCCCTCGTTCTTTCCATAACCTTCCTCCGGCGTTTGTTTAGCGCTTTGCTACCCCGGAGCCATTCGGGATTTAGCTCCCCGGAGGAGGAGGCGGCTTTAGAGGGTGCGTATTTCTCCCTCGCTCTCCTTCCTCCTCCTCCTCTTCCTCCACGCCAGCCACTGAGCACCTCTGCTGATCTCCCTGTGCAGATGTCGACCTACAAGCGAGCGACGCTGGACGATGAAGATCCCTTGGACTCCATCAATGAAGGCGATGGGTACCCCAATGGTTTCCAGGTAGGGCTTCATGTGTGTTTTAGGGGGGAAAAAAAGGTGCGGCTTAGGTCCTGGAAAGGAGCAAGGGGGGTTGCAAAAGGGTTTTGTGCCTGGGATCAGCCTTTCCGTGGGCCAAAGTCTGGTGTGGGCAGAGCTGCGTTGGCTCCTGCTGCCCTTTGCACCTCTCCTGGCGCCTGGCAGCCTGCAGGGCTGGATCCTGGCTGTTTGCAACACCCCACCACCCAGTTTTTTTCCCTGCCAAGCCCCTTCTTGGCACGGTTGGGGCAAGCAATTATCACAGCAGTGGGAGCTTTGTCCCCACACAAAAGGGAATTAGGTTAATTCCTCCCCGAGCAGCAGGAAAGCAGCTTAAGAAGGGCAGAGGGTGGCAAGAAAAAAACCCACGGCTGCCAGTGTCTGTCCTTTGCTGGGAAAGATTTTGGGGTTGGAGCGATGCTCTTGGGGCCAGCCCCTCTCCCAGCCCTGTTGGTCTCTGCCCAGAATGGTGTTTTCAGCCCCAAAACTCGTGGCTCTGCTGTGGTTTTGCTTTGCCTATCTCCACTCGCTGTCGCATCGGGATGTTTCCTGGGGATGTTTTTCGGGCTGAGCAGGAGTATCCTGTGACGGCACTTCCCGCCATCGCCGCAACCCCCACCCTGTCCCAGAGCTGGCAGTGGGGATGGGGACACCCGGGGGGGGTACAGCTGTGCTCCAGGAGGGGTTTGGGGTGGCACACGGGTAGCAGGTGAGCTTGCTGAAACACTCGCCCTGCTCCCTTTCCTGCCATTGTGCTGCCCTTCCTGGATAGTTTCTGGAAGGCAGCTGCTGCCTTTCCCAGCCTGAGCCTTGCTGGATCCCTTGCTGGAAGCCAAATTCCTGCCTGTAGGAAGCAAAATGGGGGATGCTCCGGTGGGTTTCTCTGCTGGTGGGGAAACGGCGCTGCTCTTCCCACAGGTGAACTTCCGCGGCTCGAGGGGCAGCCCGGGGTGCTGGGCTGAGCGGACGCGCACCGAGAAGCAGCTGGTGGTGGTGGTGGGGGTGCTGGCAGCTGTGCTGGCCGCCTGTCTGCTGGGCCTCATCTTCCAGTACAGAGCCCGTAAGTCCTCACTTTCCCGTGGGAATCCTGCCCCCTCAATTGGGTTGCTGGGGGGTTGCCTGGGATGGGGCACGTGGGTGAGGGGTGGGGTGCTCACCTGCATCGCTCACCCCTGGGTGGGATTTAAGGCAGTGGCCTTGAACTAGAGCAGGGTAGATGTAGATTGGATGTCAGGAGGGAGTTCTTTACAACAAGGGTGGTGGATCTCTGGAACAGGCTGCCCAGAGAGGTGGTAGAAGCCCCATCCCTGGAGACATTTAAGGTCAGGCTTGAGGAGGCTCTGAGCAACTGAGTCTGGTTAAAGAGGTCTGTGCATTGCAGAGTGGGCTGGACTAGGTGACTTTTAAAGGTCCCTTATGACCCCACATATTCTACGATTCTTGGGTACCAGGCTGGATGGTCAGGTGTGGGGTGGGATGTTTGGGCACAGGACAGGATGGTCACCTGCATCCCTCACCCAGGCAGGGTGCTTGGATACGGAGCAGGATGCTCAGGCACAGGACAGGATGCTTGCCTGCATCCCACACCCCAGGGATGCTCCAGGGTGGCTGGGACACACAGGCACAAGACAGGATGGTCACCTGCATCCCTTGCCGCTGGGTGAGATGTTTGTATGCAGGATGGGATGCTCACCCACATCCTTCCCCCTGGGGTGGGATCCTCAGGCACTGGGCAGGATACTTGGGCATAGGATGAGGTGTTTGTCTACGTCCCTTTTCCTGTGATGGGATGCTCAGGCATGGGATGGGATGCTGGTCCCTATTGCTTGCCCTGGAGCAAGGCACAGGGTGGGACACTTGGGGACCAGCTGGGATATTTGCCCGCATCTTTTGTCGTGGGGCAGGTTGCTCCCTGGTGCAGCTCATTGTGCTGCAATGGAGGAATTGAACCCATCACTCCCACCCCCAGGGCCACCCTCTGTGTGCCTGTCAGAAGCCTGCATCTCCGTCACCAGCTCCATCCTCAGCTCCCTGGACCGGGCAGTCAATCCCTGCGAGGACTTTTTCAGCTACGCCTGCGGGGGCTGGATCAAGGCCAACCCCCTCCCCGATGGCCACTCGCGCTGGGGGACCTTCAACAACCTCTGGGAGCACAACCAGGCCATCATGAAGCATCTGCTGGGTGAGTGGTGGGACCTCCACAGTGCCAAGAAGCTGTTAGGTCTGGGGGATACCAAAAACGTGCCCACAGGGATATAAGTTTGCAGTTAAACCCCAGTGTCAAACCAATCCATGACGCGTGCGCTGTGAGGACACAGGGAGGCAGATCCTGGCAGTGGTTGCTCTCCTGGATGCCCCTGGAATTTTTGACCATGGTGCTGCAGCTCTTTGGTGCCGAGTAGGGGAAGGGTCCTGGCCTTGGCTCTGCAAACCCCGTGGCGGCATTCCCAGCAGCTCTAAAATCAAGGATTTGCACCCTAGACTGCACCCAGAGACCGCAGCACTCCATTACCCACCCTAAGGATATGAGGTTTTCCTCCTGCTGTATCTTCCAGCCTTTGTGAGCAGCTTTTTTGGGGGGCTGGCTGGCAATCTGGCCATTTTTGAGGGCCAAAACTCCCCCAGTGGAGGGAGGATCCCGGGCTCAGCCCCTGCGTGCAACGCTGGAGTGGAGCAGCTTATCCGAGCAACCGGCGGGGACGGTTTGTTCAAGCTTTGAGCAAACAACTGGCTCCTTATCAGCACTTTCCACTGTGCTGGGGCTGATTATCTGAAAAGAGAAGGTTTGGGAAGAGTGTTGTCTTTTGGGAGAAGGGGGGGGGGGGGGTTGACGTGGGGAAGGGGGGCAGCGCGGGAACAGCTCCATCCCGGGCTCTTCCAGCAGAAATCTGGCGCTGGTTTTACCGGGAGAAGGGACCGGGCCTCCAGCCAAGCAGTCGCATTTGGCATTTCCTTGAATTCCTCTGAGCCGAGGGACCTTTAGTTCATAAAACCACGCAGCTGGGGAGCCAGAGGTGCAAGCTGTGTCATCAGGAAAATAAATAAAACCCCTCTGGGGAAGCAGAATTTTGGAGAAAGGGGGGGAGAAAAAAAAATAAAAGGATGGTTTTGGAGGGAGAGGAGAAAAAGGGGTTTATTGTTCCTTCCTGTAGGAATAAATAAAGTAGGGCTGGGGAGCACCAGCATGGGGGCAAGGGCAGCGCAGGGGGTTGGATGATGCTGGGAACATCAGAGCTGCTGGAAAACTGTTTTTTGTTTTTTCTTTCTTTATCTTTCTGCTCCAAAGAGCAGGAGCAGTGGCTGCGGGTGGGAGAGGAGATGGGGGCAGGAGGCCAGGAAGGGCTGGGGGCCGTGGGAAGATCTTGGTGGCACAGAGGGGACCAGTGAGGCAATCCTTGGTGCCTTTTTGGAGCCTGGCTTTGCTGAATGTTTCTGTGGTGGAAGGGTGGGGTGGCAGCCCTTGTGGGGAGCTGGATGCTCATCCCTGGGGACCCTCTGCAATCCCCCTGGGTACTGCCCACAGAAAACACCACAGCCAACGTGTCGAGCGAGGCAGAGCGCAAGGCACAGCGTTACTACCAAGCCTGCATGAACGAGAGCAAGATCGAGGAGCTGCGTGCTGCCCCACTCATGGAGCTCATCCAAAAGGTTTGTCCCCTTCTGTGTGGAAAAGACATCTTCCATCTGCAAAATGGGAGGAAAAGCTCATTTCTGGGCAGTCCCAGAACCCTCCAGAATGCAGTCCCACCCAGTGCTTCGTGGGGAAGAGCATTGCTCAAGGCAGGCGAGAGACTGGGATTTATAGGCAGGTCTTGCTTCTCCTGGGCTTTTCAGCGTGGAGAAGAGAAGGCTCCAGGGAGACCTCATTGTGGCCTTCCAGTGCCTGAAGGGGCTCCAGGAAAGCTGGGGAGGGACTTTTTAGTATGACATCTAGTGAGAGGACAAGAGGAAATGGATTAAAGCTTGAAGAGATTTATATTAGACATTAGGAGTAAATTCTTCACTATGAGGGTGGTGAGACCCTGGCCCAGGTTGCCCAGGGAAGTGTTCAAGGATAGGTTGCATGGGGCTTGGAGCAACCTGGGCTGGTGGGAGGTGTCCCTGTCTGTGCAGGAGGGTTGTATCTAGATGATCTTTAGGTCCCTTCCAAACCAAACCATTCTATGGTTTTTAGCCCCACTGCAAGATGTTTCCCCCCAGTATGGGTATTGGGGGGATACCGAAGCAATTCCAGGTGGTTGTTTCTTACCCACAAGCTGGTTGTTGTCTCTCCCCAGCTGGGTGGCTGGAACATCACAGGTCCCTGGGCTGGTGACAACTTCAACGTGACGCTGCGGGAGGTGACAGCACATTATCGCACCTCGCCCTTCTTCTCCGTCTACGTCAGTGCTGACTCCAAGAACTCCAACAGCAATGTCATCCAGGTGGATCAGTCAGGGTTAGGCCTGCCATCAAGGGATTACTACCTGAACAAGACAGAGAATGAGAAGGTGAGGTCATCAGGGGGATCAAAGGGTTGGAGCAGCTCTGCTCTGGAGACAGGCTGGGAGGGTTGGGGTGTTCAGCCTGGAGAAGAGAAGGCTCCAGGGAGACCTTAGAGCACCTTCCAGTGCCTGAAGGGGCTCCAGGAAAGCTGGGGAGGGACTTTTTGCCAGAGAGGGTAGTGATAGGACAAGGGGTAATGGTTTTAAACAGAGAGGGGAGATTTAGGTTAGACATCAGGAAGAAATTTTTCACCATGGAAGGCACTGGAAGAGGTTGCCCCGGGAGGTTGCGGCTGCCCCATCCCTGGAGGTGTTCAAGGCCAGGTTGGATGGGACTTGGAGCAACCTCGTCTAGTGGGAGGTGCCCCTGCTTATAGCAGTGAGGTTGGATGCTGATGATCTTTAATATCCCTTCCAACCTCAACCATTCTATGATTCTGTGATCTGCCTTTGCCGAGGAGGTGCTGTGGGTGGGTGACACTCGCTATGCTGATTTCCCCCCCCATCCCACCACGTAGGTGCTGGCTGGGTACCTGAACTACATGGTGCAGCTGGGGATGTTCCTGGGAGGCACCAGCGAGGAGTCAACACGGCAGCAGATGCAGCAGATCTTAGACTTTGAGACGGCCTTGGCAAACATCACCATCCCGCAAGAGAAGCACCGGGATGAAGAGGTCATCTACCATAAAATGACTGCTGGGGACCTGAAGGTAGGGATGGAGTTGGTGATCCTCCCTGCTCCAACACGATTTGGGAAGTGGGCAGATGGGTGGAGGTGACGCAGCTCCTCTGAGGAAGCCCAATGCTGGCCAACAGTGCCTGGGAAGCTCTTGTGCAATAGCTTGGCCCGTGTCCTCCTTAGGGAAATCCCACCCTGACCTGCTCCTCCCAGCCTCTGGACCACCCCTGGGGCCTGTGGCACTGACACCCTCCTGGCGCTGCTGTCTGCGGTCTGACGGTGGACGTCACCTCCCTGTGTCCCCAGAGGGGCCCTAATGGGTTGTGTCAACATTTTTGACACCCACCCCACTTTCTTTTCCTTTGCGGGAGGAAATTGTTTACTCCCCTCTGACCCTCGGAGGTTGCTGCTCTTATGGGAACCGGTCTCTGCAAAATCAGCTCTATCCCTTCAACTGGGGAAGCAGCTGCCACCCCCATCCGATGGTCTTTAGGTCTGTAGCAGCAGCATGGCTTTTGCAGGAGCTGGCACCAGCCGTGGACTGGATGCCCTTCCTCTCCACGGTCTTCTACCCCGTGGAGCTCAATGAGTCGGAGCCCGTCGTGGTCTACGCCAAGGAGTACCTGGAGCAGGTCTCTGACCTCATCCTGGCCACCGATAAATGGTGAGAGCCCCCAGCCCATGCAAAGGGGGGCCCGGGGTGGGCAGGCATGTCCTGCTGCCCTCTCACCACCTCTCGCTGCAGTCTCCTCAACAACTACATGATCTGGAACCTGGTGCGGAAAACCAGCCCCTTCCTTGACCAGCGCTTCCAGGATGCTGAGGAGAAGTTCATGGAAGTGATGTACGGGACAAAGAAGGTGAGGGGGGAGCCCCCAGCACCCCCAAGTCACCGTTAAAATGGCAATAGGCTTTTAAGCGCCTGAAAAATAGCGATGTGGGGCAGGGTTTGGGGGTGGATGCAGACCCCATGTCCTGGCAGGGCAAGGAGGTGGGTGTTGGGGGGGCTTTGGCTATGCCACTGCTGATGACCACCTCTTGTCCCATGCAGACCTGCCTCCCACGCTGGAAGTTTTGCATCAGCGACACGGACAACAACCTGGGCTTTGCCCTGGGGGCCATGTTTGTCAAGGCCACCTTTGCTGAGGACAGCAAGCAGGTGGTAGGTCCCCAGTGACACCATGTCTGAGCCACCACGATGGTGGGTGGTTGGGGCATCCAGTGTTTCTCTGCTCACCTCTTTTTCACTGGGCATCTCCCTTGAAGGGGTTTTCCACTGGTCTGTGCGTGATCCCTGTGTCCCAGCCTCTTCCATCTACTGGTGTGATGGGTCCTTGACCCCTTTGAGGTGGGAAGCCAGCTTCTCTGATGTTGTGCTGCTGGTTTTGTCTAGGCAGAGGAGATGATCGCAGAGATTAAAACAGCCTTCAAGGAAAGCCTGGAGACCCTGCAGTGGATGGATGAAGAGACGAGGAAATCAGCCAAAGAGAAGGTGAGGAGCTGGCAGCAGTGCCAGGGAGGAGAGGGTGATGGTGGAGTGTGGTGGAGCCAGACAAGCTTGTCCTTCCATCCTTGTCACCCCCCAGGCAGATGCCATCTACAACATGATTGGCTACCCGAAATTCATCATGGACCCCAAGGAGCTGGATAAAGTCTTTAATGACGTGAGTTGGTCAGATATGTCCCTTGGGTCTCCTATTCCTCCCTCCACTACTATGTGCAGGACACGACCATGGCCTCAGGGCAGCCTTGAACCCCAGGTTTCCTCCAGGAGGGTCTCACTGGTGTCCTTGTCCCTTCTCTGGGGACCTCCCAGAGAGCTAGGGGTCAGTCCTGGGGTGGCTGAGGCTCTTGGGACCCCTACTTGGGAAGAGGAGGAGCCGTTTTCCGTAAGGATGATTCATTGTCCTGCTGAGACTCCACAGATGTTGGAGAGGAGGAGAAACGAGAGTGGCCATAACCCAGCTGGCTCTGGACACACAAACATGACTGTGGAGGGAGGAGCGAGGCCAGGCGGTCACAGCCTGCCGCTCACGCCTTGCTCTTCTGCAGTACGAGGCTGTGTCTGATCTCTACTTTGAGAACGTCATGCAGTTCTACAACTTCTCGGCCAGGGTGACTGCCGACCAGCTCCGGAAACCACCAAACCGGGACCAGTAAGTCTTCTGCTCCACTTCCCACTCAACAGGGAATACCACAATACCTGGAATACTGGGATTTGGTGTCCACCAGACCATGCTGGTTTTGGGGAGCTGAATTTGGGCTGACAGCTTTGCACCATGATGGTACTAGAGCAAATATCAGTGATGGGTTTGTGCTGCTACGTTGGCTCCGTCCTTGTCCCTTCAGGTGGAGCATGACTCCTCCGACAGTCAATGCCTACTACTCTCCCACCAAGAATGAGATTGTCTTCCCTGCTGGCATCCTCCAGGCTCCTTTTTACACCCGTGCATCTCCCAAGTAAGAGCCTAGGGAAAACGGGGAGGGCAGGATTCCCAGATTTCTTCCCATCCTCAAATTTGATGCTACATTTCATGGCTGCAGGGAGCAGTGCCTGCTCTCTACATCCCAGCATTGCCCTCCTGCAGGTCACTGAATTTTGGTGGGATCGGCGTGGTGGTGGGCCATGAGTTGACACACGCCTTTGATGACCAAGGTATGGCCAGGACCAGCTGGGTGGGCTGCTGGAGGGGCAGCCAGTGGGAAGACAAAGAGGACCTGCTGTGTTTTTGGCAGGCCGGGAATATGACAAGGATGGCAACCTGCGTCCCTGGTGGAAGAACTCCTCAGTGGAGGCCTTCAAGAAGCAGACAGCGTGCATGGTGGAGCAGTATGGCAACTACACCGTCAATGGTGAGGCCGTTAATGGCAAGCACACCCTTGGGGAGAACATCGCCGACAACGGGGGCCTCAAGGCCGCCTACCGGGTAGGACAACAAGGCTGGGGAGATGAGGCAGGTGGCACAGTGTAGTGGGATTGGTGTTGTCCCCTGAGCCTGCTGTGCTCCCTGGTCTCTAGGCATATCAAAACTGGCTGAAAAAGAACGGGGATGAGGAAATCCTGCCAACCCTCGGCCTCACTAACCACCAGCTCTTCTTTGTCGGCTTTGCTCAGGTAGGTCACGTGGTGATGGGCAGAGAGGATGGACGCTCAGGTTTTTGGGGGTTGCGGGTGTGCCCAGATGGTGTTGGGAGGGTGTGATGGCAAGACTGATGTCTCCAGAGGTGCTGTGTTGTGGATGGAGAACCAGATCAGGGTGATGCTGGTTAAAAAGTGAGACAAAGCTGGAGCTCAAGCTGTGGTGGTGCCCATCACTCAAGCAAGGGAGGTTCAGCTCAGCACTGAAGGGGCCCTGTGGTTGCAGACACCAGCGTCAGGTCTCTCCTTTGCAGGTGTGGTGCTCTGTTCGCACGCCAGAGAGCTCGCACGAGGGGCTGATCACCGACCCCCACAGCCCCTCACGATTCCGCGTCATCGGCACCGTCTCCAACTCCCGGGATTTCGCGGAGCATTTTGGCTGCCCCCTCGGCTCCCCCATGAATCCCCCCAAGAAGTGCGAAGTCTGGTGATGGGCGCTCCAGGGAACCAGCTGCCGGTTGCTTCATCCTCTGCTGACAGCTGAACTTCCTCTGTCCTTTTGAGAGGCTCAAACCACTTCTCCATGCAACGAACTGCCCAGGTCTCAGCCGGAGCAGCGCTCCCGCGTCCCCTGGTATCATCCGAGGTTCGATCCACTGTGAAAACTCCTCATCCCCTCACTCGTCTGCGAAACCACTTCGATTTGGGAGGGGGGGAGGAGTCTTTTCTTTCCCATGACTGAGGCACGTGTGTCCCTGGGCACTATCCTGTATTTACACACGCAGAGCTCCAGCCTGACCCAGTGCTCCGGTCAAATGCCTCTTTTTGGAGGTGATAAAGGGAATGTCGTGACACCGGCGGGTTTGGCTGCGTGTCCTCAATACACCCGACGTACCTTCCTCTCTCCAAAGATGTGCATGTGAGGAGGGAAAAGATTTTGAGATATATATTTTTAGGGGGGAAATGTATCTATTTTTTTCATGCGTTGTGGAATACACTGGAAAATTTCAGGGAAAACTAATTCAAAAGTTTGGGTTTTTTTTTTAGTAGAAGATTAGTATATTTATTAATTTTTTTCTTTTTACTCGGTGTATATGCAGCACCCTGTGAGGGCAGTCCTTTTGTTGAGAAAAGCTGGATGGGGTTGTAGATGCAGGTAGTTGGCTCTGGATCCCAGGTTTCTCCTGGAGGGACTGTCCTCAGAGGATGCTGATGCGGAAATTTGGGACAGTGGGCTTGGAGACAGGGCTGGAGGATGCTGTGGGTGGCAGAAAGGTTCTGCTGGGATGCTTCAGCTCCTGGGATTAGCTTTAATTTTGGAGTGCAAAGGGAAAAGTTGCCGTGCCAAAGATGTAAGCAGGGTGGGGATGGTGTGGGTGAAGCCCCTGGTTCTCCCTCCTGTCCCCTCTGAAGCCAGGTCAGCCACGATTCCCCAGCCCAAAAAGCTTCCCTGGACAAGTGCAGGTGGTTCCTGCTGCTTCGCTCACTGCCATGCCCAGCCTCTATGCCTGGGAAACTGCAAACCCCAAAATTCACCATGAGCCCCAAACCTCTGTCCCTCCACAGCCAGTTTGGCACCAGTGTGAGATCTGGCTGGGATAGGGCCAAGGGGCTTCCTTAAAGGTGTGTTTTTTAATACTCTTTTAGCAGTTCTGAGAGAGGAAACAACTGCTGGTAGTTCAGGTGCTATGTGTTGTCTCATGGAGCACCTTCTTGCTCTGGACAGAAAGCAAAGATGTGGAGGGATTTTTAATATTTATATGTAAAAGGAGAGATGGGGGGAGGGATCTTTTGTAACTATTTTTTCACCCTATGTGTGGGACTTATTGTAATTGAGATAATAAATACTTTTTACTGGGTCTGGAGCTGCTCATGACTTATTTTTCTGACAGCAGGAGAGTCTTGCATCCCTTTATCTGCATTTTTCTCCCTGTCCACACTGGTAAGAACTTCCTGCACTGACGAAATGGAGCCAAGGAGGCTTTTTCCAGCCTGTGCTTGGTGTCTGCCACCTCTCAGAGCCTAAAGCCAGGCTTTCAGGCCCAAAAAACTTCATTCTCACTGGGAGTGGTTGTTTGCTTTCAACCTCTATGGCGTGGCCCCACACATCTCCCCGGCAGGGAGATCTTTCCTGGATGCTCTTCCTTCCTCTGGGTGAGTTCTTGGCGAGCTGGGCTGTGCTTGGATCCAGCAGGACAGGCCCTGCACAGGTTGATCTCCAGACAGCCCTTATTTATAGCTCTGTGATGCTGGCTGGATGCTGCCAGCTCCATAACACAGGCCAATGTTTGCTCCCAAACGGATGCTCTGTGGCTTCCTCAGGCTTGCCCAAAAAATACAAAGCAGGACCTGGACTTGCCGACTCCTCACTGAGCCTCAACCCAGCACCTGGGAGAGCTGAGAGCCATAAAGCAAGCAAGGTGCTGGGTGCTCATTTGCTATTTAGCTCTGGCTTTTTTCTGGAGTCTGGATTTGGGCTGCAGCCCCCAGCTTTTACCCCATTGGGAGTTTTTGCAAAGACAGAGCATGTTCACTGCTGGGATGGGCAGGACTGAGTCAGTGGTGTGCTGGGAACCCAGGTGTTGCATAAATAAGATGGTAAAATTTCCCTCTTGTTGTTCTTACTGTGTTTTCTCTCCCAGATTGAATCAAAACGAGCTCGCTTTCTGCTCGTGTGACTCAGTGCGAGGCCCTGGGTTTCCTGCAGGGCTGGGAGACCTGCTGTGGGGGTTGTTTTTCCCCAAGATCTGGCTGGAAATGGTGGTACAAACCCGCAGAGGGCGGTGGAACCGAGAAAATCGCTGCCTGAGCTCTCCGCTCCCGCCTAGCAGGAGTTTCCCACCCCATCAGCCTGGTGTCTTGGCCTGGATCTGGCCCTGCATGTGTTAAATGCAGGAAAACACCTTCTTTCCTGGGAAAAGAGAGGAGCAGCATGGGTGGGAAGGGAAGAGGAACTGAGCAGGGAGAGGTTTAAGAGGAATATCAGGAAATTTTTTTTTTTTTTTTTTTTTTTTTTTTTTTTTTTTTTTTTTTTACTGTAAGAGTGACAGAGCACTGGAACAGGCTGCCCAGAGAGGTTGTGGAGTCTCCTTCGCTGGAGACATTCA
Source organism: Apus apus (assembly GCF_020740795.1). Classification (NCBI taxonomy): domain Eukaryota; kingdom Metazoa; phylum Chordata; class Aves; order Apodiformes; family Apodidae; genus Apus; species Apus apus. The sequence continues at coordinate 7,044,033 of NC_067301.1, forward strand.
AAACCCGCCTGGATGCCTTCCTGTGTGATGTACTCTAGGTGACCCTGCTCTGGCAGGGGGGTTGGACTAGATGATCTTTCGAGGTCCCTTCCAACCCCTAGGATTCTATGATTCTATGATTCTATAAGGCTGGGGTTGAACGGGTGTTTTCTCAGCTGGAAAACAGCATGGGGAAGTAGGATGCTGTTAGAGGTGGTTTAACTATCCAAGAGGGAAATATTTTGGCTCTCTGTGGTTTACCCGTGAAGGACCTGGCAGGTGGTGTCTCAGGACAGTTCCAGTGCAGGAGAGATTTCAAGGGTTGCATCGTGGCAGGAGACAACATGGCCAAGGCTCCCAGTGGATGTCTCCTGGTGGTGGATGTTTCATGGCCTGGGAAGCTGCCTGGTGTAGGCAGAGCAGGCAGGAGGTGAATCATCCCCCTCAGGTGCCAGTGCCTGGTGTGGGCTTGTCTGATCCTGGGTGGTATTTGCTTTATTTTGCACTTGGGCATGGCCCAGAGGGCTGAGACGTTTGCTGAGGGCTGAGCCTGGGCAGGAGGAGGAATGGGGAAAGCTCCAAGCTGGGCTGGTCTGGTTTGTTTTTTTCTTTTTCTGTATTTTTTTGCCTAGAGGGTGTTGGAAGAGGATAAATAGGGGGAAAAGAAGGAGCAGTCCAAAGAGGGAGGTGCTGCTGGAAATGGCGGCTGTTCACAGGTTTGGTGGGGCTGAGCCAGCTTTCCAGGTGTGAGAGGCTGAATCCAACCATCTGAACTACTCTTCTCTTTCCTAGTTTTCCCCCTCCAAGCAGGATTTAGCCCCCAACGCATTGTGGCAGCGCTGGGGTCACCTATCAGGACCATCAGGTTTTAGAGGGACCATCAGGTTTTAGGGGGCAAAAGCTTCCTGAAACAATTCCTGCAGGAAAACAGCCCTTTTCCAGTGATATCCCAATCCTTGACTCTCTTTTCTGAAGTTCACCAACAGCTCTGGTGCTCCTCTTGCACTCTTCACCATGTGGTTATGAGCATCTCTGCTGTGTCAGGTACGTGAGAGACTGGTGGGGCTGGAAAAAGGGTCAGTGATGCTCCAAAAGGAGAGCTCAGCACTGCAAACTTGAGCTGCCCAGTTCCCAGGTACCAATTAAGCCAGCAGGAAAAATAGGAGGAAACAGGAAATGGAGAGGAACTGGCAGCAGTAGGAAGGGCACGAATCCAGCTGGCACTTGAAACCTGCAGCGCCACAAGCGTGAATGTCAGCCAGATCATGCTATGTGGGGTAGTATGGAAGAAAGACCCATCTGCTTTTTCCTCTTAGGAAAAATAATTAAAAAAAAAAAAAAGGTTACAAGAAAAATGGCTGGGGGGAGACAGAAGCTCTGGAGGAGCTTCAGGGCAGAGCCAGGAGCCTGGCTCGTTAGCATGGCTAGCATGCTTTGGGAGCTTCTGCAGACAATATGGTGAAAATGCTCAAAATGCCTTTTTTTTTTTTTTCCCCCTTTCTAAATGTGCAAAAAGAAGCGTTATATCTCAAGATACTGGAGCTGGGAGGCTCTTCCACAGCTGTGTTTTCATGCAGCTATTTGTAGAGCAGAGGGAGCCATAGATGTCAATTTGCTTTTGCTCTGGATTTCCTGCTGCATGAAGGGGAGTGCCTGGGAGGCAGGAGATGGAACAGCACCCAGCACCGACCTCCCCCAGACCACACAGCTTCACCTGCACCCTCCAAATTACTATAGCAAAGTCTTTATGAGCTGTGGAGGGGGATCTGTCTTCCCAGCAGGCTGCAGACAGGAGAGATGAGTGCAGCAGCTCTCCAGGATGTCTAGAGATCTATCAGTCCTTGGGCAAACTCCTTGCCATGATAAAAGTTCCTCCTTTGTTCTCCCATTTTCAGGGAGTGGAGGAGTGCTTGGCCTTTCTTTGCAGTCATTCTCATTTCTCTCCTCAGTCTTTAGATTTTCTGGTGGGGAACTGGCAGTTAATCTGGTAGGTTGCAGGGGAAAACTGACTCAGAAAAAATACCTGGAGCTCCCTCTAAATACTTGTTCCTGGCTGCTGATGGAGACAGTCCCCATCTAGGACTTCTTTACAGGCTGGCAAGGCTTGGTTGGCCTTTTTTCTCTTCAATAATCTCACTCCATTTCACCTCCTTTCCCACAAGCAGGTGAATGTGAGCTTACCCTATTGCAGGCTTTTCCCTTATTCCAGTGCAGAACAAAAAGCACAAAGAGAAACTAAATAGCATGCTAGTCATCTTCTCCCTGCCAGCAGTTCCACTACTGACTTCTGGCACTGTGCAGTGCACTTGTTTGGTGTGGCGGTACCCTGTAAGGAAGTAAGAAACTACTCCAGCCTCAGAGGTATGAGTACTGGAGGCCACCATGGTGGCTTAAGAGTTGTGGCAACTGTCAGGAGCTTTTGTTGGGAGGCCATACCTTGGAGGACAGCAAGCCTTGGGGTTTGCTGCAGCCCTGTGTGTAATTCAGAGTGATTCAAAACAGAAAAGGTACTCAAGACTTCTATTTTTCAGCCACTGGGTGCTGTGCTGAGTTTTGCTCTAGTGAACGTCACCGAGTCCAGATTCTCCCCCTTCAGTCTGTATTTTAAAACTCAAAGTCACTCTGCTGCTTTCAAATGGAGCTGTTGTGCAGATGTGGGTGTAACCCGTGGGATAGGTTTTCTTTAGTGCACAAAACCCCCATCTTTCTTCTGTCAACTTCCAGCTCCAGCACCAGTTACTCACCAAGTGTCCAAATACACCACTGAGAGCTGTTTACGTTAATAAAATAAGCTATTAACTTCTAAGAGTTTTAAACAATCACAAAGTATTTTCTTCCTCCCGAACTCACAGCTGCCCCGAAGATGCAGCAGATGGGATGCAAATAAACTACAGAAAACTTTCCTAAAGCAGCTCAGGTACCTCAGGCTGGGTGAAATGGGGCAGAAATACCTGCCAGTGCTTCCTGGGCTGTGTGGTGCAGCAGGAACGTTGGTAGGTGCCAGCGGGCTGGAATGGGCCCTCAGGAGCCAGCGGCAAGGTGGGGCAAGTCAGGACAACGCGGCAGCTGCTTGAATCTGCTCTGAGGTCCTTTTCATCTGCCCAAGGCAGCACAAACCCTGCCGAGCTCAGTGGTGGCTGAGAGAAGGGTCCTGCAGCCTGGCTGTGGAACGCTGGAGCTGGTGGTCGTGTGGCAGCCCTTGGGGGGGCAAAGGCAGCAGGGCAGGGTGCGAGGAAAACACCCGCTGCCGGCGGGGCAGGGTCCTAGGGCCTCCCGGTCCCCGTCGCCAGAGGTGGGCTCCCTCAGGGCTGCGAGGCCTCCCTCACAGCAGCCGTACCCTCAGGGCTGCCAGCCGTCACGGTGCCTCACGAGGGGCTGCAGGGCTGCCGCTGTCAGCCGTCCCTGGAGCCTGGGGTGTAGCTGGGGGCAGAAGGAGTGACGGCCGGGCTGAGGGTGAGTTTCTGGGCAGGAGGAAAGCCCTTCCCCGCCGCGGGGCGGCCGCCGCCCCCTCACAGCCCGGAGCTGCTCCCTCCCAGCCGAGCGCGGCCGAAGTCTCTCCGGGCCGATCCGAAAGCGCCCGAAGCGGCGGCCCCGCCGCTGCCGAGAGGCTCCGAAGAGCCCCGAGCACCCCCCGCCCGCGCGGGAAGCTCTCCGCCGAGCCTATCCGAACCTTCCCGAACTCCCTCACGCCCTCGGTCTCCGGAAACAGCCGAAGTTTCCCGAGCGCGGGGGTCACGGGAGGTGCCGGGCTGAGCGCGGAGGAGGGGGCGGGGGGAGTGGAACAGGGGGAGGAGGGCGCGTGCGCTTGCGAAGGTCTCCGGAAGAAGCCGAGGTTTCCCGAGCTCCGCTCGCCAACGAGCGGTTCCGGAAAGAGCCGAAGGTTGCCGAGCGCTGGTGGGCCGAACGGCTCCGGAGCGGCCCGAAGGCGCCCGAGCGTCCGTCCTGCCGGACTGCTGGAGGCGGCCGCAGCGCCATGTTTGATGCTCCGCTACTTCAGTGAGGAAAATCCGCCGGCATCGCCCGAGAGCTGCCACCGCGAAGGGCTCCGCCGCCCCCGGGGAGGGGGACCGAGACCCCCCGCCGCCGGCGGCTCATGAGCAGCGCGGCCTGAGCCGCCTCCCCCCCTCCCCTCCCCGCCGGCCCCTCTCCCGTCCCCTCCCCGCGCCGAGCCCTCCGGGAGGCGCGTTGTCACGGAGACCGGCGCCGGTGCCGGCCCGCCGCGCTGCCCCGGCCGCCGCACCGGCCCCCGGCCCGCTCCCCGGCTCCCCCCCGGCCCCGGCCCCGCTCCCCGCCGGGGGGTGGTGGCTCCGCTTGGCGATGAGTTTACCGCAGAAGGCGGCTTTGAAACCCGGCGCGGCGGCGGCGGCGGGGACCGGCCCCGGGAGCGGGGCGGCGGCGGCAGCAGCGGCGGCGGCGGCGGGGCCGCCTCCCCCCCCGGCTCCCCCTCACCCGGCGGCGGCGCCGGCGCCTCACCCCACCATCAGGGCCTTGCCGCCCCAACCGCCCCAGCAGTATCCTTTGCCCCGGGGGGGGGGTGGGGACGACAGCCCCTTCCCCGCGGGGGGCGGGGGGTGAGGGGCCGCGGGGACCCCCTCAGAGCCGGGGGAGGGGGGGGGGGAGGGGAAGGCGTGAGGAGGGGGCGACCCGCGCGGGGTGGCGGTTGGGGGCTCCCCGCGCCTTTTTTGTGTGTGTTTGTGGGGCCCTCCCCCCTGCAAAGGGGGGGGCTGCACCTGCTGGGGTGGTGTGGAGAGGGGGGGGTGCCTCCGTCATGGGCAGGTCTGGGGGTTCACCCCCTTCCCCTGGGGAGGTAGAGGGACCCCCAACCCCCCCTCCCCGTGCTGCGGTGACCCCCAAGGGTAAACTTTTAATTATAAATCGCTCCTCAGTTTTTACCTCCGGTCCATCCCAGGTAAGTGCTTTGGTTTTGTTATTTTACCAGGCGAGTTTAAGCCCAGTTTGGGGTTTTTTTTGGTGTTGTTTTTATTTTCCTAGCCGGCGCCGATTTTCATGTGCTTGATTTTTTGTAATATTTATTTATTTCCTACTCGGCCGGTGAAAATAAATCTCAGGTGGAATGTTGTGCTGAGCAGCTTCTTCTGTGAGGCCACGCGTGATGGGGGGTGGGAAGAGAAGGTTCCTACTCCAAAAAAAACCCAAAAAACAAACCCCACCAAAAACCCACCGTCAAAACGGCCACCGGCTACAAAGAGAGGCCGGCGGTGCTGTGTGTTTGTTTTAAAGGTCTGGGGTTCTCTGCCCGCGACTAGGCCCCAAGTCAGGAGGTAAATACTGCAGGGATCAGCAGGAAAGTGGAGTGGCCGGCCGGCCTGCCTGAGGTTTTTGTTTGCCAGGGTCGGACAGCATCCCCTGGCAAACTGGCTTATCTTCCTTCCCCCTCCCTTGAAGTTCTGGGGGAGAGTGAAGTGAAAAACGTACTTGGAGTAATATTTCTCTGCTGTGTTCTCCGGGAGCAGCGTGGAGTGCTGGTGCAGGAGTGTGTTTTGCTGTTTGGCAGGGACTTCGGTTTGAATGTCGAAGTGCAGGTTGAGTTGTTTGGGGTTTTTTTGTGTTTTGTTGTATTTTTTTTTTTTTTTTCTGAGGGCTGTTTCAGCTGTGGGATGATGCCTCCTGTCCCTTCCCAGAAATGTGTTGTTCCCTGTGCATGAGATTTTACTGCTCTCACTTTCATTTTTGAGGTGTGGAAACCGAGCCCTTTTATAATCAGTTTAGGTCCATTGTTTTCTTGAGCTTCCGGCAAGAATCATTCTTGCCATGACCACGAATACGTTGCTTAAATCATGAGGCTGTTGACGTTACAGATTTGTTTGGGTCAAGTGGAAAAACCTCTGAAGATCTCGGGGGGTGCTGCAAGGGGACGTTACTCTCCACCGGGTGTTTTTGGCTGGCTTGTGCTATTCTGTAATCCCAGCGTGTGCTTTATTTAGGGAAAAAAAGTGCAAAGGTGCTGTCATTGCAAAGTCAGAGGGGTGGTGGTAAGTAAAACTTGCTGAGGGGAAATTTTACTCAGTTTTGAGTGATGTGCCAAGTGTTAGAGTGGAAATTCCAGCCAGTGTGCATGGAGGGAGTCCACCTGCAGCTGATCTTTCCAGCAAGGTGCTGGTTTGTCTGGAAAGAGTCTTTTTTTAATGGGAAATGTGATGCTTGACAGTTGAAGGGCTGAAGTTCGCCTGGGTCTGGAATCAGGAGTGTGCTGGGCTTTCTAAAGCACTTTATTTCCAAATAATCATTAAAAGCACCATGGAGGGACTTGAATGACTTCTCCAGCATCATTGAGGATGAGCTTGGTGGTGGTTTGAAGAGTGGCTGTGCTGTTGTAGCTGAGGCAGGAGGACACTTGCTTTTAGGGAGTGTTGTCACCTTGCATGTGCGAGGGCTGAAGCTTGGGCTTACTTCTGAGTGCACCCTACAAATAAAAAGAAGGAATGGGCAGGACCCTAAAGGAGCTGGAGGTGTTCCCATGTGGGGACCCAGCTGGGCACCCAGAGCAAGAGGAACAGAGGAATGGAGAAACATTAGGTAGATGTGACAAGTTATAAAAGTGGGCAAGTTAAGATGATACAGTCTATTTTTTTATTTATAGCCATGCCTATTTTGAAAATATATTGTGTTTGACCAATACCCCTCAACTTTTAAACTAATTATCTGTTCTAGTAATGCTGTGCTCTTGATACCTTTTGGGTGAGCTGTATTCAGGTGTCCTGGCTGTTTTTTTCCTCAGCTGAAACTCGTGTGCTTCCAGGTAATGAACAAAAGCTATTACCTTTTCTAAGCTCTGCTGCAAAAGTCAGGCTTGGGGAGCATAGTTCATCTGTGACTTACTGGAGTGCAGAGGGTCATCTGAGTTCAGCCTTATTTTTAGCTCTGTTTGGTTTCTTTTTTTTTCTGCTTTGATACGACTATTGAGACAGAGTTACCCTCCAGCAGATAAAGTGTAGTTCCAGGTTTCTGCTGGTAACAGAGAGTAAGCAGAGCACTGTAAGGACTCTTTTTCTTATGGCAGTGCAAAGGTTTATTTGTTGATGTGAAGGATTATTTCATGTTAGCAGGTGGACTGAGGCTCTAACTTGGGCTTCTAGACCTAGAACAGCTTCCACGTGGTGAACATTGTGTCTTTGGAAATATGTGTGGTTTTAGTGCTTAATGCATCATGAAATGAAATGGTAATCTGTATAACTGAAAAAAGAGGAGTTAAGTAAGAGAGGACTGTACAGGAAGAAGGAGCAGTTATTTTGTGTGTGTTTATTAGTGAGGGGAAAAAAAAATACAGGAGGAAGAAGGGATTTAAAAAAAAAAATATATATATTTCCTGAAGGATAGTGAAGATGGAGAGTGATGAGCATAAAGAACAGAAGTGTTTTGGTCAGAGTGTCATTCTCTTACACGCTGAATAGGAAGTTATTTGAGCTGCCATAAAACATGACAGAGCTTTGAGAAATTTCTTCAACATGGTGGCTTCAAGAAATTAAATTTTCTGTGTAAAAGTAAGTTGGGACAACTGTATGTCTGTGGTAGCAGCAAGTATTCCATCAAACCTGGTTTTAAGCAGAAATTGTACTCAGAAGTTGTGAGTATGCATAAATCCTCCAGTTTGATCTTAACCCTTGCTTGGGAGGGATGGACGGGGGGGTGTGACTGTCACTGTGCAGTGACACGCAGAGGGGTGTTATCAAAAATAAATCCTGATCTGCCCATCTTTGCTGTGACTTTCAGACTTCTCAGGAAACAATCCCAGATGAAGCAGGTTGTTCTGTAGTGAGTGTTTTTTCCATAAAAATGTGAAACAATGAAGGTACATGCTGGGCTGCAAACTGTCTGTGGCCCTTTGTGCTTTTTAAAACTTGATGGTACCTCTGGTGCATGTTTCTTTACTCCCTGATGCTCTCATTGAAGAGCAAAGTATTTTTTGTGTGTGTCACATTAAAGTTGCTCTTTAAAAGTCCCCGTGCTGTGAATAAATGGTGTGGATCAATATAATTAGGTCACCAGCTTCTTCACAGCCCCAGCTCAGACATGGGCAAATATTGCACTGTGAAGAACGAACGGATGTTGAGCTGGGGTAAGGCTGCATGACTGCTGGGCTAATCCACTGCACCTTGGAGCCAAATTAGAGCCAGCTTGGACACTGGGCTGGTGTCAGTAGGCTTTTGTTTTCTTTTCCAAACTTCTTTGCATCTGGACGGAGTTCAGCTTTGTGATTGTTGATGGTGTCTGTGCAGGCACCAGTAAATGTGACCTTACTGTATCTCTGTGGTTGTTTGAGTGTGGGGTTGTGTCTCTCAGGACATGGATGGTTTTCAGGTTATTGCAGCAGGGCAGTCGTGGCGGGTTCAGGATGAATTTAACAGGCAGTCATTTAACATCTTTTGTTTCTTTTCCCACTTTAATTCCATTTCTGAGAAGCAGAGAGAGGAAGGGTCAGTGTTTGGGGGGGATTTCTGTGGGAAGTTCATCATTGCTGTGCATGGGAACTTGACTTTCCCTCACGTTGCCCCAGTAATTGAATGTCTACTTCAGTTTTTCCGGAGCTGCTTCTGCTAACTGTGCTGTAGTCCCTTCCAGAAAGTGGTGTGCTGATTCCTGCCCTGTTGGGTGGCATCTTCTGGATACAAGCAGCTTTCCAGGAGAACAGCAAGAAATTCAGGATGGCTTTCAGGAGTGTAAGAGACTGTGTGAAGTCAGGGTGAGCCTTTGGCAGCGCTTGCCTCGTGTTTGATGCAGGTCAGGTTGTGATGTGGGAGTTGACCTGTGCTGGTAATCTTGTAGTTAAGTTAAGACTGTTGAGGAGGATTTTGGTGTGTGGGGTTTTCTGTGTTCTCTTAATGAGCAAAGTGCTGATCTGAAGGGGAAAGTGCCTGAGAATTTCTCCAGGGAGAGCATCTTCTGCGTGCCCTGAAGGATGAGGGTCTGTGGGTCGCTCTGATGCCCTCTGGAGCCAGCACCATCTTCCCTCCCTGCTTCCTTACCTTGCGAGTGGATTTTTTGCAGAGTATGGGATGCAACATCTCTCCAGGGTTTATTGGAAGATGAGAACCCAGGGATTTAGGAGGCGGCTTGGGTGTAAAAGTCAGTTTGAAGAGTGTGATAATGGCTTTTGTGTAAAGTGCCATGCCTGCCTGTGCCTCGGGTGGGTCAGCTCCAGCTTCTGGGCAGCTTTGACCTTCAACTGGAACTCAAGGAGAGCACGGCTGGAAGTCCTCTTCCAGCTGCTAGTGGCAGCTGCCTGCTAGGAATAGTGCTCAGTCATGAAATGAGAGGAGTGGTGAGAGGTGGGAAAGAGGGGAGGCACTGGGCTGAGATCGGAGGTGTTCCTTGCTCTTTGAGTTCTGGAGTGAGTCTCAGCTGGGTGAAGGGAGGGAAAGGGCAGTCGTGTTGCCTGAGAAGCATTTCCATTTAGAAGTGTCTGAAGCTGTGGCGATGGTAAATCTTGGGAGGATATGCAGCAGGAGAGAAGCTTCTGAAAACAAGAGTTTCTGTGCTGTTCTGTGTTAGTGGCTCTTCTGCAGGGAGGAACGGGCATGGGTTTGTGATCATATTGCCAAAAACTTCAGTGCTTTTGGACCTCTCTGCCATCTCCCCTGTTGATGTTCCCCAGCCTTGGCACATCTTTCAAGCAGAAATAGCTTTAATTTATTAAATGACAAAAGTTAATCATGTTATAGCTCTAATATGTCACTTTACCAGCTTTGTAAGATTTTTGTGGTGAAATGTCTTGGAGAAAACTGTTCTTCCAAAAATGGGATTTCAGATAGCTTATTTTCCTCTCACATCTGAGAACATGATTGTATGTGTTCTCTGGCAGAAGTCCACAAGAGTAGGTTACTTTAGTCATTTGAATATATATGTATTTGATGTGCAATACTGATTTTGGAACACAGTTTGTGTGTTTATCTATGGCAAGCAGTTGGTGAGGCAGTAATAGGAGAGTTAGGACAAAAAACTTCCCTTTTAAATGTTGGGATGTAGAAGGATTTTTATCTGGGTTTTGTCCATCATCTTAGGGCTGAAAGGAAATGTTGGGATGTGTGGAGCTGGTGCATTTGCTCCATTTTTATTTCATAGTAAGAGTGAGCAGTAAAGATTTCTCTTTAGAAGTTGTTGGTAACCTATATTCTCCCTAATCCTGCAATTTCAGGGCTAGTCAACTGTCAAGTTTAGTTGTGTGTAAATCTGCTAATATGATTAGAGTTGCTGGAATTTTTACTCTGAGGAATTGTAGATGGCTTGTATCACTGTTTTACAGGCATTGCTTTAGTAGGAAACTTTATCTGTGACTTCAATACGTCTGTTAGAAATTGCAAAGCCTTTTCTGGAATGGATGGGGAAAACTGGTGTTTGTTACAGGGCATGAAGATGTGGGTGGAGTAGTTGTGTGCTCCGTGGTCTGGAGGAACCAGGGAAAATAGATTTTCTTTCTTTGAGGGAACATTGTTGATGTGACTTCTCATAGTATTGTGTTATACACTTGGGGGTAATTCCAAGAACTTCTCCTATGTACAGCTTTCCTTTCCAAACTGGGGACTTGGTTTTGCCTCCTAAATAGGAAACGATGATGTGGAACAGCTGGAAGAAGAAAACAGAATGGCATCTTAAAAAAGAAAAGGATCAAAGGGAGGAGAACAAAATAGGCTTTTAGGCTAGTGAAACTTTCTAGTATGTGTTATTCTTATGTTTTATTATATATGTTTGGAAGCTGTCCCAGAACGGGCTCTCCCTTTTCCTAGTAGGTGATGGCATGCTGTTGCTGATGGGACTTGAGTCAAATTGCTGCTGGGCATGTAAATAGGTTAATGGGGCAGCATATTTTTTTTCCTTTCTTGGAAGCAAAATTATGTGATCCCTATTCTGATTGTACCTGGAGAATTGTTTTTACTTTGTTTGCTGTGTAGTGATATGAGATGGACAGAAGAGAAGTTTCCCCACACTGAGATGGTATCAGATTTAAATCTGACACCAAAACCAGTGTGATTCTGCTGTTGGTTGTAAAACCTTTGTGGATCCTTCGCCTGGTTGAGAATTAAAATATTTCTAGAACTTTAAATATGCCTGTAAAAAAGTAAAGTTGCTTCCAAAATGTGCATCTTCCAAGAAAAACATACCCAGTCCTTGACCAATACCAGTAGTGTTCTCCAAAACCGTTGGTGAAGTGTTGAAATGGGTTAGGACTTGTCGAGATGCACAGAGCAGCTGCTCCTTTCCAAGTGGTTGAACTCAGCAGGAGTGAAACTCTGGTGCTCTGGGGTAAGAATATCTGCACAGGAATAACTCTGAAAAGTTGCAAATGCAAAGACCACCCCTGCTCTTACCATGAGAGTGGACATGGTGCATCCTCAGGGTGGTAGGAAAAGAAAACTTGCTGCCAGTTTTTGAGTTTGCTCTTGATGCTGTGAAAACTGAACAAGGAAGAGTTAGTAAAGATCTTAAATAACACAGATTTTCCTGAGTTTGGAAAGGGTGGGAGCTCCTGAGTTGCGCCAGTTCTCTGTTCCGGGTTGCCAGGTGATGATTGTGTATTTGTGTTTCGGTTTGATTTACATGTGACTGTGTGAGTTACTGAATTACTCAGAGTAGTCCTGTTTAAATGTCTGCCTCACTGGTGGCATTTGAAAATCCATTTGAACTAATGCTATGGCTGTGCTAATGATAGCCTGAGAAAGTGTTTTCCCTCTTTTATGCTTTATGAAGGAGTTGTAGAAGTTACTGTGCCTTGGAACAGACATTTTTCTGGGCTTATTATGTTCTTTCACCAAAAAGCAGAGATGACACAAGTCTTCGGTCTTTTCAAACTAAGCAGGAGACTCCTCCTAAAAGCATCAAAGGGGAAGATTTTTTAGTGAGACTGCTTACAGCTTTCGTTTTTCAGTCAGCCACAGTCTTAGAGAGGCTCCCATGAGGAGTCTCCAGAAAGGACATGTCTGTAAAAAAAAAAAAAGTGGTTCTGTTGAGCAGTGGGACCTAGAGCCCTTCTGTTCTTGGACTTCCATGAGGTCTTCTACAGAGCCATTGCCTCTGATGAGAAAGTCAGATGAAATCTGGTCTGAAAACTTTCTCTAAGTCTCAAATTCTTTTTTGTGGTGATGTACAGAGTGTTGTAGGCTTGACACTGGACACTGTTTTGCAGTGGGACAGACTTATATTTGAAAGGGACCTTGGCAGGGTGCTATAGCTGAGGGTAATATCTCTTATTTGGGGGGGAAGTCAAGAACTGAAATCAAAAAGCATTTAGAGCATGTTTGTTGTGGCTTCTAATGTAAAATTCCTGGTGCATCTCAAACTCTGGCGTATGGAGGGAGAGGGATTTCAGCAGCTGCTGATTCCTCTCCAGTTTCAGGACAGTGAAGCTGGTGTGAAGGCTCCTTTGGATGTACTATTTCTCGAGCTGGTGAGATATCCCAGTTCAGCTCACCACAGAATATAAAGCTAACTTAAGTTTGTGTCACCCTTTCTCACCAGTGCTTACACAGAGATAAATGCTAGATACTGGAGAGTATCTAGCATTCTCTCTTCAAATACTTTCTTTTTCTGGGCTCTGCATTTTGTATTCTAGATTTGTGAAATGCAAATAATTCAGCTGTCAGCCTGTCTGTGAAAACTGGGGTTTAGGTTTTCCATCAGCACTGTGTTTTAAAGTGGACTTCAAAAGGTTTTTGTGTCTGTCTCTTCAAAAGAAAAAAATATCTAATTTTTATTGGCATGTAAATACCACAAAATGTATTTTTTTGAGCTTAATCTCTTCAGCTGAATTGTATTGATTACATTTCCAAAACACTTTTTTTTTAGTTAGAAAAAAGTTAATCTGCACAAATAAGTGACTTTATATTTTAATATTTGGTGCTGAGGTTATGAACCAAGTTTGGCTTGAAATTACTCCCTTTCTCCCAAAAAAACCCGTTAACATTTTGTTGCATCCTCTGGGGCAGCAGTACCTTGTCCTGCAGACATTCACTGACACAATCATTGCTGGCACTTGGCACAATCCCCATCACTACTTGCTGAAGCCAAAGCATACTTTATCCACTCAGGCTGACATTAAGATGATTAAATAAATGAATGAATTGTACTGTCACCAAATTCCCATTCTGGCAGCTGAAGAACTTGTGAATTTTATAGCCGAGACCTCTGTTCATAATGTCTTATCGAATGGCCTGGATGTCAGGAGGGGGAGCAGTCAGCAAAAAGCTTTCTAGTAAAATGTATGTGCCTTAATGAAAATGGTAGTGTAAAAGCCTGAATTACCACACGTCTGATCATCCAAGATAAGTATTAATCAACCTGTGAAGGGTATGTAGAGAGAAACTGGAGCACAACAATAAAACAAGGGAGTGGAAGAGAACTGAAGAGGGATGCAGAGCTGTTTCTCCACTGGCAATGCAGGTCACTCTTGCTGTTTGAAAAGGGTTGTTTGGGGGAAGAATGCCAAGCTGGGAGGTGTTGAAAGCAGGCATAATTCTTGGTCTCCATCAGGGAGTTTGAGGTCTTGCTGGTTGAGATGAAATGTTAAAAAGTCATTCAGGGTTTGAAAGGTCTTGGAGAAGTCTGCTGAACTTCCACCTCTGGGAGAAGGTTGAAAATGCTTTCTCAGAAGAGGAGAGTTGACTTGTCAGGCTTGGGTTGCTTTTTCTTGTGGTCTGATTCCATCCATGTTTTTATTACGTTGCGTGTAAAGTGGTGTTTTTGCTTAGGAATAGAGGACTTAGAAGATCTGTAGCATCCACAGTTGCTGCAGGTGGATCAAAAATGTGACTGAATTGTGAAGGAAAAAAGCGGAAGTGTGTTTTGACCAGGTGATTTTGGTGAACTGTGCCGTTGTACATCTGCAGGCTGCTTGTGCTGCAGCCCCAAATAATATCAGGGATGCTCTGCACTACGAATACCTTTAAGTCTTTAATTTGGTCCATTTCTGTTCTGAAGCGTAGCAAAACATCAGTGTTTAAGACCAAATTCAGTGCTTTCATATTGGAGCAAATCCTTCTCTTAGCCTTCTCTTCCACCCCATACCTTGGTATTAATCTGCTAAAAGGTTGCTAAACTAGCACTGGTAACCAGTGTGGTCCTCAGTGCATCCTTTTTCAGGTTTTAATGGGTGATGTCACTCATGGCCATGGTGATAATGAAAGCCAAGTGGTTGGGTCGTGTTTGTAGGTGCTCAAGTTCATAATCTCTGAAGACCTGCTATGAACACAGTGATACTGCAGTCTGAAATCAGCAAAACTGGGACTTTATTGCTCAGAAAATGGGCAGTCCTGCCTCCTGAGGTGCCCAGAGCATCCCATTGATAGCAGTGTCCCATGAGCAACCAGTAGGCAGGGACAGTCCTGAAATTCCCATTTCTTTTCCCTCTGGGATAGCACATCAGGTGCATCTGTGCAGCATTACTCAGCCCTCTTTGTGCACGAAGGAGCAAGATGGTGCTTGGAAATCTTCCTTGGTGACCAAGAGCAGCAGATTCAGCCTCCCTGTGTTTTACCTCTGTGTGTGTGGCCCTGTTTTACCAGGCAGAGCTAATAGAAGGAAAACCAGCCTGTCTTTAAATGAGAAATGCTCTGAGACTGATGTACTGCTCATCTTCAGGCTCAGCTGGGATAAATATATTGATGCTATTACTTTTTCTTCAAGCACCCTGTGGAGAGGTATGTGTAAAGTGTGCAACTGAGAGTCCTTATGAGGAAAAATGGAAGGTGTGGAGGATTGAACCAAGGAGACCCAGAGCTCCCATCCAGCCTATATCCCTCTATGACCTAGGTTTCCTCTGCAGCAGTGGAATATGCATCGTGCTGTCTCCCCTAGGTCCCTGTTTCTCACAATTTCATTTTGTATGACATGGGATTTTAACTCGGGAGAAGTCAGAAGCTCTGCATGTGGCAAGAGAGTATTTACAATTTTCATTTCATTTTGATAAACCGCTGAAATAAAGATTACGGGGGGGGAACCACGAGGCGTTACAAAATTGGGAGTTGAAATGAGTGTTAATGCTCTTGAGAAGTGTACTTCTGGAATTAGTAGCTTGACTGGTGGAAGGACCATCAGTCTGGGTGACAACACTGCTGTCACTGCCCTGCTTCCTGACAGATTGACCAGCAGAGCATTGCATTTTTCCATGAAATCACAGCATGAAGTATTAGAGACGCAGTAGGAAACGTAGCTGAGTGAATGAGACAGTAAACTGCAAAGCTGTTTGATAACTCGTGCTTATCATACAGATAGAAAGTCTGGCTTGGAAAGAAGCTGCTGTAGGGTCCTAAACCCCCAGGGATGCAAGCAGCTGGTGTCCCTGTAGAGAAGAGGTGTGTGTGGGTTGTAGCCTTTTTAAGCTTAGTTGTGGTTTTAGGGTACAAAGTTTTGAGGTGAGTGGGCTGGGGGAGTTCAGTGTCAATGGCATGCATAGGAAGCTGAAAATAAGTAAGCTGGTTTTTACTACGTTACAGAAATTTAGACTCTGAAAATTGCCACGAACCAGTGCTGTGGTATTTCTGTCTGCGTTGGGAACTTTCTTTTTTCCCCAGTTTTGTAAAAATATTCTCCCAGATAATTGCTGGTGCTAAAAGGAAGCTGGAGATGTAGGATTTTACTTTATGAATTCAGTATGAGGGAAGGTAGACTGTGGTACTCACACAGAAGTTTGTTCCAGGCTGTGGACTGAATAAAGGCTGAGTAAAAGTTTGGCCATCTTGCTCTTCTTGGTTTCCTCCTGTTCTGCCTTCCTCCCTGTGCCTGTAGTTACCTCATCTGGCCCTCTTCACTTTCTGTATTTGGACTTTAATGTTCTTAACTGGTTGTGTGTTTGCAGGATAAACTCAGTGTAGAAATAACTGTGTGTCTGTTAAGTAAGTGAAGGAAAAAGCCAAACTCACAAAGCAAACAGTCCCAATCACAGGGGCTTGGGAATAGAGGAATTGCTGGGTCAGGTCAGTGTTTGCTGTCCTCCCCAGGCACAACACCAGCAGCTCCACACTTCACAACCCAGCCCCCAACTTGTGTTTATCAGGTTATTTATCAGGTCACCTCAGAGCAGCAGGCAGACAGTGCTGCACAGGTCGGGGCCTCACTGCGAGCATGTGCCTGGCTGGTATCAGGCCAGAAACTGCTGTTTCAGCTGCTAATCAGGGGACACAAATATACTAACTTTGGGGATATTCGTTTTCTTTGAAGTGTGATTCGGTTTGTGCAAGATACTTTGTGGTTTGGATACTGTGGTGTGAATTGTTTTAAGCTCAATGATTGAAACATGGAAGTGTTTTACAATAAATACGATACCTACTGTATTAGTAGTTGTTTTACAGAATGTGGAAGGTCAAAGATGGGTATGGCTTTAGCTCTGCTGTCTTGGCTGTGACATTTTATTAAAAACACTATTTTTTTCTGGATGTGCATGGGCATCTGATGCACTCAGAGGTCTGGAGGACAGCCAGAGAGCCATACCTGTTAGTTTTGGAATATACCTAGTCTAGTGTGAGGTGTCCCTGCTTCTAGCAGGGGGGTTGGAACCTGATGATCTTTGAGGTCCCTTCCAACCTTAACAAATACATATTAAAAAATAATTTTATATATATAACTCCAGAAGGAGTGGGCTGGTATGAGTCCCTTGGCCAAATAAGAGATCAAAACCTGGTTCTCCTGTGGCTGTCTCCTCCTGATTGCTCCTGTGTGATCTCTGTCAAGCTGGCTGGCTTGCAGCCTTGCTTTGTATATTTTGACAGCATTTACCAAGATGTTTGCTTAGTCTTAGTCTGGCATAACAGCTGTGCAGTACTATTGGGTTTTTTCCCCCTTCAAAATCAAAATGTAATAAAGGAAAATACGACATTCGTCACAAGTTCTGGCTCTGACGTTCCATCATGTCTGATTGTTCTCCCAGCTCTTCCTTGGCCACTACTTGGGACTTCTGTGGATGCAATTTCTCTTCAAATGCATATCTCCTATTTAAGATGCCATTTTGTTATCCCCTTCTATTCAGTTTCTTGAACAATATCGTTTCTTCACTCTGAAGACTCCATGTTGCTGGGAGTGATGCTTCTGACCACCTTGGAGAGTAACAGAGCCCTGGGACAAGCTGCCCATAGAGTTGTGGACTCTCCTTCTCTGGAGACATTCCAAACCCATCTGGACATGTTCTGTGGGATATGCTGTAGGTGATCTTGCTCTGGCAGGGGGCTGGATTTAGATGTTCTCCAGAGGTCCCTTCCAACCCCCACCACTCTGTGACTGTCAACTGTTGCCCATCTGGGATGAAGATCTTCCATCTTCCCTGGTGACAGTTGCAATTAGTTTGTTTGGTGGCCTCGCTTGATAAAATGACCTAGGAAGTTTTCCTTGCCCAACTTTTCTTCTCCCAGCCCTTTCATTTGCTTCCATCTTTGAATATTTTAAAGAAGGATTGCTTTACCAAAGCAGGTTAGGGAGGAATTGGGTGGTTTTAAACTGAAACCCCCCGGGGAGGGGGAGGGGGGGGGTGTGGTTAGCTTTGACCTTGGTGGTTATCAGCTGGGGCAGAAATGTCTTCAGCAAAGAGCAGCTGGAGCAGCTTTTTGGCAACCTCTTTGCATTCATCCTCTCTGGAGGGGGTTTGCAGTGTGCAGATTCTCCTCCAATGTTTGTGCTTGGGGGGTCTGGGGAGCAAGCGTTCCTTTTCCCTGCTAGACTGTTTCTTACCTAAATATGTTTTTTAACACTTACCAAATGCTTGCTAGCCAGAGGCTGGTCTAGAAGAACCTTGTCAAAGCAGGCAGTGGTAAGATATCTCTCTCTTTCAGGTAATGTGTTTTTTTTTCCCTCTTCTGTTGTAGTTAATTGCAGAAAGAAAAGCAAGTATCCAGAGGACTTTTTTCTTGCTGCACCATGCTGATAAATGCCTTGTTCCAGATGCTTTCTTCCCTCTGAGTTTGGTTCATTTTTAGGTGCTGAAGGGCATTTTGAGGCTTCATTTTAACTTCATTTTTACAATCATGTTTATATGAAACAGACAAAAAAAAATCCAATGCTTTGCCAAATATTTTTGGAAAGAACAAGCTTTGTGGACGGTAATTTTCATGTCCTACCTGCTCCTTGGGGTGTTCAGGCTATAGAAGAACATTTTCTGCCATGAAAACAGACTTTTAGCCTTCAAGTAGTCACTTGAGGCAGGTCGATTAAGAAACGCACTTGATGTTAGATTTAATCAAGATTTGAATAATGGAGTTAGAATTGACTGTCACTCCTGTAATCCAGTTATTTTTAGATTGGGATCGGTATGTGCCACTCCCCAAGGCTTCTGCCCCATTGCTCTGGAGACAGACTGATCAAAGTGTGGTTGGACAGAGTTGATCTTCTCCAGTTTTGTACATCCCGTTTCATCCCATTAACACATCCCTTGTCAAGTGCCTGGTGCCAAAACTTGGGAATGCTAGCAAAGGGATTTCAGTGCTGCACTGAGGGTTCTTACACAAAATACAGCTCAAATATGTAAGGAGAAACACTATTGATAGTGGAACTTCAGCTCCTTTTGTATTCAAGAAATACTTGGTGAGGCTCTAAGCATTTAATCACCTTTTAGCTTTTGGATGACTTAGAGGAAAAAGGCAGAGGTCTGAAATACCTTCAGGATGTGGTCAGGATGTGCCTAAGCAGGTGCTGTTCTGGTGTCAGAAAGTCTGAGGGTCTCATGGGGGGGGGGTTGCAAATCCTGGGCCTCGCTGCTGTCCTCAGAGCTGGCCACGTTCTCACAGAGAGCTTGCTGAGCATCAGAGCACTGCCCTGCCCTCTTCTCTGCTGGTATCCAAGCAGGAGGTGCAGAGTTCTCAGCTCCTTACCCGTGCTGACTGCAGCCCATTGCCTCAGGGAAACAGCATCTGTGAGAACTGAGCCCTCAGCTCTTACTGCTGGGCGCTGCAAAGCCACCCTGGGCTGTCTCACCAGGAATGTGTGTTGCAGCTGATGTTTGCCTGCATGTTTTCCCTTGCCTAAAGGTGAGAACAAAACTGTTTATTTGCAGTAGCTTTCTATTTTCAGCTCGGGAAAACTGTGAATTTTAAATTCTGGGTTAAAGTCTAATAGCTCTGGAGCAGGAGGGGTGTGTGGAAGCAGCTGAGGCTGTTGCTGTTCACTGCATTTCAAGAGAAGCCTGATTCCAGAGGGATCCAGTGGGGGAAGTGGCAGGTGAATGAATCTGGATTGTTTTAAAGGAGCTTCCTTACTTTGTTGACGTGCCCTCTCTCTGCAGAGAGATTTGGAGCACCTGCTTTGCTAAATTCCACTTAAGAAGAGAGAAATTGCAATAATAGGCTTTTCAGGGACTGGGAAGTGATTGTCCAAAAAACAAAAATCAACTGCACATGTGCCTGGTGAGTGCTTCTCAATGTTTTCATTTTGGTTGTGTCCAGTAATAGTATCAACTTCCCCCCAGAAACCTTTGGTGTCAGTGTGGGCAGAATAAGGCTGAAGCCTGCAGGGAGTTCATCTGCTGGTCCTTCCAGCAGGAGTTACTTAACTGTAGCCTAGAATTGTGACTTTGTGCATTATTCCCAGGCAGGGCTTGTTGTTGCTGTGTCCAGGGTGTCCAGTCGTAGGTTTTGGTTTCTGGGTGGTTCTGTCAGCGTAACCACAGCGTGGGAGCGGTCACTGGTGTGAAGCTGCCCATGAGAGATCTCAAATGCCACGTGTTTCCAGCTTCAGACAAGCAGGTAGGATCAGAGGGCAGTCTCTCATTTTCCCCATCCATGGGAAAAGAGTTGGCAAGTTTTTCATGGTATTGTTGTGGGTCAGGACAATATTTTAAGAGCATCTCAATCTCAGAGCTGACTCAGACAGCTGAGAACCATGATTGAATTGAGATCAGTGAGCTGATTACAAGCTCTAAACTAAAAGTATACATAGTTCCCTTTGCAGTTTACAGCTCAGTAAAGACAAGGAACATAAAACCAGGAAACCTTTACTGACAGGGCTTTAAAGAGGTTTGTTTGATTGACAAATCATTTGGTCATGTTGCTTAAAGCCTGTTTTTACACTGGGGTGTTTGGGCTGCAGTGTTCATACTGGAAGTAGCAAAGAGCTCATCAACTGGAGCTTAAATCTACCTGCTTTGTGGCAGCTGCACTTGGAGCTCTTTTACTGGCCTTAATAAGCTTAATGAGGTTCTTTGTCTGGGTGTTCTTGGGTTATAATTTTTTCCCCACATGAATATTCAGGTATAAGCAGCATCTTGTGTCTCTCATGTAGCTTGAATTAGTGTAGGTGACTTTTTTTTTTTCTCCTTTTCCTTAGGTGTTTTATTGCAGATTGTTTGATTTCTAAATGCTGACGTTTCGTAATTGCGTCTCAAAATGTGTTATCTTTGATCAGTCTTTCTGGACTGTACAAAGCAGAATTAAGTAGAACAAATATTTACATCTTGATTTACCTGAAAGCAGAGTGTACTTTCATGCAGACATCATTGATGTTCTCCTGTCTGTGATGGTAACATGAAAGCTTTGGAGTAAGGAGTATTTATTTAGGCTGCTTGATGCATGCTGTGTTCAGGAATATAAATAAATAAAACTTACCCTGTTGGGTTTTGTTGTTAATCACCAACATTAACTTACAGTTAGGAAGGTGAAAGAGAATTTCCTAGCAATGGATCATCTCTGTTTATAATGCCATAGTTGCAAAGTGAAACCAAAGTAATTTCCAATGAAAAATAGTGTTATATAGGCTGTGATTCTTTGTTTCTTTTCTGTTTTCACTTTTCTTTAGACTGGTTTCAAGCTTGCATATTGTAGCAGCTGGTGCCTTTCACAAAGAATCACCTGAATTTACGCTGGGTAACTTTCTTTTGTTGCTCTTTCTGCTTTTTTTTTGTTTTCTTGCCCTCTTTGAGTGTGTTTTGGTAACTGGATGGTTGAACTTGAGAGCATGTAGCACCCTTGCATTAAAAAAAAGGGGGGGGGAAAAGAGGTGTGACTGAAGAGCTGTAAAACCCCTTGGATGCTCTGCTGTTTGCTGAGCAGGGAGGTTTTGTGGTTCCTCTTCCCCACTTTATGAGCTGCCAGCTTGAAATTGCTGTTCCTGACCTGCCATGGAACAAAGGAGGCAAAAAATATTCCTGCAGTGAAGGAGGGGAGGGCAGTGGGAGCTAGTGCCTGTTTCCAGTGCCCCTTTGTGCAGCCTGGTTTGGGTGCAGCTCCGGGCACACTGGACTGTGTGCGGGGTCCGTTTGAGTGGGTCCTCCCTCCAGAGGCTCACGGGATGCCTGAAGAACAGTAACGTGCACAGCTGGCTATTTTTAATGAGACCTTCCACCATTTCCCAATGAAGCAACAGATCAGCACTTCTAAAAAGATCTTTATCTTTAACTGTTAAGAGCGGGAGTCCTTTCTGGATTGAAAAACCTAAAAGGAAATAGCATCCTGTGCAAACTGTGGCTTTGTGCAGACTTATGTAATGGGCTATCAATCAAATTTAATTAAAACTGTGGTTATGGCAGAGTTTTACTCCCTTTGAGTTCAGCTACGACACAGGGGGGAAAAAAGTTTTTATCTTTACAAGCTGTTCTTGCAAAAGTTATTGCTGTGATTGCAATTAAGAAGCCTGTGTTTTTAAGGCAAATAAATGAATTTGCTTCTTTTTATAAGGAAGTTTCCTGCCCCTTGGCCAACTCTAAAAATAGATGCGGAATCCCCGAAAGTGAAGTGCTCAAATGCAGCAGTATGGGTTAGCCTTCTTGGTGGTGCAAAAACCAGGATTGTACCAACTTTGTCTTCCATGTCGTTCTTTCAAGTAGGGCTGCTGCAGGAGAATGAAGCCTGCACGCTCAGATTTCCTTTGAGTGGACCTGTGTGCATCCTGTGTGTGAAGCATCCAAGAGCTCCCACTTCTCCAATAGGTTCATTTGGTGATTGCCATGATGTCCCCTTGCATTCTATAGTCAGAAGAATAAAGGAGTGGAAATACTCACTTTATTTTTTCCCACTTGCTTCCTTGCATGGTTATGTGTGAGGCTCACTGCAGTAGCCCTGCCAGCATCAGCATCTTACCTCTGCAGTGGTCAGGGCTTGAGGAGCAGGGAAGGTTCAGGCTTTGCTCCTTGGCCGTAGGCTCCAGTGTGGAACAAGTGCCCGGTTTGGGAGAGAAGAGGAGCAGCCTAGTGACGTGGTTTGACACCTAGACATATGAGCATCTGCCACTTTTGCTTTTTACAGCAGAGTATTTCAAGTCACAGGAAGGTATGAGATGGCCACGTGTTAAACCACATGGATGGTTCAGTCTTGTGGATATGTGGGAACATACTCCTAACACTTCCGGTCACCTGGCTGAGGCAAGGAGCTTGTGTGTTCCCTCTTTCATCAAGGAGAAGAAATATCCCCCAGCAAGTGTGAGTCCCTCTGAGACAGTGCTTGCCTTCATCACTTTGCGTTCCAAACTGACGGTCGTGTGTGTCAGTGTTAAATGGCACACCAGTATCAACTGGGACCCTCCCCCTTTGAGCTTTTCTAGGTGTTCTGGTTAGCTGTTGAGCTCTACTGGGTTTTTATGGTAACACTTAAGAAAATGAAGAAATGGGGGAGGTGAGGGAGGTGTTAGTTGGTTTAGTGAAATCAATATTAAATATATTTTCTATTGACCTGTGAAAGGCTTGCATGCTTTGTAGCATGTTGGGTAGTTTACTCAAAACGAGGAACAGGTCCCTAAATGTAAAGGACCCGGAGAAGGAACACAAGCATTTCCTCAGTACCAGGAGTGGAACAATAGCTTATTGTTGGGAGGAAGGGATTGCAGAAAAGCAAACAGACTTGCAGAAATGGGGGGATTTCTTTTCTGTAGCTTACTATTTATATTGCACTTGGAGGCTCTTTGGGAACTAGATGTCCAGTTCCTGGAATGCATGTCCCTTGGTGGAGGAAGGTTGGGTGCAAACAGAGTGTGGCCTCTCAGCCAGTGTTTGTTCCCAGACAATGCCAGGGCTCGGAGAGCTGCTCTGTGCTCAGGCGAGAGTCCCTTCTCTGCCTCACAGCTTGGCAGCTGAGGAGACATCCCCTAAAGAGACAGGACTCTTCTTCCTCCCACCCTCACTTTCTTTCTGCTATATATCGGGCCATTGAATAGGCTTGCATTGACCAGAAAGACAAAGAAGTCTTTCAGGCTCTAGCTTTAGCCACAGCCAGTGTGCTCTGGGCTTTTGTTAATACTTTCAGTCCCCCCTTTCTCCCTCAGCAGCCCTCACTCTCATTGTTCATACATTTCGGGAGCAGCACTGCTATTTCTGCATTCATTTTGTTTGCTCAGTTTGCAGGAAAAGTTGCAGAAAGCAAGGGAGAGAACACATTGCCTCTGGTGTTCTCTGCAGAGTGTTTTCTTTTCTGCCTTTAGCAAGGAAAAGTGGATCATGTAAACAGATCCTGGCAAATCCTTGCCGGAGCAGAACGTGGCTGTGGAGCCGTAACGCCTGTGCAGGCTGCATGCACTCGGAGCCTAAATGGCTTGTTCCAGTGCTTGGGAATACTAAATGGCTTTCCCTGCCCTGCTTGGATTAGTCTCCATGTTGTCCTGTTTAATTTAGTTATTGCATTAGGCAGCTCAAGATGTAAGCTCGTATTAAAACAGCTGTTTCTGCTAAGTGGCTGTATAGAGCTGGAGAGTATTGTTCAGCAGTTGTAAATTCATTCAGTGTCCTCCTAAACTGACTTAATTTTGTGAGTGGGTGTGCAAGGGGATTTCCTCTGCCCAAGAGGTAGAGACCACCTAGGGGAAAGCTACTTTTCCAATTCTGTGTTAGTGAAGCTGCAAGCTCCTGGCAGGTGCTCTGTAATCGTTATGAAACATCAGTATGGGAATTAATTCCTGGAAATCAAATGTTAGGAAGCAGCTGATGGAGAGCTCTGATGCACAGCAGGCAGGCAAAAAGAAATGTAAATGCTGCTAGGAGTAAAGACCGAAGTAGAATGGTGGCTTCTTATTGTGAAGGGCAAGCAGTCATTTTGGGGGGGTGTGCCCCAAAATCAAATGGACTGTTGGGTGAAACAGACTGGGAGAACAGGACAGCTGTGGGTTTGATTGTGCAGATGAGTGTCAGCAATATTGTCACAATCGGGGGGTGACCACACAGACTGCCCCAGGCTTCCAACCACCCAGTGCACCTTTTATTTTCCAGAAATAGTTGTCTTTTTTTCAGTACTTCAAACCAGTTTTAGTAGCATGTAAAGCTGTGTTGTCTTCTGCTAGCATCTTTTCAACTGGAGCCTAAATTGTGGAGTTCAGAGACATGGACTTGGCCGTGTTTGTGCACCATAGGGAGGATAATGTAACACTCTGCAGTGAAGATGTGACAAGCAGGGAGAAAAATGGTCTTAAGACCCACGGAGGGGCTTGAGCAAGTGGCAGAAATGCTTGTCATGAGAGCATGACTTTTTTCCCCTAATGAAGGATGACTTAAACTTTTAATAGATGGATGCTGAGCCCACAGTTTCCAGCTGGAAAAAGTAGCCCCAGACAGGACTGTTCATCACTCCCTACCAGCCACCCTGTGCCTTGCAGTTGGGAAAGAGTGATTGCCCAACTTTCCCAATGAGAAAGTACCTGTGTGTGTATGGGTTTGGTTTTTTGGTGGTGTTTTTTTTTTTTTAAGGACTTGAAGGCTTTAAGATCCATAGTCTTTTAATAAATTAAACCAATGTCAGATAGATCCAGCAATACTGGGATGCAGGAGAAGAGAATGTGCCTGGGTCGGCATTTTGCCACCTCTCTGGAGGGGCACAGTCTGATCACACTATACTCAGTCATTTTGAGTCTGTATTTTTCAGTGATGCTTTACTACGACTTTTTTTAGTATTTTCTAAGTTAGTGTATACCTACACATACAAAATAGGAACCAGCGTCTCTCCTCTCATCTCCTGCCTCTTGGCACCACCCCATTGAATGGGATAAAACAAGTTTTTAAATACTTTGAGATCACTCAGTAAAACATGACTCTCTTTCATGTTGTTGCTCCTGGGGAGGAAGCTCTCTATCATCTCAAATTTAGTGTCATGTTTAAAGGCTTCCTTCACTTTATGACCAAAAATCCCCCTAATATTTCACTGATTAATCAGAGGGGGTTATTTTAGCCAGGGAAAACTTCACAACTGGTCAGCCACACAATGCAAACACTCCTTGTGCCTTGGTAAACGTTGTCTTAATTCTGTTATTCTTGTCAGAAGGTCTGGTTCTAGTTTTTGTGGGTTGTTTAGTTTTGTTTTTTTTTTTTTCTTTATAAGCAAATGCCTGGGGTAAAATCACTGTGTGGCAGCACAGCCCAATAGGGGGAGTCTGAACTTTAAATAAAGCCATGTCTGAATTCCTTCCAATTTCCTGTACAAAGAGATGAGCCTCGCCGCGTGTCTAGAAGGCTAATAAATTTAGGCTCTTGTGGATCAAAGGGGAAATGAATTTGAAGGCCTAGGGGTCTTTGCTTTACTTAAAAAGTGTGGAATGTGTCTGTGAGACAACACTCAGATTGTCCTTTCTACTGTTTTTTTATATAATTTATGCCCAAACTTTGCCAACAAAGTAAAACCAAGTTGTTTTCTTCGCGTCTTTAATGAGTGAAGTCCTGTGGATTCCCTTCTGCCCCTCCCTTTGATGGCAGAGGCTTTGGACTTTGGGATCAGACCCAGTTTCCTGGATTTTTAGCCTACTGGAAGCAAAGTATTGTCCTCTCCTAATCTGCGCTGCCCCCAAAGCTTCCCAAACCACAACATGCTTCAGCATCACTTGTTGCAAGAAAATCCACTGGCTCCATCGCAGCCGCTGAAACACGGGTTTGCTCGGTTGTTCAGCTTTGTTTTCTTTGGGAGGGAAAATCTGCCCTCTTCCTCTGCCAGCCTCTCTGGAAGGCTTGTCATAAGAAAAATCTTGGGTTTAAAAACCCTGACATATGTTTTGACCTTGGGTGCCCTTTTTTACTGCTCTGCTTTTCCTGTCTTTGATGTCTGAGTGCTGCATATTTGTGGCCATTTCCACAGGCATGTGTTGTGCTCAGACAGACGTGGCTGTGCTTCCGGACTGAAAGCACCGGTGCTTGGTCTCAGTTTTGATGTTTTGAGTAAAGAGATTTTTATTATTATTTTTTTTAATATATATAATGCATAACCATCAATCTGGGACTCTCCCAATGGCTAATTAATTATTGGGAACGTTGTCGGAGCGTGGAGGTGGGGAGCAGCTCTGGAATGGCTGGAGGGGGCTTAATGTAGCTGAGTTAGGAGGGGTCTTAATCAAATTTGTGTGATGTTTTGACCCTATAAACTATACCGGTTGGGGGATGGCCCCATCAAACAAGGGACAGGACAAACCCTGGCTTAGTCCCTTCAGCCTTTCCTGCTCCAAAACCATAAAATCCAGTTGCATACATGTAAATACTAGCTTAGCTGAACTGGCAAAAGCACCCAGGGAGCCCTTCCCCAGCAGAAGAATCCAGCGCATTAAATATGTGTGTTTGATTTATGTGGTGATAAAAAACGCCTGCAGCTGCTAAAGCTGGGTCAATAGTTGCCTTCCTATTTGGGCTGATATTGGAGAAAGCTTTTCTGTTTCCCTGACATGGCTGGAGTACAGAGTGCAGGGGATGAGTCAGAAAATGACAACATGAGCTGCTGCCTTTGTTTTAGCAGAGGGGCTTGTACTAAGAGCAGAGGATTTGCACCTGACCGCTGGGGTAACCCCCTGGGTAATTGAATGATTGAATTTGATAAACTCTGTTTTTTAAGATCCTTGCATCCTCTGATTTCCCCTGCCATCTCTGTTTTTAACTCCAGCTGTTCTGTTGGGGAAAAAATAGAAAAACTCTTGCTCTTTCACATCCTCATACTAATTCTCATTGTACTGCTTTTTGTGCAAACTCTTCTCATTCAGGTGTCTGTTCTCTTGAGATCTGTTTATATTTTTTTTCCTCTTTGAAAATATGAGCCTGATTGGAAATATCATAGAATCATAGAACCATGGAATGGTTTGGGTTGGAAGGGACCTTATAGATCATCTAGATCCAACCCCTAAACCAGGTTGCTCCAAGCCCCATCCAACCTGCCCTTCAACACTTCCAGGAATGGGGCAGCCACAACTTCCTGGGCAACCTGTTCCAGGGTCTCGCCACCCTCACAGGGAAGATTTTTTTCCTAACTAAATCTCCCCTCTTCCAGTTTTGATCCATCCACCCTTGTCCTCTCGCTACAATAAATAAATTAAAGACAATAAAAGAGATCCATGGAGATTAATTCTGTAGGGATCTAGATGGTTTGACATGGCCTCATGCCAGAATCAGTGCAGGGAGTGGGGTAGGGGGGCAAAATTGAGGTGCTTGGGGAAAACCTGGCACTGCTGTTTGTCCTTTTATTAAGTAGCTATTAGATTTCAATAGCTTGTTTGGGATTGAGAACCCAGATTTCCTTTTCTCCTTTCGCAAAAATCATAAATGCCCATTTCTTATGCTCCACCATCATCCACGTCCTTCCAAAGAAAAAGCAAGTCAGGTGTCGCTGCTCAACAGGGTTATTGAAGCACATGAGTCCTGGAAATTGTTGCAGGTTGTGTTGTGAGCTGGTTAATTCAGTGATTGGGGAGGCCCCAAAAACACGAGGGGAAGGCAGGATCTCAGGCGACAGCTCTCCTGAGCTCTTCCCTGCTGGCTGGCATGGATGAGCAGAGACATTTTTAGCACCTGGCTCGTTATTTGCCGTGCAAAGCCCATAAGCACCGGGCTCAGAGCTGAATCTTCTGATTCAGGCAGCAAGGCTTTGCAACATCCCATGTGGTTGCACCCAGATCCATGTTCATGCTTCACCTTAGAGTCTGAGCAGTGTTAAAAATCGTTGGGCTTCAAAAGCAGGCAACATGCCTTAAGGCAGGATGTGAAGCTTGACCTGGGAATGCTCTCTTCCAGTGTGGAGACTGGAGTGACCGGGATGAAGCAGTGGTTGGCCTGGTGGTGTCCAACCCAGCCTGTGTTACCTTGGGCCAGACAGAGGAGGAGAAAGGGTGGTAGCTGAAATTTAAACAGAACGTACTTAGCTGCTCTCTCAGCTTGTCTTTCAAACCACATTTCTTCTTGCTGAGACACTTTTAGGAAGTTAAAAAATGCCTTGTTCCTCCTGCCTTCTCTCCAGGAGGTTCTAGAGAAGGTATGTCCGGAAAGCTGAGGGATGCTCTTAGTCACTGTGCTTCAGAGGCTGGCTTGAAACAGAGGAGGAGATGTCCTCCAATCCTGTGCTGAAGCAAAAGGCGAGACCTCAGCTCCTGTGTAAATCATCTGGTGTCAGACATACAGATGTAGGAGCTGCATAACAGGGCTTTTGTTCTGAGCACATGGACCAAGTCTTAAAAAACATAATGAAACAAACTCTGTTCTGGAACCAAGTGCTCTTCCAATGCTGCCTGCAGCCAAGGGGATTAACACTATTGAAGTCACAAAACTGAAGTAATTGAATCACAAAAATGTGATTATTATTCTTATTTTTAACTTCTGTGAATGTAAGAGTCACTCTCTTTCTGCAGCAAGAGTGTGATAGAGCTGGTAGCAGTGAAAACACAAAAACTGATGATTCAGTTTTTATTTCAGAGATTCTGTAAAATATAGCAGGTCAGGTAAACATGAAATTAAGGCAATCAAAGTGGGAATCATAGAGTGTATCCATAATTAAATTGATGCTTTAATATTGACTAGGAGCTGCATGGTGAAGTGTTAACTTTTTTTTGCATGAACTCTGTTCTCTAGCCTTAGAGTTTCTTTTTCCTCTTGGCTGAGGGCCCCACTCCTGTGCCTGTCGTGCAGCAAGTGGCCTCACTGAGTGTGTTTCCATATCTCAGCACATCTCAGATTCCCACTGCTGCTCTGAGTATCCTAAAGAGTGCTCATGTTTTTTCCATTTGAGAGTTCCTGCCTCCCTGGATGGCCCCAGGAGCTGCCCTGACTCCTTTTCCTCCCTTGTCTGGCTCTTTGGTTACAGAAGCATAAGAGGAGGGATCCCGTGGATGTTGTTGTGGGTAGGAGGGGGCTTTCCTTCACTGGAGGGTTTGGGTTTTTTTTCCCCCCTTGGAAGCAGCAGTAACAGTCCAAGCTTGACTACCCTGATCCCTTCAGCAAGGAAGAGAAATTCTGAAGGATTTTTCTTTCTCAGGGCTGTTTTTTTATGCCATAACAGGGAATTTATTTTCTAGTGAAACAGTGGAAAGAAACTCCTTCCAAAATCCTTGGGGATTTGCATGTGTGGCTATCAGCCAGTTTTTATACCTGTTGTCTTCACC
This sequence comes from Apus apus, assembly GCF_020740795.1. NCBI lineage: Eukaryota > Metazoa > Chordata > Aves > Apodiformes > Apodidae > Apus > Apus apus. Next base: position 7,073,250 of record NC_067301.1, read on the forward strand.
TTAAGTATCACAGCACCAGCTGACCTGACCTGTGACAAAGATGGACCTTCAAGTTGTGGTGTGATAAGGTTTCCTTCACTGATATGGTTTGCAGTGTTTCAGGCTTGCTGGAGGAGACAACTCATATCATTGTGTTTTACCCACCAAGCCCAGTAACCACTATTGCTTGGAAAACAACCTTCTCTGTTCTTTAACTCTGCACAGATCCCCATTTGCCCTGGCAAAAGGTTCTTTTGTTTCTTCTTTTTATAACAGGTCTCATAGCCATTCACCTTGATGGTTAAGAAGCATCTCTGAGCATGTTTGGCAGCTCAAATGTAAAGGGTCCATTTAAACAACAACAAGAAGAAGCCTTTTTATGTAGAGACAAGGCCAAATACTTCAGGCTATAGCAAGTTTGATTAAATGAATCAGAATTCAAGGTCTGGAGATCCTGTCGGGGATTTCCAGATGGATTTCCCCTTCCAAAGCACCCGTGTGATCAGTATAGGGTAAAGATTAATGATACATGGTACAAAGTGGAAGAAAGGTGTTGTGATAGGAGAGTGGAGATGACTGATGAAAAAGCTGACCTTGCAAAATACTTTATTTTGGCAATATGCTCTTAAAATATGGAGGAAGACATCAAAAGATGTATATACAGTCATTTCTGGTTATATTTAAAATATGAAAAGGCATAATGATTACTATTTGACTTTGAGAAGCAGCTTTTCCAGCCAATTCTGGCCGATGCTGGGTGCCTAAGAAACCTTGTACAAACCCACAGGCAGTGTGGGTGTTTTAGAAACATTCAGACATGCACATAATTGAGTAAGTCACATGTTGTTTTTACTGTAAATTATTCTGTCATTATCTGTATTGTCAATTAAGCCATTTAGTGAATGCACGTGAAAAGTTGTGAACAGCTTAGTTCAGCTTGGACATCTGTACATTGTAATTAGCTGAAATGGTCTCTGAGGAGCTCTGGTGGAGATGCTGCACCTCAGAGCTTTTGAATTCTGCAAAACTTGTTTTGTGTCTTGGGGAAAACTCAGTTCTCTCCCCAGAATCTTTAAATTTTGCAAAATCCTTGTCACAACTCCTTAAAAATTAACTTTTTGAAACAGACTGAACCAAAGTACTTCACATTAAATGTGAGATTTGCCTAGCTTTGAGGAAGCTTGGTTTTTGATGTTCTGGTCATTTCCTGCTAAAGATGGGGTGATCCATTTGGGTTGGGCTGGTGAGTCTGGCTGCGCCCATCACGGAACACAACAGCTGAGGTTAGAAGACGGGCACAGGATTGCACATTAAACCAAGGATATTGTCAGCTAAATTTCTGCTGGCTGAATTGGTACCCAAATGCTCAAGGTGTTTGTGGTTAGCCTGTATTTTATTTTTTAAATGAGTTTTAAGCATTGGACTTGAAAGAGTTAGGTTAATGGTTAGACTCAATGATCTTACAGGTCTTTTTCAACCAGAATGATTCTGTGATGATTTTTTTTAGACACAGGTGGTAAAGTCAAACCCATCCCTTTTATTAGGTGTTGGAAAGTCTAGATAGAGCTTTGTCCAACTTGGATGCAAAGCCTATAAATGCTCTTGAATTGCTGTTTCTGTTGCAGTGTTTAAGGAACATTTCAGAAGTATTTGAGGAAATTATACCCTAGTTTGCTGGTAGTGCGACTGCACTTGAAATGTTTTTCTTCGTGCTCTTTTCTGATTCAGTGCAGGTTTTCCTCTGTTGAACAAAAGAAAGGCTCTGTCTGTGCTGTGCAGGTAAGAGCTGACCTGGGAAACCCTTGGCTTATGTTAAAACCACTTGGTTGCATAAGTGGTTATTAGAGTTTTCAGTTCTTGCACCATCAACTGACGTTACTTGCAGAGAAATATCTTAGTGCATTCTAATCTCTTTATTTGCTGTGAAAATAGAGAAGGACAAAGAGTGAAATGACCAGGGAAGGACGGGATCCTTTTCATCTTAAAAGTATTATGGAAGATTATGGAATGAGAGCTCTTTATGCAGACAGGGATGTGATAACTGTTTGAAAGACACATGCTGTGCTCTGGGCATCCATGAAAAATTGTTTCAAGTTAAATCTGCTTAAAAATCTGCATCACTCTGTATTTTCACTGTGCAACATCGGGATGCATTAATTGGTCCTGCATTAAAGAGGTTTTAATATCTCCCCATAAAACAGTCTCCACTGTGGAGGTTCATAATGGTGATCAAAATATCCATGAGAGTGTGACTGCTGTAGCAATTGAGAACTATGAGGAGGACACGTCTGAAAATTTTTCCTCTGCTTGCTCCAAGTTGGTGACCCCTGTGCTGGGCACTGGTGAGGCTGCACCTTGAGCACTGTGCTCAGTTTTGGGCCCCACACTACAGAAAGGACACTGAGGGCCTGGAGCGTGTCCAGAGAAGGGCAAGGGAGCTGGGGAAGGGGCTGGAGCACAAGTCTGAGCAGCAGCAGCTGAGGGAGCTGGGGGTGTCCAGCCTGGAGACCAGGAGGTGAGGGGAGACCTGCTGGCTCTGCAGCTGCCTGAGAGGAGGTTGTAAAGAGGCGCGGACCAGTCCATTCACTGAAGTTACAAGTAATAGGTCAAGAGGTAATGACCTCGAGTTGTGCCAGAGGAGGTGTAAATGGGATGTTAGGAAGAATTGCTGCACTGAAAGGGTTGTCAGGCCCTGGCCCAGGCTGCCCAGGGCAGTGGTGGAGTCACCATCCCTGGAGGGATTTAAGAGTTGTGTAGTCACAGTACTTGGGGATGTGGTTTAGTTAAGGACTTGTCACTGTTAGGTTGATGATTGGAGTCAGTGATCTTGAAGGTCTCTTCCAGCCAAGATAATTCTTTGATCTTTGTCCCTGGTTCCTGTGGCTCTGACAAGGAGCTCCCAGTGTAGTTGTCTTGCTCTGCCCAGGAGCTCTGGTGGGAGCCACACAGGGCAGGAGCACTGGTGAGCTGCCCATCGCACCCTGGGATCCTGGGCCTGAAAACTGGTTCCTGCCTCAAGGGGCCTCTTCAGCTAATGAAGACACGGGCCCTGGATCCAAGATAATACACCATATCTTGCATAAATTTAGAACAGAGTGCAGCCAATTTCACAAGCTGCTGCTAAATTATTCCTTCTCAAGCTGTGCCAGATAACTTCACGCACCAAAGTAGCACAAGCGGGAGATTTCTTAGCGAGGAGTTTTAGACCTGACAGAACCTCTGAATCATTCTGTTTGGAAGGGACTTTGAAGATCATTAAATCCAACCGTTAACCCAACTACACCAAGTCCAGTGCTAAACCATGGTTCTAAGCAGTACAACTACACATCTTTTAAACACCTCCAGGGCTGGTGATTCAGCCGCCTCCCTGGGCAGCCTGTGCCAGTGTTTAATAACCCTTTTGGGGAAGAAGTTTCTTCTTGTATCCAATCTGAACTTCCCTTGGTGCAACTTGAGGCTGTTTCTTCTTGTCCTGTCACTTTTTCCTTGGGAGAAGAGCCTGACCGCTGGCACCAACCTCCTCTCAGGCAGTTGCAGAGCCAGCAGGTCTCCCCTCACCTCCTTGTCTCCAGGCTGGACACCCCCAGCTCCCTCAGCTGCTCCTGCTCAGACTTGTGCTCCAGCCCCTTCCCCAGCTCCCTTGCCCTTCCCTGGACATGCTCCAGCCCCTCCATGTCCTTCTTGTCCTGAGGGGCCCAGACCTGACCCCAGGATTTGAGGTGTCTGCTCCCCAGTACCCAGCACAGGGGGATGATCCCTGCCCTGGTCCTGCTGGCCACACTAGTGCTGATACAAGCCTGGATACTGGTGGCCTTCTTGATATCCTCCAGTACCAGCGTTGCTTCCTTCTTTGAGGACCTCCATATGAAATAATCTGTACAACACAAAAGAGAGGAAGCTGTCTGGGTAGGAGACCCATATCTCTGGTGTTAGGAGTTACTTTTAAAAGGCTTTTCCCTTGGTCACCTCCTCTTCATGTTACATGGACAAATTATAGATAATGCTGGAGCTGAGCTTGTTAGCAGCTGCAGGTGAGGAGCTGCTGATGTACAGCAGTGTCTGGGCACAGGTCTTGTATGGAGAAAGGCTAAATGGTGATTTATCTCCTGGTTCACCTCTGCAGGGATGAGAGAGGACTTCAGCCTTCTGTCTTCAGGTCCATTAGGTTAAAACCTTCAGGAAGTTTTGTTAAAGAACTTGAGTGCAGATGTTCACCTCCTCCCTTCCCCTCCCTTCAGCTTTGAAGTGATCAGATGACTGCAGATAACTGCCTGTGTAGAGGTGTGTGCCCTGTAGCTCCTTGTGCCAGCTGCAATGTCTTGTGTATTGAGTTTGAGACCCTCCCCACATAGACTTCAATGATGGATACCTTAATGTTCTTGTTCCCAGTGTTGACTCTTGCCTTGGTTTGTTCATTAGAAGACACCCAGTGTGTAAACTGGAGCTCCCCTTTGCATTGTTTTTCTCCAAGCACCGTGCCCACCAGCATGCTGGGCAGGACAGGGAGTTCTGCACTGATCCATCAGCACCCAGACTGAGCCTTGTCCATGCCCTGCCCTCACTCCTGTCCCCAGTGCTAGTGGTCCCCTTTCTTTAAACCAGAATGTAGACAACACAGAAACACAGCTTGACCCATGAGTAACCTTGTCTTGTGTTGGAGTTCTCCAGCATCCCTGCTTAGCCTTCCAAGTACACACCCGTGCAGCCACACCGAGGCAGGTGGACATTCCTGCTTGGGTTTGCTGCACGTGGTGTTTATAGACATCTCTTCAGTCAAGGATCTGTGGAAGAACAACCTGATCTAAACATCCCTCAGGGCTCAGCTTGAGTGTAGCAGCTAGGTTGGTTTGTTTTTTTAAACAATACTGCAGGGGTGTAGATGCAGGATTTGCACCCCCTCGGTAGCACAGGATGGGGTTGTTCACTGCAGGACACAGCTCTTGGTGGGAGGGTGCCATCTCCAAAAGGTGTTTCCAGAAAGGAAAGCAAGAACTGGCATGTTCAAGGCAGTATGTAAAACATCACCTGAAAGATTCAGTGTGTTAATGAGCTAATGGCACCAAAATGAATTACTAATTAAAGAATTATAAAGCTTCAAATTGGGTAGTACCATAGGCAACAAGTCTCACGATGTTCAAGGGAAGCTGTGGGAAAGCTGGTCTTGGATCAACTGTCGCTTTTCCCACTTTGTTTCCTTTTATTATTTTTTTGGTATGTGTCAAGATTTGTGTCTCCATCCCAGGGCTTGCTGGCTTGTGTTTCCTTGAGGCTCACATGGTCCCTTCTGGGTGTGTGTGTTCGTTCTTGCCCACTTGCTCTGGAAAGGAGCACTCACTGATCTGCTTCACCCAAACACAATCCATCCCTCTCAGGAATAGGCTGCATCCTCCTGAGATTTACCTCCCTGCTACCTCACATGAAGGGCAAAAATAATCTGAGAGTATCACAGAGCTACTCATGACTTCAGCTGGTGCTTTCTCTCTTTCCTTTCTTTCTCATAACTTGCAAAATTTATTTTGGCCCTTCAGGGTCCTTGTGCCTGGCTCTAGCCTGGGCTGCAGCAGTTTGGCGGAGGTGTGGAAACAGGTGAGGAGGCATTAAAGAGTGTGGTGAGAATGCTTCTGAGCTTCATGCCATGCCCAGTTCCTCTACCTGGATGCAAAAGAGGAAAAGCTACCAAGCAAGACACAGTTTTCAGCCTCGGCTGAGAAAGGCACTGACTTCTGTTTTACAGTGTTGATTTGTGGATGTCTTGGGTGAAGGGAGGTGCTTTGATGAATGTAGTTTCCTGTTGGCATGAAGGAGATGAGGCTGTGAGCTGCAGCTCCAAGGGTGGGTCTGCCTCCACTGGGCTGTCTCTTCATGCTGGCTCCCCTGGCTGGGATGTAAGGATCATGTGAGTGTTTGGTGATTAAATCAGCTCACGGAATCCACCAAAAACCTCACCCAGCCAAGAAAAAAAAAATACTTTTCTGTTGAATCACTGTGCTGAGCTGGGTCACCAAAGAGTCTCGTGGTCGTTAGTCCTTATGGAAGGAAGGTGGCAGGCACATGTGGCTGGCTTGGGGTGGCTGCCACCATTTAGCAGCTGGATTGGTTTAGGGATCCCTTGAAGCCTGACTCAGAACAGCCCAGTGCTTGTTGTGAGGGGCACAGGAAGCACCGTGCCCTCAGGGAGCCAGAGCTTTTGGTTTTTTTTCCCTTTTCCCAGGGACAATGGGTCCACTCTGTGACCTGCAATTATTCCCTTTTGCCCCTGTAATTAGCAGAGCTACCAGGAGGTTTCCAAGAGACACTCCAGGGAGGTAGAGTGCAAGGGGTAAATCAGCTTTTGAACTGTGAGCTCCAGCACCTTTGAAGTCTCCGTTTATTTCCCCTACCTGTCTACCCAGCCATGAGCTGAAGGAGGAATTGATGGACTTGGGACTTGGGCTTTTCCCTGCTGTTTCTGGTTCTGATCCAGGATTGTCTCTTGCACAGGGGAAATGTGAGATGTGCTTTGTAAGAGTCACATAAAATAGCAAGAACCACAAACTTCAGTCACTTGCACAATACATTTTGCTGCTACAGAAGCTGGTATTTTACTCAAACAGATACGTTTTATTGGCAGGGCTGCATTAAGGTGAACTCCCTTGCTCTAGAGGTAGGCAGCCTGCAGGCTGACATTAAAGATGGCTTTATTTTTGTAGGGCCACAAAAGTAAGTATTTGGGTGAGCTGTGTCTCATTTCAGGGAATAGCAGGGCTGTAATAGCTACATAAAATCTTCTAATTAAAAGAGGCAGCTGAGCTGTTTAGGCTTGTGAACTACCACTAAAATGCTAATTACTTGATAGTGTGAGAATGAGAAATCATGAAGGCTTCTGTTTGAATCAAGTTCTTGAGGTATGTTAGCAGTTTGTGCAGGTAATGTACAAGCTGCTGAGCCTCCAGCATTTGAGGGTAGGAGACCTGCTGCCTTCGTGAGGCTGTGCACATGTTTGGGTAATCTTGGAGCACAGAAGGTGATTTAACAGCTGCTGCCAAACTCTGCAAAGAATTTTGGGAGAAATATCCCTGTCACTGGTCAACTAAAGGCCTATGGTTTACCCAGTTTTGGGGATTTTTACATTTTGTATCTATTTGTAGCTTCTAGATTGTTCATGGATTGTGTGTTCAAGTCTGTCAGCCTCCTGGGGTGATGGGTTGTGAATGAAGGATGGCTTTTCTGTAACTGAGAAGGAAAAAACTTAAAGCTCTTAGTTACTACCTTTATCTTACCAAGGTCTTCTCATCCCTCCTATTTTAAAACCGAGTGAGTGGATGCTTTGGAAATGGGTTGTGTGACCAGAAGAGATGTGCTTGGCTGTGGGGAGCAGCATCTTCAACCCCAAGAGAGTACTCCAACCCACATGCCAGTCATGGCTTGCTTACCTGCTGTCACCTCACAGCTCTGCAGCACAGCTGGGGGCAAACCATTGCTTCCCAGTTCAGTGTGCTGTCTCCCCAGCTGTGCAACGTGAGCTGCAGCCACATACACAGACCATCTGCGTTTTGGGTGGTGCCTCAGAAGACCTCCCATGGCCTCAAGTAAGGGTATTGCTTATGGTATAAGGCAGCAAAGGTTCAGCTAGTTTCCTTAGTGTGTGTCCCTGCTCCTCCCTTCCCTGCCCTGCCAAACTTCCACCCCTCAAATAAACCCTCCAAGGTTTTTATGATTTGTAAAACTCTGATGGCTGTTGTGCTGTGAATTCAGTTGCTTAAAGCTTAGACTTTTACTATTTCTTACAGGAAAATTATTTCTTAAGGAGGATCCACTTGTGTTCTCATTTGGGACTGCAAAAAAACCCCACAAAATCACCTAGAAAAAAAATCCCAGAATGTTTTATGCAACAGTTTAAAGTTGTAATGATGTTCAGGATCACTGTGTTTGGCTCAGCATCAGGAGCTTGTGTCACATGCCAGGGGTGTGCTTAGGGAGACCTTATAGGAAGAGCATTTTGTGGTGCAGTGTCCCCATCTCTCTGTCCCTGCTTGGTCCTATCCTTAAGATCCACATAGTTGTCAGCACAGCTGGGTGGTGAACAAAGTTTGAAGAAAAGGTTCATTTTAACCTAGATCTGCTCCCTGGTCTGGTTTAGCGAGCAGCTGGGAATGGGCTCGCCCTGGCCTGGAGCAAGCGGCCGGGAGAGGCCAGGAGCACCTCTTTGGCTGCTGGGTGATGCTTAATACTGCATCTCCTGGTATGGTGTCCTTTTGCCTGCAGGCACCTGCTCTTTGGATTACACATTCATGCCAGTAATTTTCCTTTGATGCCACCTGACTTCTCGTGGGTGCTGTCTGTGCCCTGAGGAGCCTGGAGAACAGAGTCTCACCTGTCCTCCCTTTCAGATCAGGGACTGGTAGGGACAGCTCAGAGAGCATCCAGCCACTGGAGTTGTTTTCTTTCTGAATCCATTCCTTCCCCTGGAAGGAGCCTGGTGCTGGATTTGGATTTTTAAAAAGTCAAATGAAAAGTCTGAGAGGAGGAACTAAGCATTACAAAGTGAGTGTTGAGAGTTCATATACAGAACTGCTGTGATGGAGGGAGAGGACAAGGTGATTTCCCCACCCATCCTTGTCTTGATATTCCTCTGCTAACCTCAGTGGTTTCCTGACCCACAGACATGTTGCAGTTACCTGGCCTTCTCAGAATGGGTTCTCTCTCTTCTCTCCCCATTTTTGGTAGCAAGATGACATACACCTTACCCAGGTCATACTTGATGTGAGTTATCCCCCCAGTTGGCTGGTGGCTGGGGACATGCAGCTCCTGCAGAAACAACACTGGGGAGATGCAGCCTTTCTTCCCCCTGTTTTTAGATACATATGAATCATCTGGAAAGGTGCATGTACACATTTTGGATGCTTACAAATCTACTCTGCCTACTATGACTGCATGTATTGATCAGTTTGTGTTTTAAGAAGCAAGGAAATGATATCTTGGTGTGGAGCTTCTTAAGATGGCAACCAAAAATCCAGGTTTGCCTTTCGCAGATGTAAAGAGCAGCAACACCTAAACCCATCATTCCCACTCCTTGTATAGGATAGAAAGCAAAGGAAAGCTTAATAATTGATGAGAGCAGCACAACCCCACCCTCCCAGCAGGTAAGATCTGTAGCAATTTAATGTACTATTAAGATACACTTTGCCCAGTATCAGCTGGTGTGAGCCCGGCTTTGAGGCATTGTCCTGCTTAGGACTTTGGGGCTTGGTTTTTGATGCCAAGCTGTTCAGAGCTGACTGGGTGTGGACAGTGCTGTCACAACACATCTCTGCTTATGATTTATTTGGTGTATTTTTGGAGTGCAGGCTTCATCTGGCGTTTCTCCTTGGGATATTGCCCACGATGGTCTTCTATAACTTACAGCAGACCCTCCAGAGCTTGGCCAGTTTTAGTGCTTCCCACCAAGACTCACCCTGTTGAGCCTTTTCCCCCACCTTAACATTTTGGTGAGAAATCCCTCTGAGCAGGGTAGGGCTGTTGAAGACTGATGGGGCTGTTTAGAGTTCCTGAGCGTAGCCTGTTTTCTGCAGCATAATGGGAGGTTTAATTAACACAGACAAGTACAATCATAAATAACCCTCCTAAAATGAAATGGAATTTAAGGCTACATCAGCCTTCCCCATGATGCCATTGCCTCTCTGGAGAGTTGATACCATGACTTTCCAGCTGAAGGGAGCTGATGAAATGTATTGACTTTTCCATCTTTCAGAACAGTCTATGTATTTAAAGAGTAAAATATGAATTTTAAAAAAATTATGGAATTGGCTGGTGTTTTATGGAGAAAAATGGACTAATAAGCTAAAACAAGTCAGCTAGTGAGAAATTTGCTGTAGCTGAGCAAGAGATGCTTTCCCAGCACATTGTTTACCTTGCGGTACGTGTTGCCTGACCAGGCACAGACAGGATCCAGGGTACCTCTGTGCCTTACTTTTTTTAATTACTAATATTTTGCAGCTTGGTCTGAACCTGGATTTCACCTTTTTCAGGCTGTGCTTTGAAAACCCACTTCCTGGCGATGCTGCAGTTAAAAATACCCATAAGCCAACGTTCCCAGTTACAGAAACATTCAGTCCCTCCTTCCCAGCCTCATCCCCCCACCCACAAACACCTCCCTGCAGAAAAAATCCCAGCAGGATTAGCAGGCTTTAGACACAGTTTCTTCCACCCCAAACAACGTTTCCAGGTCTAAGCTGAAAACAGACAATTTGCATCAATGCTTGGGTTGTGGTTGAAGAAGACAGAGGTGAAAAATCCCAATCAGGTTGCCCTGAGAAACATGTTTTTATTAGGGAAAATAATTTATAGGGGTTTGGTGCACTGATCAGGGACATGGGCTGAGAGCTCCCCTGGTGACTCCCTTCTGGTGGCTTCTGGGCTGGCTGAAATGCATCGGGGTGAGGCGAGGTCTGGGGGTGATTTACGTGCTGGCAAGCTGTCTGCAGTTCTTTTTAATTTAGAGATGCAAAACTGAGCCTGAAAGTAATGAGCACTGGATAATTAGGTGCTTGTCTGCAGGTGTAACTGTTGCAGCTGCCTACAGCTGGTGCTCTTTAATATTGCTGGGTTTTATTTGAAAGCATTAGGGAATGAATGAGATGCTGGCAATACAGTTAATTTGCAACAAAGAGGTTTCTTTTCTGTTGTTATCTTCCCTCTAACCCCCAGCTTTCCTTTGGTGTTCCTGGTTGGCTTGACTATGAGATGAGTCACATATAAAGACTAAAAGGAGAAGTCTTATCTCTCATGGGACCCCACCTGGAGGACTAGGTCCAGTTCTGGAGCCCCCAGCACAGGAAGAACATAGAGCTCCTGGAGAGAGTCCGGAGGGGGAGGGCTGGAGCAGCTCTGCTCTGGAGACAGGCTGGGAGAAGAGAAGGCTCCAGGGAGACCTTAGAGCACCTTCCAGTGCCTGAAGGGGCTCCAGGAAAGCTGGGGAGGGACCTGGGACAAGGACTTGTAGAGAGGACGAGGGGTACTGGTTTTAAACTGGAAGAGGGGAGGACATTAGGAGGAAATTCTTGTGTGTGGGGGTGGTGTGAGACACTGGAACAGGTTGTCGGGAGAAGCTGTGGCTGGCCCATCCTTGGCAGTGTTGAAGGGCAGCTTGGATGGGGCTTGGAGCAACTTGTTCTGGTGGGAGGTGTCCCTGCCCATGCAGGGGGGTTGGATCTCGATGATCTTTAAGGTCCCTTCCAACCCAAACCATTCTATGATGAGAAGCAGTAACTGCTGTGTTACCCAGCGGTGATGTCTGGTACCTATCAAAGACTGACAAAGGGCCTGATCTCATTTATCATAATTAATGATTAGCCAGATGTGAATATAAAATATTGTGAATATCTTGAATTCCTGCCTTGGTATTAAATGGTTTGTGAAGGCATTGCTGATGCAAAAAATGCAGCACAGGATGTTACCTACATGTCAGGAAGGTGAGTGAGGAGCAAAAACGTGTTAGAGGATGGATGTACAGAGGAAGAAAGACTTCGGAAATAGGTGTTTTGTGGAATGGGTGTTTAAAAAAAGCATGTGAGTTGGAGGACTTGGAGATGTGCTCAGGTATAAATAGAACGTGCTCTTTGAAGGTTGCTGCAGTGCAGCGTTAGCACGAGGAGTCAGGAAGGAGCTCCAGGTCCCATGTCAGGGAGTTTGTGCCCCCTGACGCTGGGTGCTGTGGTCGGACGTGCAAACGCGAGCGCCGGCATCGCAGCACCCACGCAGCCCAGCAGGGCACCTCCTGAGCGTGTCGGGACTCGCCCACAGAGGGAAAGGAGAAGAAATCTGACTAGCTGGAGGATGCTGGATCCCAGCAGCAGCAAGGAGAAGGAAAGCATGCTTTTCAGCAAGCGTTTGAAGGTCACATTTTCCTTTCAAGCTGCAGCTTCAGAGCAGCCTTGGAAAGCTTGTCTTCCGACAGCCATTGAGTTTCATCGGGATTTGTGTGCCCCTTTTCGTTGAAAAGCTCTCCTGTTCCCATTCAGTTCAGTGCAAGCGTGCATTGGGTGACATTATGTGGCAGACAGAAGGGAAAGGAAGTGTTTGGGATTATTTCAAAGCTAGTCCTGAGATTAATGATGTGTAATTAGGTAAAAAGCTTAAGATGAATGTCAAGAAAAGTTTTATTACAGGGAGAGTGTCGGTTTTGAGTGTGGCATAAGCTGGGATAAGTAGCAAAAGCCTCACTGCTTGTGGCATTGGGATCTGGACAAAGCCTGGGAGATGATACTTTAATGAGGAACACTTAAATGGCAGAGGGAGGGACAAGTCTTATCGCTGTCAGTTATCATCAAATAATCAAACAGGAGCAAGGAAGGAGTCCTGCAGGCAGTGATTTCAAAGGAGGCAATGGCAGCTCCTGAAGGAGCCAGTGAGACTGTGGAACATCAACAATATTTATGTAGGTGCAGATTTGTTACAAAAAAAAAAATAAATACCTTATTTAAGGCATTTTTTGCAAGTATACAATACCTCATAAATGAGAACATAAAGAGAACTCAGTGTTACTGTTTAATAGACAACATGAAGGATTAAAAAGGTAGTTTACACAAACACTTCATTGATCCACTTAAAATTTATATGTTTGACAAATGGCAATTGGGTGGTGAACAGTGACTACACATGTTGCAGGAAGGAGCTTTATATTAGGCCATAAAATGTTGAAACAAGCTTAATAATGGCTTTTGCCATAAGATCCTTCTGGGTAGAAGTCGTTACAGAAGGCAGTGAATCTTGGAAGTATGGTTTGCATCTTTTTACTGGAAGAGGGGGCATGCTGATGTACTGCTCCATTAAATAGCTTGGGAATTTTAAACCATAAACCCCATTTTTGCCACTTTACAAACACCTTTCATGATGTTCCTTCATTTTGAAAACATTTGACTAGCCAGAAATACATCCTTAATGTCAGGGTTGAGTATTGGTGTAAAAGCTGACGTGGCATTTTAAAGGATTTTTTCACCTGCAGCTTTTAACTTGGACTATATTTGAATGTTCATCCCAGCAAAAAAGTTGTGTTTATTTTTTCCCTGCTAAAATAACAGTAAGCACCAAACATTGAAACAACAATCCCCAGTTGGGTTTTGACCTGTGATACAGTCAGGGCTCTGAATCACACTTTATTTTGACATCTCGCCTTGCGCAAGACCAGTTGCATCCATCTAAGAAAGTGAAAATAACCCCGCTGTTCTAATGCAGAGGGACAGCTCTTTCCTTTGAGGTTTGACCAAAGGGCATGGGACCCTTGGCAGGAATCTGCAAGCAATGAAAAACCAAACCCAAGCAGAGGAAGCATAAACCCCAAAGCCACCCTAAAATGAAACAAGGTCTCTGGAAGGATGGGAGGTGTTTCATGTCTGGGCAGAATGCAGTTGGTGGGGCTGGGGGATGGTAATGGATATGGGCAGTGGAGGGGTTAGAGAGGGCTGAGCATTTTATTGGGTTCTTCTTAAGCCTTAAAACATTTTTCTGAAGTCCTTGAATTACACTGATGTTGATTTTTGTAATATTCATTGTCTCTCATTAAGAGCTTCTGAGCTGTGAGGGGATAAGGTGTGAGGTTCCTTTAACACAGCCAAAGAAGTGGAGACCACGGGGGCACAGACCAGCATGTGTCTCTGTAATTAAGGGCTTGCTTCTGCATATGTACAGAGAGATTGAATTGTGGTCACACAGCCAACATTAATCCTGATTTTCCTGACTTTGGAGTTATTTTCTTTGTAACTTGACTTTTTTTTTTTTTCCCTTGGATGAAGCTGGGTTGTAGTATTTCCGCATGGAGGGGGTGGTAGATGACACTGTTCTGATCTGTAGGTTTTTTTTTCCCCATGTGACATGTCACTTGGTAGAGTTCGGGTTGGTTTGGCTGTATTTTTTTTAAAGGCTGTAGTTTGTTTTACCAGCTTTCCTTCCCATGGCTTCTCAAAAGAGGAATTTAGTGTGAAGGGGGGGAATTGATTCACGAAGTACTGGCTAAATAAACGGGTTTGTGGCGGTGCCCGTTGCTGTGTTAGGAGAAGCTGAGGGAAACCAAATGCAAAATTTCTTGCTGGGGAGTTTGTCCTGCGATTTAATTCCCCTTCCCACAGGGAGCACTGAAGCTTTTCAAGATCTTCATCCTTCAGTGCAGGTAGGTGAGTTCAGCTTTTCACCTCATGCTTCCTTTTGTGATCCTGGTTTGATTTTTTTATCCTATGTCGTCTAAGAGGAGCGCGATGCTACCTCCCTTCCCTTCCCTGGGGTTGTACACAGCAGAAAAGTGGGGATTTCTCCAGTGTGGGGGTAGAACTCCCCCCCAGGTATGGCTGAACCCCCCCTTGCACTGCCTCTTTAAGAGCGCAGGCGCTGCCAGAGCTCTGCCTGCGAGGGAGCTCAGGAGCCATCCCCAGCTGGCACAGATCCGACCGTGGGCTGCACCGACTGGGGGAGAGGAAGCCCCTGCTCCCTGACAAAGCTCTCCGGGAGCTCTGCTGCCAGGTAGGATCGAGCAGGATGAACAAAGAGCTTGGTCCAGCGATCTGGGGGGGAGAGGGGTGGTAGAGCAGCAGAGGATGGGGGTGATGCTGGGGAAGTTTGGACAGGCTGCTGTGGCTGGCCTTGCTTTTCCTTTTTCACCTCTTGAAGTGAGAGAGCCCTCGCAGTTTCCCAACCTGCTGAATGAGGTGCTGTGCCATGAGGATGTTCACCCTCCTGCATTTTAATTGCATGTTAAATAGGGAAGAGGCTGCAGAGGAGAAACACGGAACAGCCATCAAATACCTCCCTGCTGGGGGGGAGGGGTGTGTGTGTGTTAAAAATTCCTTGTGCCAAAAAGCTGAAAGGAGTGCTTGAATTTTCTGTGATCTTGTTTGTTGGTTTTCTCTTGTATTTTTTTCTGTCATTTAAATACACAATTTTGTTACAAGCGGGGACACGGATCAGGATTATGTAACCCTGGGGGTCGTTGGTGGGAGATTGGCTCCCTTTCTGTGCAGGGATAAAGATCAGGAGGTCTGGAAAGGTTTTTGTGTGAGGCGTTTGCATACGAGCCCTTGGGTACCCGCTGATATTTTTATTCATATGAGAAGGTGCTTACTTGTTACCATCAGCTGGGAGTGAAGAAGGAGGCCAACAGTGCATGCTCAGGGTAAAATGGTTGCTGGTGGCTGAAAATGAGCTTAGGTGAGAAGCCCTGTTTGAGGGAAAATGAATCCGTTTTGGAAGAAAATGTAACTGTTTTGTTTTTGTGTTTTTTTCTCCCCTCCAATCTTGACAGCAGGAACAGGGCAGAAAAACCTGTACAAATTCTTGCTGCAAGAGCCTATTTTTACTGCATGTTTTCAGGTTGGTTGTTGCTGTGAAAGCACACAGGAAATCTTGCAGTGTTTCAGTTTTGTAGCGTTATTAGAACAAGCAGACAAGTGTGGTATGAGGGGAAGATTTCTGCAAGAAATTCCTCCTGACTTTTATTTAACTCTGCTTTTGGCAGCAAATGCTCCAGCTGACAGGCCGCTCTGATCTGGATTTATTTATTTTTTTTTAAATCACTTTACAGAAATGTCATATATTCTCCCACTCAGAGTGTGGCTGTGGCTGTCTAATTGAAAGATACCCTCCTCCTTTTTAGGGAGACTTTTGATTTCAAGAAACATTCTGTTCATTTCTGAGCAGTGTTTCTGTCTTTGCCTGCCTTCTTCCACTGGGTCTTTAATAGCTCCTGAAATTCCCCAGCTTGTAATCACTGCTGCAGCCAGATGGGGACTAGGTGGAACTCCCAGTGCATCTGTGCCTGGTTTTATTCATCTGGCAGAAGAATCTTGCTTATGTGGATTTTTAAATGTGTATATATATTTTTTTTTCATGGGTTAATGAGCCCTAAACAGCAATGAGGAGAATCCAGAGGCAGTGCTAGCTGCTGGCTGCCATCCTTCTCCTGGTTTTTGGCATGGAGGGAAAGCTGTAGAGTCGTTCAGCCCGACACAAACTTGAGAAACAGAGACTGTGGTTCAACTGTACCAGCCTGCTGGTGATCTGGGGGGTTCCCCTGCTTCCTGCTCTTCTGTGTTGTTGCCCACCTCATTGTCTCTCCCTGTGGTAGTGGAATGATCTCTGAAAGCGGTGTGAGGTTTGGGTTTCACTTTGCTTTTCCACCCCCCAGTTTCCCTTCCCACCCTCCTGTATCATTTCAGAGCTGCACAAATACTTGAATCAATGCAGCTGGAGAGGGTGACATGGGTGGCAAGGATGTAGGGGGAGGAGGAGGGAGAACACTGGATCCTCCTGAATTGGATCTAAGCATGCCAGGATAGTAACGTGAAAAGCTGCCTGATTTATTCAGCATGTCCCCTTTTCCTTGTGCTGTGGTGAATCAAGCCCTGAGTTGTACTTGAACTTGGGCTGGGGGCAGTGGGAGAGCAACGTTCATGCCCTTCATGTCTCAGGTTGTGCAGCTCTTGGTGGCACAAAATCTCCAGGATGTGAGAGCAGATGAGTGCCCTGGAGGAGGGTTTGCTGTGGACATGGATGAGGTGATGCTGCTGAATGGAGTTTTGATCTCCCCCCTCCCTGCTGTGACCCACTGACGTACCGTGCTGGAGGCTTAAATGCACTTCTCCAAAAAAAACAGCCTCGTTAGCAAGATTCTGCTGATGAACTTTTACAGTCACCCTGGCTTACTTCTGAAATAACAGCAACTGGTAGCCCAGGATGGACTCCTCTGGGGGGGATATCAGGGGGAGGAGGGCAGCCACTTCTGCTCCAGGAGGCTTGCAGGGTAGCAGTAACCTTTCCACCAGCCCAGCTCTTCTCAGAGAGTCAGTCTAGAGAAGTTAGATACTGGAAATAATAATTTTCTCCTACCATTCCATCTCATTAAGACTTACTGGAATTTAAGGCATTTTTGTCCCTATTAGTGTTGCGTCCAGGTTAAGTCCTTTGGCAAGACGGACTTCAGAGGTTTCTTTTCAGCCTGAGAGGAATCCTCCCTTTCCAGAAGCGATCTTAAAGAGCAACCTCAAACTCTGAAAATCCATCTCAGCTGCCCATTCCTTTAGGCAGCCCTTCCTGGGTGCAAAAAGAGAGGTTACTCTACTCAAAGAAGATTATTTTCTCCTGGCTTATATAAGTTCTAAAATAAGAAAATAAATCCCAACCTTCTCAGGGATGAAACAGGTTTTTTTCCAAACTTGGGAACGATCCCGTTTGAAGCAGTGATGCCTTCAATTAATTGTCAAAACTGCCTTGAGGTGGGAAATCTCAGTTGTGACAGAAGGGTGGCAGCTTCAAACTGTGCCTCTGTCCTCCCCTTCTTCATCAGAAGGTGGTTTGGGGTGTGAGGGGGGGATGGGGCACGCAGAAAATATGGGAGCTTTTTCTTCTGACTGGCAGTGTGTTTCTAATCTTCCTCTCCCAAGTGTTGACTTCCTATTGGTGTTTTCCAAAACTGGGGATGAAGGCCAAGAGCAGAGCCTCAGCTCTATTGAAATCTGTGGCATATCTTCCTGTTGTCTCACTGAAGACAGGATTTTACATCTTATTTTGCTGTTAAAAACCTATTTATTTTACCAAACAACACTGTTTACACACAAGCTGGCAAACCTGCAGATTGCAGGTAAGCCTTGCACTCATTTTAAAAAGAAAATAAAGGTGTGTAGGCTGAGTGAGCACCACGTGGAGAACCTCATCTGGGTTCTCTCAATCCAGAGCTGGTTGTAGGCGTCCTGTGTTACACCTGCCAGGCTTTAACAGGGACATTACTTATGTGCAGAGGTGTTGTAGAGGTCAGGGGCAGTCTTGTGCGTGCCTAATCCTTTAATGCAGGATTTTTATCTTGTCTGGCTTTTAAACAGGGAATATATAACAAAATGGGAAGTTTACAGAACAGTTTCTCTGCCTGCTTAGTGAGGGCTGATGGTCATAGCGATGTGTTTGGCATCAAGATTGCGAGATACCGTAAATTTGCTTCTGGTCTAGGAGGAGGAGATCTGGCAGATCCACAGATGCAGAGCAGGTCGTGTCTGAACTGTTCTTACTTCAGCCTTCAAATCTGGTATATTTTAAGGATGGGGAGCAGGTGGGATGTGATGCTTGGATCACCATGGAGCCTCCACAGCACTGGCAGGGTCTGTCCTGCCGCATTGATTTGGCCTCTGCAGAGGTTTAGGCAGCAGCGTTTCTTTGGAGTTCAAACTTGTAATGCAAAGGGAGGAGTCTTGAAAGACTTGAACTAATCTTCTAGCTTCAATATTTGACTTAGCGTTGTTGTTGTTGTTGTTTTTCCTTTCTCATTTGAGCAAAACCCAGTGAGTGTTTTCATGCTTGTGTATTTTTTTAAAGCATCTGCCGACACATTAGCATGAGGTCTGTGCAAGGAGCAGAATCAATCCAGTTGTTCTCATCTGCCAAGAGGCTTTGACATCTCAAATGTAAACCGCAAAAAGGTGAAATCTGGATATGGCAGTTAGTGGAAAATTTTTCAGCATGGCTTTTGATGACAGTGGCAGCAGGTACTGAGTAGACATGTGCTGGGCAGGGGGCATTAGTGAAGTCAAGAGGTTTTTCCTTTAAAATACCTGCATCCTTTTGGTTGCTTCCACAACTGAAACAGATTCTGGCTTTTTTGTTTGCTGCATAGTCTTTTTCTCTTCCCCCGCCCCCCCCCCCCCCCCAGATTCCCACAAAACCTTTCCAATGTAAGAAAACTATTGTGATTTGCCTCCAAATAACCTTGCAGCAGCTCATCAGAAGTTAAAATCCAGCAGCCCCTTTTAGAAGCGATTCTGGTGGGTGGGTGAGGAAAGGAGTTACTGGGTGAAGAGAGGCAAACAAGGAAACAATTCTAACCCGATTCCTGCATGGCCAGCAAAACAGGCACTGCCTTTGTCAGAAAATGCCCTGCTGATCAGCAGGGTTTGTCCAGCTGAATGTGAAGGGCTTGTGGGGTTTGGTGTTTTTTTTCCCTTACTCTTTAAAAAAAAAAAAAAGAGGTAGGGGATTCTCTTTGACAGGATGAAGGTTTTGTAGATTGTTCGGGTGATTTGTTTGTTTTTTCGAGTTCTCTTCATGTGTTTGTTGGTGAAATCTGCCTTTTGAAGCCACACTGCGCTCCTCTTTGGAAACCCTTGAAGGATCCTAGCTGCCTGGTTGCCTGTGGGTACCTCAGAAGTGTTTGTCTGCCTGAGCGTGGGAGGTGACCGGCCGCACTGACCGACACCGTGTTGGCTGAGGCTGTCACCCTGACCACGACCCTTCCTTCCACGGTGCTTTCCTTGACTTGCTGTGTTGCAGAATCCCCCGAGGTCCTGTCCAGCAGCCCCTTGAGGATCGGATCTTCACGCCGACTGTCTCTGCTGTGTACAGCACTGTGAGTATCCTGGAGGGTCCCTTCGCTGGTGGCACCGAGGGTGCAGCGCTTCTGACAGGAGCACCTTTCCCAAGCATCAGGGAAATCTATAGTTTCTCAAAACCAATACATTTAAACCCCACACCGTTTAAAAAAACATACAATTAAACAAATGCAGTATGTTGTTGTGGGTTTTTTTTTGCCTCCTAAAATAAATGCTGCTGCATGAGGACCAGAGAGGTTGTGGAGGCTCCTTCCCTGGAGATGTTCCAAACTCATCTGAACGTGTTCCTTTGGGATGTATGGTATATGATCCTGCTCTGGCAGGGGGTTGGACTAGATGATCTTCAAAGGTCCCTTCCAACTCTAGAATCGTTTGAGTAGGAAGGGACCTTAAACATCATCTAGATCCATCCCCCCTGCATGGGCAGGGACATCTCCCACCAGCCCAGGTTGCTCCAAGCCCCATCCAACCTGCCCTTCAACACTGCCAGGGATGGGGCAGCCACAGCATCTCTCTGAGCAACCTGTTCCAGTGTCTCATCACCCACACAAGGAAGATATTCTTCCTGATATCTAACCTAAATCTCCTAATGTTTTATAGCATGCAAGTAAGAAAACAAGAAGTCTCAGTGACTTTGAGATCCATTCCTTTTTTAAAGTGTAGGTTTTTTTAGCATGTATAAGAGTGAGTTTTCCTAACAGTTTTTCACCTGATTAAAAACATTCCTGGCCATATTTTGAACCTGTTGGTTCATAACCATCCCTTTCATGCCTCCTGCCTCTTGAAGACTAGTTGGTTGGAGTGTGTCAGTGGCTGCATCTTTCTAATTGTTTCTTATCAGAAAAACAGTCAAGGGAGATTTGTTTCTCATGTGAAGCATTCCATTAGACAGAGGAAGACATGTTTTGATGGTAGATTGAATATTTGGGGTAGGTGCTTTTTGCTCAATGTCCTTACATGTTTGTGTGGAAAGGTTGATTATGGAGGAAATTTAGCTTAGAAACAGCATCATTTAGTTGTGAACATATGACACTATTTTCCTTTTATTGATTTTTTTTTTTTCTTCTTTTTTTTCACATGGTAATAGCTGGAAGCCCAGTGGTATTTACAAGCTTTGCTAAATCAGCACAGCCCTGGGAAAGTAATATTTTGCTTTTCTGGTAGGCTAGTGCAAATATTTTTAATGCCAAAAACCCACTTTTAAGCTGCTCTTTTAATTATTTGGAAAACAGGAAGAAAAGCTGTAGATAGGAGAAATTCACTGCATTTATGCAGTAACATAAGCTGCTTATAGAGAAACATAAGCTGCTCTACAAGGTTTTCTCCTTGTCCTTGTTTGCATGAATCACTGGAGAAGGGGTTACCAGCTCTGTCTCTTCCACATGCAGAGCCTGGGGCTGGAGCATCTTTGGCCCCTTCCTTTTATGGGTTGTAGAGAAGAGTTTTGTGACCTCTTCTTTGACCAGAGTCTGTTGTCCAGCCATGCAAGGCTGAGGTTTGTGCAGGATTAAGTGCAAAAATCTAGAGCCTGTTGGTCCAGGAAAGGCAGAGACTTGGGTAGTAGTTGTAGTAGCAGGAAGACTTGACCATGGGTGGTCTGGTGGGCAGTCAGAGGTGGATTTCCATCCAGATGAGCTGGAAGGGTTGGGCTACAACTCTGACAAGGGCTTAAAATTTAAAGGTTTGTGGTTTTGACAGCTGTGGATCCACAGATTTGAGCTGCAAAATGTTTTTTTGTGTTTTTTTTGCTAGGTCTGTTCTCAGTATCACATGTATAAACACACTCATGTATGTATGAAAAAAGGCAAAACCAAAGGAATATGAATTTCAGTATATGTTATCCTACGTATAACCCATAAAACACTTTAAAAACACTTTAAAATATCTGAATTCCTTTTCTTGGGGGGGGGGGGGGGGAAGGAAGGTTATTTTTTTCAATTCTTTCCTCCCAAGACATAATTCAGATCCCTGTGGGGAAAGATGACTGTAAAAATATGAATTAATATAAAATATAAAAGCAACTGTGAGGAACCACCTAAAATAGCTTTCCAGTGTGGAAAAATATCACTTCCTTGAGATGTTACAGGAATAGAACCCAGGGTTGGGAGTGAATATGTTGGTTCTAGGCTTCAAGAAAACACAAGTTTGAGAGAAAATGACGTGGTTTATGGCAAGGAGAGAAATTTCTCACTAGGTTCCTGTTGAGCTTCTATTTGAAGCTCTTGGCAGATTGGGAATTTAGAGTAAGTCCTCAGAATTATGAATTAGGATGGAAGAGGCACGTGATCAGAGGTCCTTGCCAAATTTATTCATCACAGGTCTCTGCAATTTATAACTCAAATAACAGCATTATGTGTGTAAGGGCTGGGTTTGCAACAAAGAGGTTGGGGTTTAGTTTGTGAGGTTTTTTTAAATCTAGTTTGTCCAGATTTCACCAAAGTGGAGTATTACAGAGTGCCCCATCCTCAGCACCCAGGGACTGCTTCTTCACTTCCACTTTTTATTTGCTCAGTCATCATCTGTGGCTTTCCACTTGGATTCCGCAGGGCAGTTCTCCAGTATTTGGGCTGGTTTAGGAGGAGGTCTGTGGTCTGGTTACCACTGTGCAGGGACTCGGCAGCTGCCTCTGTGCTTTCCCTGTTGGTTATAGGTTTGGGCCAGGAGGGTGCTTAGAGGACTGGAGGACCTGCTCAGTGCCAGCTGATGGTAAAAAAGGTAATAGGAAAGTGAGGTGTTGAAGAATCTACTTGCTCCAAAGTTTCAGTGATGAAGGCTTGACCCCATCATTCCCTTCTCTGGGCTTTCACTTCATATCTTTTCTGCAGCATGGTGCCTGTTGGTGGCCCCCTGATCATTTCACACCCAGCAGAGGTTCTGTGATTTGCCTTTCTGTCCTTTAAAGGGATCTTCCTGCCATGAGGAGAATCCTGTAGAAGGGAGATTATGGGGGGGATTAGCAGCTCCAGGCACCCTGTGCTTAAGGCAAGGATCTGGGTCAGGAGGCCGGCTGCAAAGTGGGCAAGAGGGATGCTCAGTTCCTTGGGTGCCAGCACTGCTGCTCTGAAGCTCTTTGCACCAGCCCAAGTGAATAAATACAGTTCTGGAAAGAAAAAGGTTCTGTCCAAGTCTGAACTCTCTATTTCTTGGCGCTTTGTTTAGGGAAAGAGCAGTTCTCAATGATAAACTATTGTATCCTGGCCAGATGTTCCCTGTAATCCAGGGATGCTCATGGCATGTCCCATCCATCCTGAACTAAAGTGAATGGACACAATCATGTATCTGAAATTAGGCACCTGGAGGAGGAACAATAATCCAAAACTGAAAAAATGCAAGATGCTAAAACCAAAAGATTCAAGCTCAAAAGGAAAAGAGAGAATTCCAGCCTGAGTTTTTAGATCATGTTCCATTCATTATTTGCTTTAAAACACAGGCTCCTGGAAAACTAATGTCAACAGGCAGCCTCTTGCTGCTCACTTGAAAAAGAAAGTGATTATCTAGCAAAGTAATATGTAATTTTGTGTATCCATTTTTAGTCATAATTTGATTTTAGGCTTAAGAAAGAGATTTGTTTCTTTAGTATTCCCAGCCCAAGGTTATGTTCTGCAGAATCCGTTTAATACACAGAAATCCAAACCACTGGTACCATGAGGGCAAACACCCCATGACACAAGGGATGAGCTTGTAGGGTCTTTCCCTGGTTGATTTTTTTAAATTTTGACTTGATGGATAAACACACTAACTCAGCAGGTTTGTCTTCCTTTATCACCTGTTAACTTTTGAATCTGGACCTGACATTTCAGTTTATTTGTAAGTAGCTTGTTGTAGGAGGTGGAGAAATACTGGGGTTGCTGTAGCTGGCGTGAAAGGCACTTGCTTGTCCTGGAAGGGCAGCTGATACTTTGTTGTGGGTCCACTAAGTTGGACTTGGCTGTTTGTAGGAAGTCCTATCAGGTCAGCAGTGAACTCCTGTTAGACACTATCTAAGTGTGTTGCTGCCAAGGTATCAGGATTGTAGGATTTTTTGATCATTCTGATGCCTTAATTAGGCTTTCAAGGAAATTTGAGTATGTCCAGTTCCATGTCTGTAATACATCTGCTTGTCTGCATGGGTGTCTCATGGACCATCCCTCACACAGTTGCACAGCTTTCCTTTTGGTTTGGCTTCCAGATTTCATACTCAGTCCAGAACAGCATTCCTGCAGTCTTTCATTCACCTCCAGTCTAGGTTCTTTGCATATTTTAATTTCTGAAGAGAGCTGTTGGGTATTCACACTAACCTGGGATGTTATTAGTGTCCCCACCTCCCGTGTCAGAGGTCTGGGAGGACGTGGGTGCTGTTGGAGATCAGAGGATTTTGGATGGCTCTGGCTCTGGTTGCTAGAGGGTGTGCTTTTGGAAGTGCAGGGAGATAAAAGCTGGCAGTGTTTGAAGTACCACAGCTATTGCAAAATAACCTCTTTTTCTCCACAAGAAGTGACATTCAGTGAGCCACGGTGGTGATGAGTCCACACCCAACCCCTGATGGGGCTGTTGATGGGAATGATCTCCATGTGTTTTGTCTTGCCTTTGTTTCCTTCCCCCCCCTTAACTGCATTTTTTGCTGCCCATCACAATATGTAGTCACTTCTAAGCATTGACTAGTGCATGATTGACAGGATGAGTCTTTCAGGGATGTCTGAGGAGTCACTTAAGAGACTTTGATTTCTTGGGGCTGGGACCTGGAAAGCTTTTTGATGCTCTCTGTAATTCTGGTTTTCCACTCGGGCAGCTCAGGCTGTGACCACACACCTGCCAACCCAGATCAGCCAACATAAAAAAAGAGATGATTCCCCCTGCCCCGGGGAACGGAAGGATCCAGTTGGGGACAGAGGATGAGGTTCTCTGACCTGACCCACCCTTTCCTCTGATGAGCACCAGGGTGCTGTAAATCTTCCCACAGTCAACGATTCTGGACTGTCTCCAAGCCTCAAGAAGTTGCACGTTCTGGTGGTTGCTGCTGGTGAGGCTGTTGCAGTGGCTTAGGTAACGACAGGCAGCCCTCCTCAGCAAGAAAACCACTTGGAAAAACGGTTTAGTTGTGAACTCTGTGACTTTTGTTCTGTTGGAACTTGGTGCTAATACTCTGTTAATGATCAAGAGCCAGGAATTTCCCTCTGCAGTTGGATGAGGGGAAATAGCCTGACATGGTTTAGGTGCCTCCAGCTACATGGTGCTTTGCAGCAAACAAAATAGAGGGCTGAGGTCAGTTGGAAGCAAGTGGTGGGAATTCTCTACCATGAGCTTTAACCCAATCTACAAAACTGTCTTGAATTGCTGGGAGTGTCACTCAGTGCTTATGGGATCGGTCTTTTTAACCCCTGATTCTCCTTTTTTTTACTTTAGTGGCTATAAAGTATATTTAAAACACTTCATCATGGAGATGGCACAGTGGAGGAAGTATAGGTGACATGAATATATCTGACAACATTTTGCTTGATGTGTTTTGATTAGTATTTTGTTATAGAAGCTGAGAAGGGAGCAAAGTGTGTGCAAGGATTGCTTTGGTATTTCATTCTTTGCTGGTGACAGGGCCTCTCTGCTGTCCTTTCTTTCCTTTTTGGAGGGGAGTATGCACATTTTCCCCTTAGTTTATTTTTTGGGTCACCAGAGATGTGTATCCCTTTGCAAAATCACAATATTGTTTTGATATGGCTTATAACCATTGTTTTAGATGGCTTATAAACATTGTTTTAGATGGCTTATGAAAGATCAAAAGATCCTTGGCCTGAGGTCAAAGGGATATTGCAAAGCAAGACTCCCATCAGTAAAGCTCATCCAGTTCTTACACATTTCCACCAGTGACTCCAGCTGGTGCTCTTATTTTTTGATCCTTCCCTGTTTTTCTGAATCATTTAAATAGTTCACTGACTTGTTCAACATTTCACTTAGATAAACACATGTATTATTTTGTGTGTGTGTATATATATAATATATAGGTAGTGTATATATATACATATATATATATATGAGAAAGATGCTGCTAGCTGCTTTCTTAAAAATAAGATTCCAGTATCTGTACAGATTGGCTACTAATGTTATGTTTTACTAACAGTTTATCTCCACACAGGTAACACAAGTAGCAAGACAGCCGGGTCCTCCTGCCCCATCCCCTTACACTGCACATGAAATAAATAAGGGACACCCAAATCTTGCTGCAACACCACCAGGACATGCCTCGTCCCCTGGGCTTTCACAGGTAAGACCCTTCACTGGAGCAGGACATTCCCAGCCTCCCACTTTTCCTCTTGGCCAATCCTCAGCTTTGCTGCTCAGAATTTAACATCTTGGCTGTGACCGGTGGGTAAAACTTGATTAATGAATAATGTCTTGATGTGGCTTGAACCTTCCAGTGACTTACAGGTAGCACTCAGGTTTATTAGGCAATCAGGTCATTGTTGATTTTGTAACAGAAACTAAAAGCAACTTGAGAAATTACGGGATTGATTCCTCATTGATGAGGAATGTGCCTCCCTGGTGGGTTAGGCTGCTTTAGGGCGTTTTAAATGCCATCGAAGTGCCTGGTATCCTCTGTTAGGGGTTTTCCATTTCAGATGTTTTCTACAGGATGCTGCAATTCTGTAATTGTCCTAAGAAGTGAGACGGTAAAATGAGTTACAAAAATGTGCTAATAATAGAAATGAGACAAAGGACTGGTTACAAAAAAAAGTACAGAAGAAGAGATAAATAGGAGTTATAATAAGAACGGAGAAACAGCATTTGGTGTGATCTGTGCAATAAATGAGTCTTTTTGTGGTTCTTACTGGATGAAGATTCTACATGGCTGAGAGTGGAGAAGCTTATCTTAAAAAAGGGGCAAAAGAGACAGATAATGGGGCACAGAAAGAGGGGAGAGAAAAGATACAGGGTCAGGGAAAGTGGGATTTGTAAGAGTTTGGACTTGGTGGTGCAGGGAGCACCCAGCATCTTGCAGTGCTGGCAGGAGGCAAGCTTTCTGTTCCTTCTGCCAGCCTCTTTAATTTGGATGAAATATTAAACTGCAACTGACCTTTTAGACGAGGAGATGTGTGAAAAAAAAATAAAAATAAGGTAACGTAAGGAACACATCACCTTAATATTGCACATTCTAGAGAAAACTGGGTGGGGAAACTAGAAACGTGTGGTCACGTTTGAGAATTTGCAAACACTTCTCATTTCTGGAGTGGGAAATGAGAGGCTGAAGTATCTACTCAGGATCACAAGTAGCTTGCAGGCATTAGTCAGTGGTATCACAGCAGTTTCATGCACTTTTGGTGCATGGTGGTTGGAAAGAAAGTCCTTGGTTTGAAGGCTGAGCCTCACAT
This sequence comes from Apus apus, assembly GCF_020740795.1. Taxonomy (NCBI): domain Eukaryota; kingdom Metazoa; phylum Chordata; class Aves; order Apodiformes; family Apodidae; genus Apus; species Apus apus. The sequence continues at coordinate 7,099,906 of NC_067301.1, forward strand.
CATAGAGGGAGAAGGTAGCAGGGTCTGGCTTGGGTCATGCATCAGTAACTTCATTCCAGGGAAACCTCATCAACAGAGGGAAGCTAATTGTGTGGCAGATAAGAGGTGAAGCAAGAGAACATTCTAGGCAGCCTCTTAAAAAAATATTCTACTCAAGGGTTGTTGGGTTGTTTTTTTTCTTCCCTTAATACTTTCCTGTTGAGTCAGTGCATACGTAGGGAGCAGGCTCTGTGCCAGGTCCACACTCCAGCCAGCAGGAACACGCTGGTTTCCTGTTCTGCTTCTTATCCTCTTGGAATTGAGTGTCAGATTGTGTCACTGTGATGCTGCTGGTAGGAGCAGTTTGACCTTCCATCCTCCATGTCAGCTGAGGATCCTCCAGGGTTCTGGGAGGGTATTTGTCCTCTGACAGCATGAGGCTGGTCCTTGCGTGCTTAGCAAGAGGAAGAAGCAGCCAGATCCAAGGTTAGAAGCCAGGCAATGCATTGTGCTTTTTTGGGACTGTAGAGGAGTGAGGTCTAGGGAGCTTTCCCAGAGTGGTTCCTGCAAAGCTGGGCTTTTGCAGGAAACCAGCAAAACTAGTGTCTGCTGTTCATTCACCCCACTTGCTTGTCTCTGACCAGGTATCTTCACCTTTGGGGCATCCTAGAAGTTGACCCTTTCATTTGCAGCTGGAGGTGATGGTGAAGGACCAAAATGGAATTGGCTGCACTTGGGACACTCACCAGTAAAGCTTAAAAAGGGTTCAAGACTCTTTGACTTAAGCAGTTACAGGATAAGCTGTCCCCGGAGCAAGACGGTTCTGTGGTGCTGTTTGGTGTCTTTTTCACTTATTCTTCTACCTTTTCCTTCTGACATAGCCAAAACAAGAGAGAGGCTTGTTGTTCCACTTCCTCTAAAGCCTTTCACAATCACCAGCCTCTGGCACTTTTGCTGCCCTTCAGAATCAGTTTCTGCAGCAAAACAAGAAGAGCTTGGCAGTGATGTGAAACAGTCCCACACCCCCCTCTCCACAGCAAGAGACAGCGTTTCTGCTTCCCAAATTCCAGGGCCTTGAAATCATTCTGCTGCTCTCAGGAATGTGTTCAACTCTGCCAGCATTGGGGAATGCACAGCACATGTTGCTGCAGTGATGTTATGGCCAGATGTGGCCCCGTGTACAGACGATCTCATATTTCTGTTGTTCTTCATGGAAAAGGACCCTCTGTAATGAGAGAGGGAGGAAGGGGGTGCATCTCTGCCTCCTCTCGTGGGTTGTGGACTTCAGAAGTGGCTGGTTGGAGACAATTTGCTTTCTCAGCATACAGAGGAAAGGAGAAGTCATGGAGAAAGGAGTAGAGAAGTTTCTCCCTGGGCATGGCTATCAGAGCAGGTTCTCCTGAGGTGAGGTAGGGCTTGGATTTAGTGTGCTGGGCACTGCAGGGTAACTGCTTGCCTGAGCACTCCTATCCTGTGATGGATGTGGGCTAGTCCAGGGCAGGCAAAGAGCATTGGCAGAGGCAGTTAATGCAAAGCAGCTGAAATGCTGTAAATCTGCCCCCAGCTCTGCTTTATGTTCCAGTAATTTATGGTGTAGCTGTGTTAAGATGGGAATAACGAGAGTGTGGAGCTCTTCCAAAGCACCCAGGCTGGGGCTTGGAGGGAGGCAGCAGGAAAGTGCTTCCCTTTGTCCAGAGAGTGGACTAAAAAGAAGGCTCCTCCAGTTGTACCATGAGCAGGAGGCAGCATGTGAAGCTCAGAGCACCATGAGAAGACAATTTCATCCCTCCTTGTGACTTGAAGGATCCCAAGGAACAAATGCATTGGGTTCTGGTGTGTGAGATGAAGCAGTACAAGAGGGGCATGGTTTGGAAAAAGACTCTTGGCTTTCTCTGCCTCAGCTTGAAAGCTTTGGGCTCCACACACTGAGGGATTCTTTTAATCCAGGACCGCGGTTTGTAAGCCCTAACTGACTGTTCTTGGAAAAAATTGCCAGGAATTTCCTCTGCAATCAAGGAAAGTGTTAGTTCTTGTTAGGAGCACACTGTGCACTGAGCAGGTTGGTGCTTTGTGCCCAGGGCTGCCTCTTAGGCTGAAACCATGGAGTATCTAGTTAGCAGAGGACCCTGTGGCATCTACTGAGACCTTCCTCTGAAGCTGTGGTAGTTCTTGATGGCTGTGTTTAATAATCCTTACCCCTTTCTGACAGTGTTGAGTTCCCCCCTCAGAAAACCAGAGTGAAAAAGAGCTGAGTTCTCAGGATCTGGGTGTGCAGAGACCTTGACTTTTAGGTGGCTAACTCAAATCTGAAACACATTGTACTGCTGAAACTTGTTACCATCTGGTTCTTTGCCTTAAGTGAAAAGAGTTTTGTGGTCTCATTCTGGTCCTCAAAAATGTCACCATTGCTAAATTAGTGTTTGTAATAGCAGTGAGACATTCCTTAGTACCTTAAGGTCTGGGAATCTGTGCCAGGAAGCATGTCTGTGTGCCATCTGTGGCATGTTTATAGGCAGTCCCCAAGCCCCTCTTTTATTATCTTGGATCCTTTCTACAGGAGCCAGAATCCTGTTATAACCCTGATGTTTATTCGATACTTCCCTCCCATCATTCATAGCCCAGTTTAGCTTTTACATTCTTTTAATAAAGGGATATTTATTCATGGATTGGAACAGGAGGAATGTCATTGAATTGTAACCTTGCCCTTCTGGCCCTGTCAGGTGCCCTGGGCCATAGTGGGTGTTAGGGTCATGGTTTGCTCCTTGTCTTGGAGGCAGCTTCTGGGCTTTGGTGCTAGTCAACCATGTATTTACCCTCCACTTCCCCCAAATGCAGCTACCCCATTATCCCAATCAGTACAGACTCTGCTGGGTCTCAAGCCAGAAGATGAACTTCCACAGCTTCTGGAACACAAGGGGCTCCCTAATTTCATCATCTCATCTGTACAAAGACCCTGTCTATTGTTTGCTCTTTGGAGAGGATCTTTCAGGGACACCTTGGTCAGAATTGGCTCTCTAGGCTTTGCAGGAAACTCTTCACCCAGAGAGTTTTTCCACACAGGAACTTCCTTGTTTTATGTAAGATGCAATTACAGCAGATTCATGCCCATTAAAAATGCTGAGTATCCTGTAACTTGCAGAGCAGGTTCAGTGTCAGGATATTAAGCAGGGGTCTTTGTGACTACAATGGTGTGGACACAGAATGATTGAATAAACTCTCCTAGCATAAATGAAGAAATCAAACCTGGCCCAAGGCAAGGGAGCAGTTTGTGTGTGCCTGCTGCCCCTCTGAACTGCAGATTTCAGTTCCTTGGCTGTTTTATCCATACCAGGTAATGAGGATAAAGAAAATTAATAAAAAAACTCATGAAGGTGCTTCATGGGCAAGAAACCTGCCTTCCAGAGACATGAAGTGGTCTTTTTGTTTTCCTGAGCAGTCAAGAATTTAACCTCTTGTTCTTCTCACTTCTTTTCTTGCATGTGCTTCTGCACATCTGGGTTAGGCTTCTCCACAATGGACTTGATGATCTTGGAGGTCTTTTCCAGCCTTATTGATTCCATGATTTTGAATGCAGCTCACTAATTCAGAGCTTGCAGGAATATGCAACTGCAGGTGGAGATTTGAAAATATGAGTTATTTAATAGCTGATAAATCCAGGAGAAGTGTAATCTTCTTTTGGCCTTTGTGTTGAAGACCTGCTAGAAGTGCAGCTGAACTCTGTTTTGTAATAGGATTAGTAGGTTTTTGATTGGGTTAATAGTGCTGGAGATATTTGCTCATATAACATTTTTTATTAGTTTTGATTCATTGCTGTGCCTTTTAACTCCTTGGACAAGTCTGTGCTGGAACCATAAAGCACATCAATGTCTCAGCACCTGCTCTTGGTGCCTTCCGGGGTGCTCTTCTGTAGGGATGCTCTGCTTCATGGGTGTCTATTAATTTGGGGAGAGCAGCTGGGTGTGAGAGCTGGAGGAAGGGGAATGAGGATGGTGGGAAGACACAAAGGAGCTCCAGATGCTGATGAACACTGGTAACTTTAATAATGGCTTAACCTTGGAAACTGTTAACTTCCAACAGGCAGATGTAGGTGGGATGAATGAATTTATTTTCATATTCGTGCACTTAAGGACTAGAAACAGCCTTTAATTCTCTTTTTTTTTTCTACCAAGAAAAGGAAAGAAAGAAAAACCTGTTACATTTTTATCTCGTGCATGTGCAAAGCAAAGATTGCAGCACAAAGGCTGAGCCTAGTTAGAATCATAGAATCCCAGGCTGGTTTGGGTTGGAAAGGACCTTGGAGATCATCTTAGATCCAGCTCCCTGCATGGGCAGGGTCACCTTCTGCCAGGCCTGCCTGCAGATCCACCCCCTCGCTGCTGCCACTGGTTTTTCAGGGAATCGCTGCTCTGAATGCTTCTCCATGTCTTCTTGTGTGCCCAGTGGGGGAAGACCTGTGGTTTCTCCAGGTGCTGCTTGAGCTTTTTCTTGCAGGAATAACCCCAGCCTGGCTAAGTCTCTCCTGACCCACCCACCCTGGAATAAATGGAGTTAATTTGAATGAGAAACCTTTCTCAGTAGGTGTCTAGGCCATACAGCCATCCTGGATGCATGATCTAGAGCAGAGTTTTCCCCTGGTTTGTGAGACTGTTGTGAATTAAATGCAGTTTTAAAACTGCCAGCAACAGGGTTGATTTGTTGTTTTGTTTTTTTTTCCCTCAAAGTAGCATTTTTAACAGAAAATCAAACTCCTCTGCAGCTGTTTGAAAATCCTACAGATCCCTTTCTTCAGGACTTCTCCGTGCATCTTTTCTCACAGTCATGTGGCCTGTGCTTTGCTTTGATCCTTTTCAGACTTTACCATTTAGTATCATAAAATCATAGAATGGTTGAGGTTGGAAAGAACCTTCAACATCATCAGGTTTCAACCCCCCTGCTATGAGCAGGGACACCTCCCACCAGACCAGGCTGTACAAGCCTCACCCAACCTGCCCTTGAACACCTCCAGGGATGGGGCATCAACAGCTTCCCTGGGCAGCCTGCTTCAGCACCTTCCTACCCTCATGGTGGAAAGTTTCTTCCTGGTGTCTAAGCTAAATCTCCCCTCTTCCAGTTTTAATCCATTCCCCCTTGTCCTCTCACTCCCTGCCCTTGTCCCAAGTCCCTCCCCAGCTTTCCTGGAGCCCCTTCAGGCACTGGAAGGTGCTCTAAGGTCTCCCTGGAGCCTTCTCTTCTCCAGGCTGAACACCCCAACTCTCCCAGCCTGTCTCCAGAGCAGAGCTGCTCCAGCCCTCAGGTCACCTCAGTGGCCTCCTCTGTGGACTCTCTGCCAGAGCTGCATGTCTTTTTAGTTGCTGTAAGTTGTCTGTAAATTGACACAAAGTTACATGCAGTGGCATTTTTGGGCTTGAGAGTAACGCAATAAACCTTGAACGTTTTATCTGATTGCTGCTGTAGAGCCATAAAAATGTTGAGGCTGGAAGAGACCTGGAGATCATCTAGTCCAAGTACCTGCTCCAAGCAAGGTCACCCGGAGCTGGTTACTCTGGACTGTATCCACTTGGGTTTTCAATATCTCCAAGGATGGAAACATCCTTAGACGTAGAAGACAACACATTTTAGGAGGTTTTTGAGTCTTGGGGGAAAGTAGGAGGAAAACTGCAAACCTGCTCATGCTTTTGACATCAGCATGGAGTGGGGGCTCAGCTGGCTGCAGGTTGTGTTCTTGGGCACAAGTATTAATCCCCAAAGCTCATTTTTTTTGTTAAATGAGGACAGAATTTTATAGGAGAAGTGGATGGCAGTTTGTAAGCTCCTGGGTCTGTCTGCTGGGATTCACAGGTCTGATTCCAGCTGTAGAGATGTTGCTATTTTTCCACACACACACACAAACGCACACGTACACTCTGTGTGTTTGAGCACCTTTATTATGGAAAATAGCAGTTCACTTAATTATGAGATGATCATTACCAGCCCAGGCTGTGAGCCATGTGCTGCAGGCAGGGCAGGGACTGTCCAGTCTCTGTAAGAAGCTGAGTAACCCCGTATTTACAGATGTAACAAAATTATAATCTAGTGATGCATTTTCCTTCCCTCATGGAGCAGCTCTGCTCTGGAGCCAGGCTGGGAGAGTTGGGGTGTTCAGCCTGGAGAAGAGAAGGCTCCAGGGAGACCTTAGAGCAGCTTCCAGTGCCTGAAGGGGCTCCAGGAAAGCTGGGGAGGGGCTTTTCATCAGAGAGGGTAGTGATAGGACAACGAGTAATGATTTTAACCTGAAAGAGGGGAGATTTAGGTTAGATATTTTTAAGAAATTCTTAAGTATGAGGTTGGTGAGACCCTGGCCCAGGTTGCCCAGAGAGGCTGTGGCTGCCCCATCCCTGGCAGTGTTGAAGGGCAGGTTGGATGAGGTTTTGTGCAACCTGGTCTGGTGGGAGGTGTCCCTGCTCATGGCAGGGGGGTTGGAACTAGATGATCTTTAAGATCCCTCCCAACCTTAACAATTCTATGATTCTATAACTTCTGAACCTAGACAGATTGTGTGATGATGGATTTAATAAACAAGTGTCTTTGGGAAGCAGACAGCCCCTAGCAGGACATCTGTCTACACCAGTGTCTCAAAATTATATTTGTTTAAATATTTTACTTTGCATCTTAGTGGCTTTCCAGTGCCTGAAGGGGCTCCAGGAAAGCTGGGGAGGGACTTGGGACAAGGGCAGGGAGTGAGGAGGTGAGAGCAGGGAGGCAGCAGCACTGGTTTGGAGAGAGTCAGCAGAGGAAATTGCCATATATTTGTATTTTACAGAGGTGTTACTGCTGAGGACAAGACTGATCTCAGTGATGCTAGATCATTTGAAATGAGCTGCTTAGAAAATTTTAAATTCCTGAGGCAATGTGTACCAAAAAACCTGCATATTTATATTTAACTTGATGTATGTTTGCAGTTGAAGCCTCACTGTAAATAACCAAAGCCAAACTGTGAGTGTTTAGGGGGGAATTGCCCTTATTTATTGGTTTAATCATTGTCGGGCTATTTTTAAAGCTGTAAAGCTGGGATAGTTCACAGGAGCAGTGTGAGAATGTGCTTTTGTGCATTATTTGGGGGAATACTGTGTAGAAAAGCCTGAAATGAAGAAATGTAACCATTCAGGCTTCTCTGTAGTAATTTGCAGTGTTTGCAGAGCTGATTCTGTGTGTTACAGAGGGACACGAGCAGATTTTTTCCTGCCATACTCAAGTGATTCACATGGTACAAGTCACTGCAGACAGCAGCTTTGAAGTCTGCCACAGCCCAACTGCAGGACACACCAGGGAAAAAAAAAGTATGAGGTAGATTTGAATTATGTAGTTACCAAACAGGGAGTGTTGGTGGTGAGAAGCTCAACAGGAGCCAGCACTGTGTGCTGGAGCCCAGAAACCAACTGTGTCCTGGGCTGTGTCACCAGCAGCGTGACCAGCTGGGCCAGGGAGGGGCTTGTCCCCTTTGCTCTGCTCTGCTGAGACCCCTCCTGGAGCACTGTACAGTTCTGGAGCCCCCAACACAGGGAGGACATGGAGCTGTTGGAGAGAGACCAGGGGAGTTCATGGAAGCAATGAGAGGGCTGAAGCAGCTCTGCTCTAGAGACATGCTGGGAGAGTTGGGGTGTTCAGCCTGGAGAAGAGAAGGCTCCAAGGAGACCTTAGAGCACCTTCCAGTGCCTGGAGGGGCTCCAGGAAAGCTGGGGAGGGACTCTGGACAAGGGGGAATGACTTTAAACTTGAAGAGGGGAGATTTACATTGGAAATCAGGAGGAAATTCTTCATTCTGAGGGTGGTGAGAGCCTGGCCCAGGTTGCCCAGGGAAGCTGTGGCTGCCCCATCCCTGGCAGTGTTGAAGGGCAGGTTGGATGGGGCTTGGAGCAACCTGGGCTGGTGGGAGGTGTCCCTGCCCATGCAGGGGAGTTAGATCTAGATGATCTTTAAGATCCCTTCCAACCCAAGCCATTCCATGATTTGATGAGTCAGAATGAAAAGCCACATCGTTGCTGGCACCAGCTGCTCTTGGGAACCAGGTGATGGTTTATGCTGCTCAGATTTCTTGACCTGCATCCAATGCCAAAACTCCTGCCATCCAGGCCAGTCACACAGTGTTTCCACTTTCTGTTAGGCTCTAGGAGCAGCCTCAAGGGCTGGTGCATCGATACAGCCCATCTCATGTGCCCTGTTGTGGTTTTCCTCAAGGAAAATAATGCAGTGGCTGGAAGGAAAATTGAGTCTGGTTGTTAAAAATGGGGATGGGAAGGAAACAGCCATGGGATGATCTTGCCAACAGCTCTTGTGGTGCTCTCTCCTGTATGTTGCTCCAGGGGCAGCTCAGCTGCTGTTTGTGTCATAGAGCTTATAAATGTAGGGAGAGGACACCTGGGTATGAAGTACACTGAGTGTTACTCTTAGTGCCCTCCTGGTGTGGCTTTAATCAATATTTAGCATTTAACTGAGTCAGTGAATGTCCTGGTAAAAGACCCACGTTGTGCAAAAATGGGTTAACATGCAGAGAAATGTGGGTCGTTTTCTTTGGGTGGTGATTTGGGGCAGAGCTGGATCCTCTAACAGCTTTATCCTATTTCCCTTCACTGATATTTTACATTTCAACAAAAAATGTTTTAAAATCTTCTTGAAAGTCCATGCAGTGACACTTCCTGTAGGGTCTTAACTGGGTCTTCTCCATTCGCGAGTGCAGTGATGTGAACGCTCCAAGAAGATACAAACCACTACAACAAGGTATCATATAGGGGTTTTTTTTCCATGCAAGAATCCCATGGCTTTGTGTGGCCACGCCGGGACAGGGACCTCTGGGGTTGCTCTGGAATAGCCCAAGGCTGCCTGTGGCCCCAGCACACTTTGTGTGTATAGAATCACAGTCACAGAATGCCAGGTTGGAAGGGACCCCAAGCATCATCTGGTCCAACCTTTCCAGGTAATCATCCAGTTGAAATGAGGTGGCCCAGCACCTGTCAGGCTGAGTCTTGCACCTGTCCCATGTGGGGGAATCCACCACTTCCCTTGGGAGATTATTCCAGTTTCCAACTGTTATGGTGAAAAATTTTCTCCTAGAGTTCAGTGGGAATCTTCCCAGGAGCAACTTGCAGCCATCACCCTTTTTCTTCTCCATCTTCCTTCCATCTTTTCCTTCTCCTTGTAAGAAGGGAGTCTCCACCTTCTTGGTAGCCACCCTTTATGGAGTGGCACATGACAACGTGTTGTTACACAATGTTTTGCTCACTCCGTCATTTTCCTCCCAAAGAGATGAAAGCTTTTTGCTGGCAATTCAGCAGAGTTCCAGCTCACCCGGCCAGGAGTGAGGTCACTGCACTGGTGTCACTGGGAAGGAACTGGAAGCCTGAAGGTTTTTATCTCCCAAGGTCACGGCGATAGTGATGGTGATAGAGCAGCAGCTCCTGAGTCACAGTCATGTGCTGGAGCTGTGGGACCATTTCTCCTCCTCATGTGGAACTTCAGGAAATACAGACCCAGCCAAGCTTCTCACTCATGAGAGGATTCAAGAAACCACCATAGGGCTTCACCCCTTCGTACTCCAAACCCATCCACGCTGCCAGAGTCAGAAAGCTCAGCAAGTGCCACCTTTCAGCCTGGGGACTGGAGAGTTCTGTTCCCAAAAGAAGAGGAACATTCCCAGTGGCTGGGGGAGGCAGCAGGCTGCGTGACTCAGCTCTTCCTCAACCTGCTGTGTGTGTGTGCTCTGCCTGTTTATTCCCAGCACAGTCAGTGCCGAGGGAGTCATGTTACACAGCAGGCTCAGTGTTTATTAACCAGCTTGGGAACTGATCTAAGAATAACTTTTTTCATTTGTTTTCTTGGTAGTGATGGGCTTTTTTTGGTTGGTTGGTTTGGTTTTTTTTTGCTCAGCACACTCAGCAGCCCAAGGTGGAAACTGCACAGAAAAAGGGTTTTCCCCAGCAAGTTGTGAGAATACAGAAACACACAAGTGTTTTCCCCTTCCCCCATGCATGGCCCTGCCTGAAATACAAAGTCACTAAGATGAAAGCTTGAAGGGAAGCAAATTGCTCTGCCTCAAAATTGGAGCAGCTCAGCAGCCATCCCTTCTGTTCCAGCTCCGGGTGCTGCAGCTCTTTGAGCTTTGGGGATTTTGGTGCCAGGGTTTAGATGCTTCTGAATCAAAATTTTTCTACAGAGTGATATTTCTTCCCTGCTTTCCTCTCTGTGGTAGTTTATTTAGGGAATTTTTGGAGCATTTCCTTGCTGATCTCTTCATTTACTCACCTCATCCTCTGCATTTCAGCCACGGTGCATAAAAGCCTCATATTTCCAGCGTGCCTGCATGTGACTGAATTACTTTGTGTACCTATTTAGGTGCTTGGCACAGAAAAGAGTCCTTTTGACAGATGAATAGATGCCATACCTTTAATCACCTGACTTGTTTGAAAAGTGCTGTAATTTATTCTGTTGGGTGTTTTGGTTCAGCTGTTGTGTACTTATTTGTGAACTTAGTACCTGCAGAAATCCATCAAGCTCTTTTTTCCCCTCCACTCCCCATTATGTTTTTAACACAAGTACCAGTTAGGTCACACCTCCCTCCGCTTTGAAGCATTTGTTATTGTGTATTAGTTAGGAGATGTGTTTCTTGAGGTGGTATTTGTTGTCTTCAGTGGGATTTGTAGTGCCTCCTTCCTCAAGGCTGCAGTTGTGAGTAGTCTGGGTGAGAAGCAGCACTGGTTGTCCACAGTTACCTTGTTTTGGTGACAGCAGAACCCCTTCAGTGGCTGCCATTTAAGTCTCCATGTGCTTTTTTTCTTTTCTTTATAATGTAGTGCTGTACTTCCTCTGATAGGGTTTAAATACTAAAGCAAATTTAACACTAGTTTGTTTTGTCTTGCATTTGCCTCTCAGCCCTATTCGTGTCAGAAATTACATCTGTTACCAAGGAGGTGCCTGACTTTGGTCTTTCAACATGTCTGCTGTACAGCCTTCCTGCTAAAACTCATTGTTTTTTGGACTTGGTGATAGCTGCTCTTCCTTCCTTTCCAGTTTACTTTTGTTTGGGTGATGGAAAGAAAACTCAGGCTGTTTTGGCCATGGATACTTTGGGGGTAGCGTGGAGGTTCTATCTGACTTTCTCCATGTTAAGCCTGAAGAGAAGGCATTTCATGAGCATGAGGAAGGGGGAGAACAGCAGATTGAAACAGCAGCAATTGACAGAACAGTAGAAACTGAAACGGTTTGGGGTGAGGTTTCTTCTCTGGAGAGACAGAGCTGGAGGCACAAGGAGCTGGTGGCCAACTGGTCCCTGTACCTGTGATTGTTGGTGATCTTTCCTCACACAGTCACAGCCCCGGTGCGCTCGCTGCTGCTGAGAAGGAGCAGCAAGGACCTTTGCAAGGCATGGAGTGACACAGAAACCCTCTGATCCCCCATGGAGATGGGGGGGATCTCATAAACAGAGTCACAGAATTGTCAGGGTTGGAAGGGACCTCCAGAGATCATCTAGTCCAACCCCCTGTTAAATCAGGATTGCCCAGAGCAATCCCACAGGGCTGCATCCCGGGGGGCTTGAACATCTCCAGAGAAGGGGACTCCACAATTTCCCTGGGCAGCTTTTCCAGGTGCTCTGTCACTCTTATGGGAAAGAAGTTGTTTTTTTTTCTCATATTTAAATGGAATTTCCTACATTCCAGCTTGTGCCTATTGCCCTTTGTCCTGTCACTGCAACCTACTGAAAAGAGCCTGGCTCCATCCTCCCTGCACTGACCTTAGATACTTGTAGGGATTAATAAGGTCTCCCCTCAGCCTTCTCCTCTCCAGGCTGAACAGTCCCAGCTCTCTCAGCCTTTCCTTGTAAGAGAGATGCTCCAATCCTCCAGTCATCTTTGTTGCCCTCCCTTGGACTCTCTCCAATATCTACAGGGGGTGTCAGGAGGGTGGGGCCAGACTCTTCTCAGGGGTATCCAGTGACAGGGCAAGGGGCAATGGGCACAAATTGGAGCACAGGAGGGTCAAGTTAAACATAAGGAGGAACTTCTTGACTGTGAGGGTGACACAGCCCTGGGACAGGCTGCCCAGGGAGGCTGTGGAGTCTCCATCCCTGGAGACATTCCAACCCCACCTGGATGTGTTCCTGTGGGATCTGCTCTAGGTGATCTGCTCTGGCAAGGGGTTGGACTGGATGATCTCCAGAGGTCCCTTCCAACCCTGATGACTGTGTGTGAAGCCTAAATCTTGTGTTGGGCAGAGATCACAGGTGCAGAAGGTCAGCAGCCAGATACTACAAATGCAGGACACCTTCTGTGGGTTGTTGGATTAAATGATACCAGAGTCTCCCTACATCTCGTTAGCGCTTAATTACTTTACTCTGAGCTACTATCCCTCATTGCTGAAGTGTCATTACTGCTGTGAGATGTGGAACATACTGTTTATTACACAGCAGTGACATGAACAGCTCAAGCAGGATCACACTTGTCAAATAAAAGGGGAAAATATTTGATGCTGCATCTGACATCTCAAAAAATTAGAAGAGTTCTTGCGAATTAGTCGTTGATGTGAATTAGAGGTTTTGCCAGTGGTAAGAAGGGAGGGAAGAGCTGGTTGGAGAGGATTAGATCAAATGAGCTTCTGGAGAGGAGGAGCAGTGGAAAGCCTGCCCAGGGTTGCTGTTTCCATAGCAGGAGCTGATCAAAGCATTTAGTTGCTCTTGAACCAGACTCTTTGCTGCTGTGTTGATATCAAGTACTACAGAGCAACATCCTCCAGCTGAATGTTCTACCAAGTGTGCTTTGGCATCCTCAGTTACAGCAAAGATGATGTGATCTGCTTGAAGACATGTTTGTCATCTCTTTGACCCAGTCAGGTAGAAAATAACAGAATATCTTGCCTTCCTTGGAGGTAGGAATGCTGTCCTCAAGGGTCTGTGTGTTCATGTTTAGGTTGTGCTACTTAGTGATCACTTTGGGTGTGATTCCAAAGAACGACCAGGAGGTACTGCAGCAGTACATGTTGTATTTGGACTATTTTTGAGCTGTGCTCAACCCTCTCATCCCTTCTGCCATGGTTTGAGTTTGTTTTGGTTTCTTTTGGTTTTTTGAGACTGGAAAATTCGTTGGTCAGGTTGCTTCTAAACTATATTTTCATCTACCTGGTGTTACATTTAAATCAGCAGGAGATTAAGCAAGGAATTTGTGTCTAGGAATGAAAAAGAAGACAAAAAGAATAGCACAGAGAGCTCAGCTGACTCTGAGATGCTTTGCAAGGCACAGGACACTGGTTAGTGTGTACTGGGCACTCAGTGGTACATCATAGAATCACAGACTGGTTTGGGTTGGGAGGGACCTTAAAGATCATCTAGTCCCAACCCCCTGCATGGGCAGGGACACCTCCCACCAGCCCAGGTTGCTCCAAGCCCCATCCAACCTGCCCTTCAACACTGCCAGGGATGGGGCAGCCACAGCTTCTCTGGGCAACCTGGGCCAGGGTCTCACCACCCTCACACTGAAGAATTTCCTCCTCATGTCCAACCTAAATCTCCTCTCTTCCAGTTTTAATCCATTCCTCTTCATCCCATTCCTCCCTGCCCTTGTCCCAAGTCCTTCCCCAGCTTTCCTGGAGCCCCTTCAGGTGCTGGAAGGAGGAATAGCCAAGGAGCTGGGAAGTGGCTTGGGATGGAGTCATGCAGGAGGTCCAGGACAGCATGTAGACTTGGGGCTCATTCCTCTTGGAAGCAAAGGTCCTTGCAGCCTGGTGGCTGCTTTTTGTGCCACTACAAGAAGAAACTTCCTTGGCTTTTTTTTTTTAATAAGTAAGTTACAGTTTTTTTGTTCAAAAAAAGGAAAAAGGTGCTCTGAAAAGTTATTCCTAAATGTCTTGTTAAAATGCCTCATGGGCATAACCCCCCAGCTTGTGTTTAGTGGTGCTCTGGGCAGATAGCACAGGGGAGAGCAGCTGGTGGAGTAAATTGTTACAGCTCAAGGAGATCAGTGGAACTGTGAAAACCTGACACCCCCATGGTCCTGCCTTTGATCTGGGACAATTTGGGGCCTTTGCATTGTGCTGCAAACACTTTGAGGCAGCAGTGGCTTGTGTGAGATGTGTTTGGTTTTCTTTCTTGTCATTTGTCTGGTGTTGGAGGATTTACTGGTAATCCCTGCAGTTCCATCTTGCCTTGGAAACAGATTCTGGGGATGCTTTTGGAAAGGACACGGATGGGGTGGTCAGACACCCCAGGGTTTGGTGGTGGGGTGTTGCACTGATGTGCATCTTTGCTGTTTTTCTGCTGTGGCACTTGCAGAGCTTAGGGTATTGTAGATAAATGGGTTGGGTCCTTGATGGAGATGACCCTCAGGTTGTGGCAGGGGAGGTTTAGACTGAAATTTAGAAGAAACTTCTTCACTGAAAGGGTTATGAAACACTGACACAGGCTGCCCAGGGTGGTGGTTGAATCACCATCCCTGGAGGTATTTAAGAGCCATGTAGATGAGGTCCTGACTGGCATGAGTTACCACCAGCCTTGGTACAGTTGGGTTAATGGTTGGTAGACTTAGGTTATGGTTGGACTCAGTGATCTTAAAGGTCTTTTCCAACCAGAAGGATTCTGTGATTGTGTGACCTTCTTCAGTCACCTCTGTCACCCTTATCTCAATGTTAATCAGCAATCTATCTGATAACATGGTCAGTTCCAATCCTTTGGGATGAATCACTTGATACACTCATTTTTTTATTTCCTTTTCTTGTTCCCTGGCAGGCTCCTTACCCCTCAGGACAGAATGCAGCTCCAACCACGTTGGTGTACCCTCAAGCCCCTCAGACAATGAACACCCAGCCTCAGACCCGCTCGCCGGTAAGGGCGCCCTCCTTTGCCTTCTGCTCTTTCTTCCTCATTTCTGTGTTTCTCTGTCTCTGTGTGTTTGTGTCAGTAGCACTTGGCCTGGAAGAGCATTTTTTACTGAACTGGAAGCACATTCCAAATGGCAAATCCTGGTTGAATTTTTCGGCCATTGTCCTGGCAAGATTATTTTCCTTTTCAAGTGACTTACCAGAAGAGAAGCAGTGCAGGGATTCTCACCTATGTTCAAATAACACCATTTATTTTTAGCATAGTTGCTTTCAGGTTCACTTCATTTTAGAGTTTAGATTCATTACCAGAATCTTCCTCTTTTTTTTTTTTTCTTTTTTTTTTCTTTAAGGAAGTGGTTGTTAAAGTGATAGATCAGAGATCAGTAAAGGAAAGTGATTCTCTGCAGCAACACTCAGTCTCCAGTGGCCTCTGGGCACTGCTTCTGAATCAGTGCCACAGTTCTAACCATTTACTGCCTTGCACCCTGGACGTGCTCACACATTTCGTGGAGAACTTCTTTGTACCCAGATCTTTTTGTGGTTAAGCCCCTTTTTCATCCAATTTTAGGTTTGATTGTCCTCTATAATCTGTTTTGGGGTTGTTTTTTGTGTGTGCATACTGTAATACTGCTCTGCTAATGTAGGACTTTGGTTTCCCCAAACCAGGCTCTTTTTGGGCAATCAATGCTCGTAGCCCAGGTGCACATGATGCCTGGAAGACCCTACCAGGGCATCTGGAGGTCATGATAGCTTGCTGTCACCATGTCTCAAGCCTCAGTTAGCCAAGGGAGCAGCATTCTCTGCACCTCTTGCAGTTCCACATCTGCATGGTAAAGCTTTCAGGTTACCTATGAACCTGCCAATTTTTGGGGAAGCTGAACACTGCTGAAGTGGAGTAACCCAAAGCCTCAGACAGACATCTTCTGTTTGTCCACATGACAGGCACATAGACACAGGGCAAGCTTCCCCCACATGCAGCCACATCAAAGCACTTGGCCCTGCTTCTGGAGGTTCCTCCTCCAGGGGTTTCACAGGAGGGGTAGTTCTGAGGCCCTTTGATGGACTAGATAATTAATACCAGTTTTGATGAAGTTCCTGTGGTGTGGACAGCTGTGAATTGCCCAGGGAAGCTGTGGCTGCCCCATCCCTGGCAGTGTTGAAGGGCAGGTTGGATGGGGCTTGGAGCAACCTGGGCTGGTGGGAGGCGTCCCTGCCCATGCAGGGGGTTGGATCTGGATGATCTTTAAGGTCCCTTCCAACCCAAACCATTCCATGATTCTAAAAATTTGCAACCAGATCCCCCTTCCCACCTCCTTAATCCCTCTTCTGGTCAGGACACTGCTGGTGTAAAAACCCCTTTTACTTCAGTAAGTATAATCATCATCTTGATCTCTTAATTATTGAAAAACACAAAGAAGTTGAGATGGTTAGAAGTGGAGCAAAAACCTGACTGAAGAGCTGCATCTCTAAACCAGTTTCTTTGACAGCCCAGCAGAGCAGTGCCAATACATTGCACAGACAACTGGAAGAGGAGGAAGGTTTTGGAACAGAGTCCGGTTTACAGGTCCCTGGCTGGAAGAGGCTGGATAAAATACTGCATTGTAAGCAATATAACAAACTGTACTCCTTCTTGCAGGCAATTGTGCCCATGGCACTGTTTTGATTTCTTCCTTAATTTCTGTATGATTTCCTTTTTCTTTCTTTTTTTTTAAAATTTATTTTTTTATAACCACATCTTTATTTTTTGGAATGTGTTGGCTGATCTACAGCAATGCCCTGATTTTGCTTCTTTGCTACAAGCATGAGCTACCGTTGGCAGTTCACTGCCAGGTGAAGTGGGGACACCAGGGCTACAGCTGGGTCACAGTTGGGAAGGTCCCACCTGGTGTAGGACAGAGATTGGGGTGACTTTGGGCTTGTCGCTCAACACTTCCATCCTTCAGGGAATTTGGCCAGAAAATGCCAAAATTGTCAGGTTTTGACCCCGTTATTGAGGGAGATAGTGAGGAAGAGTTTGTCTGCAGTTGTCAGCCATTTTTCTGTTGTTTTTTTATCTCTCCTGTGTGCAGTTTGTGCCATCTGCTCTGCTGGCGACCGTTTCCACCCCATGACTAAAAGCTGCACCCATAACATCTCATTCCACCTCCCCACCCCAAAGCAAATGCAAGATTAGCCCGAGTCCTGAGCTACTCTTGCATTTTGTTCTGGGCTTGATTTACTTCATATATTTTTAATTTAATTATTATTTTTTAGTTTCTTTTTTTTTTACCATCCCTTTTGGTGGGGAGGGGAGGGTGAAGAGGGGACCAGGAAGGCAACAGGACGTCGTTACCATCCCTCAGTTTCCATCGCACGGTCCTAGGGGCTGTTGCTCTAATGAGATGGATCCTAATCCTGCTTCCTTGAACAGCTGGAGCTTCCTCCATCCTGTTCCTGCATCCAAGGGCCACTGGTATTGCACGGGGCAGGCTGTGCTGTTCCCTCCAGACCAGCTGCCTTCCTGTTTTCTCCCGGTAGCCTCGTAGCATCACCCCGATAGTGAGAATTCCCAAGTGCAGCTTCAGCCTCGGGAAAGACAACAAAACCAGAGTCATTCAGCACTGCTGAAAATTACCCCTTAGCTCTTGCCCTCTGAGCACCAGGAGGTTTTAACATAAACTGTCCAATCCTAGGAAGTCTTCCAGAAGAAAAACCCCGTGATCAGAGAGGCTGTTGGTGCCATCCAGCAGTGGTTGTTTTCAGAGAGGCCTGCGGTGTGTCAGCTCAGCATCGGCAGGTAGACACCGTGTCCCACTGGCCCCAGAGCAGTCAGCAGGGCAATGAGGAGTGTGGGTGGCAGAGATGTTGGACCCAGGTTTCATAAAGAAATTTTCCTTTCTACCTACTCCCTTCATCAGACAGAGAAACAAAACCTCAAGATCTCTTTCAATCTGAGCCAGCAGTGACTACAGTTTGTTCTGTTGCTTACAGCTACTGATAGGAATCATCATCCTATCAACCTGAATTATTTGTATAAAATTAAAAATCACTAGCCAATGGTGACCAGTGCAAAATAGATCAGGGTATTTTTCCAGGAACTTCAAGGGTTTGTTTGATTTGATGTTTTTGTTGTGTTTTTTTTTTTCTTGTAACACACATGACTTTTCACCATGGAATGTACTTCAGCTTCTTGAGATAAAAGCTTCCAGCTCTTGTTGGAAACACAGCAAGAATGAATCTTTTCTGTGGAACAGTGATAAGAAAGGTACTTCAGGCCTGACATGAAGCAGCAGAAGGTTTTTGCACCCCATCATTCTCTTCTTTCCATTTAATTTTTCTCACTGGTGTGTAGCATGGAGTGTGTAGCCCTGCCGGAAAGGCTCCTGTCAGGCCTTCCAGGGTAAACTTTGCTCCCTTCTCTCTCTCAAACCCATTTGAACATGTTTTGAGGAGTTCTTCCCTTAGGAAAATAAGGATTGATTCGCCTCCTGAGACTCATCACTACAGGACCCATCCTTGGGAACCTGGGAGGATGCTGACACTCTTTGAGTGCTTCTGTCCTGCTGTTGATACCAACAGTGAAATTTTAGCTCATGAGTTTTACAAGATAATCACACTTTATTTTATTTAGGCTTAGGGAAAATATTCAAGGTTGGAAAAACTGTTATTTGGTGCATCAGTGCAGGACATTCTTTCTAAACTCTTGTGCTAGAAGTAGTCTGTGTGTGCATTTTTTCTCCTTTCTGAAGGTTTTGATGACTTTTCATTCAAATGTCACGAGATGAAGGTAGAAGGAATGTATAGACACTGGTAGGAGCAGACTACTTGAGAATCTGAAATACAGGGGATTAAATTGTTTATAAGGAGAAAATCAGCTGGACCAGTGAATATTTACACTTTGCTTCTCACTTTTGATGGCATTAAAATAGCTGGGAGGTAGGGCTGGAAGTGAACCCCAGGCTGCTTTTTCCCACTGGAAAAGCATCTTATCAGGAAAATTAAGAATTAGGAGCCAGTTTTGATCACTCTTCTCAGGCAGAAAGTAAACCCTGTTGAGTCCCCATGGTGTGGCTTAGCAGAGGGGACTGTACCATGGACCTCAAGTTACTAAACCATCACAACTAGCAACAGGTAGAGGCACATGGTGGGTAAAAAGCCACCACGGGATCTAGTTTCATTTGCTCCATTTAATTATTTGAGCTATTATCAGTAAATTTATCTGCTGCGGAGCTCTGCTGATTACACTGAGAATTAAGGGTTTAAAATACCTCACTGGGCTTCTGGAAGAGGATACCTTGTCATCTTTATTTCTCTTTTCCATTCCTTGCATTCATTTTTATTTCTATTTTAACAATCAGTTTCTTATTGGAAAAATGCTTTTAATGTTTACTGAGCTTGTGAAATTCTGGTTACTTTCCTCCGGATGTAACCCAAGTGGGTGGGAAGTGATTTAGTAACTTGAGCTGGGGGCTGGGAATTGGGACCTCCTGTTGTCCAGCCAAGCTCTGCTGCTGCTGCCTCCAGCACTGCGGGGCCATCCCGGCTTAGCCTGTCCCCTTGCCTGTCAGATGGGGTGACAAATCCAAGGAATTAAGGAGAGTTGTGGGGTCAAAAGAAGAAGCTGGAAACGAAATTGGGTATTGCTGGTGTTTGCCTTGCAGGGGGTTTCCTCTCCAGCAGGACACTGGCTGTGCCTCCCTGGCTCTGAGCTGCTGGCCAGCCCCGAGTCTCCATCCTCTGCTCCCACCAAATGTTTGGAAGCTCTGAGTCCAGCTGCTTCAGCCATTGCCCTCCACCTTAAACAGTTGAAAATCTTCACTGCTGCTTGTTTTTAAGTTGTTTTTTTGGTTTTGTTTTATTTTTTTTCCCCCAGGCAGGACAGAGAATGCCTGCATTCATACACTAGAGTGCCTCTAAAATAACCTGCAGCTTTGGCTGTTTATCCCCAGCTCCCGAGCAGCACACGAGCCCTGTAAGCGATGTTCCCTCCTGAGATCTCAGTACCTGTCTGTCACTGTCCTGCAGCAAAGCTTTTGACTGTTTTGTGGTTGTTTAGCTTTCTTTTTTCTTTCCTTTTTAATTTTCTTGTGGGTTTATTTTGCATAGAGTGTGACATTTTGGTTTCGTTGTGGTGTTTCTGACTCTTTGTGCCTTTCCTTTTGTGTTTGTTTCTCCCGCCTTTCCCCAGTTTGCAGCGGGGCCTCGACCTGCCCATCACCAGGTACAGTACCCTGCCCCTTCATTATCATCCTCAACTAATTGCCTGGGGGAGGTGGGTGGGTAGAGGTGGTTCACCCACTAACTCAGAACTCAGTCCTACCCCCTTAGTAGCTACAAGCACATGCATAACCCTGCTAACAAGCTGCCTGCAACACAGAGTAACACTTGTAGTTCCTAATCAGTGTCACTGCACTCATTAACCACCCCATTTACCACCCTTGCCCTAGGAAAGGAGAACCTGTAGAGATGGTTGCCAGGTATCTGAGATTTGCTTGCCTTTTCAAGTCAGTAGAAACTTCACAGTCTGTTTCCCAAACTAACTGGTGGATGAAGTTGCCTGAGCTGAAGATGTCAACAAGAACCAGGCGTCTGCATCCCTGAGAAAATCCAGCTTTTCCAACTCAGAGCAAGGCCAAGGACTCTTCACTTCACACATTCCTTGTGACACACCTGGACAGCTGTTAGCAGTGCATGGTGCACTGATGCATTGCCTAATGTTGGTTTTACTCATCCTTAGAAAGCCAAACATGTAGGAATCTATGTGGCATTCCTGTTGCATGAGTTGGACGTTGTAAGGAACCACTTACCTGAGAAGAATGAAAATGAGGAATAGGTCTGGCTCATGAAACTCAGGGGCAGCACTGACTAGGGTGGAAGAAATACTCAGAGGACTTCTTCAGCATCAAGACAGATGCACAGGTCCCTTCTGTCCTACTCAAGGTGTCCAAAGGTGTCTTTTCTATCAATTCCTACATTCATCTTTGACAAAACCCTTTTGGGGTTAAGCCTTTTGATTCTACTACTTATTTTGAGGAGACAGAGGTGTCACTGGGGGTGTTCAAGGCCAGGTTGGATGAGGCTTTGTGAGGTCTGGTCTTGTGGGAGGTGTCCCTGCTTATAGCAGGGCAGCTGGAACCTGATGATCTTTAAGGGCCCTTCCAACTTTAACCATTCCATGCTTCTATGATGGCAGGAAAAGAGGAGGGGAGGCATGGCCAGTGCAGGAAAGCTCTCCCAGATTCATTTGTTTCTGTGTCCTTCTCTTGGAATGGAAAGAACCAGTTTGTTTCCACCAAGTTAACAGGGAAAAAAATAAATCATCACATTAATTGTGAAGTCATTGAAGGTTTGTTTCAGGAGAAATATCTTGTTCTCCCTTTGTTCCTGTTAGTCTGAGCAGTTTAATCCTGTAGAGATGAGCACCTTTGGGAAAATCCTGCCTCAGGAGAGGAGGTAAAAGTGTGTTAAGTGGGCACAGACACCCCAAGAAGCAGGTTGTCTTGTCTCCACCTCAGCAGCAGGGAGGCAGGCATCCTGCCAGAGCGGGGCTGTGGGAAACTGTTCTTTTCTTCCCCACATAAGTCTAAACAAAAAGTATCCTGTCACAAAAGTATCCTGACAGCCGGTAGCCCCCCGGTACTGGCTCGCGACAAGGGCAAAAAAAAAAGGCTTAGAAAGTAGAATGAGGTATTTGCACTTGTTTGTTCACAGGCAAATGTCATGTGAGAGAGAGAGAAATTATTTCTGTGCATCTCAAGGGGTTGCATCAACAGGAGGTGGTGGAGGAAGGTTTGCAGGATGACTGGGCAACCCAGGATTAGTTTCTTGGTTAGATACTTTTTGTTCTTGACCTTAACTTGAGGTCTGTGTTTATATTAGGTGATACCAAAAATGCATCTCTGTTCAGCAACTTGTTAGCTCTCCCATAGGTCATTAGAAGCAGATGATGTCTTTCTTCAGTGTGAAACATTTGACGTTGTCATCAAGATTAGGAAGCTCACTGGAAGCAGGTTTGGGACCGTGAGTCTGGAGGCAGCACAGCCTTGGAGGAGACAATTTCAGCACCTGGTGGCTTTACTGGAATGACTGCCACCAATCTGTCAGGGTTTGATTTAAAACTTCCTTTTGGATCCAGTTCTGACCTTCCCTGCAGGTTAAAACTTCTGATTCCCAAGTTTTTATCTCTACATCTTTAGCTGCCCTGCAGTTACATTTTTGACTCTGTTAGATCTGAAAGCTGCTTGTAATTATCTGAGAGAAGCTGTCACTGTTAGAGAAACATTTCAGGCTTTATTCCCAGTTGTATCTGTCATGAGCTAGATCAGAACAGGCAGAGGGAAACCTGGGCAGCAGATGAAGCTGTTTGGTTTCTTTTAATCCAAAAATCTCTGCCCATGGTGTGGTTTTGGGATGGAAAGAGGGATTTTTGCCACCAACATGTGGCTGTTGAAGCAAATTCATCCCAAACTCCAGACTTAGACGATTCTTGAGACCAACTTAAATTATTATTCTCACTTGGGGATCCTTTAACATGCTGGAATAGTTAAATTGTGGCAGGCTTTGAATTTCTGTAACCTAAAAAAATACTAAATAGAAAATCAACCCTTATAGTGTTACTTGTTGCAACAAGAGAACCTGCTCCTCCAAGAAAGCAGCTGCAAGATGAGGTTTGCAACAATTCCTGTGTCAATCCCAGTGTGATTTTATCACCATATGCCTCATTGATTCTTTGTCTTTTTCAGTCAAATAATGGATTCTTTAATGTTATTTCCTGTAATGATTAGATCTTTAAAGTACTCAAATTAGCATGATTAAAGCACCTGAAGTTCACTGGCAACTTTATAAGCAATTTATTTTTCTGTTGGGGTTTCCTGGCCTGGAAGTTCCAAGCCAGTTGATGCTGTAGAAAATATAATCAAAGTCTATGTGAGAGAAAATATTAGAATGAGGTTTCAGGTGCTACATGAAGTAAATAGCTGCTAAAATCAAATTTAAATAGCTGCTGAAATCAAATGAAAGTAGCTGCAGTGGTTCTGATTAAATTGAAGCGTCTATCAATAATCCTTGTTTCCAGTAAGGCAGCTCCCTGAGAGCCCACCAAAAAGTCTGGGTTTGGAGGAGGAGGAAGAAAATGTGCCCTACAAAGTGTTTTGTGGCAGTATTTTTAAATATAATCAGCTTGTGAGTTTCTTGAGATGCTATAGTGGGCTCAGCTGCTGCCCTGCCTGGCTTGCTGCTCTGCTTCCTGCTGTGGGCACAGAGCAGCCTTCGTTTTTCTGTCCCCACTTTGTTGCTTCTGGTCCTCATGAAGCACCACTGAAAACAACATTTTTCTTCTAAGGTGAAGTGCAAAATGTAGAATAACCCTTCATTTAAGAAGTGACTTCAGGAGCGTTATGGGTTGATTTAAAATGGATGCTTGGAACAGGCCAGTGTGATTGTAAACAGAAATAAGAACAAGTATAAACTGTCATAGTTCCCTTTCTGACTTAAAATTGGATTTGAGGTTAGTTTACTGGTTCTGGCAGACTAATTTGTTTCGGGGTTGCTGGTTTCTTCCAGTTTTAACTTGGGGTTACTCAAGTTCTTTTGGGTACAGTTTATACAGCAGGGAGCTGGGTTGGGCTCAGTGCTGCTGCTGACAAGCCTGGTGATTTGGAGAGCTTGGGAACTGACTCCCTGAGCTGACTTCAAAACTGACCATTTTGTAGCTTTCTAGAATATTTTGAGTTAGAAAACCATCAGAAACAGCTGCCATAATAATTTCTGGGTCTTCATCCATAAGTGTGGAAAAGAGCTATCAGTTTTAAATCCCATGGTTGACCCAAAAAGGGGTTTCCCCTCCTGTTTTATCATTTAGTAAATAATAAAAGTGGGAAAGTCTGAGACGGGGGGAAACCAAGTCTTGTGTAGTGGCCCAAAGGCTGCTAGGAGGTTGGTGGTGGCCACTAGGGAAGTAAGATGTGGATCTGTGGACTTCCTGGTGCAGCTCCTGCTTCTGGCACCACATCTCGGGGCTGCATCTCCTCAGCCAAGCCCTGGTGCCTGTGCTGAGGTTTGGAAGGTGAATTCTAATGTCTCAACTTCTGTCTCCAAGCAAATGTGGTTCCTGCTGTATTGCCTGGGCAGACACCTCCTCCTCCTCCCTCTGCCAGGTCAGGGCCAGGTTCTTGGTTGGACCAAAAGGACTAAAGATTAATACCTGAGTTGTCTCAGGGTATGAGAAGCTTCACTGAAGCAGGAGCTTGGGTGCCATTTGATTGGATAGTGTTAGTGAGGACTTGTTCAACTTTTGCTGGTCAACAACCTTCTGCAGGGCTTTGTGGGCCCATCACAACTGCCAGCCTTGGTCCAGTCTGGCAAAAAGAGATGGGTGCCTGTTGTGTCTGATGGGTGCACGTTGGCTGAGGTTTGTTTTCAGTGCTCTTGCCATGATTTTATGTTTCAGTGAAGCTTTCAGAGTAGGCAGGGAGAGCTCCACAGGCCTTTCCCTGGGAGGGATGGCTTAGAAGTACACAGCAAATAGAAAATCAATTAAAATGCAGTGGTGGTTTATCAGGAGGAGGTTTGTGCTCTTTGACCATTGATTTTTCTAGATGACAGCCTCTTACCTGGCTGGCCTTCAGCAGCCTTTTGACACCAGGTCATGTTGGAAGAAAATTATGTAGGAGATAATGATCTAAGGGCTGGAGCAGCTCTGCTCTGGAGACAGGCTGGGCGAGTTGGGGTGTTTGACCTTGCAGGGCAAACTTTTTAGCAAATAGTGAAATATTTCTAAGAATGACTTAAAATCTTGCCAGTTTAGCTGTGGAGGGGCAGGAGCAGAGATAGAGGAAGGAAGGAGTTTGCCAGGGAGATGGTCGTTTAGAATAGTAGAACCCCCAGGCCTATCAGATGCACAGTGCTCTGATGGTCCCTGATTTCTGTGGGAATGTTAGTTTTACTTGCAGGAAGTGGAGTAGCTAAAAGTAGTTCCACCTTTGCTAGGGGGGGATCTCTGGTTGGCATCTCCAAAAGCTTCTCATGGTCTCGTTGCTTGGAATGAGGGATCTGCTTTTCTTCTCGCTGTGTCCGTCTTCCTCGGAGTCATGAAATCCTCCTCTTTTTTTCCTTCATCTCTGGATTTGAGTGACCTCTGTGGTGGTGTGGGCAGTTTTTGAGAGCTTGGGTTTTTTAACCTGGCGTTTCCTCAGTGGAACTTGTGCTTCTGCTGCAGAACACCTTAGCTCTACATGGTGGAGATCAATGCTTGATGGATGAGCAAGTTTGTGACCACCCCACCCGTGGTGGTGCACGGAGCAAGTGTTCCTTTCTCCTGCTCCTACAAGGAGGAGAGCTGGCTTGGGTTCCATGAAATGAAGTTGAATCACCATCCCTGGAGGGATTAAAAAAATGTGTAGATGTGGCACTTCAGGACATGCTCTCATGGGCATGATGGGGCTTTTCTTCTGGGTTAGCGGTTGGTCTTGGTGATCTCAGAGGTCTTTTTGAACCATGACAATTTGGTGACTCTGTGGTTCTCCAGCTTGTCACCCCAACATGTAACATCTGATCTTTCAGGCACAGCACTGAAGAGCTATCCATGAACAAAGAGTTTGTGTTCCTCTAAGTTTTTCCTCCTGGTTTCAGTGATGTTGTTAGGAGGTTTCCTGGGTGTAGCAGAAACTTGAGGAGCAGGATTCACACCTGTGGCTGCCACTGGGGCAGGACTCCCATCTCCAGCAGTGAGGGCTTTTCTGTGCTGCTCTGTGGATACAGCTGCTGTCAGTAGGGAGGCAGATCTTGCTTCAGGCTGCAGCCCATTCTCACTCTCCATAAATAAATAGTCGTGGTGGCCACTGATGTTTTTTTCTCCCACACCTCACCCTGGGGAGACTTCATGAAAGGGAGCCTACAGGAGAGCTGGGAAGGGACTTTGGACAAGGACAAGGAGTGAGAGAACAAGGGGGAACGGATTAAAACTGGAATAGGGGAGATTTTGGATGGACATGAGGAGGAAATTCTTCTCTGTGAGGGTGGTGAGAGCCTGGCCCAGGTTGCCCAGGGAAGCTGTGGCTGCCCCATCCCTGCAAGTGTTGAAGGGCAGGTTGGATGGGGCTTGGAGCAACCTGGTCTGGTGGGAGGTGTCCCTGCCCATGCAGGGGGTTGGAACTGGATGATCTTTAAGGTCCCTTCCAACCTCAACCATTCAATGATTCTGCTGTAACCTGCTGACAGGTCAGCAATAGTCACTATTCTGCAATTTGAAGTGAAAGAGGAAAGGACTTTTACACTTTTTGGTGTCTTTGACTGTGGAAAAGTTGCAGAGTCCAGTTATTCTCACCATAAATTCAGTGTGTGCCCTTGGTTCCTGCAATTCTTGGGTAGTTCCCCCACATCTGGACAGCCACATTGTTCGTGTTAATGTGGGAACATGGGAATGTGTTGCTCTTCCAGTGGTTTTTCCTGCACCCTCGCTACCAGATTTTTCCCTCCAAGCAGCTGCCTTCTGGTTCAGGTCCCACGTGTGCTGGTGCTGGTTCTTCATCCAGATTAACAGGGCTGGACCTAAAAAGCATTGTGCTCATCTTGGTGCTATCTGGATTCCTGTGGCAGGGAGTCAGCCATAGCTTTCCAGGAGAAATAATTTTCTATTGGGAACAACTCAGGTGTCCTAAAATCTTAAGCACCAGAATGACCATTTGATGTTAATTGTCATGTCAAGTGTAGAGGCATCACCACTTCCTTCCACCCTACCCAAAACACCAGGGCAGACAAGCCCAGCTCATTCCTTAGCGGTTACCACTCTCCTTTCTTCTCACCACCCATGATACAGTTACTCACAGACTATTCCCATTACTTCATCAGTCACCACTCTTCAATCTTACAGATTATGACCAAATTATTACAATTTAGTTTGCTTCCCAGTCATTCCTTATCCTCCCAGTCTTGGTGCAGAAGTGGAGACCAAATCCATTATTTCAGCCAGGCTTTCTGCTTTATCTGCTATCTGTAAAAGACCAGAAAGGAAAAATATTTGATGTTTAGCAAGAGAGTGAACAAAGTCTTTCTGTGGGATCATATTTCCTGCCATTAATCATGGTTTGGTTGGGTTGTTTTTTTTTTCTTAAACTTTCCTAGGAGAGTTTTTTCTGACCTTTGGGATCCCTTGGTACCAGCTCAGTGTCTTTTTTTGGCTGTTGCTGCAAGAGATGAATCCAAGCAGGACAGAGAGATGAGTTGTGTGCAGTTAGGGTGCATGTTATCTCCTGTTCCTTCTTACTGATCTGTAAGCTGTTCCATTGGCTTTCTTTCTGTTTCCTGCTGCTTTCTTGCCTCGTTATTGAAGGGAGGATTCAGGCCCATACAGGTAATTTTAACTCCTGGTTCTGCATGGCATAAGTGTCTCACCTCTGTCATTACTCTGTTAGTGAATGCCTTCATGTCTGATGCATCAATCTTACCAACTGAGTTTCAAGATTGCAAAGACTCCAGAGCAAGGTCTTCCAGTGCCATGAATGCTCCACACCCTGGGTGCTGATGCTTTTCCCAGCTCATAAGGGTCAAGCACGGAGCGTGTTCCAGTGGGTTGCTTGGTTTCCTGGACCTGGTCCATCTGCGTGGGGCATCACTTCATGCAAACATGGTAGAAGAGTTTGGTGCCACCTGGGAGAGGTTGCCACCTTTCTGAAAACCAAGGGCAAGAAAAGTCACCTGGCTGTATGTGCTCAAAGGATGGGCTTGAGATGCCTCTGGCCTTTGTAAAAATCTGCCTTTTTAGCTGTTCTGGAGGTTTGTTGGAACAGTTGCCTTCATCAGGTGCTCTGAACAACCTGGTCTAGTGGGAGGTGTCCCTGCCCACTCTGGGGGGTTGGTACTAAATGATTTTTAAGGTCCCTTCCAACCCAAATCATTCTATGATTCTATGATCTTTTCATTTACAAAGGTGGCTTTTTTGGCAGCCTACCCACCGTATAAAAATATGTATTTGACAAAAATCATTTTTCTAACATTAGCTCGGAAAGTTGGGCTGTCTTTCAGCTGTACCTACATTTGCAGGTACAAAGTAATAGTTCTTGGAATTTAAAGCTTCTTACCTTTTTCTCCTTGGTAAAACAGAAGGCTAGAAGATGATCTTGTTAATTACAGATAAACAGAAATGGTCCTGCAGTTTTCTGAATGCGTGGCAACCCTTTGAAAGTAGTGTTATATTATTGTCATGATGTTGCAGATGATCTTCTAGAAAAGTCTGACCAGTTCTTTGTTTTCTCTCCTCTCTCCTTCCTCTCTCCCTTCCCAACCCTAGTTTTTCCAGAGGCCTCAGATACAGCCTCCAAGAGCCACCATCCAGAACAGCAGCCCTTCCATCCGTCCTGGTGCGCAGACACCGACCGCGGTGTATCAAACCAACCAACACATCATGATGGTCAACCACCTGCCCATGCCCTACCCCATGCCTCAGGGCCCCCAGTACTGTATCCCACAGGTAACACATTCCCCAGGCAGCTCCAGAGCTCCCTCTGGATTTTCTCTAGATCTTCTGCAGAGTTGGGAGGGAGGGGAGATGAAGCAGGTACTCATGTGTTTAGCCTCTGTCCTTTCTCTGTATGAAGACTTTGTTCTTCTGTGCATGGAGGCAGAATGACTGTTCTAGTTTTGGAGGTCCCACTAAAAGACTAAGCTCTTGGTAATTTAAATGTATCTAAATTGACCTAATAGCTCTACAATTACCCTAAAAGTGTGGGTCTCAAAAACACAGTATGGCTGAAATCAGGGGAGTTATTTTCTGCTTCAGCTCTCATGTCCTCCCTGTCCGGGCAGTAGATGACAGCTTCCCTCTCATTTCTTTTGACAGTAATGTATGATTCTGTAGTACTTTAATAATCAGATCCCTGTTGATTGGGGGGGCTCAATTACAGGGTCTATATGCAACAAACAGCATGGAGTTGCCCATCTCCTTGTTAACTGGTGTTTGTTTTTCCCCTCCCAGTATCGTCACAGCGGCCCTCCGTACGTCGGGCCCCCGCAGCAGTATCCTGTTCAGCCACCAGGACCAGGACCTTTTTATCCAGGACCAGGTCCTGGAGAATTCCCCAATGCCTACGGTCAGTTCTGCTTGGAGTTTTCTTACAAAGTATTTTCTGGGTGTGTTTTTCTGTTGTCATGCTGAAGATTTATAACAGTGAACTGGATTAGTATTTGTTTGAACTTCAAATAGCTGCTCAGTTTGGTCGTGTCACTGCCCTGTTATTCACTCCTGAAAAGTTCACAAGATCAGAGTATTGTTGGTAGGAGTGCTGAAGGAAAGGCTGCAACTCACAGAGCTACCCCATATCACATGTGAACAAGAAGAGTGGCTCTTGGTTATTCCTTGCTTGATCATTATTATTTATTAAGGTACTGTAAATACATCTGGCAGCCCTGGTTGCCGTTGAGCTCTGCCCTGAGTGTGTTCACAGCAACACAGCAGCTCAGTTCCCTAGCCCTGCATTCCTTGTTCAGCATTTAGTGAGGGAGAAGAACAAGCCATGTGGTTTGGTTCACTTGTCATATGCTGCACAGGTCAAGTGGGTCCAGTCCAAGAGCTTGTAAGCCATGCACAGGCTGAAGTTTGCCCTTTTAATGGGCAGCTCCTGGTCTGGCCCTTTCTCAAGCCCAAGGGTTGGGAGTTCGCCCTGTCTGGTGTGTGCTGGGGTTGTTTGGCTGCATTCAGTGTATTTGATTGACTCCTCCAGGTACTGAGCTTCAAAGCAGTGCCTAAAATTTGAGAGGCTGCATGTGCAGTTCTGAGCATCCCTCCTGCCTGCATCTTACCAGGCCTGCACCCATCCAGGACTTCACAACTGCCTCTCACTTTGGTCCCAGTTTGCAGACCCTGTGTCCTTCAATGTCCCATGATACCTGTTCTCTTGGCATCTTTTCCATAGAAGTAATTAATCATAGAATCATGGAATGCTTTGGGTTGGAAGGGACCTTAAAGATCATCTACATCCAAGCCCCTGCATGGGCAGGGACACCTCCCAGCAGCCCAGGCTGCTCCAAGCCCCATCCAACCTGCCCTTCAACACTTGCAGGGATGGGGCAGCCACAGCTTCCCTGGGCAACCTGGGCCAGGCTCTCACCACCCTCACAGCCAAGAATTTCCTCCTCATGTCCAACCAAAATCTCCCCTCTTCCAGTTTAATCCATTCCCCTTGTCCTCTCCCCACAAGCCCTTGTCCCAAGTCCTTCTCCAGCTTTCCTGAAGCCCCTTCAGGCACTGGAAGGTACTCTAAGGTCTCCCTGGAGCCTTCTCTTCTCCAGGCTGAACAACCATCAGCATCCCATGACTCCTCTTCTCTTTGCAACCGTCTTTTCCGTAAAAGTAATTAATTAATTTCTTAGTCATTCCCAGTGTGCTGCCACGTACCACACACATCATACTCCCATCACAGTCCCTATAAGGTTTTCTGAGGGATCTCGATTTTGATATTTCAAGCACATCAGCTCCTGCAAGCTGAATTTGAATGGGTGCAGAATCAGGTATCTTACAGTCACTTTTAAACATTTTTTTATTTACCTTCTCTTGCTCATTTATGGGAACATTTGAAAATTCCCCTGAGATGATTCTAGTTGCCACCCTGTTGTATGCTTTTCTTACAGGGTTTTCACCTCCCCTTATCAAGCTTTGAGGTGTTTGGTTCAGGCTGATTGCTGCCTGCCCACACACATTCTGTGATCTCCTGGGGGCAGAGATACTCTCAGCTTTCCATGTGGCTTTAGCTGCTGCTATTTCTGAGTTAGAAGGGAATGATTTACCTTCCAGGAGGAACAATGACATCCCTGTGCCCTGGGCAGAATTACATGTTTGCTCTTCACAAATAGAGATCCCTCTGAAAAGCCCCAGTTGCTTCCCAACTTATAATTTTTAAAGGTCTGGCCTCTTTTTACTCCCCCCCATCTTTCTTTTTTTATGTATTTATTTGGTCTATATAAAGCTAGTGGAACTACTTTGAAAGGTTGCCATGAAGCCTTCAAAACTGACCATGCCATTTCTGAATAAAAGGAGAGAGAGCAGTTACAAGGCAGCTGGTTCCTGTTTGCTTATCCAAGAAAAAGAGAAGAAACACCAAAGTGGGTCTTTAAACCTGATCTCCTAAATGAGGAAATTACCCCATCTTCCTCATTTTTTTTTCCCTGCTTTTACAGTTTTGCTTTCTTACTTTCTTCTTGCTTAATGTCGTTGATCTGTCTTCACTTCTGTATTTTAGAAAAAAAATCCCTTCCAGTTCCTTTCCTGGAAGCTCCTGGTTGCTTGCACAGGGGCTTGTGATCTTTCAGCCCCACCTTGTTTTTAGGTGGAGCATCAGTGGGTGAAGCTGGAACCCTCAGTCACACAGAGCATTTTCCAGGTTTAGCCCAGGAAGAGGGACTGTGGATTTGCCTGTGCTCATCCAGCTTTCCCTCCTGTTGCTCTCTCCTTTATATAGAGCCTGAAGATGTCCCATCTGTCACCAGGCCCTGCTCCTGGCACTGGGGGACATGGCATTGATCATGCAGGGGGGGCTGATGCTGCTGGCAGGGCCAGGACTCAGGACTTTTTAGCCAGAGTGGCTGCTGGGCATCACAGTTATCACAGCTTGGCAGGCTGTAAAGGTGATAAGGGGAAATCCTGCTGGAGACAAAACTTGTGAAGAGGGACAGGACATAGTTTATTTTTTGAAACTGTCTCAATTTTACTATTTCTTATTCTGTTTTGTATCAAGTTTCCTTGCTATATGGGGAAAGGCCTTGAAGGGAGCAATGGAAAGGAGGGAGAAGAAAACTTGGGTGCCTCTGAACTGGAAGGGATCAAAAGGCAGTGTGCAGAGCAAAGAACACATCATCACACTGAGAAATGTGGTTGGCTTGTTGCCACAGAAGCTGTTTCCTCCCAGAAGCCACTCTTGCTTTTAGGGATTTGCTTCTCTTAAAGTCTTTTGCATAAAGGAAAAGCCCCTTCCTTGGGTTCCTCTACAGCTCACTCTGCAGGACTCACCTTACAGGCTATCTGAGTAGATCTGGTTTCTAGGAAACTAGAAATCAAGATAATGAACACACTGCAGGGCTCCCAGCCCTGCTCCTGTCCTCTCAAACTCCTGTTGTACACCTGGCCATCTTGGCCAAAGCATTAGTTTGAAGAATTTGAGGCTTCAACACTGCTTTTAAGGAGTGAGGCAGGAAGGGTCTGGCTTCCCAAGCCCTGGGGACGCTGACAAAGACTTTTATAGAATCACAGAACGATTGAGGTTGGATTGAGGAACCTTAAAGATTATCAGGTACCAACCCCTCTGCTATGAGCAGGGAAACCTACCACTAGATCAGGCTGCACAAGCCTCATCCAGCCTGCCCTTGAACACTTCCAGGGATGGGGCAGCCACAGCCTCCCTGGGCAACCATTCCAGTGCCTTCCTGCCCTCATGCTGAAGAACTTCTTCTTAATATCTCAATCTCCCCTCTTTCAGTACAAAACCATTCCTCCTTGTCTTCTCACTGCCCTCTCTGGTGAGAAGTCCCTCCCCAGCTTTCCTGGAGCCCCTTCAGGCACTGGAAGGTGCTTTAAGGTCTCCCTGGAGCCTTCTCTTCTCCAGGCCTTACACCCCCAGCTCTCTCAGCCTGAAGCTGCTCTACAGGTCTACTTTTGTTCTCTGAACCCAGGTCTGAAGTCACACTGCCTGCCATGAAGCTCAAAGTGACAAATTTATTGGGTCATTTAGGCCACCTGAACTGCAGCATCCCAGAGTGACTCCAGCAGGCTGAGCTCTCAGCAGCTGGGTGGCAGTGCCCTGATATGTTCTCCTCCCTCAGCACCTGCCTGCTGTGTCAGCAAGGGAAAGTTCTTGGTCTGAGCTTTTCCTTCCCAGTTTGACGAATCCATCCTTTGAAGTTACAAATGAGCTTGTGCTGGGCTGGGCTTCCTTGGTTGTCACTGTGTGCTTAAGATAGTCCTAATGTCTCATTTTGGTCACAGATTTTCATTCCCATGTAAAGGTTAGTTCAGTTTAAGAATAAATCAGGTTGCTCCAGCTGCAAGTGCAAGCAGGCAGGCCATCCAGCAGCTGTGCTGAGAAGGCCAAAAACCCAGCACCATCTCACAAATCCACCTGATCCACAGACAGAAGACAGCTCTGCTCTGCCACCTTTATCTACTGCTGGTACATTTTTAAAGCACTCAGTCCTTTTGGGGCAGTCTCATTCCATAAAGGAAAACATGATGGAACTATATTGGATATTAGGAATGTAACCAACAACGCAGCATCATTTTGCAATAATAACCATGATCAGGCTTTTTTGTTGCAGCATAAGAAGAACAAGGCTTGTAATTAAATTTTCTGGCTGTGCTTCAAAATGGGTTGCAGTCGACCTTGCAAATTCTTTGTAATGGTTTGGCTGAATTTCTTTACAAGGGCAAAAAAACCCCAACAATCCCAAGCAACAAAGACACCTGTTTGTCAATCAGAGGTGTCCAAGGATGGGCCACTTTTCAGGCCCTGGTGATTCCAGCCTCTCAGAAATGGATGTGTGTGATGGGGTTTTTTCTGTTCATGGAGGAAAGAAATTAAGGGCAAGGGAGCTGGGGAAGGGGCTGGAGCACAAGTCTGAGCAGCAGCAGCTGAGGGAGCTGGGGGTGTCCAGCCTGGAGACAAGGAGGTGAGGGGAGACCTGCTGGCTCTGCAGCTGCCTGAGAGGAGGTTGGAGCCAGGGGGGTCAGGCTCTGCTCCTAAGGAACAAGGGATTAGAACCAGAGGAAACGGCCTCAAGCTGCTCCAGGGAAAGTTTAGGCTGGATTTTAGGAACCATTTCTTCCCCAAAAGGGTTGTTAAGCCCTGGCCCAGGCTGCCCAGGGCAGGGGTGGAGTCCCCATCCCTGGAGGGGTTTCCAAGCTGTGTAGATATGGTTCTGAGGGACATTGGTTAGATCTGGACTTGGTAGAGTTACATTAATGGTTGGACTTGCTGATCTTAAAGGTCTTTTCCAACCAGAATAATTCTGTGACTCTGTGAAGCAGGGATTTAATTGCTTCTGTTATTGGAGCAGCAGCTTCTGTTTTAGTCACAGTGGGGAGGGAGCAACACACAGAGCAGAGACCAGCTGGATGTTGGAAGCTCTGGTTTTTGAAGGGAGAGTTGGCCAGGATTACCTCTCGTGCTTGGTTTTGTTCCATTAACAAATGAACTGAATTTTTCCCTCGTTTCTGTCTTCTCTTCTCCCAGGAACACCTTTCTACCCAAGTCAGCCAGTGTATCAGTCAGCACCCATCATAGTGCCTACGCAGCAGCAGCAGCCTCCACCAGCTAAGAGAGAGAAGAAAACGGTGAGTGCTCAACATTGACTGATAGATCCCTCCTGGGAATTGTCCTGCCCCTGAGGCTGAAGGAGAATTAATCATGATCTTAAGCTTAAAAGTGAGGTGGACTTTCACAGAGAGGCTGAACCTTGATTTTCACACCCAAGCCTAATTAAGCATGACACAAAGCTGGGGTGTTTGTCTTCTGTTCAGTTTTCTGTGGGGATTTTCAGCTCTGGGTTTGTGACTTGTCAGCCAGTTAAAAAGGAGAAGATTTTTGCCACTTTAGACATGAAGTCTTAAAGGCCAATGTCTGTTCAGTGGTGCCTGTGACAGGACGAGGGGAAATGGCACCAAGTGACAACACAGGAAGTTCCACCTCAACATGAAGAGAAACTTCTTTCCTGTGAGGGTGACAGAGCCCTGGGACAGGCTGCCCAGAGAGGCTGTGGAGTCTCCTTCTCTGGAGACTTTCAAGACCCATCTGGATGCCTTTCTGAGTGACCTGCCCTAGATTTGGTCCTGCTCTGGCAGGGGGGTTGGACTTGATGATCTCCAGGGGTCCCTTCCAACCCCTGTGATTCTATGATTCCATGAAAGCAGTAGCATCTCCCCAAGCCTGGGAACCTCATCTGCTTGTGCTGCTGCTCAGAGATTTCCCAAAGAGCCAGGTGGAAGTGAACAAACTCAGAGCAGTTTGGGAGAGTGTTGGGAATGGGTTCCCATTGACAGAAAAATAAATCATTCAATATTAGGCCGTGGAAAAGGTAGAAAAACGGTAAGTTGGGGTGTTTTTTTCCCCAGGTTTGAAAGAACCTGATCATAGGACATGATCAAAATAGGCAGAGGTTGGAGACAATATTCCTTCTCTTCATAATTCACTGGTCAGAATTTGAGACACAAAGATTAATAGAATATAAATCCATTTGCAGGTAGGGAATCCTAAAGACCAGCCAGGTGATTGTCACATTTAAACAGAAAAAATTAGAGGTGGACTTGGGCCTGTGAATGAAGAGTTGGTTCCAAATGAGTGAAAAGGAAATTGTCTCACTATGTATGTCAGTGGTTTGACAATGTTAGAAGAACTGGGGCGGGGGGAGGTGCTTGTACATGTCTCAAACAGCAGAATATTTCTATCTTTTGATTTTTAAAGGTGATTTGAGGTGATTCTTGGTGGAAACCAGAGGAGGTGAACAGTGTGTTGGCTGGGCTTTGAGAGAGGCCTTTTTTGTAGCTTCTGTTAGCAAAGGGTGACAACTCTTTTGCCACCCCTTCAGTCCTGAGGGTCCTTTTTCAGCACCCACACCAGGACCTGGCCAGACCACTGAGCCTTTTGAAAAGCAAAGATGATCAGAAGCACTCAGCTGTGGTGAAGACAGTTCCATGCCAGTGGAGCTAAGTTCTTGGAAGCAGAAAAGCAAAAGGGTTTTTAAAAGCCTGAGGTGTTTTGCTTTGGGTGTCCTGTTTCAGTTTGCTCATGGGTGTTGGACCTGAAGAGATGAGAGAAATTAAGAATTAGATCTGTAAGTGTCCACACCTGCATGCACCATTGGCTGAGTATTTGAGGACTACAAACTTCAGGGCAGGGAAGGCTTGTTTTAATGTCATTCATTGCTTGTCAGGAGAAGGAGAGGGTGGGAATTCCTGCCAGCTTTGAAGACCTTTTTGCTGTGGTTAATTAATACATTTTAGCAGAAAAAAAACACCCCACTAGCCTCTTCTTTTTACTCCATCAAAAATCAGAGAAGACCACATCTTGTCAGTATCCCAAGTGCTGCGTGTACATTCTTTTGTCTTCAGAACCCAAACTGTCAAGAAGGCCTCACAGTCAAGCTGGTAAATCCCACACCCTTCTGCAGATAATGGCTTTGCATGTGGCTGATGGAGAACAGCAGAGTGGGTTCCAGTGAGTCCCTGCCCTCAGAGGGATTCTGGCTCTGGGTTTGCTTGTAATTGTGCATCTTGAAGATGAAATACTCTGTCCAGATTAACCCAGACTGTCCCCAACAGACAGTGACACAGATTGGCTCAAGTTTCAGTTGAGGATTCAAATGAGTGTGTTCTCCACTGCTTCATTTTGGACAATATTTTCCCTTCCCATTTTGGGGCTCTGAAGAGACTTAAAACACTTGTTTCCTAAATGCTGATGAGTCTGATAAGACTTTACTTTGTTCTTCTGGTGGTTTCCTTGTTCTCCACTCAGGATTTTTTGTTTCCTTCTGGTTGTTGGGATGACTCTTCTCAGTGTGGAAGGGAAAAGACAAAAAGAGCTGCTTTGCTTTGCCCCTTCCCCAGCAGCTGGGTTGGCAAGGTCACTGGGTTTCCCAGCAGGGGCAGGATGGGTCTTCCATATTTTTTTCCCCTTGCACTTCCCACCAACTGGCAAGCTTAGCTCTGTAGCTAAACTGGCTGCTGAATGTTCTTAAGTTGCAGTAAGCTTCTTTTCCAGAAGATTCTGAATCTCAGGGTCATGCACTGGGCTTCTCATAGACCTGACTGGTGTGGCTGAGGAGTCTTTGGATTCAATTTGAGGTTGAGAAGAAGGGATGACAGACTGTGCAGATCAAGTTAGCCAAACAAACCATGTTCTGATGTTCCTGCAGGGAATCAGCCCCAATCCAGAGCATCAGCCCCAACCCAGAGCATCTCCTACCAGGTGTCATGGAATGCTTTCCTGTCCATGCTCCCCAAGGACCATGCAACAGGAAGACTTGTTTGAATTTTCTCCTTGTTCAATATCACAGATCAGAATCCGGGATCCAAACCAGGGGGGCAAGGATATAACAGAAGAAATCATGTCTGGAGGGGGCAGCAGGAACCCAACACCTCCCATTGTGAGACCCACCTCCACGCCTACTCCACCTCAGGTAAGGAAGTGGCCACGTAGTCTCCTCCTGGTGATGTCTGCTTTGCATTGCTGTTTGTTAGAGCCAATTCTTGTATCTTCCATCCACACCACCCATCACCTCAGACGCCTGAGTGGTCCTAAATTGTCTTGTGTTCTTCAAGGATTATTATTTTTCTGCAAGTTTGGTCATTTTTACTAGCCTGTAGCTTGTCCAATGTGGAACTCTAACCTTGAGCTCCCCATCCCTGAGTTTGGAGCAGCAGTTGTTTTTGGAGCTGGTCAAGATTTCTGGTGTTAAAGGAGGAGCTAATATATTGGGGAGAAATGTGATGTTTCCATTTGTGTCTTGTGCACATGAGGAAAGTCTGTGTGATGCATGTGATTGATTATGTATCTTCAACTACTTGAAGAGGGGGAAAAAACAGGAAGAAGGAAGATTCAGATGAGACATTAAGTGGAAATTCTTCACTGTGAGGCTGGTGAGACCCTGGCCCAGGTTGCCCAGGGAAGCTGTGGCTGCCCCATCCCTGGCAGTGTTGAAGGGCAGGTTGGATGGGGCTTGGAGCAACCTGGGCTGGTGGGAGGTGTCCTTGCCCATGCAGGGGGTTGGATCTAGATGATTTTAAGGTCCCTTCCAACCCAAACCCTTCCATGTTTCTCACTGCCTGGTGCAGTGAATCCTGGCTCACTTCAGCTTTCTGAAATCTATTTGAAGATACTACAATAAAGTCAAACAGGATGAAATAAATGTTTTTCAAGAGGAGGTTAACAAGCATGAATTTTTATCAGCTCTAATTTTTATGCAGAGCACAGCAGTGATGTCCAATCATCTACTCTAAGGTATGCAAATACTTCATTGTTTAATATCCAGGCTTCTTTTTGATTAGGTACTTGGAACCACTTTTGTTAATCACAGAAGAGCCCTGAAATAGAGCTCACCAGAAAAAGTTCATTAATGTAACATAACTGAAAATTGAAACCCACTTAAGCCAGGAAATTCAAAGTTCTTGTTGCAGCAGCATCTCTGATTCATTCCTTTGGAGCGAGTGTGGTACCTTGGATGAAATTAGATGATGCCTTAATCACCATGTTTGGTGGCTCCATTCCAGTCATGGTGGATGTTATAATTTTCAAGAGTCTAAAATCTGTAAACTTGAAATATTCAGCCATAACTTTACTTGAAACATGCCAGAGCTTTTTGTTCTCCTTCTCTCCAGCTGATAAAAGCTGTGAACAGTCCCTGGGAGCTTCATGTGAAAACACCTGCTGGTGGTTTAGGGCAGCTCCTGAGAGAAGTGCAAGGGGAGCAGCTTTTCTGTTGTCTTGTTCCCTTTGAACCAAACCCTGCAGATGGAGGACTTTGATGGGACTTCATCTAGCTCAGCACTCAAAATGTGAATGTGCCAACTCTAGGCTTGACAAGGCATCATCTCATGAAAGTGATGCCCAATCCATTGATATTTTAAGTCATGTTACAATAGTAATAAGTTTCAAACTTCTCTTTACCTGTAGATTTGGATTATTTTTACAGCTGACCCAAGGAAAATCCAAAACTTGGGTAACACAAACCCAAAGCACCTCTGAGCAGATGAAGTGCTTAATATCAAAAAATGCTGGGCTTATCCAAAACATGCTCCAAGTCCCCAAGACTGAAGCCATGGGTTTAGTCCATCCTGTGCTTTTTGTATCTCCTGCTTTGCAGTCAACATCCCTTACCAAAAAGTGCTTTTGGTGGAGTCTTCCCAGCACCTCCACAGTGGTTTGTTGGGTTTTTTTCATTGCTAAAATGCTTTAAAGTTCCTCCATAAGAGAAGCTGCCAGTAAGTGGAGAAGTTATTTATACATTGCTAGCAGGACACTATTTTCCACTCCATTTTTTTGCTGGGAAGATAAATAAAACCCAGGGCCACTATTGAATCTGGCTGCAGGATTTGCTCACCACTGACTTAGATCATCACCTTTTAAAGAGTAAGGAATGCTCTTATTTTCCTGGCAAACCTCTTCCAGTTACCTGTGAGTTTGTCACATTTTGTGTTTTCTGGGTCATGGTGGGATAAATGAACACAGAGGAACTCTAACATCAGAAATCATGAGAGCATGAGAGAGTGATTTTCCTAGAAAGTCTCTAAATGCTCCATTTTGAGGCCGAGAGCATGTGAGGGCCAATGTTTAAATACCATTTCTGTTGGTTTGTGTTCTTATTCCCAGAAAACAAATGTGGTATTTTCCCCATTTTGAAGCATCTTTCCTGACCCAAAGACCTTCCAGGCTTGTAGGTTTCTTGTCCACTCCTCTCGTTTCCTTCCTGTGATTCTTAGCCCATTCTCCTGGTTTTCCTCACTTTGGTCCAGTTATTTTTTCATCAAACTAATGATCTGCTGACAAAGCCTTCATGAAACCTGCTCCTTTGGCAACCTCTTGTTTTCTTTGGCTTCCTTCAGCATTGGCTGGAGGTGGGGATGCAATTCCTCACCCATCCGTCGTCCAGCCGATCCCACTGGGCTCGTTCCTGGAAGAGGAGCAATCCCAAAGAAAATTCCAACCCTTCCCCAGTTTATTTAGCTTCTTTGATATTTTCCAGCTATGTTTTTTCCACAGTCCCCCTTTACCTGAAATGGTGGCAAAAATAGTACAGTGAAGGTAACTCTTGAGTCCTCGCTGGAAAATCTGGAAATGGGAGAAAAAGAGAGTCCTGGGAAAAGAAGCAGGTTGCCAGAGAGTTTCTTTTTTCTTAGGGAAATGAGTTCTGCATGGATTTCTGATGTCCAAAGGAAGGAATTGCATACCCATGTCATTGGCTCTCTGCTTTCTTGTGGTTGCTAAAAAATCCCTTTTCCTGTGGTAGAGCTGGATGAGAGGTCGAGAACCCCTGACCCCAGGGAGGTTGTGGAGGCTCCTTCTCTGGAGATATTCCAAACCCACTTGGATGCAGCCCTGTGCAGTGTGCTCCAGGGGATCCTGCTTTAGTAGGACAGTTGGACTTGGATGATCTCTAGAGGTCCCTTCCAATTCTGACAGTTCCGTGATGCTGTGAGAGCAGCCACCTGCAAAAACCAGCCTGGCTTTCCACTGCAGAGTCTTACATTTAAATTTAGCCCCATTTTCTCCTTTGCATGGTCCCTGATGGGTGTTTAAGGGGTTTTGCAGTTGTGAATAGTTGACCTGCCCCATCTATGTTCACCTGAGAGTCCACAAGTGCTTTACCTCTGGCTTGGAGTTTGGTCTTGTTCCTTAATCTGACGCAAGTTCTTCCTCAAGTTCCAAGATAAAATACAGAGCATTTTTTTGTCTTTATCACGCCTTGATGAACACAAGTGCAGAGTTTCTCCCAATAATGATGGGGACATAATTAAACTATCTGGTCACTGCAGCAGGCCGCGACCTCTTCAATCATGAAGAGGTCATGATGTCATGACTTTTGGTTTCATTAGATAGAAAATCCCCAGCTCGCTCCATGTTGGTTGGGAACTGGATCCTCCTGCTCTCCTTTAGCTTGATACAAAATGGGTTTTATTCTCTTATTACCCAGCAAGTACCATTGTAAGTCTGTTTGTAGAAGGCACTGGATGTTTTTTTCATACAACTACACAGGTATAATAAACCAGCCTGGAGTACTTTCCTGCTGCAATAACAAGTATAAAGTGTGTGCACAGAATGCCACAGATGCACTGTTCACACCCATTCTCCCTATATAAAGATATTAAATATAAAGATGTGAAATATAAATAGATATATTAAAAGTAAATAACTATATCTAAAAATATCAAAGGTGTTTGAAATAACTGAGCAGTTAAGAATGGAGTCAAGTCCAGACAGCAGACTGAAACTAAGAGAGGTCCAGGCATCTTTTGGTGTTTATCTGACTTTTTGCAGACTGCAGAGGAGCATTTCAGCTGCTCTTGGAAGAAGCACCTGGAGAATCAAGTGTGTTAATAACTGTGCTCCCGTCTCTTTCTTGCTATTGTTTACAAGAATTGTCTCTTTTCCCCCTTTTCCTGCTGCCTTTTCCTCCCTCCCTTTTACCTTCTGAATCCAACCACTCTGTCTCTCTTTCCTCTTTCTTTCTCCTGCCTTTTCTTCTCCTTCTCTATCCCACCCCATTCTGGTTCCCCCACTTGTTTGTGCTCCATTTTGATAGTTTTTATGTTCCCGTGCTCATTATCACCCTTATTTGTACTTCAAACCCCAGCAGCTGCCCAGCCAGGTCCCTGAGCACAGCCCTGGGGTTTATGGGACCGTGGAGAACACCCACCTCGCTGCCAGCACCCCCGGCGCTGCGACCAGCAACCCGAAGCAAGGTCTGTTGATGGATATTTCCTCCCTGAATATTTTTAGTAATTATGGTTGGTTTCCCCCCCCTCCTTTCTTGTTTTAGTTTGAATATTTTTGGCATGGACACCAGCAGTCAGCACAAGTAGGAGGGGAGGGACTTCTCCTCCAGTGGAACATTTGAACAATGTGTTGCTAAGGGAGTTAATTGAGCTTTGTTGAGGTGAAACTGGTTAAAAATAGTTGTATTCAAGCTTTTACATCCTAAACGTTGTTTCCAAGCACGTAGAGGTGTGAACCACCACTCACCCATGTGTTGTCCTTCAGAGACGTGTGTTGTCAGGAAAATGCTCTTAGACTGAGAGGGCTCTGTGGGTGTGGATGGAGGTTGAAGAAAGGAAAAATGCATGTTGGGAAGTGGGGCCAGCATCCTGGCTTGTGTCAGCACTGGTGTGGCCAGCAGGAGGACCAGGGCAATGATCATCCACCTGTGCTGGGCACTGTTGAGGAGGCACCTCAAATCCTGGGGTCAGCTCTGGACCCCTCAGGACAAGAAGGACATGGAGGCGCTGGAGCATGTCCAGGGAAGGGGCTGGAGCACAAGTCTGAGCAGGAGCAGCTGAGGGAGCTGGGGGTGTCCAGCCTGGAGACAAGGACGTGAGGGGAGACCTGCTGGCTCTGCAGCTGCCTGAGGGGAGGTTGGGGGGGGTCGGGCTCTGCTCCCCAGGAACAAGGGATGGGACAAGAGGAAATGGCCTCAAGTTGATCCAGAGGAGGTTTAGATTGGATAAAAGAAGAAACTTCTTCCTGGCAAGGGTTGTCAAGCCCTGGCCCAGGCTGCCCAGGGCAGTGTTGAAGTCCACATCCCTGGAGGTGCTTCAGAGCAGTGTAGATGTGGTGCTGAGGGACATGGGTTAGTGGTGGGCTCATTAGAGCTGGGTTAATGGTTGGACTTGATCTTAAAGGTCTTTTCCGACCAGAATGATTCTGTGATTTGGACAAACAGCCATAGCAATGGCACAGAACCAGAGCAGAGCATCCCACGGCTCTTCCAAAGCTCCTGTGTCCTACAGGACATCAACAAGTTTAATTGGGGGGAAAAAAAAATGCCAGTGTGCAAAGGATCTCAACAAATTTTGCTGATTTGAGTAAAAATGGCACAGATGGAAAAAGTTTCTTGAAGAGCTTCCATTGTCTTCTCCTATCTGAGAATACACATTTGAAGGGGGATTTTTAGAAGGAGGGAGGATGGAGTGTGCCAAGTCTGTTCCCACACTGAAGTCTTGTAGCCACCTAAAAGCCATTAAAAAGCTGCAGCTAAAGATGTGTGTCCTGCTTTCATGTTCTGGGCTTGGGGTGGGAATGCAGAGCTGACACCACTGGTTACTTCCCGTTTATTCCCCATGTTGCAGCATTCCAGGTTTCTGCCCAGGCCCTTGTGTCCATCCTTCACTCCTGAGTTTGTCCTGCAAACTTTGAGCCTGCTGAGGTTGTGTTGGTTTTTTTCTGAAGTATCTGCTAGAGGCAGATAAAGCCCCAAAGAAGCACAGCTCCAGGAAAGAGGGAAAGAACCTTCCTCTGATGCTTCAGGTGTCACAGAACCAAACAGAAGCACTTGCTGGTGGAAGTGAAAGGAGTTATCCCTGGGGATAATTTGTATCAGATTCTAAAATGGACTGAAAATGTTACTCTTTTAGAGCCCTCTGGTAGGATGCAGGGTTTTCCCTCAGTGAAAACTTGTGCAGATATCTCTCTAGACTGCTGCAGTGTCTAGAAATGGTTGAAAAGGGACCTTTTGGAGACCATCTGGTCCCATCTCCCACTTGAAGCGGGACTGTGGCTTTTTCTGGATCTTTGTGCAAAGCTTAACATCTCTGTCACCTGCAGAGGTTGTAGGTAGGTTTAACATGTATTAGATGGACTGCTCAGCTCCAGCACAGCTGCTCCCCCAGGCCCATGTCTGCATCCCCCCCTCTGTCAGTGGCTTCTTGTCCCACTCACTGTCAGGGACATCTCTGAGCACGCCCAGTTGTGTGCACTGGGACAGCAGGTGACAGTGTTGTAGGCACCAAAATGCACCTGCTCTTTGGAGCAAGTTGGTGCTGAACCATCAAATCCAGCACTTGACATCCCTGTGTTTCTATCCTGGGTATGAAAACTTGTATTTACAGAACAAGCAGGTCTTCTCCTTCTTCCTTCTCTCTCTTTAACTTAGTCCTTCTTTTATGAAGAGGGAGAGTTGGGGTGTTCAGCCTGGAGAAGAGAAGGCTCCAGGGAGACCTTAGAGCACCTTCCAGTGCCTGAAGGGGCTCCAGGAAAGCTGGGGAGGGACTTGGGACAAGGGCAGGGAGGGATGGGATGAGGGGGAATGGATTAAAACTGGAGGAGGGGAGATTGAAGTTGGACATGAGGAGGAAATTCTTTGCTGTGAGGGTGGTGAGACCCTGGCCCAAGTTGCCCAGGGAAGCTGTGGCTGCCCCATCCCTGGCAGTGTTGAAGGGCAGGTTGGATGGGGCTTGGAGCAACCTGGGCTGGTGAGAGGTGTCCCTGCCCATGCAGGGGGTTGGAACTGGATGGTCTTTAAGATCCCTTCCAACCCAAACCATTTAATGATACAATATGAACTGTAAGTAAGTGATCTGTAATAAGCTACACAGGTCTGACCGATTTAAATAGAAATCAGGCCTGAACTGGGATTGGCCCCCAATGAGCTTGCCTGTGTTTATCTCTTTTTCCATCCCAGAATGATTCCAACATCCGTTGCAGTCCAAAAATTGCTGAGGAACACATTTATGTAAGCGTTGCAGGAAAGAGGGAGCCCTGAAATGACACCAGTAGCATTCGACTGTGGCCTCGGGGTGGGCAGAGCATCCCTGGTGTTGGTCACAGGGCAGGGAGAGTTAAAGGTGAAGGAACTTTAGACACCATGAAAAATGTTTCTTCTAGCTTCCCCCCAACTGACTCAAGGGGCACATCTTCCCAGAAATACATACCAGGGTGTCAAAAGAATTTTTCACTTTGTGCCTGATGTAGGACTTTGTGTGTTCCAAAATAGCAATAGTCATGGAGAAGCTGGCACAGCTTTCTGAAGTGTTTGTCAAACCAAATATTATCTCCTGCCTTAGGACCCCTTGGCCATGTTCATCCTGTGGGTCGGGTTCTCCCTTGTCTCCTTCACCTTGTGCCCTGGTTTTGGTCAGCTGAAATTTGGCCTGCTAATTTGGGAACAAACTGGAGCACAGGAGGTTCAAGTTAAACACAAGAATAAACTTCTTTTCTCTGAGGGTACCAGAGCCCTGGGACAGGCTGCCCAGAGTTGTGGAGTCTCCACCCCTGGAGATATTCCAAACCCCATCTGGACCTGTTCCTGTGCGATCTACTGTAGGGGATCCTGGACTAGATCATCTCCAGAGGTCCCTTCCAAACCCCACCACTCCGTGGCTCTGGTGGCATTCCAGGATGGTTTGGCAGCATTTGGCCCC
The DNA here is from genome assembly GCF_020740795.1 of Apus apus. Classification (NCBI taxonomy): domain Eukaryota; kingdom Metazoa; phylum Chordata; class Aves; order Apodiformes; family Apodidae; genus Apus; species Apus apus. The sequence goes on from NC_067301.1 coordinate 7,144,583, forward strand.
TTCCCGGGCTGGGAAACAGGAGCAGAGCACGTGGGCTGGACCAGCAGCCCTGGCCTCTGGTGTTGCTCCCTGCCAGGCCCTGCAGTCCCTGTTATTTCTGCATTGAAGTTGTCAAGAGAGGCTGAATTTAGGTTTGTGTTGTATTTTATATCCATGGTTGTTTCTTTTTTTAAAAGACAAGCACTTGGCAGCCAGCAGCTTCTGGCTTTCCAGGCTTCCAAGTTCATACATGGTTTGGAAGAATTCGGGGAATTGCTGCTATAAGTGAATCTGAAGGTAAAGAGGTAGCTTTGGTTCCTGTGGGTGCCCCTGGTGCTCATCTATCAGCTGGTCTGCAGGAGGTGAGAATGTTGCTGGAGATCTGAAGTGGAGCTGGTGGCAGAGTGAGAGACCTGGGCAGCAGGCCAGGCTGTTGCAGGAGTTGTGATGAGGGATAATTGTGCATGAAATCAGAGCTGTCCATGGCTGCTCAGCTTGTCCAGGTTTTGTGGGTTGGTTGGAGTACTATCTGAGTCACAGACTGCTGGGTTGGAAGGGACCTCAAGGATCATCTGGTCCAACCTTTCCAGGTAATCATCTAGTTGAAATGAGGTGGCCCAGCACCTGTCAGGCTGAGACTTCCACCTGTCCCATGTGGGGGAATCCACCTCTTCCCTTGGGAGATTGTTCCAGTGTCCAGCTGTTTTCATGGGGAAACATCTTCTACTGGAGTCCAATGGGAATCTTCCCAGGAGCAACTTGTACCCATCACCCCCTGGCTTTTCCTTCTCCTTGTAACAAGGGAGTCTCCATCTTCTTGGCAGCCACCCTTCATGGACTGGGTCATGGCAATAAGGTCTCCCCTGAACCTTCTCCTCTCCAGGCTGAACAAGCCCAGCTCTCTCAGCCTCTTCTCACATGGCAGGTCCTCCAATCCTCTGATCAGCCTCATGGCCCTTCTCTGGACCCTCTCCAGCCTGTCCAACATCCTTTTTGTAGAGCAGGGACCAAAACTGAACCCAGTGCTCCAGGTGGCATTATTTCATTTTTTTAAACCTCTTTCCAAGACCTGCAATGTAGAAGAAAGAGAATAACAAGGTTTCTGGAAAAGAGATGAATGTCAGACCCCAAAGTCTGTGAAAAGCTTCTTGTCCCTCAGCTCAGGACTTGGTAACATCTGCTCCAGGACCTGCCTGGGAGGCCAGTGTCGGAACCGCCTCGGGAGTCAGGACAAAAGATGGAAAACTGGCACCAAGCCCAGCAATTATTTTCAGATAAACACCACGAAGCAGAAAACAATTCCCATATCCAGTAAAATCTTCCCCTTCCACTGTTCTGGGCAGTCCTTACCACCGTGACCACCCAGCTCCCTCTCTGGCTTTGGTGTCTGCAGGGAGGCATCAGCAAATATCTGTCCTGCTGAGCTTGTGAAAGTATTTCTGATGTAGAGTCATTCTGCAAGATTTGGGTTTATCTGGAGATTTTACAAACCCTCTCTGGCTGGAGCAAGCTTTCTCCTGAGCAGCCTGCTGCTTCCAGTAAATACTTCCTAAATATAATGTGAGGAGTGATCTTGACAACACAGGAAGTTCCACCTCAATGTGAGGAGAAACTTCTTCCCTGTGAGGGTGACAGAGCCCTGGGACAGGCTGCCCAGAGAGGCTGTGGAGTCTCCTTCTCTGGAGACTTTCAAGATCCATCTGGATGCCTTTCTGAGTGACCTGCCCTGGGTGTTCCTGCTGCAGCAGGGGGGTTGGACTTGATCTTCAGAGATCCCTTCCAATCCCTGTGATTCTATGATTTTTGTTTTCCCTTCCCAATTCTATGTTGCTTCATGTGACCCTTTCTGGAGGAGCTGGCAGGGATGAAGTTTCCTTTGCCGGGACGTTGCGTTTTGATGTCCATGTTGGTCACTCAAGACTTACTTCTCATTAGCCAAATCTGCTCATTGTTCTTAAATCCCCCCTTCCTGGCATGACTTTTTCCTCAAATTTTGCACCCACAGCCTGTCCCTCTCTCCAACATATTGGCCAAATTGATGCTGTTAGAAGAAAAGTTTGTTTAAACCACTGGTTTTAAAATGCAGTTGCATATTTTTTTGCTGGGTTTTTTCCTCTCTCAGAATGTTTTTCTAGACACTTCAGCTGCTTTTTTTTTTTTTCTTTTTAACAATCTCATCTGTCTCAAGGGAGAGAATATCCAGGCAGTTGTTTACAGCCAGCTGTAAATGTCAGGAATGCTCCATGAGTCGCTGGCAAAGGATGTTCCAGAAATCGGAGGTGACGCATTTTCTTTTCTAAACCAGTTCCCCAGGTCCTTTTTTCTTCCACGGAGCCTTTGGAATCAAAATCAGCTGCTGGGGCACTTTCTCCCATCTTTTTTTTCCCCTCATTTGTCATCCTCCCTCAAAGCCATCTCCCTTTGTGCCTCATTAAGTTGATAAATGGCTGCGTTGGCCGTGGTCCTCACTGTAGCACTGCTGGGGTTGTCAGTGGCTGGATGCAAAGTCCTTCATTGCTCCAGCTGGTCCTGAAGATGGGACTTGATGCTCCAAGCAGTTTCACATGGGTTCTCCTTCAAAACCCCCTTCCCTTCAGTTGAATAAGCCCCAAATGAAAAGCCAGCAGAGCTGGAAAAGACCAAGCAAAGCTGTTCCTGCTCCGTTCCACCTCAGTTTTGATTATTTGGGGTTGGTTGTAGCCTTTGATTTCCTCCATTGAACAGGGAAGTTTGTGCCTCTGGATTTTCCAGAGTTGCTTTTTGCTGTTGTGACAGTGTCCCTGAAGGAGTTCCCAGTTGCTTCAGTGCTCAGAAAGCCCTGGGGCATTTTGTGCTGATGGAGTGGAGCTCCCTTCCTGGGAACAGGTAAAGCCAACCTTCTAACGGTGATTTGGAGCTGGACCATTGTCCCGGTTTGAGCCAGGATGAAGCTGATTTTCCAGGGACCATCAGTCCCTGCCATCTGTATGACTGACTTGAAGTGACACCCATCTCCAGCCAGTGACACCCATCTCACCCAGTGATCAAGCCAGTGATCCCCATCTCATCCATCTTGCAGATCTGGAGCACTGAGGTGCTTCCCCAAGCCAGATCTTACAGTCTGCATCTTGTCCTCAAAGCAGAGGTAGGAGAGGCTATAGCAGAGACCCAAGAGTTCCTGGAGATCTTTTAGGACCTTGGCTAATACTTGGTTCTAAAGAGGTGGCAATAAGTGTGTTAAATGGAGTTGCAGCAGAGCTTTGGGAGCTGTGATGGAGTCACAAAGCCTGGTGCTAATCACAGGGTAAGAACAGGGACCCCTTGGTGTCTTTTGGGGTTTGGTTTGATACTTGTGCAGATTTCTCTGGTCTTTTCCCACCCTGCTTGGTACCCTCAGCCCCCAAACATCAAGAGGTAACGATGCTGTTCTTTGGTGCCTGCACTTAAATTGCTTTTTGCTTTGGCCTGCTTTGGGGAAAAGTGCCTTGGCTGAAATGGGGAGCAGTAGAAGGGGATTGTGTCCTCTGGTCTGATGGGTAATGGGAGTTGGGAAATAACACCTGGAGGCATAAGCTGGGAGCATCTCCTATAAGTAGCAGAAGTGAGACACAGTGTCCATAGAAGAACAGCCCCTCCGTGCTGCTGGAGTTATTTCTCCCTTCTACAAAGAGGAGGAGCAGTTGCAGAGAGCAGGTTACTGGTGCTCTCACCAGTGTCTCTGTTCACCTACATCTTCAAACATGAGCTTGTCCAGGTCTTGGTGTTTAAACCCCAGGCTCCTTTGGGGCAGAATCCAAGTAAGTGTAGTTTTTATTTCTGTCAAGCAATAAATTAATTTCAGCTGCAGAGCTGATCCAAGGGCTGGAGCAGCTCTGCTCTGGAGACAGGCTGGGAGAGTTGGGGTGTTCAGCCTGGAGAAGAGAAGGCTCCAGGGAGACCTTAGAGCACCTGCCAGTGCCTGAAGGGGCTCCAGGAAAGCTGGGGAGGGACTTGGGACAAGGGCAGGGAGGGATGGGATGAGGGGGATGGATTAAAACTGAATGAGGGGGGATTGAGGTTGGACATGAGGAGAAAATTCTTCAGTGTGAGGGTAGTGAGACCCTGGCCCAGGTTGCCCAGGGAAGCTGTGGCTGCCCCATCCCTGGCAGTGTTGAAGGGCAGGTTGGATGGGGCTTGGAGCAACCTGGGCTGGTGGGAGGTGTCCCTGCCCATGCAGGGGGTTGGGACTGGATGATGGGTGATCTCTAAGGTCCTTTCCAACCCAAACCTATCTGGGATTCTATGATTCTGCAAAAAATATCCACATATTGTAAGATGCTGGGATGCCTTTTCTGTTAAGGACAGGGGCATTTTCTGCAAAGTCTGCGTTCAGAAAAATAGAAGCAGGGGTTCTATTTTCAGATTTCCAGCTGTCAGGACTTTTCCTTTAGAAGCAGGGTGAGCTTCAGGTACCTCTGGCGTCTCCATGGACACTCAGAGCTCCCTGAATAGTGGTCAGAATGCAGGCAAGGGCAGCCCGGGGGCTTGTATACAGTGCAGGACAGTGGAGTTAACTTAACATTGTCTTTTTTTCTCCTTCCCTAGAAGAGAAGCCAAAACCAGATCCAGTATTAAAACCTTCTTCTCCAGTCCTCAGACCAGAACCTAGTGCGGAGAAAAAAGATCAAGCTGGCCAGACGACCGAGGCAACCTCAGTGGAAACCCCACCAGAACTTCCTCTTGCTCCATCACCAACCCCAGCTGCTCCCCCTGCAGTTGTTTCTCCTGCTGCTGTTGTCACTGTTTCTAGTAAACCCACCTTCACACCTGACTCAGAGGAGAAATGTGACCTCCCTTCCCCAGAAGAAGAGGCCATGCCTGGCTCTAACGCCGCACCCTGCGTGGACACATCGGACCCTTCTCCAGCAGAAGAGGCTGATGCTGAGGTGTGCAAGGAGCCTGGCAGTGTAGCACCCAGTGACAGCCCAGTGACTGGTAGCACTCATCTAATTAGTGAAATGAATGGAGTTAGTGACAAAGTAACTGCTGCAGAGACAGTAGCAGATGTAGCCCCGGCAGAAGCTGCGCCATTGACTGTTGAGTTGGAGACACCAGAAGCACCTCCAGCAGAAGTGGAAAGTGTGCCATCTTCCAGTGCTCTTCCCACTCCTCCCTCTCCTCCTCCTACCCCACCTCCCACCCCTCCGCCTCCTTCTCCTCCAATTTCTGTTGCTGCTGCTACTGTTACCACTACAACTCCTTCTCCACCTCCTCTTCCATCTCCTAGTGCCCTCCCTGTTGTCCAGGGAGATTTAGAAGGAGAGGAGAGCACAAGAACTACTGTTAACGAAGAGGTAAAAGATGCTGAAAAGAAGGAAGAGACAGAAGCAGATGGAGCACTGGAGGAGAGCACAGAGGCTCAGAGCTTAAACTTGAGCAAGAGTCCTGTCCCAGGTCAGTGTTTGGCACCATGGGGAGGCTAAAGGAAACATGGAATTATTTTTGGGGCTGAGATCCCACCTCTGGCAGAGCAAAGTCTCCACCAGTCGGTTAATTTTAGCTGTGATGATGCCAGTAGGAAATAGCTTCATTTTCTTTTGCAAGGGTGTTCTTAGCAGAGGGGAACATTATCTTGGAAGTCCAAACTGGAAGGGATTCAGGACACCGGGGCAGAACTGTTTTCTGCTAACGAAACTAGTCCAGATGAGGACTTGAAGATGATCTCAGGGCTGGAGCAGCTCTGCTCTGGAGACAGGCTGGGAGAGTTGGGGTGTTCAGCCTGGAGAAGAGAAGGCTCCAGGGAGACCTTAGAGCACCTGCCAGTGCCTGAAGGGGCTCCAGGGAAGCTGGGGAGGGACTTGGGACAAGGGCAGGGAGGGATGGGATGAGGGGGGATGGATTCAAACTGGGAGAGGGAGATGGAGGTTGGATGTGAGGAGGAAATTCTTTGCTGTGAGGGTGGTGAGACCCTGGCCCAAGTTGCCCAGGGAAGCTGTGGCTGCCCCATCCCTGGCAGTGTTGAAGGGCAGGTTGGATGGGGCTTGGAGCAACCTGGTCTGGTGGGAGGTGTCCCTGCCCATGCAGGGGGGGTGGAACCTGATGATCTTCATGGTCCCTCCCAACCCAAAACATTCCATGATTCTATGATAGATCAGGAGCTGCAAGGACTTGTTACAAATTACCAGAAATGGATATTTCTGTAGCTGCCTTTTAAAATCCAGGTTGTTTCTCTGAGTTTTGGTACTTGCCTCTGGTTTCAGTGTCCTCTCCCATCACTGCTTTAGCATTTCATGGCTTCGTCCAGGCTGTTGCCTTTTGGTTTTGCTGTGTTTTTTCTAGAAAACTGCTTTTTTTTCAGGACTTCCTGTAAATGAAACTGTGGAATAGAAGTTCAATCAATCAATTACTTGTATTTAGCTGCAGGAGAGAGTATAATGGTGGCTATTATGCACCCCTGGCAGTGTGAAAGCATTTAGATGTGCTGCCTCTTTTGCACCCTGTTTTGCAGTCCTTTCAGAGCTACAAAGCTGAGGTGGTTTATTTAAATATATCCTTGGGACTGGGTGGAGTTTGGACAAGAAACAGAGGAGGGAACAGTAGGTTGTGATTTGTGGGTTTTTTCCTGTTAAAGTAACATTTAAAATGGAGGATTTTTGTAGTTTATAAGCAAGTCATAGGTGTGTGATGGCATCAGTAGCATCCAGGGCTTCACTCTGCTAGGGATTAAATGATATGAAAAGCTGAGGTTGGCCTTGGGCTCCTCACTTTAAGGAAGATCTTGAGGTATTGGGGAGGTCCAGAGGAGACAACGAGGCTGGTGAAGGGACTGGAGGAAAAATCTTAGGAGGAGAGGCTGAGGGAGCTGGGGTTGTTTAGCCTGGAGAAGAGGAGACTCAGGGGACCTTCTCACTCTGAAACTACCTGAAGGGAGGTTGTGATCAGCTGGGGTCTGGGCTGTTACCCAGGCAACCAGTGACAGGACCAGAGGGCCTGGCCTGAATCTGCTCCAGGAGGTTTAGGTGGGATATCAGGAAGCACTTCCTCGTGGAAAGGATGATCAGCCATTGGAAGGGACTGCCCAGGGAAGTGGTGGAGGCACCATCCCTGGAGGTGTTCAAGGAAAGGCTGAAGGTGGCACTTAGTGCCATGGTCTGGAGATGTGATGGTGTCAGGTCATAGATGGACTTGATGATCTCAGAGGTCTTTTCCAGCCTCAATAATTCTGGGATTCTGTTCCATGTTTGTGTAACACCACACTAGGTCAATGTGCTTTAAATAAAATGCAATATCTAGAGAAGATCAGAGCGATCCCTTCAGTCTACCAACCACAGGGGTTGTGGGGTTTTTTTATTCAGTTAATTTTTTCCATTTTTCATTTACTCAGTCACTTCACTGCTCTGGCACTTGTTGTTCTTTCAGCCTGAGCTGCTTCATAACACAAATTAATTTCCTTACAAAGGAGAGAAATGGGACTCTTGCAGTAAATAAGGTTTTCCACAGCCAGGTTCCAGCTTGCACCATGATTTCTTGCTTTGTAATGTCCTGTAGGTTAAATGAAGAAAAAAAAAAAAAGAACTTACAACTTTTTGGGCTTTTAATTATATGGATGATTAATTAGAATGCTTTCATGTCATGAGGCCAGACAGCACAGATGAGCCAACCCATTGGCCTTGGCAACTGAGAAGCATTTCTCAGGTCGTGTAAAAGATCTCCTGAAACTCTGATTGCTGTGAAAAGCTCAGTGCTTCAAGGAAAGCAAAATACTGAGTCAGTTTTTTGGGCTTTCCCCCTGCTTTCCTGATGTTTAACTGTTTTGAGTTTCTTTGCCAACGTTTGGTGTTGGTTTTTTGTTTTGTTTTTTTTTAGAGCAATTTTCCAAGTCTTCCTTGGAAAGAGGAAGAGGGATTTAAATGCCATGGTCTGAAGGAGGCTGCTGGTGCAGGCTGGACCAGGAGTTGCATGTCTCTGCCATGGGCTGGAAAATACAGATGCTGAACATCAGGAGGAAGAGCTGTAATTTTTTTTTTCTTGGACTAAAGGCCAAGAGTCTTTTTTTATGATCTCTGGAGACAGGCTAGAAATTGGGAGAAGGGAAACTTGTCAGACTCTTGCTGGTAAGCTGAGCTCTGTGACTTCTAACAGTGTTTCCTTGGGGTTTCAGAAGAAGTGTCCCATTTATTACAGAGCAGTTTGGCCACAGATCACACCCCTTTGCTGCCTTTAATGGCAGCTCTTGTGGTTTGACTGGTTTACTCAGGCCCAAGACCTGTAAGAACCATCTGATTGCTTCAGCACTTACTCCTCAGTGTCCTTTTCAGAGTTGCAACCTGCCTAAAAATGGGGAGTTTCTGAAGGAGACCTTCATCTACCTCCTCCCTGGCCTGGTGGGGCAGCACTGCTGGGATTTTGAGGCCACAGCTTTTCAGGGAGGAATGAAATGATTTGCCTGTTCCACAGGTGCTTTACAGAATGCACCTCCTGCCTAACAGCCAGAGAAACTATACTTTTATTTTTTGCTCCATCAAATTCTGTGTACAGAATGAAACAGAAGCCCAGAATTATTGAAGCCAGAAAAGACCTCTGAGATCAGCAAGTCCAGCCTATGACCTGACACCACCACATCTCCAGACCATGGCACTAAGTGCCACATCCAGCCTTTCCTTGAACACCTCCAGGGATGGTGCCTCCACCACTTCCCTGAGCAGTCCATTCCAATGGCTGATCACCCTTTCCATGAGGAAGTGCTGAACAACCATGTTCATACCACAGAGGCTCATCCTTATTCTCCAGCAGTTCTTTTTTGCAGCTCCAGAGAGTGAATTTTTCAGTGTTGTCAGGGAGAGACCAGAGCTGAGCAGAGCTTGACCCTTTTGGTGTCCAGAGGAACCTCTGATTGTTCTTTTCCACTAGAATTACATCTCCACCAGATTACCAAGGTCAGACAATGCAGGCACCTCTGTTGTTTTCTTCTTATTTTGCAGAAATTGGAGCATGTTTGGTTTTCCTTTTAATTTTACACTATATTCCAGCTACACTGAATGTCTCAAGTTGGAGCCTGCATAAAGGGAACCACTGCAGTGGTTCAATCTCAGTGTCTGGCAGCAGCAGGTTCCTCCATAGCCTGCTCATCAGCATCTTTGTCTTTCTTACAACCCCTTAGGAAATGGGGAAGATTTGTTGGGTTTCAGAGCATTTAACCACTGACAAGTGCAGGTTTTTACCCAGCAGGCAGGAGGTTGTACCTGGGTGGGTGGTTTCTCACTGCTGCTTTCAGTTGTGAGCTTGGAGCCAAAATGTGGGGGCAGAGGAGACACGTTCACCCTGGTGGGATCATGGGGCAGCAGATCTCCTGCCTGCTCAGGAAGGATTGTCCTGAGGTTTTCAGGATGGGCAGAGCTGTTATCTGCAGAGAGCAAGAGCACACAGCTTTGAAAAGAGTTAATTCCTACTCATCTTCATTACAAGAAAGAAAATAAAAAACTATCAAGAAACTCAGCTCAGCCTGCAAACCAGACTGGGGCAGGGAGGGATGGGACAAGGGGGAATGGATTTAAACTGGAAGAGGTGAGATTTAGGTGAGATATCAGGAGGAAATTATTTCTTGTGAGGGTGGTGAGAGCCTGGCCCAGGTTGCCCAGGGAAGCTGTGGCTGCCCCATCCCTGGCAGTGTTGAAGGGCAGGTTGGATGGGGCTTGGAGCAGCCTGGGCTGGTGGGAGGTGTCCCTGCCCATGCAGGGGGTTGGATCTAGATGATCTTTAAGGACCCTCCTAACCCAAATTTGTCTGTGATTCTATGAAAAACATTGCTAAAAGTCACCACCAACACCCAATGCTGCCATTAAGTTCTGGTTTTTCTCTAGTAGCTTTGCTGGCTGTGGTGAGGGAGCAGCCCTGCTCAGGGAACAAAAGAGGACAAATGTTGTTGGTGGAGCAGAATTTCTAAAGAGGAAGCTGCTACCAGAGACTTGAAGGCTTTAGGACATGCTCTGAATGCAGGGCTTTGATGTTATCTGTCTGTCATGGCTCTTCCAAGGAGCAAAGAGGAAAATAAGAGATTGATGTGTGTCCCAGGCAGGACTCCTAGGAACACAGGGAGCCAAAAGAACTTAATGCACATAGAATTCAAAGGGCTGTTTCTTGCAGAGCTAATTTATGAGACCTATTTCAATATAAAGTAGCCCAAGTGGCTGCGAGGCCCTGGGTTTCTTAGCTGTGGAGTCTGTAACAAGCAACTTGGGGCCCTAATTGGAAATATCTTGGAGAAATATCTCCAGCACCCAAAGCTGGAGAGCAGGAGCCATAAATCAGGTATCGCCTCATTCTTGGTTTGCTGCCATAGCCAACTGGAATAGATTTTCTCTCCCCTGAGCTGTAAGGCAGTGGTGAGACTGTGCTTTGGTTTTTAATGGCACTTTGGCTAAAAAAAAAACCCTAAAAGTATAAGAGCTGGTATTAATTTATGCTTAGCAGTTGGGCCCCACATCAGAGAGGAGTCTGCCTTCTGTGTCTCACTGGATGGGCTGCGGCCTCGGTGGGGCGGGTATCTCCTGCAGAAAGATGTTCCACTGAAGAACGTGATGGAGCTGGAGAAATAAATGGGTCTGCTGAGCAGATTGCTCCAGCAGTGATGGTACCACCAGTAATGATGTCCAGGATAGCCTGGAAAGGAGGATTTTGTTGCTCTTCCCAGTCGAGAACATTTAATTCAGTTGAGCTTTGTGATGGAATCACACTTGTGTCGTGATTGAAATGATGAAAGAAAAGGAGAATATCTTAAAGAATGAAAAGAGCAGAAGTAGAAGTCAGAAATACTTAGCAAGGGTGTAAAGATAAGATACAACTTCTAACATAGATTGATATTGTCCCTCCTGTTATCACTGGGTGACCAACGATGAGCTCTCAGTCTTGGTTAGGCAGTAGGACACAGGGTCTGCTGGTGTCCCTCCTCCAACAAAAGAACCTGCCACCCAAGATGTCACAGTGTCTGAAAACAAGCTCTGGAAATGTGTGAGTGCAGGCAGGAATGGATCACAGAATCCCAGAGTGGTAGGGGTTGGAAGGGACCTCTGGAGATCCTCTAGTCCAACCCCCTGCCAGAGCAGGGTCCCCTAGAGCAGGTGAACCTCCATTTGAGAACAAGTTTGGTTATAGGTGTGCATACAAAATACTTTGGGTGGACAGGAAAACAGAGAGAGAGACCAGAAGTGCCTGGAGACCTCCCTTGCTGAGAACCAAACCAGACATGTTACCTTTTTGGTCACCTTTTGTCTTGTGCCTCCCAGCTGAAACTTGGTTTTCAGGTAGCACTGTTGTCCTGGTGGGGTTTTGGGGTTGGAAGGGTTGGCACCTAAACTCACTTGAAGTTTATCATCATAAATTCTCCTACTGAGTCAGTTCCTGTAGCAGAAATGAGAAGTCATCAGGAAAAAAAAAATAAAATTTAAAATTTGCTGTCTGCTATTTTAAGAAGGGAAAAATTGAACAACGTTTCTGGAGGTGTCACCATCATAGCCCAGCCAGCTCTGAAGTACTTGGGTGTTGGTAAGAAGCTTCAGGCTACAAAACCAGGGGGCTGAAAAAGGCTGCTGCTGGGTCTTGGGATGGAAAGCCAAGTGTTCAGCCAAGCATCCTTATGCAGGGAAACCCTAAAGTAGGAATATGATCTGCTTGATAAAATCAAGGCAAAGGCTGCAGGACACATTTGGGAGGCTGGGTGGGACGACATCCTTCTGTAGGTGCCTTCTGTCAAAAAAGGGGGGAAAATGTGTCACTGAGCAGCAATAATGGTGACATCCTGTAACATCGTGACAGTTGAGGAAGGGGACACCCCAAACCTTTGCCAACCCCGGATCCATGACCCTGAGTTTATTTCTCTGTGTTTAAGCTGAAACGTTACGGGGCTCTGAGCAGCCTGGGCTGGTGGGAGGTGTCCCTGCCCATGCAGGGGGTTGGATCTAGATGATTTTTAAGGTCCCTTCCAACCCAAACCAGTCTAGGATTCCATGACTCTGTGCCATAAAAGAGCAAATTGACTTTTGAAAACCACTAGATTTTCACTACATTTTAGCAGACTTTGGAGCCACACTTAGGTCCACGCTTTGCCAAAGCACAGGAATCACCACCTGCCTGGAGACCTGGTCCTCGCCTAACCCTGATTTCACCCCAAAGTGGTGAGAATCACTCAGCTGAGCTTGGGAGGGTGCAGCCAAGCTCTGTCAGCAGCAGTAAAAGCTGATCCTGCGTTGCATAAGGCAAAGCCATTTTGCAATCTGGGCCTTCTTGGCTATTTCTCTGCTCTCCTTTGAGCCCTGGGACATTCCAGGTTCCTGCTGGGGCTCTGCTCTTCATGCTGGAAGTGTCTCCATAGGGTGCTGTGGTGGATGGGGTACTCAGTGTTGGAGACACCCAGGTGATATTTCCAGCTCCTCCAGGAACCATCAGGCCTGTGAACAACCGTATGATGTTTGAGTATTTGAATTAGACTTTTAAAATTATTAACTTTTGCTTTTGTGGCATCGAGCATGAAGATGAAACCCTTCAGCTTGGAGAGTTGGGGTCTTCAGCCTGGAGAAGAGAAGGCCTCCAGGGAGACCTTAGAGCACCTTCCAGTGCCTGAAGGGGCTCCAGGAAAGCTGGGGAGGGACTTGGGACAAGGGCAGGGAGGGATGGGATGAGGGGAATGGATTAAAACTGGAAGAGGAAGATTGAGGTGAGACATGAGGAGGAAATTCTTGGCTGTGAGGGTGGTGAGACCCTGGCCCAGGTTGCCCAGAGAAGCTGTGGCTGCCCCATCCCTGGCAGTGTTGAAGGGCAGGTTGGATGGGGCTTGGAGCAGCCTGGGCTGGTGGGAGGTGTCCCTGCCCATGCAGGGGGTTGGATCTAGATGATCTTTAAGGTCCTTTCCAACCCAAACCATTCCATGACTTTTCTCAGCCATGGGTTGGGTCCAGCAACCTGGTTCCACAGCCCTCAGTGCTCCTGCAATTCATGGGCACCTTCCAAGTAGGGAAACACTGTTGAGAAGCTGCTGAGGCTCCTGCAGAGCTTTTTGGGGGGCAGTGGGAATGTAACAAATCCAGTTTCCTCTTTGCTCTTAGACCAAAATAGGCCTTTATTAGCTCTTCTTTTGTCCATCCATAGCTGAAGAGCTTCCAAAATCATACTTCATTGTGATAGAAGAAGTGCACACTGTGTTTTTCCACAGTATCTGCTGGAAACCAAAGGCTCAAGCTGAAAAATCTGTTTGTAGTAAACTTCAGTCATGAACTAATTTCTGTGTCTGCTCTTGTGTTACATGTCCATGTGTGCCAAGTGTCAGGTTTGAAGCTGGTAGCACTTGCATCAAATTAACAAGCATATTGGATTAATGGGGTTCATCTCCTTAATATGTGGTGTGGTTTCTTTTACCCTTCAGGGGGGGAAAAAGTGATGAGAGTAAATCACTGCTGATGTTAGGAATATTATCTGGTGTTTTCTTTGAAGGGGTTGGCCAGGGAAATTAGTGAATGGGGGAGTTGTTCACCTGCTTTGAAATGGAAATATCAATCAGGAGAGCCACCAGTGCTGCTGTGAGATGGAAGAAGTTGTCCTTTTAGATGAGGTGCTGGAATTTTTGGCCTGGTTGTGGTTACAGTCCAGATGATGGCTAATTCTTAGAGTATTTCTTGAGAGGAATATGTGGGGTACAACCTTCACTCCCAGCTAATACTTGATTTTTCACACAAATTCAGTGTCTGAAGATTTTCTTCTGCTCTGTGTGATCCTTATGGTGCAGGTAACAAACTCTTTGCTCTCACAAGGGCCATTTTGAGCTTGAACCAGCAACTTGTAGAACAATGATTGTGTCTTAATGTCACTATTACCTCATTGAAACAAAAAGTGGTTCTATCAAGCTGGATCCTTTGCTGGGCTGCGACTGCTTCATTTCCCTGTGTGTGGAGCAGAGGGAAGCACATCACCCAGGGCCAAATTCCCTCCATATAATTGAGTGTTGTAATGGGTGTAACTTATATTGCAGCCCAAACAACTGTAACTGCACCAAAGACGTGGAAGAAACCAAAAGACCCGACCGAAGCCACTGAGGAGGTGATAGAGGCAGAAACAGAGGTAAGAAGGAGCCACACTTTTCATTAATCCAAATTTAATGATGACATTGAGGTCTCTAAACTGAGTTCTGGACACCTTGGTTCCTGGTTTTCTCACAAGGGTCCAGGGCAGACTTTTTTTGGGGGGAAGTGGTGTGTGGAGCTGTGATATTTGCCAGCATTTTAGTGGGACTTCTTCAGTTTTCTTCCTTTTTGTCTAATTTAGTGGCTCCCAGTGTTCAAGAACATGGAGCTGCTGTCCTTCCTGCACTGCAAGGGCATGTGGTGATAGGATGAGGGGCAATGGTCTGAAACTGGGGCAGAGGAGATTTAGGTTGGACATTAGGAAGAAGTTCTTCACTGTGAGGGTGGTGAGACACTGGAACAGGTTGCCTAGAGAGATGGTGGATGCCCCATCCCTGGAGACTTTCAAGGTCAGGCTTGATGGGGCTCTCAACAACCTGATCAAGTTAAGATACTCCTGCTCACTGCAGGGGGGTTGGGCTGGATGACCTTTCAGGGTCCCTTCCAACCTCACACATTCTATGATTCCATGATTCCGGTGAAGGAGCTCTGAGCAACCTGGTCTGGTGGGAGGTGTCCCTGCCCATGCAGGGGGTTAGGATTTAGATGATCTATAAGGTCCCTTCCAACCCAAACCATTCTATGGTTCTATAAAAGTGGGTTTGAATCCCTTAACGCTGCCCGTTGGGTCCTTGGCTGCTGTGGGGACATTTGGCAGGTTCTGCTGCCCAGGGATGTCATAGTAATGTCACAGCCCAAGGTTAGTTTTCCTGGCGACCACCTGATGGAGAAACTGGGAAAGAAAAACCTTGAAGTTCTCAGGCAAAACCACCTCTACAGTAATTAGATGAGTAATAAAACCCTCCCTTACTGCTGTTCTGGTAGGGATATTGCAGGAGGAATCTCTTTGTTTAATATCCTGGGTGAAGTTTGGGTTAGAATAAATCAGAAATGGACTAAGAGAGTAAAAAGGTAATAATTCAGCCTGCCCTATGCTTATATAAAACCTGATGTTGTCCAGATGTGAGGCAGAGCAGCAGTGCTGCTTCACTCCCAGTTTTTCCTCAGTTATGATTTGTCTGTGATTCCCTCCCCAACTTTCCCTTCCCACAAACATAGTTGAACCTCTCCTCTCCAAAAACTGGTGTTGCAGGGTCAGTCTCCAGTCCAGAGCTTCACCTTGGTGTAGGCCAGTGCTTGTGGTTCCTGGACTGAAGCAGAAGAACAGCTCATTTCCATGTTGCAAATGGTGTAGAGGTGCTTTCCCCTCTCTTTGAGGGAGCAGATGCTTAAAACATGTGCAGGGTGCCATGTGCCACCAGCTGGTCTGTGCTGAACAGCAAAGTGATGACTGGAAAATCCAAGGAAATGAAAAGCATCCCTGTGCTTGTTTCCAAGCCAGAGAGAGAAGGATGTTTTGGGGCTGCAGCAGCCAGTTTGTTTACCTGGGATGGGGTTTCTCCCAGGAGAAGCACGTTCCTACCACCTCCTCTGCATGGAGAACAAGACTGTTTCCTTGGGGAACTTTAAAACCAACAGCCAGGGATACCATTCCTGGTTTGTTCCTGAAACCAGGATGCTGAAATTGTGGCTGTTAGTCACGTTACCTTCTTGATTGGGATCTGCTCCAGTTAGCAGCCTACATCTAAAGGAAGGATCCCCCCAAAATAAGAGCAGCATTCCCTTAAAAGCAGCTGCAGGAGAGGGGAAAAGGGAAGTTGTTTTTCCAGGCTGGGATTGCCCGTGGCTGTTGTGCCAGGGGGCTTAACTGTTCATCCCATCCCAGTAGCTCCTGGGGATTTCACAGGCAGCACAAGGTCTTTCCAGTGCACTGTTAATTGACAGGGGTTGTCTCCAGGAAGGAATCAGTACAGCAACCAGTTGTTCTGTGTGTTGTTCCAGCTCTCCCTGTTGCTGTTTAGGATGCATATATATATATGTATATATATATTCATTCTTGATCCAGGCAGAAATGCTGGATGAATAAATGAAGAACCGTTTCGTGTGCCTTGAATTTTCACAGAGTGTTTTTAACGTAACCTCTGTGTCCCCATCTGTGCTTCAGCCTAAAGTAGAAGAGGAACTTTCAGGTGACAAAGTACTTGAATCTGAGCAGGAGAAAATGAGCCACAGGTTTCAACTGGAGAGGGACCCCTTGGAGCTTAAAAAAGTGAAACCTGTGGAAGAGAACGGGGAGCAGGAAGCAGAGCCGGTGCGGAACGGCGCCGAGAGCGTCTCAGAGGGAGAAGGAACTGACGGGAACTCGGGCTGCACAGAGAGCTCCAGTGAAGGGCCAGCCTGCCAGTACAAACCAGGTAAATCCTGTTTCACCCTCCCATGCTTCCTTGGTTTTCTGTCTCCTCCCTCCTTAAAGGGCTGCTTACACCCTCCCCACCAAATGGAAGATGTTTCCAGTGGGGCTGGAAGGAGTCAGACGGGCTGGTACAGCATTTCACTGTGTCCAGCTCCACTGGGATCCATCAACCAACAGGCTCTGAGACACTTTTAGGGGAAGCACAACAGGAAAGTTGTTTTCGCTTGCTGGTGGGAATGAAGAAAAGAGAAAATCCCCCATACCTTGAATTTATTATATGTGTGGGTGTTGGCTGTAGCAGAGTGGAAATGGCAATGAATTGGTTCCCATGCGATCAACAGCTGAAAATGATCCGAGAAAGTCCATCTAAGTGGATGTACTTGTTAAAGAAGGGATTTGAAGGTTCTGACTGGGTACAAAAACTGAGTGTATGTGTTTATGTAGGTTTAATTTCCTGGCTGAACAGTTGCATAGATCTTAAGATATCTAGAAGAGAAAGGAAAAGAGAAAAAGCACATGTTTTTCAGTCCAGGCTCTGCCATTTAACTGTGAGCCTGCAGGTATTTTGATGAAATAATTTCAGTGTGTGCTCACAGGATTCAGTCCTTTTGTTGTTTAGCACTGGATGTTGGCTACCTAAGGGATGTTTTGTTAAATATGGAGATATTTAATGTGTAGACCTGAACCTCTGTTAACTGAGAGACCTTGAGACCGACTTACTTCTCAGTTGCTACAAATTTTTAAGCCATTTCTTACTCAGGTGAAGCTCCCTCCAGATAAATTAGTAATTTTCTTAAGAGCTCAGAGGTTAAAGAATATAAAACGAAATAAGGAAGGACCATGAGAGCCTGGACAAGGTATGGGGAAGGAGCAGCACCATTAAGTGATTACCTCATGGCTGTTAATTCAGCACTGCTTTGTTCTGACAAAGACCTGAGTTGCCTTTCTTTTATTAATTTGGTGGTATTGTATCATTAGGAGAAATGTAGAAGCCTCTTGATAGTCTCCCACACACTGAGGAGAGCTTCCCAGTTCATTAGTTAAGCACATGGTGAAGTTAATCCATAATGCATCAGCTGTCTCTCTGAAACACTCAATGCAGTCAGAACGATCCCGGTCGGACTGGATGTGCTTCCGCTCAGCTGGAGGGGTTGGGTTGATCCCTTGAAAAGCAGCACACAGTGAACTTGTCTGCTGCTAAGTGGAGTTGGCCACTTGGGGCAAAAATCTTCAATTTCAGCTCTGCTCTGTCTAAAAAGGGGGATTTTTGCCTTTTTGGGTGGCTGCAGGAGCCATCTCCCCTCGCTGGGGATGCAGAGGCTGCCTGTGATGCTGCCCGGCTGCTTTTCATGTTAAAACAGCTGGTTCAGCTCCTCCCAGGAGAAGGAAACTGAACATTGAAACTGGTTATGGTTGCTGTTGGTACTTTTCCATGATAAACGGAGCATGTTGTGGCACAATGGATAGGCAGCTGGCTGGGAATTCTGGCTGGGACACAGCTAGCCAGCCAAACCATTTTCTGCACCCTTTTATCCCGAAGCTCTGTAGAAGTAAAACTACACAAATTGCTAAAAATTGTAATTACTTATGTGTGTTTTCATTCCTGGTTATTAAAATCCATGAGTTGAATTAAAATCCTGCTTGTAGCCCCTGCAGGGATGAGGATGGTGAGAACCCAGAGACCTAAAATATCAGAGACTAAAATAAGGAAATAATAGAAAACCTTAACAGCAAACTGAGCTGCTGGATAAATTTTGGCACCAGTGGAAAGCAAAAGTGGCATCTCATACAGATATTTTCCTTCAAATCAAAATGTCCCCCCCACTTAGGGGCCTGACTAGTCCCCCTGCCTGCTGAGCAAACCCCTGATTTCATTTCTGACTCCAGACAAACTGTGTGGCCAGCAAAACAAAATTCTGTCTGTCAGCCACTGGAGGGTGATTTTCCCTGGGCTGAAGAGGCTGTAGGTTTGTGTTTTGATTTGCATCAGGCAAGATCCTCTGCTCTGCAGTTCTCCTGCCCAGAAAACCCTCAAAAAACAGGTGAAAAGTTGTAATTCTGAGAGCCTGGCCTGTGGTCCTGTGTTTTCTTTCAGTTCCCACTGTTCTCTCCAAGTGTGGTTGTTTTAACACTTGGTGCTTTCACATTTTCAAAGAAACTTTTTGTCCTGTGTGGTGCTCTCCTCAGCATTTCTCATTCCCTTTTACACAAAACCAGTGCTTTAACTGCTACGTTTTCACCCAGAAACTGGGAATCATTCCCGTTCCATCATGTCACACCAGAGCATGGAAGTCAGAGTTAAAATAAGATGACAGAGTCATCTCAGTCAGAGTTAAAATGTGGGATAAAAGCAGGATTGGTGATTAGTTCCATGTGTGGCAGCAGCTGGAGTTGGCTCTAAGTTCCCCTTTGTTGATGTTCCTGGGCTGGGAGGTGTATCCTTCTCCTCGCCTTCACAATCAAAATAAAGTAACATTTCCAAAACAAGCAGCAATCTCTTCCCTTTGGATTTACCTGAAATGCATCTCGGAGAGCAGAGGGCTTTGTTCTCTAGGAATCTCAGGCAGCTTCTCTCCTTATAGAGCAGTGGAAGCCCCTGGATCCAGAGGGGAAGAAGCAGTATGACCGGGAATTCCTCCTGGATTTCCAGTTCATGCCTGCCTGTATCCAGAAGCCCGAGGGGCTGCCTGCCATTAGTGATGTGGTGCTCGACAAGGTGAGAGGAGAGCCAATAAAACAGGTGAGTGCCATGGGTTTTTTAATAAAGATGCCTAATGCTTCATTCCTTGACCATTTCAGTGCAGTCTGTTTGGGAAGGGGAAGCATTTAGCTGCTGTCATAGCAAAATGCTTCATATGGAGGTTGTTGGTGCCAAGTGAATGTGCACAGATTATTTAAAAACTGAAGGGTTTTTAGTGGTCTCTCTCTGGATTAAGTTCTGCTGGGTTGTTATTAAAATTTAAAATTATATATCCATGAAGAGAATGGATATAAGCAAAGCAAGACTGAACAGGGAGGCAGTGTCTTTTATTCTGTGGTTAGGAAGTGCAGGGAAGCTTTTGGGCAAACTCTTTTTTTTTGGGTCTGAAACAGTTGTGTCACTGTTCATGAGCTGGCCTGATAAAAGATCTTTGAAACCCTCACCCTCAAGAATTGGGTGATTCCTCTCTGGCCTCACCACTGATGTGATTTTCTCGACTCCACGTTTGGCCTCATTGGAACCTTTGTTGTTTCCTAAGTGGTGTCACCAAAACCTCATTCCTGGTTAGAACGCTGCAGCTCATTGATTTTCATGTAACCACCATAGACTTGCTCTTAAGAGATCAGCATGTAGGGGATGATCATGTGCAGAAGCATTTCCATTCTGAATTCCCTACCCAGACAAGTTGTAAAACACCGGCTTTGTTCCCAAAATGAGTTCATCCACCTACTAGTTTTTCGTGGTTGCTCCTCAGCTCTCTCTGCTGTTGAGCTTCCTTTGCTTGCCCAGCTCTCTGTCTAGTTAACACAGACGACGTTTTTTTGAGGGAAGTTTTGTGATCCTGAAGCAAGCCAATCACATTCAGTTTGCAGAAGACAGGGCCCTTATCACCATCCTCCATAGGTCATACTCAGCCTTGGAATGTTTCTGAACGCCTTCCTCGATAGTCACCTGCAAAAGACTTATTTTATGTTAAAGGCATATTTTAATCTAAGTGTGGATGCATAAAGCTTGCACAGTTTGTTAAAAGCATTAATTTGGACATTCAGTATGACTGGTAGGGTTTAGCAGGGGTTGTCTGTAGATTTGCACGAGCTTTGGTAGCTGCAGCACTGCTGAACAGATCCTGTTTGTTCTGCTCCGCCATGCAGGTCAATCAGCCGAAATTGCCCCTGAGAACTCTGGACCCTCGGATACTGCCTCGAGGACCAGACTTCACACCAGCCTTTGCTGATTTTGGGAGGCAAACCCCTGGTGGAAGAAACGTACCTGGAAGTGTGAGTTTACCCAACTTGCTAATTTAAAAACTGGCCTTAATACCGATGGAGTCCATCCTCACACTTTTGGGCCTCTTCCGATGCTCCGATGGTTCTGGTTTTGTCAGGATGAATGGCAGGGTGATTTGTTGTTTGTTTTTTTTACTTGACTGTCAAAATGTAGGCAAATTAGAAAAACCTTGTGGATGTTTTTAACTGGTGTGTATTGGTGTGAAATGGATTTGATGTCCTTCTCCTTGTGCAAGAGGTGTGGAAAGATGTTTCCATGCTGAGGACCTGGCGGTCACCCGTGTGCCAGCGCACACTTCTGGGGCAGCAACCTGGTCAGTGTGTGTCTTGGTAGGACTCTGGGTTATAAGACATGCCAGGAGAGCAAAGAGATTTTACTAACCCAATAAAAAGGATCTACACAGCTCTGTGTTCCAGCTTTCTCTTGTGCTTCCATGTGTTGCTTTGCTTCAGCCACTTCATTCTTGGTTTTCCTGCCTTTTCTTCTGCTTTCCTTTCATCTCCTCTTCTCGCTGTGTCTGGCTTTGCCCAAACTCTGAAATCTCTCTCTTGAGTTTTCCCTTCTTGCCTTGGCCACCCCTTGTTCTTGGGGTGTGAGTGCCCCCCAGCACAGTGCTGCCCAGTCAGCTCCAGCTGGAGGATGGATCTGCCTCTGTTGGGCACAGTCATGGACTTTTCATCTGCCTCTCACAGTGCATCCGATGTATCTACACAGATACATCTAATGAAACAGCCGTAATTTCTCTTTCAAAATCACCAGTCTGAGAAGACTTCACTTAATAACTTTGACTTCCAAGTGTGTGGATTTCCAGGAGGCTCAGAGCTCATCGATGTTGAGTTGATGTGGTATTTCTTGTTTGAGAGCAGTCTGGTGGCCGGTGCCTCAGCTCTGGGGTGCTTGTCCATGTCTTGGAGTAGCTTCGTTGTCGTGGTTTCTCTTGGAGCACCAAAGCCTCGATGCAGTTTGAGGTCCACATCGCTTGCCATGGTTAGGACTTGCAGGTTGTACCCTGGCGCCTTCTCTCCTTCTCTCATGCGCTGAATGTCCGCAGCCTCTCGGCACCTTGGTAACGTCCCTGTCACTCTTTCTCTTTCCACAGGCCTGTAAAGTGCAGAGCAACCCTGGATTGCCTTCCCTGGCTCGGTGCGGTTCCCCAGCATGCCCTCTCTTGGTCTCGCCTCACCCACCATTGAGGAACCTGCCAACAGGGGTAAGCCAAATCCCCCCCTTTCCCCCCCACTCTTTGCACCTTTTTGTAGAGTTGTCTTTTTCCCCCAACGCCCACTGTTTGATAAAGAAAGCCTGGCAGAAAACTTTACAAAAAGGTGCAACCTTGTTTAAAAAAAACGAAACCAGACTTGCATTGTACCCCTCTAGGCAGTCTTCAGTGGTGGGTGGGACATCACCAGCTGAGGGCATGCTGGGACGTTGGCCTGAGCGGGATCTGCGAGGGGTCTGCACTTTGCAGACCTGTGGAAAGGGGGAGAAAAGGTAAGTCCTGCTTACCCCGTTCATTTGGAGCATTCAGCACATAACATACATCTTACATTTGCGCCTGTCCAGAGCAGAGCCTTGCTTTGGGTTTTCCTTCAGGAGGGTCGGGAGGTGATGTTGTTTATTGAGCTGGCCTCAGAGCTGACAGGATGAGAGGGTTCTCAGCCCCAAGCAAAAACCAGTCGTTATCTTCTCGTTAAGCATGGCAAACGAACCTGCGTGTGCGCTGCGTCCACTCGGTCATTCCACCTCTGCACAGGCCATGCCCATGAACCATCAAACCCCACTGCCTCTTCCTTGCCCTCCCAGTAACGCCAGCAGCTCGGCGCTAACAGGCTTCCGGCACATCGAGAAGCTTTTGTTTTGCTTCCTTGGCTTTTGTCTTGATTTCCTTCTTTTTTTTTTTTTGCTTCAACGTCTTGTACGAGTGTTCTTAGAACTAACAAATGTCACGTCAGGCGTCACCAGGGGTGGAAATACACAGGAGCTGGGTGCAGCTGGTGGAGGGGTTTTGGTGTAGACAAGAAGTTAGAGGAGTGCAGTGGGTAACGACGTGCGAACACAGGGAGTTAGGGTTGGACAGGACTGGTCCATAGCTGCAGACCTGCCTTTATCCTTCCTGAGAGGTGATGGAAACTGGAGTCACTTTGATTGGTGAGGCCTCACCTGGAGCACTGTGTGCAGTTCTGGGCTCCCCAGTTCAAGAAGGACAAGGAGCTGCTGCAGAGAGTCCAGCACAGGGCACTGAGATGCTGAGGGGACTGGAGCATCTGCCTGTGAGGAAAGGCTGGGAGAGCTGGGGCTGCTCAGCTGGAGAGGAGGAGCCTGAGGGGGGATCTGATCAGTGCTGATCAATATCTCCAGGGGGTGTCAGGAGGATGGGGCCAGACTCTTCTCAGGGGTGTCCAGGGACAGGACAAGGGGCAATGGGCACAAACTGGAGCACAGGAGGGTCAAGTTAAACATAAGGAAGAACTTCTTGACTGTGAGGGTGACAGAGCCCTGGGACAGGCTGCCCAGGGAGGCTGTGGAGTCTCCATCCCTGGAGACATTCCAAACCCAGCTGGATGTTCCTGTGGGATCTGCTCTAGGGGATCCTGCTCTGGCAAGGGGTTGGACTGGATGATCTCCAGAGGTCCCTTCCAACCCCTGCCTCTCTCTGGCTTGTGCTTCCTTGAAGGCAGAGTCACTCCTGGCATCTAAGCTCAGTTTCACCTTCTGCATTTGAAGCCTGTTGTTTGAGGGAGAAGCAGCTCTTTAGTTCCTCAGGTGATTTTTAAAGCATGACCATGACCCCTGTCCCAAGAGCAGACTGGGAAGGAGAGCCCCAGGTTGTGTTGTGGTGCTTTGGCTCCTAGCAGGAGTCTTGTCCCTGTTTCCTTCTGCTTTGCTTGTTTTCTCCTCTCTTCATCCAGACAACAGGTAATTCAGGTTGATGCAGTAACATCTGCTCAGCACTTCTCTGTACACTTGGTGGAAAACAGTGTTTCAGTGCAGGTTGTAGTGCTGTAATTGCAGGAGCTGCAGAGCTTTTCTTCTTTCTTTGGACTGGGTTACAAAGAGGGGGCCTGGCTGAGCTCAAACGCCTCTTTAACTTCCCACTTTGTAAATCTGGAACCAAAAAACCCCCAGATTTTTTCTGTTAAAAGTTAAATTTGAGTGTTATTTTATTAGGCGTTCAAAGGAGGGTTCTGTTCTCTGCTTTAAAACCAAATCAAAGAGTTTGAACCAAGTGTATTTGCAGATATTTAAAAGAAAATACAGTCTTAAAGTGTTAAAAATCTTTAGATCTTAAAGTAAAATACAATGGGTGTTGCCTGGACCCGTCCCCGTGGGAGCCCCAAGCGTCCTGGTGCATCCCAGCCTGGCTGTGGTTGGAAGGTCCTGCAGAGCTGCCTCTGTGCAGGAGAGGTGGGGTGTCACAGGTCACCTCTTGTCTGCTTTGCCCCTGTTCCTGGGGGAAATAAGCCCAAATGTTTTAATTTGCATCAATAAGAGCTCTGAGGAGAAGGACTTTGGGGGTGTTGGGTGACAAGAAGTTCAACAGGAGCTGGTACCGTGCGCTGGAGCTCAGAAACCAACCGTGTCCTGGGCTTTGTGACCAGCAGTGTGACCAGCAGGGCCAGGGATTGTCCCCTCCCCTCTGCTGAGACCCCACCTGGAGCACTGTGTACAGGTCTGGAGCCCCCAACACAAGAAGGACATGGAGCTGTTGGAGTGGGTTCAGAGGAGGCCACAAAGATGATCCAAGAGCTGGAGCAGCTCTGCTCTGGAGACAGGCTGGGAGAGTTGGGGTGTTCAGCCTGGAGAAAAGAAGGCTCCAGGGAGACCTTAGAGCACCTTCCAGTGCCTGAAGGGGCTCCAGGAAAGCTGGGGAGGGGCTTGGGACAAGGGCAGGGAGGGATGGGATGAGAGGGAATAGTTTCAAGCTGAAAGAGGGAAATTTAGGTTGGACTTTAGGAAGAAATTCTTGGCTGTGAGGGTGGTGAGACCCTGGCCCAGGTTGCCCAGGGAAGCTGTGGCTGCCCCATCCCTGGCAGTGTTGAAGGGCAGGTTGGATGGGGCTTGGAGCAGCCTGGGCTGGTGGGAGGTGTCCCTGCCCATGCAGGGGGATGTGACTGGATGATCTTTAAGGTCCCTTCCAACCCAAACCATTCCATGGTTCTGTGATTCTCAGGTCACGCTGACTCTAGTTGCCAAGGGTTGTGGGCAGGGAGGTGTGTGGTGAG
The DNA here is from genome assembly GCF_020740795.1 of Apus apus. Classification (NCBI taxonomy): domain Eukaryota; kingdom Metazoa; phylum Chordata; class Aves; order Apodiformes; family Apodidae; genus Apus; species Apus apus. The sequence continues at coordinate 7,169,153 of NC_067301.1, forward strand.
GTCTAACATGCGTGGCTGAAACTGGTTAGTTTTGTGTTGCTTTGTTGTCTGGTTTTTCAGCTGGAGGGAAGTTTCTCTCCACAGCTGTACGATTGCAGCGTGGTTAGAACCTGGGCAGCAAAACTGCTTGAAATTGCATAAGGCAGGGCTGGTGTCTCGAGGCAGGGCTGGTGTCTCGAGGCAGGGCTGCAAAGCAGACGTTGCTGCGTCGTACTGGTGTGTCGATCACAGTCTCTGGGTTGGAGCAGAGAGGGGTTGTGGGGAGGAGCTGGCAGCTGTTCCAGGACAGTGTCTGACACACAAAAGCACCATCAGGGCTCCCCATTCCCCCTGTTCTGTTGGTTTCCTGGGAGCAATTGGCTTGGCCGTTGCTTTCCAGTCCCGGCATGCGCCCGACAAGGTCTGCAGGAGCCTGGTGGGTTGTGTCTGATGTGCCAGCAGGGTCTGAACACAGGTCTTCAGAGGTGGTGGAACAGGACATGAACACCCTGCACCATGCAGCCCTCTTACACACGTCACCTCAGCCTGCAGAGAGCACAGCACGAGGTCTTGGTCTTTTGACAACATCTTATTCCATTGCTGTTATCACAGAACAAAGCCCAGACAAGAACTCCAGCAGTGGGTGATGATGTGTTTGCCTTCATCCTTGACACATATTTACATCATCAAAGCCAAGTGGTTCACATCACAGACACAACTCCTGCCTTTAAGGAGGGTTCTCTTTTTTTAATTGTGCAAAGGTGGGTTTGGGGCTGATGTATGACAGGAGAGGCACCAGCCAAGAGCTTCTTCCCATGTACTTGGTGAAGGTGTTGGAATAACGGTTGGTTTGCCTCTCTGGTGCTCACTGCATCCCTCTCTTGAATAAAAAAAACATTTCCCATGGCCCACCTTGCAGGTGGAGGTTGCCTACTGCCCAGTGAGGAGATTAATCACCTTTGTGCAAAGTAGCAGGGTTTGGTAATGAAGTTTAGTTGCTGCACTAATTTGTATTTTGAGGTTGGACATTTCTAATAATGACTTCAGAAATATGAAAGAGTCCAGGGGAGGAATAACCTCCCAACAACACCTGACACCTTTAGTCTGTAATCAACAAGCTCTCAGATGATAAAGAGGGTGTTTGGGGGCGTCTCGTGCCCTCCTGCTTCTAGAACCAATTTTAAACTCCCCAGTCTTGGCAGTTTTAATACCTGACTTGACCAGGAGGAGCATCATGTTGTACAGGATTGCACAGAAGCTCTTGATACTGTTCCAAACAATGTGCTGGGCTTCCCTTTCTTCTGTCAAACTACAGAGAGTTTGACCCACATCTGTTAGGATCTGTGCTTCCACAATGGGGGAGCAGCACTTGATGCTCCATTCACTGTGTTTTATAGAATTCCTGTCTCCAAATGGCTCTGCTGGAAGCAATTTCCAGTAAAACCTCCATTTTGGCAGAACTGCTAATTGATCCTTATCTCATCCCTTGGGATGGCACGTTGAAAGTACACATGTAAAGACTGACTTAATCCTGAAATCCACCTTTGCCACCATGTCTCAGTGATGCAGTTCCTGGCTTGCAGGAGTTTTTGGTCAGTTGAGTTGAGTTCTGCAGCACTTGGGCAGCATCTGGAGCATCGCTGGGGTGTGTAGGCAGTGGTCGTCCCGTGTGTGTTTTGGGAAAAGCTGCCCAAAATGTGTTTGGTGTGTCTCATATTCCCTCTGACCAACCTGGACCTGGTGTGTTGGATCGGAGGGAGTCCTCAAAGTCCTAGGAGGAGTTGCTGCTTGTTCCTGTTGCCATCAGCGGGTGTTGGCTTGTGCCCCGGAGGGTTTTATCAAAGATCCAAGTTTAAAAGGGGATATAACAAGAAATGTTTTTGTCGTAGTTGTTGAATGTTGGACCGAGGAGATCTCAGCCAGGCCAGAGGAGAGAGCCCAGGAAGATCATCACTGTCTGTGTGAAGGAGGATGTTCACCTGAAGAAGGCAGAGAACGCCTGGAAGCCAAGTCTGAAGAGGGAAAACCAAACAGAGGACCCAGAAAACGTCAAAACCCAGGTGAGAGCATCAGCAGGGGCTTCTGAGCACAGCAGCTGGTAACAGGGGGAGGGTGGGAATTTGCTGTTGTGTAAGACAGTGAAAAAGAGCAACAAACTCCAGTTTGAATCACAGCTTTCCCTTCCTTTGATTCTTTTTTCCATGTGTTTATTCCTGACCTGGAGTTTAAATGGCAATCCTGTATATAGTGAGTCTAAACAGGGAACACCAGACAACCTACTACCTCTCTTCCAGGATTGTTTTACTAGAACATCTGTCACCATTCTAAAGCAAACAACCTCAAGCTGCCAGCACAGAACTTGCTTTTCATCCCCTTTTAGATGACATTTGTGCCCTGAGCCTCAGCAAACCTCTGTCAGTTTGTCCTGCCCAGCCCAGTGGTGCCACCTATGAAGGTTTCTCTATGTTCTCTTCCCCCTCCTCTCCTCCACGGGGCAGCCACTCTGGGTGGAGGTGTTTGCCTGGTGGTCAAATTTGGAATTTGTAGGATAAGTTGGGATAGTTTTGAAGGACACTGGAATTATGTTCCTGGGGCTGATGGCAGCGTTGTTGATCTCGTTGTGCTGGATAGGAAAAATAAAGTGCCTTAAAGTAAATCTAGAAGTTGGTGACCTCTGGTCTGGGGAGAAGGAGGCCACTCCTTGTTAACTTAAATCTCATGGCTAAATTGATGTCAAGAGGAATATTTCAGCTGGGTGTCAGCAAGGGCTTTGTGCCTCTGTCATGCTTGAAGACAGCACGTGGGTGTTTCCAGAAATCCTGCCCTGCAGGTCTTTGGTAGCTGAGTTAGGACTAGAGCTGGACCGTGCACAGAGATGTCTGTGTGTAACTCAGCTTCCTGTAAGTTCCTATGGACATCTTCTCTGTTGACCTGCATCCCAGGTCATTTCCAAGAGCCACCTGTTTGCTTTGTGCCTCAGCTTCATGTCTCTGTCATTCAGGAGCTGTTCCGCAAGGTCCGAAGCATCTTGAACAAGCTGACCCCCCAGATGTTCAATCAGCTCATGAAGCAAGTGACAGACCTGACAGTGGATACAGAAGAGAGGCTGAAAGGAGTCATTGACCTGGTCTTCGAGAAGGCCATCGATGAGCCCAGCTTCTCAGTGGCCTATGCCAACATGTGCAGGTGTCTTGTGACGGTAAGAGCCACCGAGGTCAAGTGGGAAATTCCTCTGCACAGGTGGATGTTCTGCACCTTATCCCCACAAACTGATGGGCAGTAACATAAGCTTGGCAAGAGCAAAGTCTTACTTTCTGAATCCCAAACTGGTTTGGGTTGGAAGGGACCATGAAGATCATCCAGTTCCAACCCCCTGCATGGGCAGGGACACCTCCCACCAGCCCAGGCTGCTCCAAGCCCCATCCAACCTGCCCTTCGACACTTGCAGGGATGGGGCAGCCACAGCTTCCCTGGGCAGCCTGGGCCAGGGTCTCACCACCCTCACAGCAAAGAATTTCCTCCTCATGTCCAACCTAAATCTCCCCTCTTCCAATTTTAATCCATCACCCTTTGTCCTCTCACTACAAGCCCAAAGTCCCTCCCCAGCTTTCCTGTAGCCCCTTCAGGTACTGGAAGGCCACCATCTGAAACCCTGGGCTGTTTTCAGCTCTCCCCCACTTCCAATGGAGAAAGTAATTCAGTATGAAGTAATGGGAAAGAGATCTCACCAACCCTCCAGTGTTTTCCATCACTAGTATCTTATCTTATGGAAAGATGTTTAATTGATGCTCTGCATAAATAAAAGTCATTTACATGATGGATTTGTTCTTCTACACCCATTGGCCATGCCTGCAGGCAGAGGGCTTTGCTTGGAGCCATGTGGTGGTTGGAGTTGAGAACACTTTGCTCTGCCTGGAAAATTCAATTTCTCTCCCAGTTCCAAGGGGAGCCCAAGGTGCCCAGCCAAGCTTCAGATAGCTAGTTTTCACATGCTGAATTTGGAACAAAATCACCCCGTTTCCCCCTGATCCTTCATGCCATGCAATGAAGGAGCACAGCTCTGCAGTCTTCAGCACACAAAGTGTTTTTAAGCATTGTGTCTTTTTAAAGGATCCTGTGAATGGAAATGTGATCTGTCTCTGGGTGGAGAAGGTGTCAGCCAAGTTTTGAGTGTGACTTGACGTATGAAATGTAAAACTCCTCTGGAAATCATGTCACAGCCTCACAGGCTGGGGCTGCTGAATAGGGAGGGCACCGTAAAATGTAGTAGGTGGTTTATAGGACATCTGGAGAGTTTAGCCATGTTCCTGCTAATGTTTCTCTCCCTTCTCCTGCAGCTGAAGGTGCCCATGGCAGACAAACCTGGGAGCACAGTGAATTTCCGCAAGTTGCTGTTGAATCGCTGCCAGAAGGAGTTTGAGAAGGACAAGGCTGATGATGATGTCTTTGAAAAGAAGCAGAAGGAACTTGAAGCTGCTACCACTGTAAGTGGTGTTTTTCCTCATAAGCTCTCAGAGCTGCCTCTGAAACCCATCTCTTTTGAAGCTGGCAGTCAATTTTAGGAGGTTCCACGTAAACATAAGGAAAAACTTGTTTATTGTGAGGGTGACAGAGCCCTGGGACGGGCTGCCCAGGGAGGCTGTGGAGTCTCCTCTGGAGACATTCCAAACCCACCTGGACGTGTTCCTGTGGGATCTGCTCTAGGTGACCCTGCTCTAGCAAGGGGGTTGGACCAGATGATCCTTCAAGGTCCCTTCCGACCCCTAATCTTCTGTGATTCTGTGATTTGGGGGGAATTTTTGAGTTGAGAGTTTCATTCTGTCGCTGTGGCCAAGTATAATAAACAATGTTTGCTTTGATTAGCAGGTTGTACCAGCTTTTTTTGTTTTTTAGGAGAAAAAGGGTAAACAGGGACAACGGGAACTACCAACTTGATCTTTTGAAGAGTTTTGTGCTCTGTGAACATGTTTTATTTAGAGCTGTTTCTCTCTTATACAGCCGGAGGAGAAGACGCGGCTCCATGATGAGCTGGAAGAGGCCAAGGACAAAGCCCGGCGGAGATCCATTGGGAATATCAAATTCATTGGTGAGCTTTTCAAGCTGAAGATGCTGACAGAAGCCATCATGCATGACTGTGTGGTGAAGCTGCTGAAAAACCACGACGAGGAGTCCCTCGAGTGCCTTTGCCGCCTGCTGACTACCATTGGCAAGGACCTGGACTTTGAGAAAGCAAAGGTAGGGCAGGACTTGAGGGGGGGGAGAGCTGAGGTTTTCTGGGCAGGGATGGAAAAATGGGTGTGGGGTGTTTTTATTTGAGGATGTGTTTTTTTTCCTTCTGGAATTCCTGTATAGCCTGAGGAAATCATCTCCTCTTCTGTGGATGTTTCATCATGACCTGGCCTGGCTCCCTTGTAGATTCTGTGTTGTTTTCAAAGGTGTTTCTCCAGTTGTTGGTTGTTCCCAAATATTACGTCCAAAAACACAGTCTAGAAATGCTCAATATTTACTTTTTTCAAATGAATGTACCTCTTATCTGGTCGTTTCCAAAACATTCTTATCTAGAGTTGTTTCTTTACCACTGAAGGGCTTTATATAACCTACCAAATCTACCACTTAATGTGTCGTTTAGGTTCAATCTGAAAAAACCCCTCACTAACTGGCCTAAACCCCCACAAGAACCTTGGTGGGTTCATTGATTTGGTGTCATTGTTGTCTCCAGCTCTGCTGGAATGAAGCAGCTGTTTTAAAGCTGCAGTGCTCGAGCATCCTCCTGCCCTCTTCCCAACAAATGTATATCCAGCCTGGAGCATTACACACTCACTGAGCTGCTCCTGGCAAAGACAATCTCCTGCTGCTGCTGCAAAAACCAGGCTGGGGATGAAAAAGCACTCAAGGGTTTTGCCAGCAATTAGTGGGACTCTGCTCTGGAAACAAACTGAGCTTAATGGTTTCCAGCTGCTCAGGGAAGGGAGTTCCCTTCCAGTTTGCTGGATTGCAGGGATCACAGCAGATCAATCCTGATTCTGATGGAGAAACAAGTTTTCCAGACTCTTTGTGGAGCATTGACCAAAATAGTGTGTTTTACCACCAGTGCCCCAGGGTGGGTCCCCATGGCTGTTGACACAACAGCCCATGTCTTACTGGGGCAGGTTTGGAAGGACCAGAAGTGGGGACTAAATTTCTCCACAAGCTTTTGGAAGAAAACAGGGTCTGACTTGTAAGCAGCAGCTGAGGTCATACTGGATGGGTTCTGGATGCTCTTCTGGTCTCTGTGAGCATGGGGACACTGCAAAAGCCAATGTTTTGGTGCACTGGCTGATTCTGCAACCTCAAGCCATGGCACTGTGTAGCAGGCAGCAAGGAGCAGCTTGCAGATGTCATGGCACCCCTTGGGAGAAGCTGCCCCTGTCCTGTCCTTGGGATTTGTTATTTCTATCAAGATGGAGTGAAAATCCTTTATTTTCTATTAATGGGATAGACATGACACATTTTTATTGAAGCTGAAGTGTTAGTGAGAGTTACAATTCAAGCTTCTGGACAAAGTCCATTTCAAATATTTTCCCCATCGTTCCTCACTTTGGAAACATTTGCTCTCAGAGCTGAAACTTTCCAGGGCAAGGCCAGAACCACATTTTCATAGGGTTTCTCTTGTTTGGTTAAGGGTTTAACTAGTTTTTAGTGAAGGGAGTGGGCACCATTTTAGAAAACTGTCCTCAAACTTTTTTTGTTTTGTTTAAAAACACAAGTCTTTTTGGAGCAAAAGGCTTTTTGGAACCTGGTGAATCAAATCGCGACCTAAGGAAGGCTTCTCTCCTGATACCATTTCATGTCTTAGTGCAAACTGATTTGGATTCCATCACATCATGACTCTTGGGATGAAAAGGAGCTGGTGGGATTTCATCCTACAGCTAAGCCCATTAAATGGTTCCTTGCTGACAGAAGTGGCACTTCTGCTGCTGTTTCTCTTGCCTGACCTGGCTGAGACAGTTCTGGGAGGTGAAGCACCAAAACGATGTGTTCAGGGTTAGTTTGATGCCTCTTCAGTTTCCTGAGCCAGTTTTTCTTGGCCCGAGATGAGCCCACAGGCTGATAGGAAAAGGAGCTCAGAGGTAGGGCAGGACTTCTATTTAGGTGGCAGTAGATCAGCTTCACTGTGCCATGAGAACAACCACATAGATGTATTTTGGTTTTTTAAATGAGTGACAAGTTTGTTACCTACGTGCAGAGGGTGGAGGTTATTTGAGTGATTGAAAATGCAGAGCAAGCCTGTGCTAAGTTCAGGAGGTGCCAACAGACTTGTGCCTCCTTCCTGCACACCCTCCTTCTTGCACACCCTGCACTGAGCACACTCAAACTCACCCTGGGGGGAGTGTGTGAGACCCTTCTCTGAGAGGCCCCCAGATGTGTTTCTGGCACAGAAATGCTGTAATGCAGAACCCACTGACTCCCCACCTGAGGGAATAGTCTCATTTTCTGCCAACTCACATTGCTGCTGCTGTTTCTCTTGTGTAGCCTCGCATGGACCAGTATTTTAATCAGATGGAGAAGATAGTGAAAGAGAGGAAAACATCTTCAAGGATTCGGTTCATGCTTCAGGATGTAATAGACCTAAGGCTGGTAGGTACAAACTTAAGTAACTAAAAGAGCATGTTCCCTATCATAGAATCACAGAATCATTTTGGTTGGAAACAACCTTTAGATCAAGTCCAACTGTTACCCCAGCCCTGCCAAGGCCACCACTAACCATGTCCCTCAGCACCACATCTACACAGCTTGGAAACCCCTCCAGGGATGGGGACTCCACCCCTGCCCTGGGCAGCCTGGGCCAGGGCCTGACAACCAATTCCAGGAAGAAATTGTTTCCAAGATCAAACCTGAACCTCCCCAGGCACAACTTGAGGCCGTTTCCTCTTGTCCCATCCCTTGTTCCTGGGGAGCAGAGCCCGACCCCCCCTGGCTCCAACCTCCTCTCAGGCAGCTGCAGAGCCAGCAGGTCTCCCCTCACCTCCTGGTCTCCAGGCTGGACACCCCCAGCTCCCTCAGCTGCTCCTGCTCAGGCTTGTGCTCCAGCCCCTTCCCCTGCTCCCTTGCCCTTCTCTGGACTCACTCATGTCCAGGCTGGAGGAGCTCCCATGCAAGAGCAGGAATTTACATCAGAAGTGGGATGTTAGGGTGAGATCTGCACCCTTTATCTTCAAAGTGTGGGTGTTTCAAGACAAGGACTCTCTCCATTTTTGCCTTACAAAGGCCATGGTGGGCAGGCATTGAACTCTTGCATCAGGTGGTTTGGTTAACGTTGGACACATTCCCACAGCAGCTTTCTCAGGCTGCTGGTCCAGTCCCGTGGCAGCAGAGAGGCCTGAGCTCTCCTCACAGGAGAGGTTTGGGGTGTTTTTGCCCACAGAAATTCCCTGTGCTTCTCCATGACAGCCATGCTGCTTTGCTGTCCTCATTTCCATGCACTCTGGGTGTAACTGTTTCCTGCAGCACTCACTGGTGCTGCTGGGACCAGAGTGCTCTGAGATGTGTACCCCCACCAGTGAGGGGACTGGTTAGTGTGGCTGGAAAACCTGTGAGGGCTCCTCTTCCACAGCAGTGTGGATTTCATGGAAAGATGGTCCTGGATCAGCCTGCATTGCCAGCACAACGAGGCATCTGCTCACTGGCCATACTGTGCAGACAGCAGTGACTGGAGTCTGTGGTGTTGGTGGGTCCATACTGAGCTCCAGAAACGAATAACCTGGTGTAGACAAGAGCAGACATGGTGCAGAGAGAGACCTGCCCAGGCTGTGATTAAGAGTTTTGAAGTCAGTGCAGTGGAGGGGTGTCTCGACACCCTGCAGGTGAACATGTTGCACAGACCTTCCCCAGCATCTGTGATTTCACCCATGTTGGTGCTGAGAGCAGCACAGCTTCAGCCATGGGACAGCACTGGACTGAAGGCCTGAGAGGGTTTTACTCCCCCTTGCTGTCTGGGAGGTGGTTTGGGGTTTTGTGGAGGCTGAAGGCACCATTTTGACTGCAAGTTACAAAGATAATGGCCTCAAAAGTTGCAGTGAAGTTGTAGCAAGATGAAAAGCCAGACTGGTCATTCTGGTGAGAGCTGGATCTGTGCAGTATGGTTGAATAGACACATCAAGCATGGAAATATTCTGTGGAGACACAGCTCCACCTCTCTCTGCAGGATTCCTGTCAGCCATCCCCATCCCTGGAGTGGCAAAGCACCATCTCTAGATGAAATGGAGTCACTTCTTGCCTCTTTATTTTCAGGGTCTCATTATTTTTCCTCAGCTTTGGAGGATGGGCTCCAACAAGCACTGTCAGTAATAGAGAGTGACAGCAACTTCCCTCTAGTCCATCTTGCTCCTCTGAACCTAGACAGATTGGAAAGCTGGGAATGTGCAGGATGCTATGGGGTTAAAACCTCTTGAAGTCAGTCATGCCTCTGCAAAGTGAGGTCTTCACTGCAGCCTCCTCTCTCCAACAAAGCATGTTATAATCATAGAATTCCAGACTGATTTGGGTTGGAAAGGACCTTAAAGATCATCCAGATCCAACCCCCTGCATGGGCAGGGACACCTCCCACCAGACCAGGTTGCTCCAAGCCCCATCCAACCTGCCCTTCAACACTGCCAGGGATGGGGCAGCCACAGCTTCCCTGGACAACCTGGGCCAGCATCTCAACACCCTCACACTCAAGAATTTCCTCCTTATGTCCAACCTCAATCTCCCCTCTTCCAGTTTTAATCCATTCCCCCTCATCCCATCCCTCCCTGCCCTTGTCCCAAGCCCCTCCCCAGCGTTCCTGGAGCCCCTTCAGGCACTGGAAGCTGCTCTAAGGTCTCCCTGGAGCCTTCTCTTCTCCAGGCTGAACCCCCCAACTCTCCCAGCCTGTCTCCAGAGCAGAGCTGCTCCAGCCCTTGGAGCATCTTTGTGGCCTCCTCTGAACCCACTCCAACAGCTCCAACATTCCAGAGTCTAAACACCAGTGTATGTCGTTTTGACCTGTGGTGCTGGAATAACCATGTCAGCAACATCCCCTAGCACCACAAAATCTTCCTCAGTCCCCAGGGGGCAGCCCCACCAACAGGTGACAGTGGTGGGAGGATTAGGCCTCATTGGTGGATTTGTGTCCTACATTCAGGGTGCTCTCTGGAAGCATCTCTGAGCATGTGCTTGCTGCTTTCCTAGTGCAACTGGGTGTCACGGAGAGCAGACCAGGGCCCGAAAACCATCGAGCAGATCCATAAAGAAGCCAAGATTGAAGAGCAGGAAGAACAGAGAAAGGTCCAACAACTCATGACCAAAGAGAAGAGGAGACCAGGTAAAGTAAAAGCCGAGTTGGCTGCTCCTTTTATTCATTTCACAGCCAGTGGCCATAGAGGGAATCCCATGTGCAGGAAAAAAAAATCAGGTTTTTTTTCCATTAGTGTAAAGGGAATTGGGGCCTGGTTATGGCTGGGGCTGGAGAAGGAACAGACATGCCATGGATTGGCTGTGTGGCATTTTGGGGGCAAATCCCTTGGGTAACAGTAAACAAGGCCAATAGCTTCTTAAGTTTCACATTCGTGCAAACCATACCTGATGGTGTGACAGGCTGCCAGGGAGCTGTTGGAGCAAGTTTCTGTGCAGGAGTCAGATTTGCCACCCATTCTTACCTACAGCAGAACCCAATTTCAGGAGAATAGCATCTAATTTTGAGAGTAACCACATCAGCTGTTAAAGTTGTGAGGTGTTCACTGGGCAAGAGAAAGAGTCTTGGCATGAATTTAAATTATTACCAGCCCTTGAAGCTGGCAGCACCTGGAGATGGATTTGGAGTGACTGGGAAAGTGAAGACTTGGGGGTGGGCAAGAATAAAGTGCTCATTGGGATTCTTTCATACTAAGGATTGTGAAATGGAAGAGCTATGAAAACAGGGCCTAAGGAACATACACATGGACTTCGTTTTAATTATCCTAAAATTGACCTCAGGAGGAGGTCAGGAGCTGGGGACTGCCTGAGGGGTTCTGGGTCTGGACTAGCCTGGTGCTGCTGAGGTCTGGGCAACAAGAGCAGCTTCAGGTTAGGAAAGACATGTCTGCTCCTTCTGTGAGCTTGTGACCCTGCTGTGTGCACAGCTGGGTCCAGATCCCTTCACACACTGAGAACTCATCCCTAAACCTGGGAGAATCCCAGCCAAAAAAAGCCCTGGAAAATGTCAAAGCTGTTTTATAATATCAGTCAAGCAAGCTAGTTATAGACCCAGAGAGTCATGGAAGGGCTGGGGTTGGAGGAACCTTAAAGATCACCTACTTCCAACCCCCTGTATGGGCAGGGACACCTCCCACCAGCCCAGGCTGCTCCAAGCCCCATCCAACCTGCCCTTCAACACTGCCAGGGATGGGGCAGCCACAGCTTCTCTGGGCAGCCTGTTCCAGGGTCTCACCACCCTCACACTGAAGAATTTCCTCCTCATGTCCAACCTAAATCTCCCCCTAGTCATGTCATCTTAGTCTGAAGAAGCCCTCTGAGAGGTGGGATTTCTGCATAGAATTGTGCTGAGGCTGAGCAGAACTGTGCCATTTGCTTTTCCTCCTCCTGTTGAACTTGGAGATGATCCCCAGGTTCTTAGGAGGAGCTAAGGGTGGTTGTGTTTGTCCTCTGGCAGGTGTCCAGCGGGTGGATGAAGGTGGTTGGAATACTGTGCAGGGGGCAAAGAACAGCAGAGTGCTGGACCCCACCAAGTTCCTTAAAATCACCAAGGTAGGTGCCAGCACACGACTCACACAGAGCAAGAAAAATGCCAAGGTCTTACCTCACTGTTTCTGTCTCTCTAGGAAAAATCATGATGGTGTTTACAGGTCAGAACCTGCTTTTTTGGGTTGTTTTAAATCTCCAGAGCCAGTACTGTGTGTAAATGAAGCACAAAGGAAGACTCTGTTGCCTTCTGAATGTTCCTGTTTTGCTTATTCTAAGGGAAAGGAGGATGTGCTTTTATTAGGTGTATAGTGTCCTTTTAGGGACCTGGAAGTTCTCTTAGTTGGAAGATGTGCACCCTCTGTGATGAAAAGAGGATGAGAGTTGAGGTGTTGTGTGTGGTGGTGATGCAGCACATCTCCTGGCTGCTACAGCAGGGGTGTCCAACACCTGTCTGACAGAACTCCTGGGCTGCCTCCAGTTTCAAGACTGATGCTGCTTCTCAGTAGAACGAGGATGTTCCGTTAGAAAACAAAACATTCAGACGTGTCTCAGATGGCAGCACTCCAGGCCTGAAAGGTTCAAGGAGCACAAGAAGAGCCTTATTGGCTTTTGCAGTGCTTCTGGGCCTGTGTCTGGTGCACTTGCATCCCTCAGTGTGTGTTAAACTTTCACACCCAACCTCCAGATGAGCATCTTCATGGTATTTTACTATTAAAGTGCCACTCTGGGGACATCTATTTCAGGCTGCAGTTTAGGCAAGATTGGAGTTTTCTCCTTTTTTAATTATCTTCAGAACAGCTTTGGAATTTCTTGCCAAGGAAAACTCCATATTTCACATAAGTTAAGAGTATTTCCTAGATATCCCTTGTCCCAGTGAATGTCCCTCTATCTCAGTTTTACTCCCAGTGCTTGAATGCTCAGAGAGCTGTGAAGCAGAACCTGGACTGTAGCTCTGCTGCAGATCAAGTTCAGTTTGTTCCTTGTGCAAGTCATAAAACAAGACTCCAAAACTTAATTAGCAGGAGGGATTCAGGCTGCTTTTGTCTGGCCATACAGCTCATCTGGGAAAAGTCCTTCTATTCCATTTAGTTCAAATCCAGCACAAACAGAACTAGCTCCACAACAGCTGCACGGTCAGGAGGAGAGAGGAGCTCGTAAAAAGGGATCTGCAGGGTCACAGCCTCCTTGTCAATCAATTCACCTGCTGAGCATTGTAAAACTGAGTATTCTCTTGTCAGACAATACTTTTTCCCTCCTGCAACCTGTTGTGGTTCTTTGCCCTGTGAGTTTTGTTGTTATGCTGCAGATTCCCCCCATGGCAGGTGGGTGTAGTGGGCAGCAGAACAGTTTTACTCACCACAAACAAACTGAACATCTTTCAAGTATTGATATATACTGTGCTTTTTCCTCCTTACTGAGCTTCATAGTTCTTAATGAACAGAAACTCCTGGTTCCTGTGAACATGTTTCACTGACACTTCGGAAGAGGCTGTTCCTCTGTCTTCCAACAACATGTTAAAGCACATTTTGGTGTTCACAAGACAGGACTGTTGCCCCAAAATGCAGCATTTATAGTGAAGACCTTGTGATGGTATGTCTTGATGTGTTTTACAGCCCACAATAGATGAGAAGATTCAGCTTGTGCCTAAAGCCCAGTTGGGCAGCTGGGGAAAGGGCAGCAGTGGTGGAGCAAAGGCGAGTGAGATGGGTAAGTCAGGACGGGTCCTCACCCTTGGCTTTGGTGTCACCATCCTTGCCAAGAGCAGATTTGGGTGGGAATGCTCGTCTGTGTGTGTGGCTGCCTGGCAAGCAGGGTCAAAGTGGGGCAGGACCAGCCCTTTCCCTTCAGTTCTCTCCCCAACACTCCCAAAATCATCTGTTGCTTAAATGATGATATAAGGCCACAGTGTCAGCAGCTACTGACCTTGTCATTGCTCTCCTCTGTGTTGTCTTTCCAATCTGGCAGACTCCTTACGACCAAGTGCCACTAGTTTGAACAGATTTTCTGCACTGCAGCCTCCAGTCTCATCTGTATCTGCCTCATCTGCATCCTCAGACTTAGATTCTCGCAGGGCCTTAACTAGGTAAGCTCCCTCCTGGTGATCCTCCCTTCCGCTCTCGCACGCCCGCGCTTCTCCCTGCCCGCTCTAGTTCCCAGCACAGAAATAAGAGAATTTTGTTGAGTTTCCAGGAATGGTTTGGTGCTTCCCCCACCCCACCTACTTTGAGCTAACTTAAAACACATGCATCTTTTATATCATAGGAGAGACAGGTGGTATTAATTTTTAAAGCCTTTATGGTGAATCTTTTCATTTTCCGCTCCTCAGCCTCCCTTTGTCTAAAGGGTTCATCTCCCAGGAGTTAACAGGTTAAAAACTCTTCAGATAAAATGTTGTGATAAATAGACATGCAGGTTGGATTCAATGGTCATGGGTTCAGCCAGGTCAGTAGGTTTCTTTATGCAGAAAAATGTGCCTAAAACCTTGCAGAAATTGAGCAAGGCTCCTCGGACACTGTGTCCAGCCCTTCCCACGAGGTGTGAGCAGGCCTGCCCCTTGGGGGTGCATTCCTCAGGCTGTGCTGTGCTCTCCCACACCCCCATTTCACCAGGGCTAGAGCCACTCCAGCTTGTAGCATGAAACGTGGATCAACCCTCAATAATTTATTAACTCGAGACACGGTTTATAAATGTACAGTTCACTTAAGATGTTGCTGTGTTCCATTAGACACCAGCTGCAGGACTGGTTTCCTGGATTTATCCCTCTGTTTTCCCTCCTGTCTCACCTAGAACTCTGGTTTACTTGGAGATTTTTCCATTTTGCTATTGTTTTGCCCATCTTATTAACACAGTGATTAATAAGGCAGGTCCTTGTTGCCTCTTGCTGGTAACCTTCAATATTCTGAAACTATTTTTCAATAAATGGGTAAAAAACCCCATCCTGCTGATACCATCTCACAGTCGAGCAGTGCCTGTTACAAAATTAATCATCAATTCTAGAATGTATATAATTTCTAAATTATAAAATTCACTGTTCCATACAGAAAACAGGTGCTGTAAGGACTATACTGCTTTTCCCTGTGTTCTTCAGGAAGCTTTGGCCCTGCCTGTCCGCTCTGTGGGTATTTGTGTGTCCTGGTTTGAGGACATTGTGTTTGTGCATCTCCGAGACTGGAGTTAATTCTGATTTGATTCTGTGTGGCTGCATCTGTAGAAAGTCAAGACACCAGTCCTGCTGGGTGTGGGTTGGGGTGTTTTCCCTGCAGTCCCTACAGAGCTCCCTAATCCCTTGTCTGACACGACCAGCCTTGGCAAGCAGGGATCTCGCTGGTGTCACGACCTCGTGTGTGTTTTTGTTCCGCAGTCGCGGGAGCACGGGCAGGGAGAAGAATGACAAACCTCTCCCACCTTCCCTCTCCCGCCCCAACACCTTCCTCCGGGGCAGCAGCAGTAAGGAGCTGCTGCTGGACAATCAGGCACAGGAGGAGCAGAGGAGGGAGATGCTGGAGACAGTGAAGCAGTTAACAGGAGGCATGGAGATGGACAGAAACAGCACAGAGGCAGAGAGGAGTAAAGCCAAGGAGTCTGGTAAGTGGCTCTTCCCATGCTTAGGGAATCTCGCCGGGCGTGTGAAAAGGCATAAGGGGAAAATCTGTCAGGACAAGTGACATTTCTGTGCAGTGGTGGGACTGTTTGGCCTGTAGTGAGGCATTGTGGAGCTGCAGTAGCTGTGATCTGCTCCCAGAGGTTGGGACACAGCTGATCCGTACAGGCCTGGGTGTCGTCTCCTCCACAGCTCCTCCTTGGGGCTCCTCAGAGTGGAAAGGCCAGAGATGGCAGCAGAACACCAGTGTTGTCTCAGTGGTTCTTGTGTCACTGTTGCTGCTGGTTTCTGGGTTAGAAGTCTCCAAAATCCATGTCAGTTCTACCGTTCTTCAGTGCCCAGTAAGGCCACATCTGCCCTTCCCAAACATCTCCCAGGGCCAGAGCAGTGGTTTGGGTCTGGGACAGACCATGCACCATGTCATTTCAGTGCTGCCTTGTCGCCAGCCCTCCCTCAGGCAGGTCTCAGTGCAGTGTGGCATTAGCACCCCCAGGGATGGCTTGTCACCTTGTCACTGCTGCAGCTCCCGCTCTGCTCCTGCCACCTTGAGCTGACTTGTCAGTGAGAAAGTATTGAGGACACTTAGGGTGATGTTCCCTGCAGGCAGAACGTTTGTGATAAGTGCAGGGCTCTGCTCCTTCCCTGGGAAACATCTAGAAACTGCTACAATGAGGAACAGGTCTCAGCTGCCATGGCACCACACACTCCTCTGGAAGCTTTGAGACTTTGTGAAGGGCTTCAGATTTTGGAGGTGGTACCAGGAGATTGCTTCAGGTTATTGCCCATCACAATCAGCATGTTTAAAATTTGCAGCTTGCTGTAACAGCTCCAAGTTTAAGTAATTAATGTTGATAGAGAGCTTTGAAGCTGTTGCATCCTGTGTCACTGCCAGCTGTGTTTCTGTGAGACTGACTTACAGAAATATTGGGAGTCCATCCAGGGGGAAATGTAGCCAAGGAAGAAGTGACCTGTGCCTGGTGATGGGACAGGGAACACACCCTGCTCCAGTGAGTTCTGTTTGCAGGATGTCATCTCTGAAAATGGTGCTGATTTTCCTTTTCCAAATGTGGTTTGGGTTTGTGTTTTTTTCTTCCAGCCAAGCCAGAAACTCCCCCAGCTCCTGCACAAGAAAAGCCTTCACTATCAGAAGAGGAAATAGAGAGAAAATGCAGATCTATCATTGATGAGTTCTTGCATATTAATGATTTTAAGGTAAGCAAAATAAAAAACCTCCCTTGAAAAGCTCAAGTCCCACAGACCATATTTTCTCTCCAGGAACAGTATCTTTGTACACAGAGGGAACAGAAAGGCTGGGACCTGTCAAAATTCAGGCAGCAGCTCCACGAGCATTTTTAATACACTTGTCTCCCAAACTTGTGTTCTGCCCTGCTGGTAACAGGAAAAATAGCCCAGCCTGGGTGTTTGAAGTAGCAAGATGTATGTGTATCCGTCATGAATCACTGAGCAGCTCCATAATAAAAGTAATTTTGGAAGCAGAAAAGCTATTGGGAAAATAAACTGAGGTTTTCCTTCAGTTATCAAAGCATGTGCTGTTCTGATCTGGAGGCAGATAAAGCAATGCTAAATATTGAACAAATCACTCCAGAGTATTTTTAATAAACACTGAAAATTACTGAGCAGCTGTCATCACTTTCTAGTTAAAGGTTGAAATTTTGTTTCCCTTGTAAATGGATTTTTAGCTTGTCCAGGGAGATGGAGAGATGTGTTACATTTGCTGCAAAGCTGATTGGTTTGATCTTTTGCTGAAAGAAATTTTTAAAACCTGCCAACTTTAAAGTGGCAGCACTAGGGAGTTCCTGGTTTGGCTGCTTCCACTTCATACGGCTTCCAGTTAAAATCATAGGATTGTGGAATGGTTTGGGTTGGAAGGGAACTTAAAGACCATCTAGATCCAACCCCCCTGCATGGGCAGGGACACCTCCCACCAGCCCAGATTGCTCCAAGCCCCATCCAACCTGCCCTTCAACACTGCCAGGGATGGGGCAGCCACAGCTTCCCTGGGCAACCTGGGCCACGGTCTCACCACCCTCGCACTAAAGAATTTCATGTCCAGCCTAAATCTCCCCTCTCCCAGTTTTAATCCATCCCCCCTTGTCCCATCCCTCCCTGCCCTTGTCCCAAGTCCCTCCCCAGCTTTCCTGGAGCCCCTTCAGGCACTGGAAGGCTGCTATGAGGCTGCTGTTCCTCCTCAGAAAGAGGAATATTCTTGTGGTCGATTGTTTTGGATTCATACTCACATCTACTCACCAGGAGAAATTATTAAATCCTGGTTTGGAGAGAAAAAAGAAAAATGCACTTGGATTTGCAGTGTCCCCAGCTCGCTGGCCTGGCAGGTCTCCGCAGGAGGAGTCAGGGGTGGTGGGGCTGGTTAACAAAGGACTTCAAAGTCTAACCTCTGGGTGTCTGGGGCTAAGGGGCTGCTTCAGCTTCTGCACTTGCAAATGCAGTGACATTTTTAATGGCTGGATGGCAATAGAGTTGAATTATATGAGACAAGTGCAGCTCTGGTTAAAAAAAGTACATCAGGTTGAGGGAGCTTGTTTGCATTAATGGGTTACTTGCTAATAATGCCCTTCAAATACAGTGTGCACCAGAGCTGCAAATGCAGCTGAACTGCCATGAGTCAGACCATAAATGTGTTAGTGCACAGAGCAAGGAACAGCCCTTTCTCATGGGTTTAGTTTTCAGTATTTAACCTGATGGTAAATTAAAACTGCTGAGCTGTGTGCTGGCATCTGGTGACAGCAGGGATAGCCAGTGGAATGTTCACCTGTCTGTCCTGGAGACACTGAGATGCCCCAGGCAGGTCTGATGGAGGAGCTGGGGCACCAGGCAGTGACCTGCAGGAAGGAGCTGCTGGAGGCCTGTGGAAATGCAGCAGGGGCTGCCAGTTCATGGTGGCTAAAGGCATAACCTAAAGCAAGGAGCAGATACCTTCAGTCAGGAAGCCTGTTGAGATCCCTTGAGCTGAACCTAGGTCAGTGGAAACATCTTTGCTGATGACATCGGAGATTTTTGAAGTGTGACATTGAGTGTTTCTCTGAAAATCTCTATTTAAGGGTCTGTTATTTGTTTAAGTTATAAAATGCACATGCCAGAAAGTAGAAGCTTTATAAAGAGAAAATCTTTGTCCGAGTGCTCCCCAAACATTTTCTGCTTCTTTATATGGTGTGGGTTTGTAACACGGGCACTTCTGTGCCAGATCAGATCAGCAATGAATCTAACCTGGTGTCCTCTTCTTGGCTTGGCTTAACATTTGATGAAAGAATAGGCAGTTCGGTGGCATCCAGAAGACAATTCTGTCCTTTCCCTGAGCAGCCAAACTGTACCCTGAGGCCTGATTAGGTTTATAAATTCTGTTGCCTGCGTGGTATAAATTCTCATTGTTGCTATTCAGGCACCATCTCAGTGGTGATTTGTGGTGAGGTTGCACAGCCTAGTTCAGCACGTTTGCCTGGCAGCTTCACTAAATAGAAGTTTCCAAGAAAAGCAAAGCTGGCAGCCTCTTGATCTGCCATCAGAATAATCCCCATCCCATGCACCAGGTGCTCAGCAGCACACTCTAAACTATTGTTTTTACCCCTCTTTGCTCTGCCCTGGTGAGGCCCCATCTAGAGAACTGGGTCCAGTTCTAGGCTCCCCAGTTCATGAAGGACAAGGAGCTGCTGCAGAGAGTCCAGCACAGGGCACTGAGATGCTGAGGGGACTGGAGCATCTGCCTGTGAGGAGAGGCTGGGAGAGCTGGGGCTGCTCAGCTGGAGAGGAGGAGCCTGAGGGGGGATCTGATCAGTGCTGATCAATATCTCCAGGGGGTGTCAGGAGGATGGGGCCAGACTCTTCTCAGGGGTGTCCAGGGACAGGACAAGGGGCAATGGGCACAAACTGGAGCACAGGAGGGTCAAGTTAAACATAAAGAAGAACTTCTTGACTGTGAGGGTGACAGAGCCCTGGGACAGGCTGCCCAGAGAGGATGGGGAGTCTCCTTCTCTGGAGACATTCCAAGCCCACCTGGCTGTTCCTGTGGGATCTGCTCTAGGGGATCCTGCTCTGGCAGGGGGTTGGACTAGATAAATTTTCAGGGTCTCTTCCAACCCCCACCACTCTGTGATCCTATGAAATATTCTTCTGCCCCATTTTGTGGTGGTTTCAGTTCAGGCAATGACCCCACGTCTCGTTTGAACAGGAGGCGATGCAGTGCGTGGAGGAGCTGAGTGCCCAGAACCTGCTGCCTGTTTTTGTGCGAGTGGGAGTGGAGTCCACCCTGGAGAGGAGTCAGATCACCAGGGATCACATGGGCCAGTTATTACACCAGTTGGTGCAGTCAGGAAAGCTGAGCAAGCAGGATTTCTTCAAGGGGTTTGTATTCCGATACGTTTCTTGAGGCTTCATTGCAAATGATTAAGTTTTTGTTGGAGAGGAATGATTCCCCAGCTTGCTTTGCTGTCCTGCCTTCCTCACACACCCCTTTGGAAGGAGCATTTTTGTCTGGGTGTATTAATAAGTAAGATGATTATTGTAATATATTGTTAAGTGTTTCAGATGCTTTAGTGAATGTAAATATATTCATAATTATATGTTAATTTCTCTCTGATAGTTGTGTATTTAAATGTGCGTGTTTAGGTTTCTGGTTTGTGATGCATTTGCCTTTTGGCAAATCACTGAATGTGATTAAAAGAGGAGGGAGAAGACAAAGATCTTCACGTGGCCCCATTGCCTGGAAGCTGTGTAGCCTGAAGTCCTGTGTGTCCACAGAGCCACAGCCACACTCCTGCTGGTGAAACAGGCTTTGTCCACACGTTGTCATGTTCAGGACAACTCAGCTTTAAGGAGTGGACATGTCCTGGAGGGGCTGAGGAGGAGAACATGCCACGGGTTAGACCTTGCTCAGAAGATCTGAATTTCAGCTGCTGGTTCATCTCAGCTCTCTGGGTTTTGTGTTCCCAGCCTAGAGTTGAACTGGTGTCCAGTTGTAAAAGGATCCGTGTTCCCAGGGAGGCCCATACACTGCTCAGCCCTTGCTGGGGCTGAGAGCAGGGTGATTAGAAGAGGGATGACCATGAAAAGCAGCCAGTGAGTGGGCAGCTGGAATAATGCTTCCAGATACTGAGTTCCTGGGTACTTGGCCTCATCTTGCTGCTTTTATTGAAATCACATCTCATGGTGCCAGTGGTGATCTCCCTGCTCCCGTGCCTGCCGGTGAATTCCATCGTGCTGCGATCCAGTGGCCCACAGAGAAGGTTTAGGCAGCCTGAGCTCAGAATCATATGGAACAGCAGTAAAAATACATCTGTCCACAGGGAGTGCACACTTGTCTGTGTCCACAGCCACTGCTGGTCAAAACAACTTGTTTGAAGTGACACGTTTCCATAATGGATTGTCATGAAAGCCGTTCCTGGGGTGTGGATAAGTGGCTGTGATGCCAAATAAGTAGAACCTTGATGAAACAGTGGGACGTGTGGTCTGAATGTGGCATAAGCAAAGTGAAACAGCTACTGAAGATGTTGAAAAGGCAAGTGATGTTCAGTGGGCACACGAGCAGAGCACTGAAAACCACAGTACTTATTGTGACAACACAAATTACTGGGTAATTAGGGGTTATGGGATGAGTGATGGTCACAGGGCAAGGCTGGAGAAATACACAACAGGAAACCTGTTTCTGGCAGAAATGCCTGGACTCACCCAGGTAGCAGAGGATGTCAAGAACAAAGCAAAGAGTTTGAAGCTCAAGAGGAAAATGTGCATTGATAGCCACTAAACTGGAGCCCAGAATTTTCAAGGTTTTCAGGGAAAAATGAATCATGATGAAAACTGGCAGGAGAACCAGAAAAGTGGTCATCTTGTACCGGGCATGGGAAGTGAAGCCACCTGCAAGGCTTTTGTTGGGAAGAAGAGTTTTGAGTGATTCTGGAAACTGTATCCAATGCTGGGGATGAATTACAGTTTTGTAATTTTCTGTTCTGGATGAAACCTGCTCTCTGGTGTACTGAGCTTTTTTCTTGTGTAATTTTACATATTTGCAAACATTTTGCCAGTTTCCTTACCTTTGGACTTCTGTTATTATTAATCCCCCTCCTGTAAATGTTTGTCTTGTCTACTTACAAGAAAGCTCCATTTATTAGATGCTTTGTATTTATAGACAAAAATGCTTATTTTTACAAGTTTTACTAGTTAGCAGATTATTTGCTACTGGGATATAAGAATTACTGTAAAGGGAGCATTCCTTGATCTATCTGCTGGCTTTACAGAAGGCAATGCCTTTTCCATATATTCTCCATGTTACTCCTCAGAGAAATTCCCTCCTGGCTAAAGCATTGAAAGCACAAGATGCACAAGAAGCAAAAAATAGCTTTTTTGTTACCTTTGTGATTTTGTCCCTTTCTCGTCCCCTTCTTGTCCTCTCTCTCTTCTGTAACAAAGGATTTTTGAAGTGCAGATTAGCTCCAGTGAAAGTCTCAAATTAAATTATATGGAACACTTAACATTTTTCTTTCCTTTTCCTAAAGTTTTTCAGATACCTTGGAGATGGCAGACGACATGGCTATAGATATACCCCATATTTGGTTGTACCTAGCTGAGTTGGTGACCCCCATGTTAAAAGAAGGAGGAATCTCTATGAGAGAACTTATACAGTAAGCAAAGCTGCTTTATTCCAGTGTTGGTCGTGCTGAGCTCCCTGCCTGGCTGGGCTGTAGTATTTTCACAGTGTGGTTCCCATCATCAGATAAAAGATGAGCAGTGTTAGAGGCTCAGCTTCTCATGCAGGTTGATAAAAGGCTTGGGTGGAAGCTGGGGTGAGAAGGGAGCTCATGGCTCTGTAGATGCCCTTCAGGGGTGGAAGTTTTATCCCTAAATCTACTTCAATCCTGTTGGTTTCAGCTGAGATAAAAAATACCCCAGTGTTGTACAGGTGGAGTTTGTTTGAGAGCACGTTGGGGCTCAGGGAATAGGATTTGAAGGGTGTGAGGTATCACATGGGAGCCTTTCTGTCTTGGGGTGTAACGGCTGCCACCTGGGCATTGCCTGGCTGGACCCAACACCCTGCCGGCCAGACTGGGAGCTGCTTCCAGGAGCAGAGTTTCTGGGGAGGGACTTCGAACAAGTTCATGTAGTGATGGGACAAGAACAAATGGATTAAAACTGGAAGAGGGAGTTTTAGGTTAGATATTAGGAAGAAATTCTTCCCTGTGAGGGTGGTGAGACCCTGGCCCAGGTTGCCCAGAGAAGCTGTGGCTGCCCCATCCCTGGCAGTGTTGAAGGGCAGGTTGGATGGGGCTTGGAGCAGCCTGGGCTGGTGGGAGGTGTCCCTGCCCATGCAGGGGGGGTGGAACTAGATGATCTTTAAGGTCCTTTCCAACCCGGACCATTTTATGATATAATATGAACTAGAAGTAAGTGATCTCTAATAAGTTACACAGGTACAACTGATTTAAATGTAAATCAGGGCCTGAACTGCACCCCTGAAGTCTGTTTTATCAGCAGTGCCAGCTAGATCAAACCCCTCATCCCCAGCAGAAATGAAAGGTGATTTCCCACCTCAGTTTGATCACAACCTTGCATTCCAAATTCAAATTATGAGGAAAAATATCTGGTTTTCTTTCATTCTAGAGAATTTAGCAAACCTTTGCTTCCTGTGGGAAGAGCCGGCGTCTTGCTTGCTGAAATCTTGCACCTTCTATGCAAACAAATGGTAAGTGTCCAGAGGCACCATCTGTAGGGAGGAGCTGGATACAGCCAGGACATGTTGATGCATGAAACCTGCACATTTCCCACAGGAAGATATTTAGGGATGGCCCAACCAGTCCAGATAACTTAGGAAACCTGCCTCTTCATCCCCACTTTCAAACCAAACCTTAGGGGGTTCCAAAAAGTTAACTTTTTTCTTTCTCATCACTTTTCCCTTTTGCAGGTACCTTTGTACCTGGCTTCTTCCAGAAGCTAAAGTGCTGAAATACCACAAGAGGGACATTCTCAAGGTATTTCTGGGCTGACCAGAAGCAGCAAGTGCCGGAAACCTTGCGAGAGAGCTGTTCTTGCAGACCAGAGAGGTTCTGAGGGTTGGGATAAGCTTCAGATGGCTTCTCCAACTTCTGGAGGCTTATCCAAACTAAACCTGCCAACTCTTTCAGATTCACCCATCACTAGGGGTAGTGACACCTTTTCACCCTGTAACTTTGAGAGCTCTCTGACACATTTCACAGTTGTGTGTCCCAGCAGTTTGGTGGATTTGCTATAACTGTCTCCATTTTTTGTCTTTCTTTTTTTGTTTTGTTTTTCTCAGCTAAATACTGCACTTTGGGAAGTGTCTATTTTCAACTTTGTAAAAATCCCTCACTTGCCTTTTGTTGGGGTTTTTTTTTGTGGTTATTGTTTTTTAAAGCATACCTTCAAATAAGGTTGAATGTTCCAGGAGCATTTCAGTCTAGCAGTGCAAGCAGTGACTTTATTTATTTTAGTGTTACGCTTGTTTGGACGGTCAACTCCTATTTCTGTTTCTCTGTTCTGTGAAGGAAAAGCTGCTGTGCTCTGGGGTTTGAAGCACAGCCTTGGGTTTCTCTTGCTGCTTTCTAATCTAATCTCATCCAGGCCAGCATTTGGACTTGGGTGTTTCCATATATCAATCATTTAATTCAGATCCTGATGAACTGTAGCAGGAACTATGCACAATTAGCTCATAATGTTCTGTTCACACAACTTGTAATCTGCTTTGTAAACTAAAACTTAGGCTGCTTGTATCAGTGCTTAACTTGGCAACGCAGCAATCTCCCTCGTGCAGGTGCTAGAAGGTAAAGGTTTTGGCAAAGCTTTGGGGTGAAAAGAGCTGGTTGTTACTTGTATTTTTTTATTCTTGTCAGGATTGTATATTGTGCCATCTTAGGCAGGACACAGAAGGGTCATCATGACATTAGAGGATGCAGGAGGTTGAGCTGTATGTGCCCCTTTTCTCCAGGTTTGCAGTAAATTCTAGGAACTGAAGAGTGAGCTTGGTGTTGGGTACCTGAATTTGAGGCTTGATCTCTGCAGAGAAAACAGCCATGACAATCCTCATTTTCTCAGAGTAGCTCATTTGCTGGTACCTTAATGTCAAGGCAGGGGGAGGATGAGTCACGGAGTAAGTTAATGACAGAGTCAGGAGAAAAATCAAAGTCATCCAAGTGCCAGCTCCGTGTCACAGCCATGGGAAACTGCCTCGTTCAGGTGTGTCACTTCTGTAGGTAATCCTGGGCTGAAGTTGTTGCAAACCCCACATGTCACCTTATGCCTTGTCTATGACCCATCACCGTGGCGTTTGACCACTTGGCAAGATGTGTATACCTGTGGCAGGATTGCATACATGATTCCTCTTGCACGGGATTTCCAGACGTTCTCACCTCATTGCTGGGCATCTTGTTTGGTGGCTGAATGGTTCTTTATTTCTCCTGACACAGCTGCACCACTCCAGCTTGTGTGAGCTCCCCTGCTTGTCTCTCATATCTTTAACATCAACAAATTGTTTGTATTTTAGAGCCATAAGAAAGTGGGAGCCTTATGGAGGGAGTCTGGCCTCAGTTGGAAGGACTACTTACCCGAAGGGGAGGAGGTACATACCTTTCTCATGGAACAAGTGAGTTTGGAACAAGCATCTGCTTAATTAATGATTTGGCACCCTGGTTTTTGGCCTCAGGTCCAGTTTGTTCATTCTCTTCTGTCCCATTCTTATGTGTAGTTGGTTTGGGATGGGGGTGAAGTGTCTGCCTCACCAAGCTGAGGTTAGATGATTTCAGCAGCTCCCTTCTGCAGCACCAGGACAACTGGCTGGTCCCCTCCAATCCCAGGCACACACCTCAGCTGGCTTCCTCTAGGAAACCTCTTTCTCCAACCAGGAGGAATGAACTCAAGAATGAGTTTTGCAGTGAGGACAGACCATCTGCAGAAGGGCCAGAGTAAATGGCAGCAATCATGCCTTCACCCCAAATTGTTTTACGATCCAGTGGGGTTTCTCATCCAGGAGGAGCCAGGCTGGCTGGAGTGCACCTTGCAGCTCTTGCTGGTTGTGCTTCTAAGGATGGAAGAAGCTTGAGATCTCCCTTTGGAACTCCAAGTGATCCATTGCCCTGCTTTAGCACTTAGGAAGTGCTGTGCTGCAGGAAATGAAATGGTTTACCAAGGCCTGGGGCTTAGGGACTGTGGAGCCTCTGTCACATTTTGCAGTGAGTTTGGGGTCTGAGCTGCAGTTCCCTTGAGCCAGTGCCAGCTCTGGTAATTGCATTCCAGCTCCCTGTCGTTTGAGTTGAGCAACATGCACTTGATTTTGTGCAGGGCTGGAACTGTTCTGAGATGCCTGCTTGTCTTTACTGGATGATGTAGTTCCCATGTGTTTGTAAAATGCTTTATAATCTTTGGAACAGAGAAAGGATATAAATCCTTGTAATGATAACTTAGCAGTTGAAAGATGCCAGAAAGCAGAGTGAAGTGTAGCTCACTGCCTCAGTTTGGTGTAATTCAGCCTAGGAAAGAATATTTAACTAATTCTCCTCATCACGTCTCATGTTGCAGAAGTTGGACTTCACGGAGTCTGACTGTTCCAGTTCCTCAGAAGCACTTTCAGAGAAAGAACTCTCTGCAGAAGAGCTGAGCAAGCAGCTAGAAAAACTCATTGTTGAGGACAAGGCGAATGATGAACAAATCTTTGACTGGGTAGAGGTACAAAGACTGTTTTCACCCTCCCTGAACACAGTTTAACCACTTTCTAAATATTTTGTCATCTCAAGGAGCATCTCTGTAGGCTCCTCCCCAGGCATAGGACATGAAACTCATTAGGTCTGTGTAACCAACACTTTCAAAGAATGAAAAGCTAAAATTAAATCAGTCAGTTATTTTCATAGCAAGCTTTAGGAGCAAGAATTTGAGCCATGTTACCTTACAGCTGTGTAACTTGCCTTTTAAATCCTGTACACACTTCAACAGCACTGCTGGTGGCTACCCAGTGCATTTTGGAGAAGACTCTGCTACATTCTTTGTTTGCAAAATACTGGATAAAAGCTGCTCAGGGCTTTTTGCAACATGACCTGCCAAATTCCCCCTGCCGTGTTGCAGAAACATCCTGGGCAGTGGCTGGGAGCAGGTGTGCCTTTCCCAGTCTGTTGGACCAGTAACCCTAGCAGAAAATAAAATGTAAAAAAGAGTAGAAAAAAGAAAAAAAAGCCCTATCAACCTGGTGATTTTTTGCCTCTGGCTCCTCTTTTCAGCCAGGTATTTAATCTAGTGTCTGAAATTATACCCAAGCTGATTAATTTAGATCTTGTGCTTAGAGCTAAATTCTGGTCAGCTTCATCTCAGTTATTTCTATAGCTGGAGCAGTGTGTTGCAAATGACATTTTTTTGCTGTCATCAGAGAAGTCAAGAGTGGAATTAAAATCTGAGGGACACCCACGGGCTCTTTGTAGTCTTGGACAAGTTACAGAGCCATTCTCTGAGTTTCTTCTACAAAGCAAACAAATCTCCACCCAAGGAGTGTGCTTTAAAATGTGTTGTAAAAGCCTCAAAGTCTTAGAAAATGTGTCAGGGTGTTGTAACAGCCAAGTGGTGTTGGCTTGGGGTGTTCCTCAAGACCATTGACTAGTGGTGGGAGTAGCTGAAGGAGCTCAGTGATTACACGAGAACTCTTGTTGCATGTTGTCAGATCTGAGCGAGGTTCAGGAAGCCACTGGGAAAGCTGGGAAGGGGGAACTGCTGCTTCTGCTGAACTTGGACTTGCTGCCAAGTGGAGTCGTGGTATTGGGAGACAGTTGCTCTCACACAATGGAGTATTTTTAACTGGTCCATTTACTCTTTCAGGCTAATCTAGATGAAAGCCAGATGAGTTCACCTACATTCCTTAGAGCTTTAATGACAGCAGTTTGTAAAGCAGCTATTATAGGTGAGTAACTTGCAGTGTCAGCACCACACAAACCAAATGGGCAAAGAATTATTTTATATCTTTCAGTTTTATATCAGTTTTCCCTCCCCACAGGCTGCTTGTTGTGGTTTTTTTTCTTTCACACACTGAGACTTTTGCACCAAATTGAATTCTAGTGCTCGAGAGCAGACTGTCTGCTCTCCTGGGACAGCCAGACACTTGGCTGCTTGTAACAGAGTCATCAGGGTTGGAAGGCACCACTGGAGATCATCTAGTCCAACCCCCTTCCAGAGCAGGATGCCCTAGAGCAGATCCCACAGGAACAGGTCCAGATGGGTTTGGAATGTCTCCAGGGATGGAGACTCCACAGTTCTCTCAGCAGCCTGTCCCAGGGCTCTGTTTTTCCTTATGTTTAACTTGACCCTCCTGTGCTCTAGTTTATGCCCATTGCCCCTTGTCCTGTCCCTGGGCACCCCTGAGAAGAGTCTGGCCCATCCTCCTGACACCCCCTGGAGATATTGATCAGCACTGATCAGATCAGATCCCCCCCCAGGCTCCTCCTCTCCAGCTGAGCAGCCCCAGCTCTCCCAGCCTTTCCTCCCAGGCAGATGCTCCAGTCCCCTCAGCATCTCAGTGCCCTGTGCTGGACTCTCTGCAGCAGCTCCTTGTCCTTCATGAACTGGGGAGCCCAGAGCTGGACCCAGTGCTCCAGATGTGGCCTCACCAGAGCAAAGCAGAGGTGCAGCGGAGCCTCCCTTGACCTTCTGGCCACACTCTTGATGCCTGCCAGGAGGCCATTGGCCTTTGTGGCCATCAGGGCACATTACTGGCTCATGGTCAGTTGTGGTGTTCCTGAGGCCCTGCTGTGTCCTGGTGACCTTGCCTGAGCAGATGTTTCAGATGACTCTGAGTAGTGCCAGTTGTTCATTCCTCTGTTGGAGGTGAACATGCACCAGGCGTGATTAAGATAATCAGCATTTCCACTCCTGGGTCAGCAAG
The DNA here is from genome assembly GCF_020740795.1 of Apus apus. Classification (NCBI taxonomy): domain Eukaryota; kingdom Metazoa; phylum Chordata; class Aves; order Apodiformes; family Apodidae; genus Apus; species Apus apus. The sequence goes on from NC_067301.1 coordinate 7,197,310, forward strand.
CAGCCTGGCTGCTCTCCCATCGCAGAGCGCCATGAGGGGGTTGGAGTGTGGGCTGCAGGAGAGGAGCCTGCACCTCTGCCTGCTTCATGGGTTTGTGTCCAAAGTTGCACTTTTGGAAAGATGGTTTATGTGGATTGTTTGAATATACAGCAGTCGGCTGGGAATGGAGGGAAGGGTGGGTTCCCAAGTCAGACTCGTGAGCCTCAGACCCTCAGGGGGGCTTGAATAAAGTGCTGCAGCCAGAAACATCTGGTCACTTCTTTTTGTTTTCTTTAACTTTACTGTTGGCATCTGGCAAGGCAAAGCATTGCACTTGGAAAGCACCCGGGTCTGCTCTTAGCTGTAAGAGTCACGCCTGGGGGAGAGAATGGTCTGAACTTCATCCTGTTGGGAGGGGAAAGACAGCCCAGCTCCTTCCTTCTCCCTGAGAACAGAACCTTTCTGATGCCACCTAGTGTTAGTGGTGAAATGACTCGGGGTTTGATTGCAATTGTTTAAGTGTTTCCTGATGTGTATCAGGAACATCTTCTGTTTTATGTTTTGACCTTGTCTCTAACTGGGGATTGTTTTTTCCTTTTGTTTCCAAAACACCACTTAATTGTATTGTATGGTCTACTTAAAAGCTGCTGAATAATTTATCCATGTTGCTGATGGACTTCGAATATTTACTTTTTATATATTGCTGTTTTTCTATGTCCTACACATCTAATGATTCTTGATATTTTTAGGGAAAAAAAGTAGATACTAGAAACCTGTATATCTGAAATTTTATCCCTAGCCTTTGTATGCACTTTGAACGTCCAGATGTCTACGGAAACACAATGGTCTGCCCTGCACAGTAAGGTGGGGGTTCTTCTGCATGTGTCAGCAGGCTGGTTAGGGCCAGGGTCACTGGTTGAATTTGGACAACTGGAAGAACCAAGACTTCCATAAAAAGCTGCTGATCAGAAATACTTTCTGTTATTTTTCATCCTCTTTTTTCTCCATGCTAATCTGTGGTTTCTACTTGAATAAATAAAGGTGGTAAAAGACCCACTCCTGCTGCCCTCTGCCAAAGCTGACCCTGTTCTCTTCTCTTCCCTCAGCGGACTCTTCCAGCTTCCGTGTGGACACGGCTGTTATCAAGCAGAGGGTGCCCATCTTGCTCAAGTACCTGGACTCAGACACGGAGAAGGAACTACAAGCACTTTATGCACTACAAGCATCAATAGTAAAACTTGATCAGCCTCCTAGTAAGTGTTGACTCTGCACTCCCTTTGAACCCTGACAGTGTAAGGAAAGGCTGTTTCTGCGAGAGGAAAGAGCAGTGGTAGAGGCTGGGAGAGGATGTGCTTTTCCTTACCTCTGCACGTAGCAGATGAGAGAAAACAGCCCCCAGGGGTTTCTGCTTGCCCACATTCTGGCTTGTAGAGAGCAGTGCAGGTCCTCAAAGGATTGATGCTGGCTCCTTTTGTGGTTGCTGCTGTAAGCAGCTGTGCAGAAGGAAGGACAAACCTCTGTTTGATGAAAAGAGAGGGAGAAAAATGAGCAGTAAAAAACAGTCTGAGTTTACAGCACCTGGACACTTCAGAGCAGCAAGTGTTGTAGTTACATTGCTGCACCATGGATGTCTGGGGACTTGGAGGGAATAAAGTGAGTTGGACAACTTTCCGGAGGCACTGTAGAAAACCTGTTGGAAAAAAGGTGAGGGAGTTGCCAAAGAAATAGGGATTACTGGGGAGGCTGCAGCACAAAGTCAGGGTATCCAAAACCACTGAACTTCATCATCCTAAGCTTTAAGGCACTGGGCCTTCGTTATCCCTGCTGCTGAGCCATGATAAATCAGGTGCTGGAGCTGCCAGGTCGTGTGGTTCAGCCAGAGAAGAGTGAGCTGCTGTGAGTTCTGTTTGCAAGCTAATCCCTAGAGAATACATTCCCACAGCTGCTTTTCTGGCTTTCCCTTTTCTGCAGAGCAGGACAAGGAGCATTGGAGGGATCTGTTTTCCCTCTCAGCTGTGTGTACCCAGCCAGGAAGCAATAACTGGCTAGAGAAAAGGAGACTCAGGGGAGACCTTCTCACTCTCTCCAACTACCTGAAGGGAGGTTGTAGTCAGGTGGGGCCTGGGCTCTTCTCTCAGGCATTCAGTCGCAGGACAAGAGGGCCTGGCCTGAAGCTGCTCCAGGAGGTTTAGGTTGGATATTAGGAAGCACTTTCTCTTGGAAAGGATGATCAGCCACTGGAAGGGACTGCCCAGGGAAGTGGTGGAGGCACCATCCCTGGAGGTGTTCGAGGCAAGGCTGGATGTGGCACTTACTGCCATGGTCTGGCTGATGTGGTGGTGTCAGGTCATAGGCTGGACTTGCTGATCTCAGGGGTCTTTTCCAGCCTCAGTGATTCTGTGAGCTCAGAAACAGACCTTCCTTCTACTTGTGTCTGCGTCGCGTGCTTTGAAGGCTAATCCCCTTATCCGTAGCCGTGTCTTTGTCCGCTGACTGAAACCACCCAGAACTAACAGCTGTTCTCTCTCCTTATTCCATGATCACAGATTTGTTGCGGATGTTTTTTGATTGCCTGTATGACGAGGAGGTAATATCAGAGGATGCCTTCTACAAGTGGGAAAGCAGCAAGGACCCAGCGGAGCAGAACGGGAAAGGAGTAGCGCTAAAATCTGTCACGGCGTTCTTCACCTGGCTCCGGGAGGCCGAAGAGGAGTCGGAGGATAATTAAAACTTAAAATACAGAGGAAAAAAAAAAAAAAAAAAAAGAAAAAGAAAAAAAAAAAGGAGGAAAAAAAAATTAAAAAAAAAAAAAAGAAACAGTTTAAGTATTTTTTTAAAGAGTTTCACATCTTCGCCAATCACAGTGCAGCAAGGCCAAGTCTCGCGCGGCCCCCCCCTTCCCCCACACATGCACGCGTGGGAGAGGTGAAAACTAGGTGATCACAGAGGAGGAAAAACAAAAAGGTACTTGAAAAAAAAAAAAAAAAAGTTTAAACTTCAAACCTGAGGGCGGGAGCACCAAAACCAAAACACATGTATTATTTATAGAAAATATTTTCCGTTTTAATCTTTTTTTTTTCTTTTTAAACGAGGACTCGCACGTCCAGGAACACGAGGCGGAACGAATCTGTTGAGCGGGAAGCAGAATAAACAAAAAGTGGGGAACCTTTTAATTTATTCTTTTAAGGACTGCAAATGCCAGTGTAATTTTTAAATTTGCAGTTTCTGTAAACAAATTGTATAATAGAACAAAAGCAGAGAAATAAATTTCCCTCCCCTTCATATGCACCTCAGTTCTGTTTCGAAGCATGATAAATAAGGCAAAACTTAACAAGGGGGCTGGGGTGAGCTAGATGAGGACAAGATCAGTTTGGTTTGGGGTTGTTTTTTTTTTTTTTATAATTGTCATCAGATTTTTCTGCCTGCCTCTCAGCTTGCTTCAGAAATTAAAAAAGAAAAAGAAAAATAGTAATCAAAACATACAGAACCTTGGAACGGAAGGAAATGGATTTGAGGAAACCGCTGCAGACCAGAGTGCTCAGAGAATAACTCACTGAAACCAGTGCTACCCCGGGGGAAAAAAAAAGAAAACAAAACAAAAGTACTAGTGATACTTTCAGAACCTATAGAGCAACTTTAAGGCTTGTAAATACATAGAACAAATATTTAAAAAAAAAAAAAAGAGAGAAAAAAGAAAAAAACAGAAATTGACTCAATACTATTTCTTTTCACTTTCAAAATATAAAGAACAAAATAAAGACAAACATTGCAAGTTTAAAAGAAAGTAAAGCGACTTCTCCTTTGACAGCTGCTGAATGTGGGCACCAGTTCTGAGGGGTGCTGGTTTCCTTTTCGTTGTGTAGATCCTCGGTTCCAAATTGTGTACATATAGTGTGTGTATGTATGTGTGTCTACCAAAAAAAGAGGGGTGAGAGCAATTGTTGTTTTTATAAAAAAAAGGGGGGGTTGCTGACTGGGAGCCCTTTTCTGCAGAGAACTTCCTGGTGGATGAGCAGCAGGCTGGACTGCTGTACCATGTGGGTATATTTGGTTCTTCCAGCTGGGAGACAGTCTCGGGGCAGGTGAGACCCCATCCCAGCTTGGTTTTTCCAGCCGTGGTGTGTCTCATGTGACTTGGATCAGCAGTGATCATCCTGGGGACTTGGGACCCTGGTAGGTCACAGCAGCTGGAGAAGCAGCAGCTCTTCACCATGGCCCTGCACCCACTGCCCTTCGCGCCCACGCGGTGCCTCGCTGTGCCTGAGGAACCTGAAGACCCAGATGTGTGAAAAGGAACTCCTGCAGGAGTCAAGAGGAGGAACATGTTCTGCGATGCCCATCCCATCCCATGATGGTGTCAGGTCCACATGCAGCCTGGGTACAGATCAGCAGTGGTCACTTTGCAGCGCAATTGTGTTCCCTAGGTGCTCCAAGAGACCTCAGCTGTGCTCTGGTACTGCCCAGTCCTCCAAACTGAGCTGCTGTTGAGGACCTTGAGTCTCTTCTGCATCTCTTCAACAACCAAAGATGACCTGCTGGCTCTCACTGTGAAGAGGCATCTACCATCATGCAGTCTGCAAAGTGTGTGAAGCCCTAAAAATGTAGTTTGGGAACTGTGGTCCATGGACCGTGAGTAACCGTGTGGAGCAGTTGCTGGTGGCTTGGGTAGCACCAGCTGCTCACATGATGCTGTCTGTCTCTTTCCAGCTGCTAAATCACTTCTTTTTTTTAAGAAAAAAAAAACACACACACAAAAAAACAAAAACAAGGAAAAAATACAAATACATTAAATACTTTTCTAATCTTCCTTTTACATGTAACCAATTGCTGTACTTGCATAAGGATGTTGTTTGATCACCAAGGGGAAGGGAGGAGGATGCCGGGTCGTGGCTGGAGAGGAGGTGTCCACAAGATGCTTTCCCTGTTCCTGTGTTCCCTGCCATGAATCCCAGCTAGAGAATCTATGGCCTAAAATACCAGAGCATTGTTTGGGTTTTGGTTTTTTTTTAGTAAAAATAAAACACTTTTCTCTGATGTTTTGTTAAAAAAAAAAAAGGAAAAAAAAACAATTCTCACCTTTACTATATGCATATGTATGTATGTGCTTGTGTGACAGCAGCAGCTCTGCAGCTGCCTCCTGGCCCAGTGGTTCAGAGATGTCCAAGGGACTCATCCACATGGAAACCCCCCACGCAGTGGGTCTCAAGATGTGTTTGTTAAACTTCTGTGGAAGGTCATGTGGTGCTCTACTCCCAAAAGTCTTTTTTCAGCCAGAACATGAGCAGGTGATGGTTTGTAGCAGCTCAGGAGTTGAATTAAATGGATGCACGTTTGGATGTAACGAGGCCAAATACTCACCAAGTTGGTGTGTGGACCTGAGGAATGTCCCCTTGGGAAGGGCAGTGCCTGGCCCTGCTGGGAATGTGAGGGTCCTGCAAGGACTGCGATTTATTTATGGACAGCCTGCAAGCAGTAGGGCAGAAACTGCTCTAGAGCCTTGGAAAAGCCCTATGTGTAGGTGTGTCAGGGCACGGAAATTTGTTTGGGGAGCTTGAAGCTTTAGGCTGAAAGAGTTGGAAAACCACTGGCTGGAGGGAATGGGAATGGTGGGTGTCTGAGTAAAGACGGAAAAGTCATTCCCCTCTTTGTTTGAGCCCTTTAATGTGAAATGTTCCAGGGGGGCATTTTTCTGAAGCTAGATCAATCTAAGCTGCATGTGGAGAGCTTTGAGCAGCATGAGACCTTGAGGTCTCCAGTTGTGGGTGTGTTCCCTTCAGGTTCAGTGTCCTACAAATGTGACCACAAGGAGTGTATGACGCCAGTCTTGGACCAAAACTGCTTCCTCTGCTGCCTGTGTGCTGTTTGCCATGGGGTGCTTGCTTACCTGCACCCCACCAAGGTGAGGTTGCTTTTCAGTTGCCTTCTAGATCAGCACAGCTTTGCAGGCAGTTGTGGATCCTCAGGATGTGGCCTGCAGTCCCAGAAGTCTGCTCCTGAAGGGTGTTCAAATACAAAAAGCTCAGAGGTAATGAGACAGAAAAGGGGATCATTAATTAAAAGAAGTTCCCATGGGAATATGATTTGTAGGAGCTTCATTTTACTTGAAGAGAGGTGAGCGAGCCATGGTTAGCTCCTAACAGCACTACAAAGCAGGGAGGACAGCAAATTTCCCCCAAGAATACTAAAGGTTTGAGTGTGTTGGGGTTGTTTTTCTTCCCATTCTTGGTCTTGTGAGGCCTTTAGACACATCATCTGGACAGGCTCCTGAACACGGCAGGGAGCTAATGCAGCTCAGCAGGAAAGAGGGACATTAAAAGCCATTTCCACTGCTGGGGGCCCTCGTGCTGGGGCTGTGCACTGTTAACAGTCGAAGGCAAGGAGGAGCAGGTGCATGGCTTACATCCCCACTTACTGCTGAAAATGTCCCCAAACCTGAAGAAGTCAAATGGAAAATTTCCAGGCCAGGTGTCTGCCCAAGGCTGGTTTCTTTCTAGGAAAGTGTTTTCAGAAATGGATCAGCCCTTTCTGTGAATGTGGTCAGAGAACACGCTGGTACCAGAGACTGTGCTCTGGCTGTCTTGACATGTTCAGGCTTTAACCTTATCTTCTCAAGAAGCCTTGGATCCAGGAGCAGATGCTGGTGCACGGAAAAAACTCTTTTGCCCAGGAGTAGCACTCTGGTGCAGGAGCTGGTGGCCAGAGGCTGTGTGGCAGGAGAGGCTGGGGAGAATTGACTTCTCTGCAGAGATGGTTTTTGGTGTGCACAAGGCAAGTTTAAGCCAACAGTGACTTAGACTGGTCATTCCTGTGACCCCAAGAGCTTTTGGTTCCAACCCTATAGACTGTTTTTTTCTGTTAAAGGGTAAATGGCCTCTGAAAGTCCCATTCGTTCACTGAGCATCCCAAAAAATGTTTTAAACCAGTTGCAGATGTTGCCATCTTGTTGCCAGAAAGGTGGCTGTGATGATTCCTGCTGTGCTTCCTTCCAGCTTGTCACTTTTACAGATGAGGGGACCTGAAGCTGGTTGCCCTGTCAGAAGCATTCACTGTAGAGCAGAAAAGCTGTCACAGCCATGGCCCTGGCACTGCTCACTTGAGGTGCTTTGCAGATGTGAGAGTTTAACTTTGGAGGCAGCAAACTCAAAATCAGACACTGATGCCCTTGGATCCAACACCCTTGGTCTCCAAGCACTGAACTGCCTGTAGGCACGTTGGCTGTTGGCGGCAGGTGGGTGTGTGGTGGTGGGGAGATGTTGCATGGTAGGAGTTTGGTCAGTGCTGCTGTGCTATGTGGGGCTGGAGCTGTTGGTAGATGTTCGGGCTGGCAAGGGCTCTGAGCTCCTGCTTTCTGGAGTCGGTCTGGCAGGGAGAGCTTGGTCTTTCGGCTCCTTGGAAGAAGTTTGCTCTCTGCTGCTCCCTGATCCAAGGCCAATGGAGCAGCATCTCCAGCCAAGCAGCATCAGCAGGAGTATGAGTTCTTCACACACCGCTTTCTTCTTGATAAGGTGCCAACCCAGAGGCTTGCATGAGATGCTGTGTGCTGATACAAACTCCAAGCAACAGTTTGATGTGGCCTGGGGGCAATGTGCAAGCTGCAACAAGCATAGGATGAAGCCTGAGGATGAGGAGGCTTCAGCCCAGAGGGTCCTACTTGGCTGCCCTTCTCCCAGCCTGGCTCTGTGGATGGATAACCAGTTTCAGGAAAGACATGATGATGGGCATGCAACGGCACCTACAGGTTGATTACCCCAGTTGGTTGTCAGCAGAGTGACTGAATCCTTGCTGATCTCTGAGGAAACAGAACTCAAGGTTGTCTACCCCTGTGTTTTTCAATGTGATCCACTTGCCACCTTCCAGTAACCATTGTGGAGCTGTGGCCTGCTGAAGTAACTCCTGCTTATTAAGATGCTGCTCTACAGATGCCCAGTTGTGATGTATGGAGAGCTTTGATCACGTAGCACCCACTTCTATTCCTCGTTTCCAGCTGCAAAATTGAGCTGAAATGGTGACAGAAATAAACCAGCTCCCGCTCCATTCAGCCCTTTCCAAAGGGGAGTTAGTCCAATGGCACAGTTGCAGTCCCAGCTGCAGGGATGGTTGTGCTGTGGTTGCAAATCAGAAAGGGGAGAGGAAGCCTGGGGAAGGCAATTGATGCTTGAAGTTAGAAAATCTTGGTATTACTGAGCAAGCAGAGAGGTGGGTGAGGGCTGGCTCCTGCAGGCCCGTCACAGCCCCCTGCAGGGCTTAACAGCAGATGTTGTCACCAAGCAGAGTTGTACTAAGCTTGCAGGGTACAGAGCATGAATGTGGAGCCGAGCAAGATTAGATGTGTTTTATCACAGAGCTGCAGAAATACTGGAAGGGAGCTGAAAAGATCATCTCAGCACATGCAGCATTACCTTCAGGTCTCACCCACAATGGAAAATCCATCATTTCAGTGTTGTAGAATGAGCTGCTGTGAAATAAAGCCTGGTGCAAATTCTCTGTTTCATTAAAGAGGGCCTAAAGTGAATGACCTGTCAGTCCTGTTTGTGTATGAGCGTGCTGAGAAACCATGACCTGCACCAAAAGCAGCTGGCCTGAGAAGGGAGCAGGCACTGCCTCTTCAGCACTGCAGGGCTGCGCTGAAGTGAATTCTGCATGAGCTGATGGTGGTGGGCACAGCGTGCAGCTCTGTTCCCCTGCTGCACAGCCCTGCTCTGGGTGTGTCAGTGCACCCTGATTATCAAAAGCAAGGAATTTCACATGCCTTCTCTCCAAAACTGGGTGGGTTGAGTGTTCTACCCATCCTCCAAGGAATTACATCTGATTCTTCTGGTCTCCTGCAGCATCACAAGGTGGATATTTTTATCAGGAGCTTGTTCTGTGGCTGAAACATCTCGAAGAAAAGCCAATCAACAAGATTTCCCACAGAGAGACAAGTAAGCCAGCACTCCAGCTGACCGTTTGCTTCAAGCAAAAGCCATCACCAAAAAAAAAGCACTTTCAATTCAACCTGAAGCTTTTCTGTCCTCCCAGCAAGGCTCCCTGGCACGGTGCTGCTCTGTGAGGGCTGCGCCGAGGCCACGGTCCAGCCAGGCTGCTGAAGGCATCATGTGTGCTTCTGGTCACAGGCCATGGAGTGCAGGTGCAGCAGACAAAAAACACGTCCCAGCTGGGACATGTTCCTGAGAGGAAGTTATTCCCAACCTGGGTGAGGGGAGCAGCCTCTGTGTGCTCCATGCTGCAGCCTGCTGCCAACCAGTTTCAGTGGGAAATGGTGCTTGGCTCAGGGCACAAAGGAATGTAGCAGATCCTCCCTGCCAGATGATGAGTGTGGTGACACACAGCTCCAGGAGAGGAGTGTTGGCCCAGGGTGGAAGACTGAGCTGGTGGACTTCAATTTCTTCTTGGCTTAGGGGAGCTACTTTTCCGCTTGCCTGCTTTGGGTAAAATCACTACTGTAATGCTAAAGGTGCTAGAGAGAAAAAAAAAATACATTTCCAGCCACTTGTCTCCCAGTGAAGAAGCATCTGCCTCATTAGCAAGAAGGAGCTATTTCTTATTAGACTGTCTCTAGAAAAGCAGCAGCCTTGGTCCACAACAGTTTCAGGTTCTGTATTCCCATCAGCTCCAGTGGCAGGTATGTTTCTATCACAGATACATCACAGAATCACAGGGGTTGGAAGGGGCCTCTGGAGATCATCAAGTCCAACCCCCCTGCCAGAGCAGGACCAAATCTAGGGCAGGTCACTCAGAAAGGCATCCAGATGGGTCCTGAAAGTCTCCAGAGAAGGAGACTCCACAGCCTCTCTGGGCAGCCTGTCCCAGGGCTCTGTCACCCTCACAGGAAAGAAGTTTCTCCTCATGTTGAGGTGGAACTTCCTGTGTTGTAACTTTCCCCTCGTCCTGTCACAGGCACCACTGAACACAGACTGGCCCATTCTTGACACCCACCCTGCAGATACTTGTAGACATTAATCAAGTCCCCTCTCAGTCTTCTCCAGACTAAGCAGCCCCAGGTCTCTCAGCCTTTCCTTGTCAGACAGATGTTCCAGTCCCTCCATCATCTTCATAGCCTCCATTGGACTCTTCCCAGCATCTCCCTGTCCCTCTGGAACTGGGGAGCCCAGAACTGGACACAAGACTCCAGATGTGACCTCAATGGGCAGAGTAGAGGGGCAGGAGAAGCTCCCTGGACCTGCTGGCCACACTGTTCTTCATGCACCCCAGGATACTATTGGCTCTCTTGGCCATGCCAATGCTGTCCCATGGATAACTTGTTGTCCACCAGGACCCCAGGGTCCTTCTCCATGGGGCTGCTTTCTAGCCGGCCAACCCCTCATCTATATTGGTGCATGAAGTCAACTTTGCTCCAGAACAGAGAAACTTCAGTATATTTGAGCATATTTTAATTCACTTTCTAAGAACTGACACAAAAATGGGGTGGGGTGTTTGAAAGCACACCAGTGAATACCCCTTGGAATAAAGAATGGAGATTAAAAGTGATGTCTGGAAGGCCACAAAGTGGCAAGGAATATGCATTTTTTTGTTGAAATGGGAAAGGTAGTGATTTTTTCACAGAATTACAGGAAATACAGGGCTGACAGTAGGACTCTGCCACTGGAAAAAATAATAAGCTTATTTAAAGTATTTTATGGTGGTGATAGTGTTCTACACAATCAGAGATTAGCTCTGACAGCTGCTGAAGTGAGACTCCCAGATGAGGAACTTCCCTGTCCTGCACTGTGCCTTCCTCTCGTGCATCCTCCCTGAAGGGTGGCTCCAGTCAGACACTGTGCAGCACGGAGGGAGTAAGGGAGGGGACACAGATGACACTGTCCCCTTAAAAAAATGAGGTGGAGGGGAGAGGAAATGGAGCAGAGGGTTTGGATACAGCTGCCATCCCCAGGCACAGTATCTTTTGCTAGAGCCCACCGAGGTCAGGCAGGCGTGTGGCTGTTAAGGAACGTGCAGGGCTGGCAGCTCCCCTCTAGGGCCGATTTTGAGATAAAAATCCAGGAAGGGGACAACAACAAAAGCTTTTATCTTCCTCCGCTTGCATCTCAGTGTAGTTCTGTGGCTCAGCCACCGCAGGTGCTGGGGTTTTGCACAAAGGTGTGCAGTGAATGAGGGGAGGGCAGCTGGGGTGGTTTTATCTTTTCTTTCTTGGTGTCTTCAAACCGACAGTCAAGGAGCACATTCTCTCCCCTCCCCTCCACCTTCCAATCCCTCCCCTCCTGTCAGAGAGGCACCGCAAGGGGAGAAATGCCAAAGAACACCATTTTCCTGCAGCTGCATGGTCTTTTTTTTTTTGTACAAGCAAGGCAGGAATGTTTAGCAAAGTGGAGCCATCTGGCTAAGACACTCCAGGGCTGTTCAGCACAGGAGACAAAGGGCTGTATGATAGTAAAGCATTGCTGAGGTAACCTGGAATGGAGAAGACACTGAGCAGGGCCAGGCCTTGGTCCCAACAGCTTGGCTTTGGAAGGTGATGCTCTGGAGTGTAGTACACTGACAGCAGCCACCTAAGGGGGAAATAAGGTTGGAAAAAGTTTAGACATTAAACAGTTGAGGCATCACTGCAAAAACAAGACACTTCTGTTATGCTTTGAATGATGTAAGTGCCTCTAGAAAGTGCTCACAGAGGGGACTTCCCATAGACAGGAGGCATAAAAGGTACCACGGTGCACAAATAAATGAATTAGTGCCCATGCCTTCAAATCATAAAAACACGAATGGACATAAAGGGGTTGGCAGCACCAGTGAGGATTATGTGCAGAAAAAAAAAAGATGGGAAACATGAAACTACAGTTGATAAGTTCTGTGGTGTTTGAGAGCCATACACATGGACTCTGGTAATCTGGAGAGTGAAGAGGTGGGTGCAGAGATTTGGAGATGGCTTGTGCAAAGTGCAGAAAAGAAAACAAGACTAGGTGGGGAAGGGAATTGAGGATTACTTTCAACCCAAGTGAAGGGAAAGTAGAGGGATTTGGAGGAAGAAAAAAAACCAACAAAACCAAAAAACACAGACCTAGCCAAGAAAAATACCTAACCTTGGCACAAGTGCACAGCAAGGGGCACACAGGAGGAGTTTATTGCCTCTCAGCATACTCTGCACAGACTTGAAATAACCGTGGTGGTGAAAATACCAGCGTAGTTCACACCCCTGCTCTGCCTTGCTGTGATAATCCTCAGCTCAGGCAGCTGAGGCACAGGTAACTGCCTCAAAGAGACCAAGGTGAAGGAAGAGCAGGAAAGGGATCCTACCTGCAAGTAAGAGCTTGTTAGCGCGTTTGGACGAAAAATTTCCGGCTTGCAGCCAGATCTCAGCAACGGAACTAGTAAAATTGAGGCAGGTGGTCAATGGGAGCGGCAGGGGGGTAGGGAGAGGCTGAAGGCAGGCACTGGGGGAGCAGCAAACGGCGGGAGGAGAGCGAAGGGAGAAGCCGGAGCAAAGATGAGAGGCTCCAGGGGTGGAACGCCCGGGTCTGCGAGGGAGCCGCGGGTGTGAGGGGATGAGCTGCGGGGGGACAGGCTGAGGGGACAGGCTGAGGGGACAGGTGGAGGGGACAGGTGGAGGGGTCGAGCTGAGGGAGGACAGCCCGGGAGGACAGGTGGAGCTGAGGGAGGACAGGTCGGGAGGACAGATCAAGCTGAGGGAGGACAGCTCGGGAGGACAGGGGGAGCTGAGGGAGGACAGGGGGAGCTGAGGGAGGGCCGCCCGGGAGGACCGCCCGGCACCCGCCCGAGCTGAGGAGCCGCCTCCGCCTCTCGCGCCCTCAGGGGGCGGAGGCGGGAATCGCCTCAGCGCGGCGCGCGCCCCGCCCGCCGCGACGTCAGGGCGGGAGGAACCGCCGGGAGGGCGGGGCGGGCCCGGCCGCGCATGCGCGCTGCAGCTCCCCCCGCCTCCACGTCGCCCGGGAGAGGAGAGGGCGGGGGGAGCGGGCGGGGGAGGGGGGGGGGGCTCGGCGTTCGAAAAATGCCCGCGGCCTCCCATTGGCTGGCGCCGCCGCGCCCCGCCCCCTCCCGCGCGCCGCGGCCCCGCCCCCCGCCCCGCCCCGTTGCCCCGGCCCCCCCGCTCCCCGCCGCCGCCATTTGAGGGGCCGCTTTGTGTCCGCCGGGCCCGCTGGTGAGTCCCCCGGAGCCCGCCCGGCGCGGCGGCGGATGGGGGCGGCGGGGTGGGGCGGCGGAGGGAGCAGGCCCGGCAGGCCGCGGGGTGCCGCGCGGGGCCGGCCTGCCGGGGGGGGGCCGCGGGAACTCCCCTCAGCGCCGCGCCCCGTCCCTGACAGGCCGCGGGAGGGGGAGCTGTCGTGACGAGTCGCGACAGGCTGCGCGGGCAGCGCGGCCTGCTTCCCCTCGCGCCCCCGGGGAGGCCCGTGTTGCGCCGGGCTCGCCGCCGTCCAGGCCCGAGGAGGCGGCCCCGGCCTCGGGTGCCGCCGGGCCGGGAGCTGCTGGCGCCGCGGCCGGGCCTGGCGGGGGGCGAGCCCCCGAGCTGTCGTCGTCCCTCACAAAGGAGGTTGCGGGTGTCAAAACCGCCTCTCCCGTCCCGCTGACACCCGGTGAACACCGGCGGGTGTGCCCCGGGTTGCGGGCCCGGCGCGGGGGGAAGGTCAGCGGCGGAAGGGGCTGGTAGATCAATGGTCGCTGTTATGAACTTGGGCAGCCTGAGCCCCCGCGGTAGCCTTCCCGCGTTTTGTTTGGTTGGTTGTGGTTCTTTTTCCTCCACGAACTCACTTCATCGGATGCCAGAGAAGCGCTGCCACTAGAGGAAACCTCAGTCCGAGACGAGTGTGGCTCCGCTTTCAAAAAGAAGCTCTTAACCCCGCTCGGTGCTGCTAGAGATGGATACAGGCCTAAGTGTGAGGTTACCGGGCACTTGTGGGTTCCTTCCCGAGACCTTGTGGTCACAGCCCTGGTTAAAGAATGTTAATGACCTTCTACCCCTTGCTGCACGCGCTTTCCCATAGAGAAGGCTATTAAATTACAGTGTGGAATAGGACTGTTTCAGAGGGGCTTCTATTCTGTGTTCATTATGCTTATACTCTGGATAATATTGTTTTGGTTTAAACCTTGCCGAGACTTGAGGAGTACCGAAATCCCAGCTGATGTAAACTGGTGTAGCTCTTGCCAGGCCAGAGGGGCTCCACCAGCTTATGATGCTGAGGACACTTCCAGACCCAAGAGGCTGCTCAAAACAAATCCTTCCTCCTGTGCTCTTAACTATTTTCACAGTCATCCGTGTCTGCAAATCAGGGGGAGGTGGTGCTGCCTGTGCTGCAGAAGAAAAGTTAGATCATGTGGGGTTGTGGGTGTGTTCACTCGTTTCAAAGTGTGGCTGTGACACAGTTTGCTCATATCTGTGGTACTTCAGGTTGCTCTTTTCAGGAGTCTTCCTTGGCAGCTGAATTGTTTCTGGGTTAACAAGCGTGTAGCTTCTCAGTTCTTATCAGGCCCTTTGAGTAATAGTTGCAGTCTGACTTCCAAGCATGTGACTTTTTTGTTTTGTTTGCTTTTACCATAAATAGTATTTTTAGCATCTTCCAGAAAGAGTTGGCCAGCGATCTTTGGCAAGCAGCTATCTTATTGAGGCAGGAAAGGTTCAGGAGTGCTGGTGTTTATAAACAATGTTACTCTATTAAGCTTCTCCATGTGAGGACAGTGTGCGTAGGGGGAAGGAGAGGAAGGTGCCACTGATGAGTTTAGTTAAAGAATGGAGTTTTATTAATGGGCTGGGCAGGAGGGCACTTCACTTCCTCAGGAGGGACTTAGGTGGATAGAGTAGGAGATCCTTGGAAATGAGGAATGGGTAGGAGGGGAAAAAATTGCATGTCATTTCTGTTGGGGAAGAACTTGGTGTAGATGCCTTGAAAACATCTACTGGATTTAGCAGCCTTTACCTGCCTGTGCCTCCTAATTAATTAGCTCTTCACTGCATCGTGCCCTTTCCTCAGGTAGTAGCTGCCTCAGTTATTTTTGTCTTCAGAAAATCTTTTTCTCTTCTCAGAATTTCTTTTTCCCTTTCAACAGAAATGGATGTATGACTCTTTTGTCAAAGTTCTATTACAAGTGACCCAAGGCATTCAGAGGGATTTAACTTCCATGAGGGAGAATAAAATAAGTTTTACATTGATGGGCTCAAATATGAGGTCTGAGTAGCTTTTATACAGACCTCAAATAAATCATAGATTTTATCATGTATAGTTTTGTACTATAGAGTAATAAGTGATGACTTAAATAAGTAATAGTTTGGGAGAAGGGTTTATATAGTTGTTTTAAGTTTATCCATCTAAGCAAGGATGTTGCCTGTAAAAGGTTCTTACACTGGGATGTAATGTTAGCAGCCTGAATTTTAATTCAAGGGTCAGTGGTTTGTCAGAATTCATCAGGTTGGATCCTAGAATTAAGATATTTCATCCAAGGCTATGAAACTTCCAGCAGTGGAATTTTCATATTGGATTAGTTTTATGTTTGGTTCTAAACTTAAAGATGAACCCTGTGCACCCTAATAGGAGCTGTTTTGTTCCTGAGCTGCCTGTGCCAGGGGCAGAGCTTGGAGAATCTATGGCACAGCTAAAAATGGTTCAAAAACTGTTGTCCCACTGAGGTTGTCACTGTCACAGTCCTGAGCATTGTTGCAGAGAGGATTAGTTTTAGACAGCTATGCAAGCAGAAATTCTGCTTTGTGTTAATCCCTTAGCCGAAGTTTTTGTGGGCTTCTGGTATGAATTTAAATCATGGAATACCTGGCCTTGCCTGTGTGTCTGGAGTTGGGAAGGAAAACTCTTGAGTACAGGAAAAGAAGATAATCCAGGCCACAGAAATGATCTGCTGACACTGGCTTCTGTATGGGTCAAAGATTGATGGAGACACAATATGAAACCTATTGTGATTTTAATATTGGGCTGGCATTTTCTGTGGTGAAGAGTAGTGGAGGTGAGGCATGGGTTGTTACTTGTATTTTAATAAAGATCTGCTGAGATTGAGCTGACTTTGAGTTACTGGAATTATTACACCCTGGCAGAGGTGAGGCACTGAGCTCAGCCCCAGGTATTCAGGCAGAGCATCCGTCTCTGTGCTGTTTTGGGGGAGGTTTTTTTTTCTTTTGTTCAGAGAGCAGCACCTGTGTGTGCAGAAGGTCAGTGTTTAAACTTTGCTTCATTCTGTGTAAGTCAACAGGATAGACAAGGTGTAAGTCAAGTTGCATTTGGAGTCAAATTTGGTGTGACTCTGAAATGAAAATGTGTCTTTAGACTTGGAAAAAACTCACCTGTGGGTCTGTGTGTGTGGGAGTGCATGTGTTTGGGAACTAGAAGTATGAAAGATTTTGGCTGTGCTTCTCTGATCCCCAATGTAATCAAGATTTGTTCCTTTCCTTAAGGCTGTATAAGGAAGGATGGATGGAAATAGAAACTGTAACACTAGCCAAGCCCAAGAATTTCACCTGGCAAGCCATGAGCAATTGGATCTTTGTATTGGACCACTACTCTTCTTTAATTGAAGCAAGATGGTTTGCAATTCTTGTAGTAGCATGGGGCTCAGTCCGTGACACATCTCTGAAAGACTCAGCAGCAAGAGAGTTGCCAATACAGCCCTTGTAGCTCCATGGGGAGGCAGGGGATTGAAATTCCACTTACCTAGGACACCTCCCAGGAAACCAAAGAAGCGTGGTGGCCATAGGGGTGGAGACAGGGTTAGCACAGAACTTGAGTGGCAGCAAAAGTGGTGGGAATGGCAGTAGTGAAGTCACACTCAGCCAGATATCAAACAGGAGTGAATTTCCAAACAGGATGCCAAATAGGGATTAGAATTGGGGACTGGTTCTGTATTGAGATACTTTACTCCTTTGCATGTTTTGAGGCTGTTTTAGATGACTAACTACTACTGGTCTGACTTAAGCCAACAGACAGCTTGGTGAACTGCAAAAACAAAAAGCAGATCAGTAAGTGCTGGAACATCTTTGTGGAGCAGGCTCTGACAGATAAATTTTGTGAAACACCAGTTTGTGTCCCGGATGTTGCTGGATGATCTGTTCTGTTGCAATATAGATGTAGAGGGTTCTGGTAAAGTATCTACTACCTGAGCTGGACTTGTAGGGAAGAGCTTTGAGGATTTCAGAGGGCCAGAAGTCTTGAAAAAGTTGGCCAGCTTGCAATTTAGAAGGTAATGTTTTGGCATGTGTGGTTTGGATTTCCTTTTTTGCTTTGTGAAAATATTAACATTTCCTGTGCTTTTCTTTCTGCAGCTTCTGAGACATTTAAATGCTCTTCTGCTCAATTCCGCTTTAGTAACTAAAAGATAATTCCACAGTAATTAATAGCCTGTTCTTGAAATGCAGTTACTTTGCTTTTTAAGCCTTGCTGGTAATAGTCATTCCTGCTTGTATGGCTGGTGGTTCTGTACCCCTTGGCAGCCTGGCTTCAAATCTGCAAGAATGTAAAAATTTTGTTCTAGCCCTTTTTGACCTGATTTCTAGACCCGTGTCATGTAGCGTGTCCCGAGCCATGTCTAGGAGCACATCAATCACCTGTCTGCGTGTCATGTGGCAGTAAGTGGACACCCTTGGTGGCACAGGGCTGGATCTGCTTTCTCATTTTTCCATTGCATATTTGTTTGCAATCTGCTCAGCTCCATGCACCCAACCACATCCTTGTGACTTGATATTTCCGCCACTGTGACAGTTGGCCTGCCATGTTCCAGACCTGATTTCATCCTAAAATATTTTCCCTTCAATGAGACTGAAGTCTGAGATAAGGTGGAAAATCTTAGAGCCAGCAGGAATTCAAGGAGTCAGCCGAACTATGCCTCAGATTAATTTTTTTAAAGTCCTTGTGCCTGTCACATTGGTAGGGGTACTGCACTGTTCTCAAATACTGTCCCGAATATGTGAGTCTTACCTGAGACCTCATTTTTTTTCTTTTTTCCCAAGAATGATATAATAGTTCAGGAGGAAATTAATATTTTTTTTTCATTATAGTTCATGGAAAGCTACCTGTAGCTTTGACTGACTCTTCCATTAGGGACCATTCCCTGAGCTGGGAGACTGATTTCTGCTCATCTAGAAATCCAAAAAGTTGATTGTTGTTTTTTTTTCTTACCAGCTCCTTGCTGGATTATTGACTGAAATTACCAGTTCATGAGAGCTGGAGAACTTATGACCCTGTAGTTCAACCTGTAGTTGGCATCTTGGTGATTTTTTTTTTTTCTTACAGTCAATCAGATTTAAGTGTATGAGAGGTACCCAGCAACCACCTTGAAAACCTGCATCTTCAATTGATGGCTTTCTCCCCCTTTCCAAGCACAGTATTTGACATTTGTGTGAATTTAAAAATACAGTTAGTACTTTCCAATTGTTTATTGTTAAAAGTGATGTTTGCAGTCCTAGCTGTGGCACAGCTTTAGAGATGTCTACATAGCCCATTCATGAAACAAGGTGTCCAGGTAACAGTTGGTTTAGGTGACTTTATTTTTTTTCAGTTGAATCTAGTGTTTTATCTATGTGGGGGGTGAGAGTTCTTCTTTATTGCTCTTGCAAAACCTTCTAGTCTTTCTGTTTATCTTTTAAGAAACTAAATTCAAGCCTGTTTGCAGTTGGTGTTTCACACCCAGTGGAGGAAAATCCTTTTGAAGAAATAGGCAAAGCAGGAGCAGTCCTTGAGCAGTCATGCCTTCACAAGGTGGTGCTTGTGATTTTGCCCCTTGAGGATACCAGTGCTTTGAAGTCAACAGGAGATTCTCCTCCTCCTCCTTTGATTCTCTTGGCCTTTGGAGCAGGAGATGATCCACCCATGGGAATGCCAAGGCAATCTACCAACTCTTGCTTGGGTCACTCTGAATTTCTGGATGGTGGCTCATTTGCATACATTTTAGGCACTGGAGTTAGGAATTGTGCCGTGTTAAATTCACTCTTGGGAGCAGAAAGACTCAAGGAGTTTATACTGTGATAAAACAAAAGGGTTTCTTAGAACTTGGGGAATTTTAAGTCAAAGTTGAGAGTACTGTGTTTTCATGCATGTGACACACAGGTCACAAAGTTTAAAAATAAATAAAGCCCAGGACCAGGTCAAACACAGTCCATGTTTGTGTGTGTTTATAATCCCAGGAAAAGTGTCTTTTGTAGCCCCCACTTGATTCCCTGAGGATAGATCTGTAATTGGTTGGTTTAGGACTCACTTCAAAACACTGGCATTTTTTTAGATGGCTTCAGGCTGTGTTTGCTAGGAAAGTAATTTGATACTGAGCTGAAGCCTGGTGGAATTTTTATTTTTTTCTCTTCCTTTCCATACTTGAGGAAGATCCCATAAAATAGGTTAAAAAAAAAAAAAATAATTAAAAAGTGCTGGCCTGTAGTTTGTATGTTTTAATTGGCCATTAGTATTTTTTCCCCACTGTGAAATTTCCTAAGAAAGTTTCATTCATCTCATTGATTTTATTTTTGGCATGCAGCCTGTGTTGGTTTTTCTGTTTTGTCTCAGAAGAAAACATCCAGCACTATTCCCCTCATTGGCTTTTACCAGTGCTGGGTTAGAGCAAGTTCACTGTTGTTTTTCAGGATGACTTTTGGGTGCCAGAGGAGGTCACAGGTGCTGCAGGAGTCAATTGACAGCCTGGAGCTGTCAGAAACACTGCATTGTGAAGAGTGTCAGCAAGATGCATGACTTCTAGAGCATCTCCTGTGGAGATGCTACCTGGCCATGTGTCTAGTCCTTTTCTTGCTATCAGCCTGAAATGAGCTCTTGGAGTGACACCAGAAGAGGCCACAGATATGCTCTAAGGGCTGGAGCCCCCCTGCTCTGGAGACAGGCTGGGAGAGTTGGGGCTTTTCAGCCTGGAGAAGAGAAGGCTTCAGGGAGACCTTAGAGCACCTTCCAGTGCCTGAAAAGGCCCCAGGAAAGCTGGGGAGGGACTTTGGACAAGGGCAGGGAGGGTTAGGATGAGGGGGAATGGATTAAAACTGAAGGAGGGGAGATTTAGGTTGGACATTAGGAAGGAATTCCTTGCTTTGAGAGTGGTGAGATCCTGGCTCAGGTTGCCCAGGAAAGCTGTGGCTGCCCCATCCCTGGCAGTGTTGAAGGGCAGGTTGGATGGGGCTTGGAGCAGCCTGGGCTGGTGGGAGGTGTCCCTGCCCATGCAGGGGGTTGGATCTAGATGATCTTTAACCCTTCTAACCCAACCCATTCCATGTAATTCTCTTGGTTGTGCCTTGGGTGTGTGCACCTGATGCGACACTGCACCCACGAGTGAATCGATTTATTATTTTCCCACTTTATTATCTGGGGAGGAGATCTTGTAGGTACAATGATGCAGCCTCTTGCATCACCAGACTGTGCGAACCCCTCATACCTTAATGCGTGTTCCTCTTGATTCTTCTGTCCCCACTGCTGGTTTCAAGGTGGAAACTCCCTACACAGCTTGGAGGTGTAACTAAAATGCTCTTTGCAGATGAGCTGGACTTGACTTTGCCTGGGAAAATAACTGAGGTAGAGAGAATCCATCTAATCAATAAGGAGTCCCCGCTGCTGAGTAATAAGAGGACTGTATTTGTGGTCAACAGGGAGTAGTAGCAGTGATACGGGTGTGGGAATGAGCATTTACCCCTGCAATGGAGAATGCAGTGCAAAGTGCTGAGACTGGGGTGAAAGTCATCTTGAAAACCATGCCAGGAGTGATGTTATGTCTCTGTTCAAGAGGAAGACACTCAGGGTGGGGAAATACCTGTGGAAGTTGAACATTTATGTGAAGCGTTTGTTTTCTCATCTGAGCAAAAGAAAACATCCAGAAGAGGGTAGAAGTTGGGAGCGTTTAGCTTTTTCTCTGTAAGGAGAGGAGGAAGGCAGTGTGGGGCTTGATCTGGGGATGGAACCTGGGGTCGGGGGACTGGCTCCAGCCCTGGTGTGCTAGAAGTGAGGTTTTGCTTCTCAGGTTTTGAAAGGGAGTGCTGAGAAGTGAGAGTGAAGGAGCATGTAAATGCTGTGTTTTGTGATGGAAATATCCTAACATCTCTCCTTAGGAGAGGCTGATGGAGCAGGTAAGAAAGGCTCTAGCATTGTAATGGTAGTGAGGGGTGAGACTTAATGAGGGTTAAGCTAAGCTTAACTCATTAGGTACCTATGATGCTGCATGTGTTTGGAGCAGGGTTTTGGGCTTTGATGGTTATTTTCCTATTCAAGGACTCTTTCCTTTCTCTAAATTGCATGGGGATTAGTTTGGGAGAGGCATGGTTTGAGTCCCCATGGATATGTGTTCTGCCTAACAGACTGAATGGTTTAATTCCTTTGGCTGAGAGAAGCTGGATCAATGAGTCAGCTCCTGCTTTTACCCAAAGTGAACGACCTCCCTGTTACCTCACTACCTTCCTTTAGGGACAGTGCAATGTCTGCTTTTCCTTAATGCTTTCTGTTAATTTAAAGAGCCTTGTTATTATTTCAGAGATGTTTTAATGGAGCAGGCTGCAGGTCTGGCTTACACCTTTACCATTTTTGCTACATCCATAGCACTCGAGTTTGCATATATGTTTTAGCATCGTGGTTGAATGCAAGTGTTGATTGTTATGTTAGTCATAAGCTGTAACTCATTTATCCTTCTTTTCTTTTTAATCTTTAGTTTGTTAGAGACCTGGACGTAGATGTTTTTGTTTTGTTAATTTTCACACCACATCTTTTCTGTACTTCAGGTTGACTCCTCACTGCACTGTGAAAACCATTAGGAAAAAGTCCTTGGGGTTAAATCCTGGGGCTCCACAGTGTTCCCTGCACTTGGGGCTAGAAATTAATTTAAATGGCGACTGATCTGTCTGAAGCTGAACCCGTGCATCATAAGGCGCTTCCACTCTTAACGGGAGCTCAGCTGATCCACACGGACAAGTTAAGTGAGGTAGGGGCTGGCCCGTTCTCCAAGCTTGCCCTTGGATCAGTCCTGCTGAAGGTTACTCAGAACTTTCTCCCCTGCTTGTAGGAAACTCAACTGGGAGACTGATATGGCACTCTCCTTCCCCTTCCCTGCTTCCCTGAGACATGTTTGTCAGCCTCCTCAAATGCTCATCTCATTTAATCTGGAATAGAAAAGAAATTCTTTCTTTTGTAACTGTAAACCACAAATCTGTCCTCTCCTAGTATGCTTCAAAAAGCTGATTTGAGGGTTACAGTCTTTTATTAAAATTCTGAAAAATCTAAAATGTAGCCAGAATATTTCTACATACGCTGCTTTGATTTGCTTTAATCCCATCTCTAAACCTTGCTGGCTCTTCCCAGTATCTCTCCTGATTTTCCTGTACCTTTTCCAGAAAGCTGAGGACGACGCGATGCCGATCCGCCGCACGGTGAATTCTTCTTCCAGGGAAACTCCTCCCAAAAGCAAACCTGCTGAAGGTGAAGAGGTCAAAGCAGGTATGCTGATAGTTCTACAGCAAATTGTTCATGTGGAGCCAAAGAGGCTTCTGTTCTGAAACTTCTGAAAAAACCCACCTTACTGCCATTATTAAAATACTACTAATGCTCAGCTTCTTTTGACAGGCTTTTCCTGGATTGCTGGGAAGTTGTATTTTGCAGCCTCTCTTTCAGTCTGAACCCATTTGTTTTGTCCTTCATAACCTGTGGTAAAGCCTTGACATTGCAGATAGGAAAATACAGCTACATCTAGGCTCTTTTAATCCAATCAGGGTAGAAATAGTGAAGTTTCAGTAGTGTCAGAAGAGAGCTTGAGATCAAAATGTGGAGTTAATGAGTGGCAAAACAAAGTATTTAATTTTTTTCCTTTTCCTGAACAAAAGGCTTTTACCATGATGTGTCATAAAATCTAGTCCAATATTAATGTGTCTGGTCTTGGCAGCTTCACCTTGGTTTCTCAGAATGTGTCACTTCAGTATCGTACACAGTTTATTTCTCTGACTTGCTTTTGACTTTCCCTCCTCTTTGGTGTCAAAAATAAATTAATTGCATATGAATCTAACTGTTATTGCACCGAGTATTTTGAATCCATGTTGCCTCCATGGGAAAACTCTGCACAGGAACATAGTGGGAGTGCTTAAGCTCCTTCTCAGGGCTAGAGAACATGCCCATGGAGCAGCTATGGCAGTCAGCTCTTGATCCAAAAAGTGATTAATGACAGGTTATATGCATCTTATCCAGCAGGCAGCCTGTCTCTGAGCTATTCTCAGCTAAATATACTGGAGTTAATTTGCTTGGTAAGTTGATTTCTGACTGGATTTGCTCCTGCTGATAGAGGAGTGCTTCTGCAAATGCACGTGCCATCTAAAGCTTTGCCAAGTCTGGAAAAAAATGGGATTGAACAGTTAGAATCCTTCAGGTGCCACAGGGTGTGGTGCAAACAGCAGCTCTTGAAGATAAGTTGGTTGTAAACAAAGCTGCTTGTCTGTACCTGTCCAGATTCCTTACAGATAGGTAAGGTTTTGCACCTTTTTGAGTTGAAAATGCATAAAACTCAACCAAGGGGAAATTCTTGGTGTTTCCTGGTTCTTATTTCCTCCTCCTTCCCCCACCCAGGCCTTTCTCATGAGAGATGGTGGCAACAGTAACTTCTGGATTTAGGGGAGGACTGGGGGAATTAGTTAATTGATCCTGTTTGAAGTGATTCTGGCATTTGATGGCTGATTGCACCTTACTGAAGCTCTTTCAGTAGTTTCATTCACTTCTTAAGTTACATTCAAATCATCTGTTTAAATTAAAGATGAAAAATTGCCTAGTGGGGAATAATTTTTGGGGTGTGTTCTTAAACTTCTATTCCCCCCACTGCCTTCCTGAAGAACAGGAGCTAGTTTTAGGCAGGAACTTGATGCATTTTCATATATTTCTAGATGCAGAAGTCACCTCTGAGGAGTCTGCCTCTGTTGGAGAAGAACAAGAGACTGAAACCCTGCCTACTGCATCCAGTGAAGCAGAACAGCCAAAGGAACCTGAGAATGAAGGGAAGGGGGAAACAAAGTCCTCAGAGGAAACCAAAAAAGAGTAAGGCTTGTTTAGTGCTGAATTCAGATAGTTGGGAGAATTGTGTAGAAAGTCAGGTTCTAGACATAGAAGAGATGGTGGGAGAGATGGGGAAAATATGATGAGTCCCTTAAAAAGGTGCTCATGTTTCTCAGGAAGAAGCTAGTAATCAAGTGTACCTTCTGCTCTAGAACATGTGTAAGGCTAAATATCAAAGGTCTCTTTTTTCTAATAGAAACATCAGAATGTTCTTTTATGTTCTTTTCAGTGTCAAATGTTCTGGGCTTTGTTGTTGTTGTGTTTCTGCTTGTTGGCTTGTTTGACAGTGTCTCTTGTCTTCCAATTGCTTTGTGTTTTTCCTAAGAGAGAAAGACCAGTCTAAGGAAAAGGAGAAGAAGGTGAAAAAGACCATTCCTGCATGGGCTACTCTTTCTGCTAGCCAGCTAGCCAGAGCACAGAAGCAAACTCAGATGGCTGCCACCTCACGTCCCAAAATGGATGCGATTTTAACTGAGGCCATCAGGGTAAGCAGGAGACAAATGTTTCTTTTGTTCTTCTGAAGCAAAGCAGAATAATTTGTGCACCCAAAATCCACCATTTCAGCTTGCTGATGGTGCAGATGATAGTGCTGGCTGTTAGCAGGCAGGCATGCCTCTGCTTGGAAGCCCACAGAGGTGAAATGTGAGTCCATGATGATCATGAGAGGCCCTGTAGCTCATTTCTTTGTTTAGAATTTGTTTCCCTCCCAAATTACATTATTAGAAACAGCTATGATGACATAATGTGGTTGATTGCTGTCATCATTTAATTTGGTGTGCCTTCTAGCCATATTTAATTTGATTTACCTTGATTAATCCATCTATTTCATACATGCTGTTTTCAGCTTTAGCTGTTTCTGATTCAGGACAGATGGAGATACTGTAAACTTGCATTCCAAAGTAGTGCTTGTCTTGGTTTACTGTGTCCTGGTTCTAGGAAGAGACCTGTGTTGTAGTTATACTGCTGTCCCCTTGAGGTTTGGTTCACACACTGCCCTTCACAGGAGGCCTGGGCTCCATCAGTTGGAATTGCAAGATGGCTTTTCCAGCTGCTGTATCTTCCAGTGCCTGAAGGGGTCCAGGAATGCTGGGGAGGGACTCGAGACAAGGGCAGGGAGGGATGGGATGAGGGGGAATGGATTAAAACTGGAAGAGGGAGATTGAGGTTGGACATGAGGAGGAAATTCTTCAGTGTGAAGGTGGTGAGACCCTGGCCCAGGTTGCCCAGGGAAGCTGTGGCTGCCCCATCCCTGGCAGTGTTGAAGGGCAGGTTGGATGGGGCTTGGAGCAGCCTGGGCTGGTGGGAGGTGTCCTTGCCTGTGCGGGGGGGGTTGGATCTAGATGATATTTAAGGTCTCTTCCAATCCAAACCAATCTGGGATTCTACGATGAAAATACAAAATTCAACTTAGGTTTTTTAGTTGTTTACTAATGTCAATCCTCCATCATATTAAAAAAAAAATTGTCAACTTTTTCTGACTGATCACTCTCTCTGACATGAGGAAGATGACTGACCAGTTGTGCAGCACTGGTTTGCCAAAAGGTGCCTGTTGTAGTGTTGTGGTGCTTCTGCCACGGCTTGTAATTGCTTCAGAATTGGAGAGCAGTTAGTGTGTGTTTGCTGCTCCTGTATTGTCTGCTCTCCAGCCACTCTGAGGGAGAAAGTGAAGTATTTTTTCAGTTGTATTTTATCCTCTTGAGTGGGGCACAGGCCAGCCCTGGCATCCTGTGCTGATCAGGAGCAGGGCAGTCTCTCTTCTTGCAGTATAGTTTCAGGGCAGGTGGTTTCTCCTAACGTTTTGCTCCTGTTCCAGGCTTGCTTTCAGAAGACTGGTGCATCGGTGGTCGCAATACGTAAATACATCATCCACAAATACCCTTCCCTGGAGCTGGAGAGGAGAGGCTACCTTCTAAAGCAGGCACTGAAAAGGGAGCTGGAGAGAGGAATCATCAGGCAGGTAAGAGTTGCTTTGTGCAGGTGGTGGTACTGAATGACACAGGGGTCTCTTGAACTCCCTTAGCAGGACTCGGGGATGATCATGGTCTCCTTCATGGTGCTTTATCAACCTCTGGTTCCACTTTGTTAGACACTGGCAGAATTCCAGCCTTGTTTTGTCAGTCAGATACTTTGCACTGTTGCCTTTTGTGCAATTTCTGACAGTTTCTTGGTGTTGTGTCATACAGCATTGCAGCAGCATGTGTCTTCAGACTGAGTCCAGCAGTGTCACTTCTGCAGCAGCCTGTTTCTCTTAACACTGTGATACCTGGTAGGATGATCTGCTCAGGACAGCAGAGGATTTTATTAATGTCTGGCTGTGGTTTCTGATCTTACTGAAGTTTCAGTGGGTTCAAGTCAGGCCTCTGCCAAACTAGCCCATCCCCAGGATGACAGTGCATTTAAAATGTGCCTAATTATGTCAGTTAGCCTCCTTCAGCTTCTTGTTATTCTGAGTTACTCTGTTAAAGACTGAAATGGACTTCCTTTTCATCTAGGTGAAAGGAAAGGGAGCTTCTGGGAGCTTTGTGGTGGTGTCCAATACAGGAAAAACTGTTCCAAAAGCCAGAGACAGAAAGGTAAGATGGATCATTTTAAACATTATTCTGAAAAATCTTGTACTGAAACCCACATGCAACCTAACCCCAACCCAACAGTGTTCTCCTCATTGCTGTGCTTTTCCTCCCCAAGTACAGTAATGAAAACACCTGTTCCACTAAAACCAGAATCAGAAAGCTAGTATGAGCAATTAAAGCCAAGCAGAATAATAACAATCTTTGCTTTAAAATGTTTAGATTAAACCCGTAGGGCTTTGGTTCAGAGGCAGAAAACTGAGTAACCATGAAGCTCCTCTTTTGTCTTTACCTGGTAGAGAGAGATGCCTCTCAGGTATTGTAAGAGAGCTTTATGCTGCTGCTTCTGTTATATCTGTTGCATGGATAAATGGTGGACCTCAGTTTTCAGGACTGACAGATGAACATTTTTCCATCAGCTTTGAGGGCAGAGGGAGGAAGAAGAAAATGTCCTCAGGCTCTGGAAGAAAGCTGCTGATGTTTGGTGTATATTGCTCAGAGGTGGTAAAATGTGATGTTGGTTTTTTTGAGCCATGTCCTCATGACTGGTTGTGGTTCCAGCACTGCTGTTCTCCACCCCCTGCTGCTCTGGGTGTGTGAAACACGTTTCTAACACTGCAGTTACAAAATGCTTTGCTGGATTTGCCCATCCCCTTGTGGCTTAGATGGGTGAGCCCAAAGAGTCTGGTAACCCCTTGGTCCTTATCTCCTGCCTGCTGGGGAGACCAAAAGCCCTAAACCTGAAGGAAGCAGCAATACACTTGGTACTAGGGCACTGCAGGAAATTAGTGGCAGGGTCACTCCTTTTCAACTAGATCTCGCTGGCTCCACCAGAAGTTTGAGCAAGGCACCTGATAACTGCTAACACATCACTCTTACCTGCAGCTTACTGGGGTCTTTGTTCCTAGGTACTTTCTCTGTGTTGCAGCAAAACCAACAGCTTGCTTTTGTTTTTTGGTGAATTCATCTCACAGCTGAGCAGCTGGCTGGGTGAGCAGCACCCTCACCTGACTGGTGGCAAAGCTGCTGTTCAGCATCAAAATCATGAAACCTCAGCACATTTCCCCACTGTCTTTTCTGTTAAAAGAACAGACTCTCTTTTTTTTGTTTGTTTTTCTGATCATAACCTCCTCAAAGTAACAAAAGGATGGAGGAACATTCAGGAGTGTTGGCTTCAATCAAGATTTCATTCTGCCAGTGGAAAAAAAAATTGCACTCTTGTTCAGCTGTTCATTTCTGGGAAGATTTGGCCTGTGTCAACAGGTCTTGCCTTTGATGTTTTTTGTTTCATGTCAGTTTGTCATTTTCACCTGTATCATTGAAGGGTGGCAGAGGAAAGTGTCTGTAGAAAGAGGAAGGAAACCGTTAAAAATGCAGATGTGGTTAAACACTCAGCAGTTTATATTTGTAAAACTTTCCTCCTATGAAAATTCCAACCAGATTTGCTCAATTGTACTTAATCTGCTAAACTTTAGAAATAGTTAATTTAAAGAGCTGCCCTACAAAACTTGATTTTCCAGATCTGTGGCCAGTGTCAGGGACACTTCTCCCCACCTGGGCATTGCTGGTTCAGAAAACCCAGAGTTTTACACCCCACTGATGTGTAAAAGTGTCTGTATTTCAGAAAAGCACTTCAGCCCTGACTGCAGAGCAGCAAGTCAAGCTGGAAGATGTCCTGCCTCTGGCTTTCACCCGCCTCTGTGAGCCCAAGGAGGCTTCTTACAGCCTGATCAAGAAATATGTGTCTCAGTATTACCCCAAACTCAAGGTAGATATAAGGTAGGTGCAGGAATTCACCTTGGCAAGCAGAGCTGCAGAGCAGCAGTGAAACTGCCTTCCTCTGGCTGTGCCTCACTTGCTGATTGTTCAGTTCAGTGTTCTAGCAGGCAGGTGGTGCTCTGCCTCACAGAGCCTGCAGGAGAGCTTGAGGAAAAGCTGTGCCCACACCCAATCTTTGTTCCTGCTACCGACATCAGCCTTGCTCTGCACATCTCCATCCTTAACCAAAACCAGATCCCTTTAGCTGCCTGGATATGAAGGCCTGTCCTTGGCATCTTGTCCCACCTGGTTCTGGATGCTTTCATAGTAACCTTTCTGGTTGCCCACATGGAGTGGGTCAAGGCTTGGGTAGGAAGCAAATCTAGGAGAGCCCTGTGCAAGTGCTTGTTTGTCTGTGGGCTGACTGACTCCTTGCCCACCGAGTCCAATTGTGCTTTTCAAAATGTGTAAGTCCTTCCAAGTGAGGCTTGTCTGTTCCTGGGTACACAGTGACACCAAGAGAGCTCTGCAGCTCAATTCCCACTGATGTACATTATTCTTCTCCTGTAATCAGCACTTGCTGACAGAGCTCCATTTAAAATGTCTGTCTGTAGGCAGATCCCACTCTAAGCACTGCTTTGTGGGAAGTGTTGTTTCTCTGTTTGTGTTTTCAGCTGCCAGTCTGTGTCACTAAAGCTTTATCCTCCTGCATTTCAGGCCCCAGCTACTGAAGAATGCCCTGCAGAGAGCTGTAGAGAAGGGCCAGTTAGAGCAGATCACAGGGAAGGGAGCATCTGGGACGTTCCAGGTCAGAGCCAGAGTTTATCTTCCTTTGTTGACTGT
The DNA here is from genome assembly GCF_020740795.1 of Apus apus. NCBI lineage: Eukaryota > Metazoa > Chordata > Aves > Apodiformes > Apodidae > Apus > Apus apus. The sequence goes on from NC_067301.1 coordinate 7,226,417, forward strand.
ACTGACTGCAAACCTTGGATATAACTTAATGCACCCTCCAGCCTGTCACATTCAGGAGTTGTCAAACTATGAAGCAGTAGGACTCTTACCCTCCTCTTGGTCTACATTTCTGGAGCAGACCCCCCTGCCTTCCTTGCTTAGTGTGCTCCACACGTTGCTTCAGCTCTGACTCACTAGCACAGTAGGGGAGCTGGTGGGGTAAGCTTTCCTTCCCATCACTGATTGTAAGTGCAGCAGGTTCCCCAGATGCCTGCAACGTCTCTTTTTATCATGTCTATGCCATAGAAGTCCCTTGGGTACATTTGGTATGTGGGTTGGAGGAAGATCTGATGTATTGCTCAGTAGCAAGTCTAGAGAAGGCCACAGAGATGATCCCAGGGCTGGAGCAGCTCTGCTCTGGAGCCAGGCTGGGAGAGTTGGGGTGTTCAGCCTGGAGAAGAGAAGGCTCCAGGGAGACCTTAGAGCAGCTTCCAGTGCCTGAAGGGGCTCCAGGAAAGCTGGGGAGGGACTTGGGATGAGGGGGAATGCATTAGAACTGGGAGAGGGGAGATGTGAGATTCTAGGAAAAAATTCTTTGCTGTGAGGGTGGTGAGACCCTGGCCCAGGTTGCCCAGGGAAGCTGTGGCTGCCCCATCCCTGGCAGTGTTGAAGGGCAGGTTGGATGGGGCTTGGAGCAACCTGGGCTGGTGGGAGGTGTCCCTGCCCATGCAGGGGGGTTGGATCTAGATGATCTTTAAGGTTCCTTCCAACCCAAACCAGTCTGGGATTCTGTGATTCTATATCTTCTTCCCTGAGTGACAGACCCTTAGATTGCCACATCCTTGCGGTGTGTTTGGGGACTTAGGACAATGTGTTACCAGTAAAAAGCACACCAGGCCAGTTGACTAATAGGCCTGTCTCCCAGTTACAGCTGGGAGAGCAGCCTTCCCTGTGCAGTGTTTTAATATAAAACATATCTGTGCTAATGCAGGAGCGCCGACCCACCTGGTGCAGAGGAGCTTGTCCTGACCTGGTTTGGGAGAATTTTGTCTTGATGCTTTTCTCTTCCTCCTTGGAAAATAGCTGAAGAAGTCAGGGGAGAAGCCCCTGCTGGGTGGGACTCTGATGGAAGACGCCATCCTGTCGGCTATTGCGGCCATGAACGAACCGAAGACCTGCTCCACCACAGCCCTGAAGAAGTATATCCTGGAAAACCACCCAGGGACCAACTCCAACTTCCAGGGTAAAGTATTTCCCCATGCTGAAGGAGAGCCCTGCAGATGTGTCTGTGCAGCACCTTTAAACTCTTTCTGTTGAGCTTGCTGGGGAACTGACAGCTGCTGGGCTCTTTGTGCTGCAGAGATGCTCAGTGTTTTTAATTCCCATCAGTTCCTTTCAAGCCTGACAAAGGCAGGTTTCTGAGACATAATGCATGTTTCTCTTGTCTAGAGCACATTCCCAGGAAGGGGGAATAGCATTTTAGTAGTTTATTGTTCTTAAATCACCAAGTGATTTCATCTGTCTCTCTGTATTCTGAAAGGCTGCAGTTTGGCAGAAAATGCAGTTCCTGTTGCTTTTTGCTTAGAGAAGTTGCACGTTCTAACTTTAAAAAACAAATTCACAAGCCCCACCCTCTTGTTGATTTGCTTGAGGTCTTTCTTTGGCTCTGCTTTTAAAAGGTTAAACTAGTGAAGAGAGAAACTAAACCTGTTGTGTTTGGAAAGAGCTTTTGCATGTCTTTGTTCCCAGGAATGACATTAATGTGTGTTTTGACTTCTGCATTAGCAGAAGCAATGTTAACAGACTTTAGATCTTCTAATTATTTGGTCTGAACCCCAGTGCAGTTGTTTCATTGAGGCTGGAGGTCATTTGAAGCAGGATGAGCTAACAGCAGTCTCAACTAGAAGTCAAAACCCAAAAATAGATCAGTTTTTCCCTGTGGTGTCAGTGCTGGTGCCATCCCTCAGGGCAGGGTGCTGATCCTCAGGAGAGAAGCTCGCTGATCCCACAGTCTGCACCTGGAGCAGGGATCAGCACAGCCCTTTGATGCAGGGCTTACAGACACCCAGAGGAGCCCAGGTTCCCTTGCAGCACTGTGGGCTAAAGAAGTGGCCTTAGCCCTTATGTCCAGTAGGGACTGATGTCAAGTGTGGCTTCTTAATCCTGGGGCAGGGAAAAGGGTTTCCAGCCTCCTTAAGCCCTTGCACAGTTTATTTGCAGGACTGCTGGAAGTGCCCTTGTCCTTTGAGGCTTGTGTTTAGCCAGCCTGCAGTGCCTGCCAGTCTTGCAAGTCAGATAAGGAAATTTCAGCTTGCAATCTGTTGTTTTCTTTGTCCTTCCCTTACATAAAAGAAATGTTGATGAGCTCTGCTGTGTTTTAAGGAGGAAGATCCAAGGAGATCAGGAAGCAGGCGGGTACACACTGCAGAGCCAGTGCTCTGCACCCTCCCCCTTTTGTTCCTTATACTCATAACTGGACTTGACTAGAGTCAAATCCTTTACATGCTGCTAGTGATCTTTGGTACCCAGAGTAAAAACAGCCTCATTTTTGTGTGTTACTCGTGGTTTTTAAAGACTTCTTGAACCATGATGATCCTAATGTTGAAACACTCATACTTCAATGGATACAATCAGCTCAGTTGGCTGTGCAAGCTTCCCCAGTGCCATACAAAAGAAACCATTTCAGCAGAGGGAGCCTGTGGGCTGGTGAAGGTGTGGTGCTGGCCCAAAGGATCCTCTTGCTGTGAAATGTCAGTCATTGCAAAAAGCTCTTCAGGAGTATTGAGTTCAGGTGGTAACAGTGAAAACCTCTGCATTAATCACACAGAACAGATCCCGCTGACACCTCAGCCAGCATGTTTCTTTGGATCTCTCTCTTTCCATTCCTCCAGTGAACCTCTTTGGAATGTGCTTGAGGGCAGGCCTTGCTTTTCCCTTGCTTTGGAGTGAGCTAAATATGTAAATGGTCCCTCTGATTCAAGCTGAAAATGGTTTTGAACTGACTAAACAACTTCAGCCCTTTGCCAGAGACAAAGATGCTCTCTACTTGTGCAGTTTCAGCTACAGTTCTTACACAGTGCACAATGGAGCAGAGGAGTGGAATCAAAAGCATGTTTGTCATATTTCTAGACACAAAAAAAACCTACCCCAAACCACAGAACAGGGACAGATGCACCACAGAAGAAATTTAGAACAGGAGGAAGGCACAACCAGGGTGAAGACTTTGAAGACCAGGTTTAAGAAAGCTGAGACTTGGGTTAACTTTGAGCAGTAGTTACATGGCACTGTTGAGTGCATGTATAAAAGGGGATCTCTTGATCATGACTTCAGAAACCTGCTCTGTTCTTATCATCTTCATCTGGAGAATTTAAAGCCACATTTGCCAGGTGGTCAGGAACAAACACTTGTATCTTCTACCTGAAAATTAACAGCAAGAGGATTTCCCTTTGAATAAGACATACTAAAGTTTCTAAACACAGTGGTCTAGCTGGGTCTTAGCCACAGCAGCTGCTTTTTGAGTGCAGAAGGAAACATCTGGTGATGTCTTCAAAAGTCATGGGTCCTCAAGTGCTGTTTGGCTCCTCTGAGGTGTCCTGGGCAAAGGAGGCTTCATGCTGACTCCATCTCTGATCCCAGGGCACTGCAGAGAGAAGTGAGGTTAGACAAGTGGGTCAAGGCAGTAACACAACTTCTGTTTAATTTTTTCCACAGTTCATCTACTGAAGAGAACCCTGCAGAAATGTGAGAAGAATGGCTGGATGGAGCAAATTTCTGGCAAGGGCTTCAGTGGGACCTTTCAGCTTTGCTTCCCTTACTACCCTAGGTAAGGAGCTGGGCTGTAAAATGATATGCAAGATAAAAATGGTGTTCAAGTTAAGTGTTTCCTGAGCCAGCCAGACAGCACTGCTGAAGTTCACAGGTCAACCTCCTGTTTACAAGGAAGTTTGTAGGGGGTTTGATAACGGATGAACCACAGTGTTGTCACCCATGATAATGACACGGGTAGCACCAAGTGGTGTCTCTGGTGGACATAAAGCCCTTTTAACAGCCAAAATATTGGGCTCAATACCCTCAGCTACTCTGTCATGATCCTTTTTTTGCAGGGTGGGACTATTTAACTGTTCCCATCCTGAAAGAAACTTGCATGAGCAGAGAGAGTGTGTTGTTCTTAACACAAAGATGCTCCCTGGGAGTAGGACCCAGCTGCCTGCCTGTCATGCTGCTGATGTGGAGGAGAGAGAGGTGGGAGGAGGGAAGATGACCTAGATTAGCTTTTGTGAGACTAACCCAGCCTTTCTCCTGCTGGAAGCATATATTGTGCTGGACCACACGAAGCCCAGAGATGGGGACTCAGTGTCCCACAAAGAGCCAAGTGGCAGTGTAGTCATTAAAGTCTCTGCTTCCCACCTCCTTTTATTGCACACGTCCTCAGTGGCTTCAGCCTGTGTTCAGAGCCACTGAAGTCTGATCTTGGCCCTTTGCTGTCTGCCTTCCTGGGTTTGTGCAGGAGGAACAAAGAGGAGAGAACCAGAGAAACGGCAGCTCAGGGCTGGAGCATTCCTGGTGACTGAGCTAAATAACACTGGGTTTGGGTGGCAAACACAGATGTTTTGGGGGTATTTCTGGATTAGGCTGAAAGCTGTAAGCTTACAGGAGGACAGGCAGCAGTGCCTGGTGGGAGCCAGGGTTCCCCAAGGCTTGCAGACTCTGGAGTGGTATCTTCAGAAGACAGTCACACTGACAAGAACCCTCTTGCAGCCCAGATGTGCTCTACCCAGAGAAGCAGCAGGATGAGGACTCGGAGGAATCTGATGAGGATGAAGAGGATGAATCTGAGGAGGAAGAAGAATCTGAAGAGGAAGAGTCTGAGGAGGAAGAGCCACCACCAAAGAAGAGGTATGGTAGCATGAGAGAGAAATGGACTCTTGGATTAAATACAAGTGACTGTCACAGCTGCAGAGCACAGAGGCTTGTCTCTTGCTGTGGTCATTTGTCCACAAGGCTGTTGTTTAGGAGTTGTTGGAAGAAGTTTCTAATTATAGTTGGACTCTTAGAGCACTGTGAGGATGAGGACTTCTCCAGGTGTGTAGTCTGCAGAGGAATTGCCTTGCTCTGGAGATACTGATCTCCCTTAGTCCAAAATTTGAAGCAAACCTCTTTTTCCTCCAGATTAAAGAAGAACCTGTAATTTATTCTTCAGGCTCCTAAAGTTGCCTTTGTGCTTTACGGAAGTGTGATGTTCCACAGGAGACTTTTTCTACTTATTGATTCCTCAGGAAAACTTTTTCCCTGTTTGCAGTTCTGTAGCCAGATGTGGAACTTGCCTCACTCAGAATGTGGGTCTAAGATAAATGTTTTGTTAAGTGATAAAATCCCATGTAGGGAAGAGAGTTAGTACTTGGGTCTCTGGTTGTTCTGCCAGTTAATTCATTGTCATGATTTGTGTGTTTCTGCCTAATGAAAGAGTTTCAAACCTTGCTGGCAGAGCACTGAGAGGACTGAGAAGTTCTCAGTGAGGTGAGATCTACCAGCAGAGTTCTTGCTCCTTGGGATTTAGCTAATGAAACGTATTGCTGCAGAGAGGAGCATCCGTGGTGATGAAGAACAAGGATGCCAAGATCTGCTTCATTTATGCAAATTGATGAGAGCAGCTCTGCTCTGGGAAGCATTTGTTCCTCCACTGAGATCTTGTGCTGCCTTTCTTTCTGACAGGATGCAGAAGAGGCCGCCTCCGAAATCCCGCAGCAGGGCCCCTCCCATGAAGCGAAGAGAATCCAAACCCAAGCCAAGAAAAACCCCTGCAGCCCACCGGGGGAAAGCAAAGCCCCCTCCCAAGGTTAAAACCCCTGCCAAGAAAGCCAAACCAGCAGCCCCAGCCATCAAGAAACCCTCTGGTGGCAGCTCTTCCAAGAAACCAGCAGCCAGTGGGAGGAAGGAAGTGAAATCCTCTGCCAAGGGCAAATCCACCATGAGGAAATCTCTCCGGGCAAAAAAGTAAAATCTTTTTCCACTGTCAGGGAATCCCATGGTCAAATCCACCATCTTGTTTTATAAGTCAACGTGCATTTTTATTTTAGTTCTGATGCTTAAACACTTTTTTTTAATTATTTTTTTTTTCTGGAATGATGGGGGAAAAAAAGCTGAAAACTAAATCAAACCAACCCAAGCATTTGTGAGATCTCAATGCTGTGCCTCGTGCCTGCCCCTCCCCTGGAACAAGTCACCTTTAATTTCTGCAATAATTGTAGGACTTTTCTAGGCCATCTATAACCTGTACATTTTACAGTTGTTTTTCTTGGGCTTTTGGGGGGGAGGGTTGGCTTTTAAAATAAGAAAATTATTCCGAGATCTTTGTATCTTTAGCAGGAACAGGATGATTGGGGGAATGTGGTTCTAAAAGAGAAGGGACAGTGGCAGAAGAGTCCTCCCTAGATCCCTCCCCCTGCATGACAAGGTCCTTAAAGCTTCTTGTGGAGAAGCAGTGTAAATACAGCACTTGCACTGAGTCCTGGTGGTGCTTCTGTCTGCTTGGGCACCTTGGGCTCCTCCAGACCATTGAGTTTTGTTTGCTGGTGAGTGGGATTGTCTGGGAACAGAGTGGGTTGGTGCCAGAGAGGCTCCAGAAGGGGCAGTTCTCCGTTAGGTGGGTGATTTGAATTAGTGTTTCCACACCACATCTGTTACCTTCAAACCAAAAGATATAAAAAAAAAGTCTTCTTGAATCCAACTTTCAAGCATTTTTAAGAGATGAAGAGCCTGAGTTTTGTCACCTCTTGTTTACCCTTTTTTTTAAAGAAGAAAAGTTGGAGAGCTATACAATTGCTAATGTAGAGATGTTGATAAGTGAAGAACATGCAGTTTGCTAAAATAAAATGAAACTAGATTCCAGCCTGGCTTTGTGTATCCTTTCTCTTTCTCTTTCCTTCTGGAAACGTAGAGAGGAGGGAATTACAGTCACTGTGGATTGCTGCAGAGGCAAATCTTTGCTAAAAGTACCTTGCCAGCTTGAAAGACTTGGGGCTGTTTTAGCCTGGAACCCCTGCCAAGCTCTGTAGTTGGACCAAGTTGTGACCTTTTTTCTTCCCCATTTTCTCTGGAGTCAGAGGTAAGCAAGAGGAAAGCTCTGTATAAACTTCTTGCTTCTTTCTTCTCCCTCTGCCCCCAGTCAGTGGGGACAAATCTGAAATCTTCCCCTAGGTCTCCATCTCCCTTGGAAAGGCCAAGGACAGTGATTCCAGTGTGACCTGATGGTCTTTTCAACTGAATGTGCTTTTGGAAAGAGCTTTGCACATACCGTGCTGAGAGGAATGGGAAGTACCTCTAGAAATACAATGCAAGAAAAAAAAGGAGAAAATAGGCTTATTGAATTTGTTCTTCTCAGTTGCTGTCCCAGTGTGCTGCCTCTAACAACTGGGAGTTTAAAAGACTCTTTTAGAAATGCCCTAAAATGTTCCAGACCCTGTAAGGAGGGTGTAAGCAGCAGCTTAACAAAAATCACAGTTGATACAGACTGGGAGAGTGAAAGCCCTGATCAGAGAGAAATCTATAGGGATGTAAAGGAATTAGAATCATTAATGGCTCATTCCTAGGGCTGCTTGTTCCAAACTGGGGTTTTTGTAGAATCATGGAATGGTTTGGGTTGGAAGAGACCTTAAAGATCATCCAGATCCAACCCCCTGCATGGGCAGGGACACCTCCCACCAGCCCAGGCTGCTCCAAGCCCCATCCAACCTGCCCTTCAACACTGCCAGGGATGGGGCAGCCACAGCTTCCCTGGGCAGCCTGGGCCAGGGTCTCACCACCCTCACACTGGTGGGCACTATCTTGAGCCCAGTGTGAGAAACATGGGATATGTACCAGGATGAAGAGTTTTCACCCAGCTGTGGGGCATTTTGTGACCTCTTGCCATTAACAGTCCCTCAACCACAATCCCATGGATATTTGTTAAAACCTTTCCCTTGGGTAACCCAATTTTTCACACCTGAGTAGGGCTGGATTCTGCTGCAGGGCACCTGGAACTGGAGCGTTGGGCTAAGCCAGCTGTTAGCTCCCTTGGTCAACACCACACTCTTGGTTTTGTGGTTTTGAATTGCTAATTAGGTGGGTTCTGCACTCCCAAGACAAAAAATAAGCTGTGGGGCTGGTTGTGTTCAATCCCAAGGACCCACCCTCACCTCCTGGGAGCAGCACTTGGGATTGAATGGGAAAATCTTTGCCCCGTGGTGGCATTGCCAGCAGAGCAAGCAGCTTCAGTAAGGTTTGTGCTGGCTCTGCTGCTTGTTCTCCCATCTCCACTTCCTGGCCAGACTGGGGTCTGTTACATTTTTTCTTCAGACCCATCTGTCCTGGTTTTATTTCCTTTTTTTTTTTCCGCTGGTTCTGCCTTATCTCAGACCCAGCTCTGCCAGGGCATCTTGAGACATCTCAAAGCAGCCGGTGCTGGTGGTGACCCAAGGTTTGAATGATTCAGTTCAGATCCTTTTTCTCAAAGCTGGGAGCAGCTTTTTGCTTCAGCCAGAGCATTTTGGGGAGCTGAGGCTCTGGGTGTGCATGCCCACTTCCATAGGATCATAGAATCCCAGACTGGTTTGGGTTGGAAGGAACCTTAAAGATCATCTAGATCCAACCCCCCTGCATGGGCAGGGACACCTCCCACCAGCCCAGGTTGCTCCAAGCCCCATCCAACCTGCCCTTCAACACTGCCAGGGATGGGGCAGCCACAGCTTCCCTGGGCAGCCCGGGCCAGGGTCTCACCATCCTCACAGGGAAGAATTTATTCTTAATTTCCAACCTAAATCTCCCCTCTTCCAGTTTCAATCCATCCCCCTTGTCCTCTCCCTCCCTGCCCTTGTCCCAAGTCCCTCCCCAGCTTTCCTGGAGCCCCTTCAGGCACTGGCAGGTGCTCTAAGGTCTCCCTGGAGCCTTCCCTTTGCAGCAAGGTTGGAGCCATCCCCCTTTATTTTTTCCCATTGAAAGTGGATAGAGGTGGGCAAAACTCCCTGAGGAATTCAGAAACTGGTGGGAAAAGGATCCGGGCAGGGGGTGGCGAGCGAGGGAGCGCGTGTGCGTCAGGGTCAGACATCGCTCCGCCGGGCGCGCTGGGGAGGGAGAGCAGAACAAGAAACGAACCATCCGTCGCAGCCGCGTTCATCCCCAAGAAACCGGAGCGTGTCTGTTCGCCGCCGCTTCCCAAGAGCCGGAGCGACCCGGGGAGCTGAATTGCGGCGATTCGCGGTGATTCATCGCGGGCAGACCGGAGGGAGGCAGGAAATGAGAGTTCGCCGCCTGCCCCGCGCCCGCCGCGGGCTGCCCGGGGCCTGCCGGGCGGGGAGGCCCTGACCCCCCCGGCCCCGCATCCCCCCGGCGGGGCTGCCCGAGGAGCCCCCGGGAAGGGAGAAGCACCGGCCGAGGCCCAGAGCTGGAACCCGGGGGATTTCTCGCCTGCGTTTCCCCGGAGCCATCCCGGTGAGCTGCCCGGGGGGCGGGGGGAGCCCGGCGGGATGGGGGTCTCTGGGGGGTGGGGGGGTGTCTGGGTGTTGCCTCCTCCCCCCCCCCCCCCGCACCCAGCCGCTCAGTTTTGGGGTCAGTGTCCATCCCCTTGGGGATCTCCAGGGTGGGCTGGGGGGGGGTGGGGGGTGAGGGGCGTCCATTGAGAAATGGAGCGTGGGAAAATGGAGGCGGGGCTTGGGGGCTGCCTGCCCGCCGATTGGCTGGGGAGGGGGGGGAAGGGGAGACCCCCCAAAATCGTGTCAGGAGGAGAGGGGCGACCCTGGGCTGGTGAAGGGGCTGCGGGTACCCTAGGGACACCCCTTCCCCCACCCCGTTTGGATGCACTCGGGGCAGCCGGGCCCCCCCTGCCGCTGTGTTTGCCCCCAGGTGGCTGCGGTGCGGCCTCGGTGACACGAGTTGCGCCGGTCTCAGCCCAGCCCAGGGAGAAACCCACCCTCGGTGGGTGCTCTGGCCCAGGAAGCACCCCCAAACCTGCTTTCCCCCATCGCTGGTGTCTCAGGGAGCCAGGGATTGTTCCCCAAGGAATGGGCTGCGGGGGTCTCAGTGCCGCGTGGCTGGCGGGGAGTGGGATGGATCACTGGGGAGGGGGCAGGATTGGGGGGGGACCCCAAAATGTCACTGGGGTTCGGGGTGTGGGTCAGCACGCACCTCACGTGGGGTCTGGGCTGTGTGCTCAGGGTGCAGGGACTGCTTGGGGTGGGTTGTGGGGACCCACAGCATGTTTGGGGTCAGGACTTGAGGACCCTCATATTGCTTTGGGAGGCAGGACGTGGGGACTCTGCACCCTGGTGGGACAGGGGACCCTCACCCCATGCTCAGGGGCAGGACAGAGGGACCCTCTGGGTCAGGCTGGGACCCTCACACCAGGGTTGGGACATGGGGACTTTGGTACCAGGATCAGGCCTTCAGGGACCCTTGCATGCACTTGGGGTCACTGGGGGACCCTTGTGCTGGAGCTGGGATGCACATGGGGGCTGGGACATGGGAACACTTGCATGGTGCTCAGGGTGGGGATGTAGGGACCCTCACGTTGGGTCAGGACTTGGGGACCCCTTTATTTGGATCATTTTGGAGGGACCCTTGTTTTGGGGTTGGCGCTGGGGCCCATCTGCTGTGGGGTCAGGATTTAGGGGCCACCATATGGAGACGCAGCATCACCTGGGGGTTCAGGGGGCTGGAATGGGGGGGGGGGACAGTGGGGGCAGGTTGTGTCTGTCCCCTTCCTCCTCGCAGGGACCATGATCAGGGGCCAGATCTGGGCTCCTGCCCCTCGCTCCTGCTGCGCCACCCTGGGTGGCTCCGGATAATTTGGATGTGGCACCACGGGACCTGCTTGACCTCACCCAGATCCAGCCTTCACCCTGACCCCCCCACACTATGAAGAAGAAACCAACCAACGGGAGGGGCCCGGATCCTGCTCCCCCCCAGCACCGAGCCCGGGGCATCGCCAAGGCAGCAGAGGTGATTTACCCACAGGGACACACACCCCACGAGATGAGGTTTGGGTGCAGGTGCACCCCTGTGACCTCCCCCCAACCATCATCTTAAGGTGGTCCAGCTACCCTGGAGGGGGCAATTACAGCATCGTAGGGGGGGGAGGAGGTTATTCCTAACATGGGTGGGTTTCTCCCCCCCCAGTATGTGGGTTCCTTCATGGTGGAAGACTTGGACCTGCAGCAGCAAGCGGGGTGGCTGGAGGAGCAGCTGCAGAAACTGAAGGTCAGGCATCCTCCCCACCCCCTTCACTGGAAAACTGGGTGGGACCCCAAGAATTGGGGGGGACCCCTCAGGTGACCACCCCCCAACACTGCATCTCTGCCGGCCAGGACTGCCCCAGGAGGAGGTTGGTGGTGCTGAGGTTCAGCTTGCAGGGGCTGAAGGTCTACGGTGCTGATGGGGAGGTAGGGGTGCTCTGGGTGGGGGGGATTGTGGGTGCTGGGGGAGGTTGTGGGGGTGCTTGTGGGGGTGGGGGGTTGCACTGCTCTGATCACTGCTTTTGGCTTTGCATTTCCAAATGTGGCTACAACCTGCTCTGCACCTGCAGGTTTGCAACCTGCCCTGCCCACAGGGGTGACCTCGGATTGGCTTGCACCTTGGGGAGGGGGCCCAAGGGGTGCTCGGTCCCCGTGACCCCCCAGCCCTGTCCCCGCAGACGCTGCTGATGGCGCACGCCCTCCGCCGGATCCTCTACAGCACGTGGCAACGCGGCCAGTTCGCCTTCGTGGCCCGCAACCCCCGCAGCCCCCCCAGCTCCCTCTTCTGCCACCTCTTCGTGGGACCCCCGGGCGAGGTGCGTGACCCACCCCCAAAAAAACCCCCCCACCCCACCTGCTGTTATTCTTTTTAATATTTGCACGCAGCTTCTTCTGCCCCCCCCAGGTGCAGACCCTGCACCTCCTGCTCTGCCGCTCCTTCCAGCTGTGCTACCTGCTGGCGCACCCCGAGCAGCAGGAGGGTGAGGGGGATCCCCCAGGGACCGGGGTGCTCCGGGAGCCCCTCAACCCTGACCAGGTGTCCCGCAACGTCAACGCCCTCGTCTCCTTCCGACGCTTGCCTGCGCCCGCCGGCCTGGGCGCCCTGAGCCCGGGGGTGGGTGCACCCTGCCGGGGTGCTGGGTGCTGGTGCTGTGCAGGGGAGGGGCCTTTGCACGGGGTTTGCTTGCACGGGGCTTCCACGCACGGCGTTTTACCGCGTTGGGTGTGGTGCCCTGCGCGGCCTTGTCTTGCACCGAGTCTTGCGCACGGTGCGTGTTCCCGTGGTACCTTCCGTGGCCGTTCTTGTGCAGCCTTTCATTGCACAGATTCCTTTGCATGGCAGTACACGCGTGGTGTTTTTTGGACGGTATTTTGCCCGGTGGCTCTTGCACACTTTGCACGGTGCATTATTGCACAGCGTGGTTTTGCACAGCTTTTCTTTTCCCACAGCTTTTCTTTTGCCCGGCGCCTTCGTGCGCGGTATCTCGCGCTGCGTTCCTGGTGCCGTGTCTTTCCCACAGCCTTTTTGTGCGTGGCATCTTTTCCAGGGTGATTTGCGGGGAGGGTTTATTTCACAGCATCTTTTGCCTGGAATCTTTGCGTGGTGTTTTGCACAGCTTTGTGTTTCCCCACTGCCTTTTTTTGGCACGGTGTTTTGCGCGGCATTTTTGGTGCAGCATTTTTTGCACAGCAATCCTTGGCACGGGGATTTCCATGGCATTTTTTTTTTTTTCCACAGCTTTTTTTGCCTGGCTTTTTTTCCAAGCAGTCTTCTTTCACCACACGCTTTGCAGGGCATTTTTGCCTGGTGTTTTGCCCAGCTTTTCATTTCCCACTGATTTTTTTGCTCAGCATTTTGCGCTGCATTTTTTTTTTACTGTGTTTTTTCCACATTTTTTGCCTGGCACCTTTCACATGGTGATTTGCATGGAGGGGTTTTTATTCACAGCACGTTTTTCACAGCACTTTTGAGTGGTGTTTTGCCCAGCTTTTCTTTTCCCACTGATTTCTTTGCACAGCCTCTTTGTGCCCGGTGTTTCGCGCGGCATTTTTGGTGCGACCTTTTTCTGCACCGTGTTGTTTGTTGTTTGTTTGGTTGGTTTTTTTGCGTGGTGTTTTGCATGACTTTTCAAGCAGCGAGGCCCTCCCAGAACTTCCCCCCTCACAGCTTTTCCACCCTCCAGGAGCGGCGAGCAGAGATGGAGGGCAGAGCCTGGCGCCCAGGGAACCCCTATTGCTCCCCTGTTCTGGTGCGCAAGAAAGCGATTCGCAGCAAGGTGCTGCGCTCCGGGGCCTACCGGGACTGTGGGGGGGAGGGACAGCTCCACCAGCCACCCCGTGACACTGGTGAGTGCCCCGAGGGGGAAACTGAGGCACGGGGAGGTGACATAACCCAGATTTCTCTGGGGTTTTTTTGGGGGGAGTGATGAAGCCTCCAGAGAGGAGGCTGCAAAGATGGAGGTTGGAGTGAGGTGGGGTTGGTCTCTTCTCCTTATTAACAAGCCGCAGGGCAAGAGCAAATGGGCTGAAGTTGCACCACTGAGCGTTCAGATTGGATTTTAGAAGAAACTTCTTCACTGAAAGGGTTATTAAACAGTGGCACAGGCTGCCCAGGGAGTCAGTTGAATCACTATCCCTGGGGGTGCTTAAAAGCCATGGAGATGTGGTGCTGAGGGACACGGGTTAGCGTTGGACTCGGCAGAGTTTGTGTAATGGTTGGAATCGATAATCTTAAAGGTCTTTTCTTAAACAAACAATTTTGTGATTCTATGATGATGTGAAGGCTGGAGCAGCTCTGCTCTGGAGACAGGCTGGGAGAGTTGGGGTGTTGAGCCTGGAGAAGAGAAGGCTCCAGGGAGACCTTAGAGCACCTTCCAGTGCCTGAAGGGGCTCCAGGAAAGCTGGGGAGGGACTTGGGACAAGGGCAGGGAGGGATGGGATGAGGGGGAATGGATTAAAACTGGAAGAGGGAGATTGAGGTTGGACATGAGGAGGAAATTCTTGGCTATGAGGGTGGTGAGACCCTGGCCCAGGCTGCCCAGGGAAGCTGTGGCTGCCCCATCCCTGGCAGTGTTGAAGGGCAGGTTGGATGGGGCTTGGAGCAGCCTGGGCTGCTGGGAGGTGTCCCTGCCCATGCAAGGGGGTTGGATCTAGATGATCTTTAAGGTCCCTTCCAACCCAAGCCAGTGTGTGACTCTGTGATTCACGTTGCCCAGCAGCAGGATGGGAGAGCAGAGGCCCGAGGAGCTTGGCCTTCCTCCCTGAGAACGAGAGCATCCTCGCCGAGAGCGTCTGGGCCTTCACCGGCATCACCAGGTAAGTGGGTAGGACCTCCCTGCTCCTCACCCTGACCCCTCCAGCTTGTCCCCTGTGCCCGCTCCCACCTGGTCCCGTCCCCAGGGCCGGCGGGGTGGCCCTGCTGCGGAGGGACGTCCCCGGCTCCTTCCTGCTGCGCCCCGAGCCCGGCCTGGCCAAGCGCTGGTGCCTGTGGGTGCGCGCGCCCTGCGGCGTCGTCCCCTACGGGCTGGTCAGGACACACCAGGGCAGGTTCTGCGTGGAGGTGAGGGGGCTGGGGGGGCTGGGGGTGGAGGTGCTTGGTGCCTGAGTGCAGGGGGGGCGTCTGCTTTGTGCTGCAGGGGTGCCCGGGGCACTGAGCGCGTGGGTGCATCCCTGCATTGCGTGCAGTGTGCCGGTGCCGCAGGGCAGGGCTGCGCTGTGGGCACCTGCAGGGTACACGGGGTGCAGGGGGGGGGTGCACAGGGGGGTGCACGGGGGGGTGCACGGGGCCAGAGCTGCACCTGGGTCAGTGCATTTGATGTGCCTGCGCAGGGATGCGCTGGTGCGTGGGTGCACAGCTGATTGATGGGTGGGTGCACAAGTACCAGGGGGTGGGTGTACCTGTGCTGTGGTGTGCAATGACATTGGATTTGTGGGTGCAGGAGTGCACCCGTGCAGGGGGTACGTGGTGCATTGGGGTGAGCATGTTTTGCTTCCTGGTTGCACAGGTCACGGGTGTATTTGAGTATGGGAGTTCCCAGCAGACAGGGTGCATCTGTGTGAGCGTGCACAGGCACACACGGGTGCACGTGTGCAGTGGGTGCACGACTATCCTTGATTCATGTGTGCACAAGTACAGGCTGCATTTAGTTCATGGGCGTGGATGCTCATGGGTGCGTTGGGTTTGTGGGTGCATTTGGTACATGGGTGCATCAGTGCACGGGTGCATCAGTATTTGCTGCACGGGTGCACTGTTGGTGCATCTGGTGCACGGATGCACCCGTGCATGGGTGCCTTGGGTGCAGGGGTACAGCGGTACTGGGTGCAGGGGTGCATTCGGTTCGGGGGTGCCTGGCCGGGCTCCAAGGGGGGTGTCTCACCTCTCCCACCCCCGCAGCACTCCAGCACCGAGTTCCCCAGCCTGGCCGCGCTCCTGGCTCACCACTGCGGGCTGCCCGGGGGCTGCTTCTGCCGCCTGGGCCCCGGGCGCCGCAACCCCGGCTACGAGGAGCAGGACCCCGGGAGCGACCCCCGGGGCCCCCCCCAGCCCCGCCGGGGCGCAGCACGAGCGGGGATAGGCCCGCACGCCCCGCCCGGGCACCCCCGGCCCCAAACACGCCCCTCACCCCCAGCTTGATGTCGCTGCCGGCTGCCTTACCGACCCCCCGCGGGCTTTGCGCGCTCTCGGCAATAAACGCTCCTGTGCACGCGGAGAGGTTCGCTGCGGGGCTTCCTTCCCGCGCCGTGCGCGCGCAGCCCCGCCGCCTCGCACACGCGCGCACGGCTGCACCGGGCACGCGCACCACGTACCCGCACCGGGCACCCGCACCACGTACCCGCACCGGGCACGCGCACCGGGCACCCGCACAGAGTCCCATTGCGAGTGCGTGGGAGTGCGGGGGGGGGGGGTGTGAGCGCGCGTGGGCAGGGGCGCGGAAGCACAGAGGCAGCCCCGTGCACGCGCGTCCCCGGGAACAGCTCGCACTCGTGCACTGCCGTCTCGTGCGCGGCCCTGCACGCGCCCTCACACCCGCGCGCGCCCTTGTGCCTGCGCCCTCCCGCGCACGCGCGCTGCCCCAGCCGCGCGCCCCGGCGCTTCTGCACGCTCGTGCACTGCTGCCCCCGCGCGCGCTCACGCGCTCGTGCACTGCTGCCCCCGCGCTCAGGAGCCCCGGCCTGAACCCCGTGAACCCGCCCCCCCCCCCGCAAACGCGCGCTCTCGTGCACACACTCCCCGGCCCGCGCGCGCCCGCCGTTACGTGGGGCGGGGCCTCGCGCCACGCGGCCTCGTCGCTATGGCAACCGCGTGAGGGCGCTGCGCGCGCACGCAGCGGGTCCTGGGGCGCCTCCCGCAGCCCCGGCTCCCGCAGCCCCGCTCCCGCAGCCCCGGCTCCCGCAGCCCCCGCTCCCGCAGCCCCGGCTCCCGCAGCCCCGCTCCCGCAGCCCCGGCTCCCGCAGCCCCCGCTCCCGCAGCCCCGGCTCCCGCAGCCCCGCTCCCGCAGCCCCCGCTCCCGCAGCCCCGGCTCCCGCAGCCCCCGCTCCCGCAGCCCCGGCTCCCGCAGCCCCGGCTCCCGCAGCCCCGGCTCCCGCAGCCCCGCACCGGCTGCCGCTGCTCCCTCGGGCCCGCCCGGCACCTGCAGGTTTTCCCTCAGGTGTCCCTGCCCGGTCCCGCCTGGGCCTGCCGCGGCTCCCCCGTCACCTCCGGCTTTCCCGCCCGCAGCCTCCCCTCGCGTTCCCCGCCCTCGTCCCCCCCTCGGACTGGTTCCAAGTCTCCCCTTTTCCCTTCATCCCTCCCAAGGTTTTCTCCTCCGGAGTCTCCCCTTCTCCCCCAGCCCCTTTGCAGCCCCTCTGACTCTTTCCTCACACCAAGGTTCCGGGGGGTCCTTCCCCCCCCGCCAGCTCCCCCGGGAGGGCTGCAGGCCCCGGGGGTCCCCCCGGCCCCCTGCCCATCCCGCAGCCATGGCGGGGGAGGCGGTGCGGGTGGTCGTGCGCTGCCGGCCGCTCAGCCGGCGCGAGCGGGCTGCGGGCTGCCGGGCCGTGGTCTGCGTGGAGGGCGCGCGGGGCCGCTGCTCCCTGCAGAACCCCGCGGCCGCCGGCGAGCCCCCCAAGCAGTTCACCTTCGACGGGGCGTACTGCCAGGAGCACAGCACCGAGCAGATCTACAACGAGGCCGCCTACCCGCTGGTGGAGGTGAGCGCAGCCCCCGCGGCGCGGGGTGAGGAGCTGTGTGTGTGTGGGGAGGTGAGCCCTGAGTGGAGCTGATCTGTGGATACCGCAGGGTCCCAGAGTGGTGGGGTTGGAAGGGACCTCTGGAGATCACCCAGCCCAACCCCTGCCAGAGCAGGATCCCCTAGAGCAGATCCCACAGGAACATGCAGGTGGGGTTGGAATGTCTCCAGGGATGGAGACTCCACAGCCTCCCTGGGCAGCCTGTCCCAGGGCTCTGTCACCCTCACAGTAAATAAATATTTTCTCATGTTAAAATAGATAGAAACAGCCCTGTCTACGATTTTATGAGGCTGAGCTGCAACCCTGAGGTGCAGGAGAGGGCAAAACAATGTCCTGGCAGTGGGCTGGGAAATTAGGAAGAAAAAATAACTTCATCAGCAGCCAGCAGGGCGCTGAGGATACAATTACACTTAATTGCTTTAGGCAGATGTTTATATGAAAGATGAACCTTCTGAGCAGGCCCTGGCGATGGGAGCTGCAGAAGCTGCAATGAAAAGTGATGTGAGGAGCAGGGGGATGAGTCTACTCATGATTTTACTGTCAAGTGAGAAACCTTGGAGAAAACAAGGACCCTCAGCCTCTTTTAGTGTGACAACATGTGGGGACGTGTTTCCTTGTTAACATTTCAGGGTCAAAAACGGTGAGAAAGGAACCAGTTAAGCAAAAAACCCCTGAACCCCCCAGTATTGTTAAAAGAAGAAACAGGCATAAAATTTCTAGTGATATTTTTAAGATGGATGTTTCTGATCAGGAGAACAACCAGGCCCTGAAAGAGTAGAGTATGAGTTTAACAGATGATTTCTTTTTCTTTATATATAAGTCTTAAGAAATCCCACTGTCTTCAGCTCCTACCATGCTTCTCTGAAATAAGAACTAAAAAATAAAACAAAAGTGAGGCCTTTTTTCAGCCAGCTTTCCAGGAGAAAGTTAATTCTGAGCTGTAGGCTTTCCCTTTTGGCCCCCTTACAACCAACCAGCAGTCTAGTTGGCTCTCTGGTTTTCATAGGATTTTTCTGCCCAATGGCAAAAAATATTCGGGTCTTCTATGTGTTGTCAGCTGCCTTTCTGCTTTTCAGCACCTGCAGTTCTTCAAGTTTCCCGTTGTGAGGGAAACCAGATTTACGTGCCACCAGAATGCATTTTTTTCATGATTATCTTCTGATGGCATGTGAGGATCAAGCAGTTGTTTGAGGTTTACATCCAGGTTTTTCTTTAAAATAGCTTTCACGAGGTGGGATAGAATCTGAACAATGTGTTTCCAGTTATGCAAAGGATGAAGAAAATTACTGTTTTCTTTGGTTTTCCCCCATTTCCAGGGTGTCACTGAAGGCTACAATGGCACCATATTTGCCTATGGCCAGACTGGCAGTGGGAAGTCATTCACCATGCAGGGAATCATGGAGCCTCCCACACAGAAAGGCATAATACCCAGGGCATTTGAGCACATTTTTGAGAGTGTACAGGTAGGTGTGTAAGACATCCTGTTGTAAGATGGTGTGAGAGCAGGAAAGATTATTTTTGTGTCACACCCCAAGGGGTGAGTGCTGATCACAGTCAGGAGCAAGAGTGGGGACAGGCTTTTGGGTCCACTGCCTCTCACCCCAGAGCTGAGGCCTGTATGGAGTCAGATGAGCTGCAGCCTCCTCTCATAGAATGTGTGGGGTTGGGAGGGACCTTTAAAGGTCCTCTAGTCCAGCCCCCCCTGGAGTGCACAGGGACCTTTTTCACTTGATCAGGTTGCTCAGAGCCTGGCCAAGCCTGACCTTGAATGTCTTCAGAGACAGGGCCTCCACCACTTCTCTGGGCAACCTGGGCCAGTGCTTCACCACCCTCATTGTAAAGAATTTCTTCCTGATCCAATCTACATCTCCCCTGCTCTAGTTTAAGGCCACTGCCCCTCATCACATCCCTCCCTGCCCTTGTCCCAAGCCCCTCCCCAGCTTTCCTGGAGCCCCTTCAGGCACTGGAAGCTGCTCTAAGGTCTCCCTGGAGCCTTCTCTCCTCCAGGCTGAACACCCCAGCTCTCCCAGCCTGTCTCCAGAGCAGAGCTGCTCCAGCCCTTGGATCATCTCTGTGGCCTCCTTTGGGCTCTTTCCAGGAGCTCCATGTCCCTGTTGTATTGAGGACTCCAGAACTGGACACCATTCTCCAGGTGGAGTCTGAAGAGAGCAGAGTGGAGTGGCAGAATCACCTCCCTTGACTCACACTTGAGGTGTTGAAGGGCTGAGAATTCCTGTAGTGAGTCTGTTGAGTGCTTACACCTGGGGATTCAATGCCAGGAGAGGTGTGACGAGTGCTGAAGGGAGGCAGGCACCCAGCTGGCACTGGGGATCTGTGTGGGCTGCCTACTTGCCTTCATTTTGAGAACCTTACCCCAAAATTGTTCCTGTTTTCTGCAGTGTGCTGAAAATGCCAAGTTCTTGTTGAGAGCTTCCTACCTGGAGATTTACAATGAAGACATACGAGACCTTCTAGGAGCTGATACCAAGCAGAAGTTGGAGGTGAGGTGGAGTCGATGTGTCTTAATTAGGAGGTGCTTTAATTTGCTCAGATAAGTGTTATCACAAATGCCTCACGGAAGTGCAGTAACATGCTCTGTCAGAAGCTGAACACCAGGTTATGCAGATACAGTGATGAACATGGAAGCCAAGAGGAGATTTTGAGGGACTTGAGTGCAAGTTCAGTGGCAGAAGGAACAGGATCCAGTCCCATGTGTCCCAGCCAGTAGCTCAGCAGAAGCTGTGTGCAAGTCATTACTGGGCAAGATTGGAATAAAGAGCTCGTGGGGCAATTTCTTCCTAATCGTCTTCACCTCACAGCTGTCTCTAAAGCAGAAGGATTCTGTACCTTGAAAATATTTAATCTGATCCAGGGTAGCTGTGGATGATCTCATCTGTCTGAAAGAAAAAAAGCTGATCCTTTTTTGAGGGGACACAGCAGATATTCCTCCCTCTGGGAACACACAGGGAAGGTGGGTGGTTTCCAGAAATGCAGGAGGGTGAACTTCCCTGAAACCCTCATCAGGGCTCTGATTTTGATGGAATTCACCTCTTGGCTTTGCAGATCTTTTTTGCACTTATTCCTGGAGGGAGCTGCAAATTGCCTGTCCTAATTTACTTCCCTGCAGGATTGCCCTGGTGAGGAAAGCTGAGGCACCAGCACCACCTGCTGCACGGCCCTGCCGGGATGGGGACAGACCCAAACGGGGCAGGTTTTCATTACCAGGCTCCTGGCTGGCTGGGAGGCAGAAGCCTTTCCCGTTCCAAGCGTGCTTTGCCAGTCAGTGTGTGTGCAGAGGGAGGGTGGGAGATGGGATTCCTGTTCGGGAAGGTCTTGCTGCAGGTCCCCAGCCTTTGTTCCCCCGCGGCGGTGACACCGGTTTCCATGACGACCGCGGGAGGGCAGGAGCTGGGCAGAGCAGTTTCCAGGGTAACACCCCACACCGATGGCAGCCGCTGCCTGTTGCTGCCTCCACCGAGTTATTCAGGAGGCATGTCCTGCCGTGACTGAAAGCCCTCCTGCTTCCTTCCGTGCCCCTCAGTTCTCCTCCAAAATCCCATTTCCATTTGCTTCTTTGCCTTTCCGGTGTCAGTGACTTGGGAGTCTCTGAAGCCCACAAACACCCCCTGTGGAATGGAACCCTGTGAAGAGCAGGTCTGATGGAGCTCTGCACAGAAAGCACCCGTGTCAGTCTGTCGTGGGGTTAAACAACAGCCATATCCTTGATAGGCTGTTCCTCAGGGACTCTGCAGCACCCTCAGATACAGCTAGGCCAGTGCAGGGTTCTCCTGTAGCACAGGCAACAGTCAGTGTGTGAGTGGCCTCCTGTCACTGCATTCCTCCTGAGCAGTCACAGCTTTAGAACAAGGCTAAAATCCTGCCTAGCTGGGTGTTCAGCCAGTTCTGCTCTGTTCTGTGCAGGTTTTTGAACAGCAAACACTCCATTTTATATTGCTTCTTGTGGCACGTGCATTGCTGAACTATCTGAGGGTCTTCTTTGGAAGGTCCAAACGCCGTGGCTGTCACTCACACCCGGTCACAACAACCATATCTGACATGATGCAGGGGTTTTGGTTACAAGCTCAGCAGCTGTGGCACGTAATGTTGCTCTTGAAAATGAATTCAGCTCATTTAAAATTTGCAGTGTGGAGGGGCTTGGTGTGGGAGTGCAGGGACCTTTCCGTGGGTTTGTATTTGTTACGTAGTTTTGAGGGATGGTTCAGGATTTTGATTTTTGCAGCCATGTATGGATGAGATTTTTCTTCTGCATGACAGATGACTGCTGCAAAGATGCTGTTAGGTGTTTAACACTCTGTCTCTACCCAGGTGCCTGAGTAGGACTCTAGAGCATCTTAAAAATGAACTAATCTGGAGGAGAATTAACGTAGTCCGCCCGTGTGTGGTGGGTGGGACTTTTGTGGGGAGGTTTGTCAGGGAGATCAAGACGCCCTCTCAGAGCGGAGGGTTTCAGCAAAGCACCCCTAACAATATCTGTGACTCCTGGGTCTGTACTTTAGTTCTAAAAAAGCTCCCTATGACTGAAGAGATCTTAGAGCCTTTGCCATAATAGGTGAAACACATTTCAGTTCTTGTTTTTAAAATATGCAGCTTAACAACAGGGGAGGTAGAAGGCGGCTCAGCGCGGGTTTCCTGTGGCCTGGGAGATGGCTGAATCAGTCAGCACACCTTGGACATTTTGTCTGCAGAGCCTCTTTTTGTGTCATTTTATTCCCCCCTCAGAAATACTAAAGCTTCTTGGTGGCACCCACCTCTGTTTCTACCCTACTGCAGTTGATTTCTTTTACATACCAAGCTCCCAGAACCCTCAAGCTTCCAAAGGGTTTCCAGCATGACTTCCCACTGCCTGGGTGCATCCTGTTCTAACCTGTCTTGCCTTGTCCCTGTCTGCAGCTGAAGGAACACCCGGAGAAGGGGGTGTATGTGAAGGGGCTGTCCCTGCACACCGTGCACAGCGTGGCACAGTGTGAGCAGATCATGGAGATGGGCTGGAGGAACCGAGCCGTGGGTTACACCCTGATGAATAAGGACTCTTCCCGCTCCCACTCCATCTTTACTGTCAATATGGAAATCAGCACTGTAGGTAGGTGGCTGGGTGTCCTGGCAGAGCACAGGGGCTGTGTGGTCTGACCAGTCACCCCACAGCAAAACGTAGATCCTACAGGATTTTGGGTCCAGTAGAAATCAGAATTGTGCCCTGAGATGGACCTTCTTCACAGTGTCAAGTGGCTGAGTATTCAAAGTCTTTTGTTTCCTCGATTCCCCTGTGGGAGAGAAAAGTCTTACCCTCAAATTGGGCTTGTATTTAGCTCTCCTTCCATTTCTTTATCTTCTCAAACCATTATGTCCAGCAAAGAGGGCTGAATCTCACAGCCCACACAATGGCTTGGAGTTCATTTTTTATACAGCCTGGACAGACTTACATCGTTACCTGTCTTGTCTGAGCTCCTTCAGACTCCAAGTCCAATCATTTCACCCAACAATCCTTCACTGACCGTAACCACAGGGCACATCTTTTAAAGATGGAATAACAGAACCCCTTAATAATGTCTTAATGACTAATTTTCCTTTCTGAAGTATCTCATCTCCACTGGTTCTTCTTTAGCTGATAAAGCTGCCTCACTGAGACTGAACATGGACCTGGAAAGGGTTTTTTCTTATGACTAAGAAAGGAATTAGCCTCCTATGTTCTGTCTAGTCCTTGATCTCTCCTGGCTGAGGCTGGGAACAGTTTGGCTCTGTTTTCTTCAGCTGCTTCAGTCAGGGGGAAGGTTACACAATGTCCTCCTAAATTATGGTTCCAGATGTTGGTGAAAGTGCCTCATTTTCCTCTATCCAAAATGGTGTGTGTGGGATTTGGGGAATTTCTCAATTAGCACAGCTGGTGGCTCCTAATCCTTTTATTATGTGGGTCCATAAAATCCCAACTTTAATCACAAGAAGGAAAAAGAAGTATTTACTCTCCTCTTTTGTGTCCATATGGGTACAGGGCTCTTAATCTAACTTGAAACAATTTATCTGATTTAAAGCTTTGAAAAATTGTTACACAGAACAGGATGAGAGGTGGGAAACTTGTAGTTTTGGCAGTTAAATGGAAGACAGCTGGGATATTTGAGGAGAAAGTTGAGGGCTCTGGCACAGTCCCTGCAGCTGGGTGGTTCTACTGGGGTAATCATTAGTTGAAATAGTTAATGAAGTTGGTATTTATGTTGTCATCTTTAGGCTTTATGAAGAGGTGCCTGGGGAGGTTTAAACTGATTTGTCAGTTGAGCTTGTAGTAAATTATAATTTATAGGGAGCTGATATTTTAAAGGAGCTCTTTGCAATTAAGTGGACTAAAATTACTTTTTAAAGTAACAGAGTCAGGAATGATGACAAACACTGGGTTTGAAAGGCCCGTGTTACCATCAGTATTTTTACTGTATTTAGAGCAGCAGATGTTTTATTTTGTTATTTTATTTACGTTGTGCTTAGGGATTGATTTGTTAATGAGAAGGATGGTGTAGATTATGCCACCAACACTGGCCAACAGGCTGGACAAGGAGGAGATGGACATTTTTGTGCTGCTGCAGAGATTTTAGCAGGAGTCTGAGGACACTGGCACACCATGGAAACATGCTAAGCTCCCAGATGGAAACAAACAGCCCCTGTGGGTAAAAGGACTAGTGGAGCCAAAACAACTTCTTAATTGCTTGTCAGTGTTTACATAAACTGGAGGAAGAAGGGAAAGGGTTAGAAAACCTAGTTTTTGTGACTATCCCCTCAGCCCAGCCCTCAGAAAGGATAGTGAGAAGCTTCTGTAGTTAAGCTCCATCTCTGGGGGTTGGTTTTTTTCCCAATTCTCCCATGTCTTGACATGCCAGAAAGTTCTGGAGTGAAACAGCAAGTTTGCTGGGCAGCAAACCTTCAGTTCCACAGTTAACAATCTATTGCTGTAACTGGGGAAATGTCCTGAGGCAAGAGATTTTAGATTTGTTTGGTCTTTACCTGTGAGCATCATATTACTCAGTGCTGATGAGCAGGTATTGGCCACAGCCATGAATCTTAACTCTGACTAAATGCAAGGCCATGTTTTGTAGAAATCTGTTTGGGAAAGAGTTTCAATACAGGATGGGGGTGACCTGCTGGAGAGCAGCTCTGGGGAGAAGGACTTTGGGGTCCTGGTGGACTACTGGGTGACCATGAGCCAGCAGTGTGCCCTGGTGGCCACGAAGGCGAATGGTGTCCTTGGGGGCATGAAGAAGACCCTGGCCAGCAGGTCAAGGGAGGTTCTCCTGCCCCTCTGCTCTGCCCTGGTGAGGCCCCATCTGGAGAACTGGGTCCAGTTCTGGGCTCCCCAGTTCATGAAGGACAAGGAGCTGCTGCAGAGAGTCCAGCACAGGGCACTGAGATGCTGAGGGGACTGGAGCATCTGCCTGGGAGGAAAGGCTGGGAGAGCTGGGGCTGCTCAGCTGGAGAGGAGGAGCCTGAGGGGGGATCTGATCAGTGCTGATCAATATCTACAGGGGATGTCAGGAGGATGGGGCCAGACTCTTCTCAGGGGTGTCCAGGGACAGGACAAGGGGCAATGGGCACAAACTGGAGCACAGGAGGGTCAGGTTAAACACAAGGAAGAACTTCTTTACTGTGAGAGTGACAGAGCCCTGGGACAGGCTGCCCAGGGAGGATGGGGAGTCTCCATCCCTGGAGACATTCCAAACCCAGCTGGATGTTCCTGTGGGATCTGCTCTAGGGGATCCTGCTCTGGCAGGGGTTGGACTGGATGATCTCCAGAGGTCCCTTCCAACCCCCACCACTCTGTGACTCTGTGACGCAGCTAAAACCTCGATGTTCTTTTTGCTTGGAGTGCTGGGGGAGCTCTGCCCTTGAACTAGGGTTGTAATTGTGAAGGATGATTGGGAAGTGGACATTATATGCATGAGGTGTGTGTCCAGAAAGCTGAAGAGCTACTTGTCACCTCCAGCTCACATCTCTTGCTTTAAAGCATTGATGGGAATGGCAGCACCTCTCTGGGTCTGACTCCTCACTCGCTGAGATCCCTCTCCTCACCACGCTGGTTTGGGCTGGGTGCTGTCCTGCCTTCTTGCAGTTTTCCCAGTTCCTGCCTGTGTTCCTTCATTTTACTTTCTCTCTGAGAATGTCAGGAGTTGAGGAGGAACAGATGCCACTGAGTGTGCTGGTGTGCTGAGTCACAGCGCTGTTTTACAGCTGTCTGGGGGAGAGGAGAGATCTGCTGGGCTTCCTGAGCATTTGAGCTGCCCTTGGTGGTATCTGATAGGGTGTTCTTTTTCTTCTGAGGCACAGCAAGAAACTTGAATACATCCATTGATTAGGGTGGGCTCTTCAGAAAAGCTGTAGTTCATGTTTTCCAACATAGTGTCCACTCCAGCCTTTCCACAGCAGTCAGCAGAGGTGACCTTCCTGCCTGTCTCCATGTCACGTAGGCATTCAGGGAGCCTGCTCTTTTGCCTGTGCTCTCCAGGTGCTGCCCACTGACTCCTCATTTCATGCTTCTTTCTCTCCAGTTGTCAGACACTGTTTAACTTGGTGAAACCATCTGAGCAGGAAAAAAGTTGTATAAACTCATGGTGTGACCTTGTTACTTGCAGGGAGCTTTGTGTGACCTTCTAAAGACTGGAAGTATGTGGAAGGGGTGTGTGTGTGTGTGTGTGTGTGTGTGTTCAGAGCTCACTAAGAGGGTAAGACCAGGTATGAATTCTTACTGTGCAGGATCTTGTTCAGGAGAAAAATGTGTAGTTCTAAGATGAAGTAGGTATTTATTTCCTTGAGGGAGTCAGGGCCAAAATGCAGGCAAAGAACTGGAACATAATCCCAAGAGAGTCCTGTTTCTGGATTGTTAAGATGCTTCCTCTTAAGAAGAGCCTAACCTGGCATTATTTTCTTGCAGATAAGCAGGGGCAGAACCACCTCAGGGCTGCAAAGCTCAACTTAGTGGATCTGGCAGGAAGCGAGAGACAGTCAAAAACCGGAGCCACGAGCGAGCGGCTCAAAGAGGCCACCAAAATCAACCTCTCCCTCTCTGCCCTGGGCAACGTCATCTCGGCCCTGGTGGATGGCAGGTGTAGGCACATCCCCTACAGAGACTCCAAGCTGACCAGGCTGCTGCAGGACTCCCTGGGAGGCAACACCAAGACGCTGATGGTAGCGTGCTTGTCTCCAGCTGACACCAGCTACAACGAGAGCCTCAGCACTTTGCGCTACGCTCACCGAGCAAAAAACATCAAGAACAAACCCTGTGTCAATGAGGACCCCAAGGATGCTCTGCTGAGGCAGTATCAGGAGGAGATTAAGAAGCTGAAAGCCATTCTAGCTGGACAGATGGGAGCAAACAACTTGTCAGGTAGGAGAGCCCTGAGTGGCTGCGGAGATGTTTCATATTTCACAGAGAAGAAGAGGCTTTTACACAAAAAGTGCTCACTGGATTTCACCTCAGCCTGTCCCTTACCTGTTGGAGGAAGAGTTCTCCATTCTGATAGTAGACTTTTCTTTCACTATTGCCAAATTTACATTATTCTACTGCTAAAGACCAGCCCAGTTATCCAGTATTTTCAATAATGACAAATTCTGTTAGAAAATGCTGATGTGATTAAAATCCTCAGCCCTTCTGGGTCATTCTGGCTAGAATTTGGTCAGTCACAGAAGTGGGGTTTGAGCTGGCAGAGCAAAAATAAGCTGTGAAAGAAATAATCATCATAGAATCATGGAATGATTTGGGTTGGAAGAGACCTTAAAGACCATCTAGATCCAACCCCCCTGCATGGGCAGGGACACCTCCCACTAGACCAGGTTGCTCCAAGCCCCATCCAACCTGCCCTTCAACACTTCCAGAATGTTAAATTCTCTATTAAATATATATATATGTTTTTAAAGTTAGCCTTCAGCCCCTGTTCTCTCACCCTGTGAATTTTTAACACTTCAAGACAAGTTTTGCCCTGCTGATGGCAGCTTGGCCCTTTTGAGAAAGATCTCCTAAGAAAAAGGACAATTTCAGCAGAGGAATATGGCTGCAAGATATTTCCCCCCCCTTTCTACCACCTTTCAGAAACAGCTGTGAAGAAATAAGGCAATTTCCTTACACGTTTCAGCTCCTTCCATCTTTTACCTTCCAAATCTGTTAACATAGCTCTGGAAACAAGTCCCCTGTTGTTCTGTGAAAGAGGTTAGGTTTAGATTTGCTTTCATATACCTGAGGCTTAAAACCTCTCCCCTCTGCCTGGGTCTGACTCCCTCTCTCCCCAAACCTTTGGAATCAGGGCTGTGGGGGTTTTGGCAGCACAGGAGCACAGTGTGAAGGAGTGTGTGGATTGTGATGTTCTTTGCTGGCAGCCAGGTTCTTTGTTCTGTTTCCAGGTATTCTGCAGACAATCCCACCCAGTGAATTGTGATTTTTATTTCTGCTTGGCTTTGCAGGGCTGCTACCTGCTGAGACTGCTCACCTGGCAGCAAAGCCAGCTCCTCTCCACAAACCCCAGGTAGATGTTGAAGCAGAGAAGCAGCTGATCAGAAAAGTAAGTCCGGGTGGGGTGTCCCATCGTGTCTTTGACTAAAGCTTGTATGTATGTTTTTATAATAATAATTACAAATACAGAGTATGGCTGTGTGGTTCAGCCTATTTGAGTACACATCCTATTTTTGGTGCTTGGACTTCTCCTGTGGACACAATGAATGTGTTGATGGAGCCTTATTTACAGTGCCACGTTCTCTCAGCGTTGTTCCCACTACTCTAAAGATGAATTGGAATGGATTCCCAGGAAGAATTTTTCAAGTAACTACATGTGAAACTTAGATTCCTCCTGTCAGAGGAGGGAGAAGTAGGTGGGAGGGAAGACACAGTCAGGAATGTTAGGAGCAGTACAAGGATGAAGTTAAAGAGGGGATATGGAAGCTGTGAGGAAGAACAAGGAGTTGAGGGCCAGAAGGAAATAAAACTCTCCTTTACAAAGGAGAGTTAAAACTCTGCCCTTTACAAAGTTCCCTCCAGGGCACCATGTCTGCCCAAGATTGTGGTTTCTGGGGGTAACCAGTGACCCTCCATCAGTGCTGTGCCCACTTAAATCACAGAAAACATCAATGAATACAGGGGGTGAAGTTTTATTGGCCTGGACACAAGCTGTGACCTAGAACACACCTGGCTGTGACCCTGGATACAGCAAGGAGCAGGGCTGTCCTCCCAGGGTGTTTGCTGTCCCTTTCAGGAGTATGAGGAGCAGCTGGCCCAGCTGAAAGCCAACTATGAAGCAGAGCAGGCGTCCCGTGCCCGCCTCGAGGAGGACATCAGCAGCCTGAGGAACCACTACCATCTCAAGCTGTCTGCTCTGGAGGAGAACCTGGGGAAGGAAGCAGGTGTGGATGAGGCAGGTGGAGGGTACACAGAGCAGGCTGATGGTTCCCTGGTGCTTGAGGCATGAGCAGACACAGGCTGTTTTGGCAAAGCCAGATTTGTGACAGCACTGCAACCTCTGAAAAGTGGCAGCAGCCAGTGCTGCCGGGCAGCAACAGCAGTCCCTGCTCTCAGCCCTCCATTATCAACACTTTATGTCCCTTATTAACTCTGGCTCTCCTGGGCCACTCACAGAGTCTCTCTGTCCCAGTTTTGTCCCCTTATTTCCCTGAATTATCTTCTCCTTGTCAGGACCAGCCCCACCCTCTCAGCCTCCAAGCGATGAAATGTGATTATTTTTTTTGTTGCCCACGTCGCTGTGAGTTTCTCCTGACTTGGCGTTTCCCTGGAGCAGGGGGCTGAGCTGCAGGGCTGAGCTGCAGAGCTGACTGGTCTCGGCAGGCACTGCTCTGTCTGGATCCGACAGGCTTTGCCCCAGGCCCCAGGAGGCTGCAGCACTCTCCTCAATCACATGCAAATGAGATGCAGCCCTCAGGCTCCCGGTGGGCTATCAGCACCATCGCTTTGCTGGAGGGTGGATGTTCCTTCCTCTCACATGCCTATAAATTGTTGCCAGCTCTCCTCTTCGTTGCTGCTTTTCATTTTGACTCCCTCAATGCCTCAGAGCATGTTTGGCCATGTAATTGTACAGCACTTATTGCCCAATATTAATTCTTTAATCTATATTCTTCATTTTTGATGCTATCACTTTCTAAGGTGAGAGGTTCTTCCCCCTCAGTGACAAATGTCCCCCCAGCCTCTGAAATAGGTGATTCGTGTGTGAACACGAGGACTCAGGCTCTCCCAGCCCTGAGAAATCTGCATTTCTTCCCTGATACACCCTCTGGGTCTTTGATGGTTTGACTGCCCAGCATCAGTAACTGACCTTTTCCTTCCAGACATGTAGTTCTCAGCTTTTGGTGAAGACTTTGTATGACCTTTTCACAGATTTACTCTCCACTTTCGCAGAGCTTGTTACTGACATTGTATTTCCTCTTCTACTCTTCAGCTGCCATGAGGACTGAAACTACTGACAAGACACCTTTGCATGAAAACTCTGTTGCTGCAGCAGCTGAAGAACCAATGTTAGCCCAGGTATCCTTCAGGCTACTCCCACAAGTGGGTAGTGTTTGGCTTCATCTATCCCAGTGCTCTCATGGTGTCCTTTTGGAGCTGCAGCCTTTGGTTTTCTCTTGTTCTCAGGGCCCAGCAGCACCTTGGGCTGCCCAAGGGGCTGGTGGTGTGAGCAGGGACAGTGCTGGAGCAGAGGTGGCTGTGGCTGCTGAGGGGATTTCAGTGCTTGCAGACCAGCAGCAGGTGCTTGCCAGGTCAGTGACTACACTGCTAACTGCCTCGTGTGCAGGGAAGCCTCTTCCTTCTCTGGCCTTTTGCAGGTGTAATTTATGAGGAGTTTATAAAGTTGAGTCTGGCAGGGGCTGACAGAGCTGAAGTGCCCAAACAGGTTATAGAGGTGGCCTCATTTTCCTCTTAAGAAAGGTTCTTGAAGGGCATTTAGAGCCCTCTCCTATCAGTACAAGTGAGGTAGAGGTCTTCCTGCTGCTCCCCTTGTGTGTGGGTGGAGGAGGGGTTGTCCTTTATGACTCTCCCTTGTCACTGGGGTCCCTTTTGCCTCTCACTCACATGTCTGACAATGTCTGCAAGACATCAGCCAGAACTGACATCCAGATTTCCCAATAATCATGTTTTAGGGGCAGCATTTTAGACCCAGGGCTTGGAGCACAGGGCTGAGAAGGGAGGGCTACCTGGGCTGCTTCAGAAATAAACACTTTAAGCAAATTCTGCTGATTTATCTTTTTTTACTCCATGGAATGGACTTATATTAAAATCAGAAATGCTCAACATAAGATACATTGTGGATGGTGGAGTTTGATTCTGAAGAGTCTTGTGTTTTTTAATCAGTCTTTCAGCTTTACAGTGAGCTCTAGTGCCACATGCTTGCTCAGTTGAGCCTCCCCCAGCTGAAAAAGGAGTTCTCAAGAAATCTAGAATCTGTAATTTGGGGGCAATTCTGCCTATCAGTGGAGAGGTCTCCAAAGCAACCTATTGTAGCCTTCCGTTTTGTGACAAACAAGCAAAAAATGCTCTTCCAGATCTATAGTGAACATCAAAGCTCTCTGCAGATGAGGCAGGAGGTTTTGATTCTGCAGGCGTGGGGCTTTTCTAAGCTGCCCGTTCAAGGCTTTACACACCAGGGCACTGGGAGAGCTCTGATGTTCACTCCAGAGAGCAAGGATTCAAGCACACATTAAGCAAACAAAACCGAGGGCTACTTGGCAAGTGCAGAACAGCAGCATGTCAGGTCAGCTGTGCTGGAGAACGAGCTCTTTTGGATAGGTTTTAAGATAATTAAGAGGCTATTATCAGCAGAGGTTTGGTCAGCAGTGGGATTTCCTCCCATCTGAGCCAGCACTGGCCAACCTGAGCTGTCTGCTCTGCTGCAGATCCCTGTGCACACACAGAGGATGACTTTGGCTCAGACTTTATTCCCATGTTGGAGCATGGATGTGAGACTGGGGGTCTGGCCAGGGCTCAAGCAGCAGTGCTGGGTTCACCCATGTCACGACCCAAGTCATGAATGGCTAATTCTGCCCCAAAAGGAAGCTGTGCTGTGCCTTCCAGCTGTACCACTCCCATATCCACCATTTCATTTGTGGAATTTTAGCACATTTTGCCTTGAGAGTCTTTCAAAACGAGAAATAAGAATTTAAATATAAATTCCACAAAACAGGGTTTTAAAAAATAATTCTGTGAGCACAGATAGGGATTTCCAGACATACTTGTTGATAAAGGTACTTAGAATAAATAACATGAGCTTTGCCTCGGGCCCACAGGAGTGTCTGTGACAGAAACTCCTGCCATGGTTACTTAGGGCAGCAAATCTCATCCAAAAATCACTATTTTTCCGCACTGTGTGTTCCCAGCCATCATCTAGGTAAGGCCACGCATCCTCCACGCTCACACAGACAGTTCTTTGCCAAGAGTTCTTTTCCAGGCTGCAGATGCTGGAGCAACAGGTGGTTGGGGGAGAACAGGCAGAAAACAAGGACCTGAAGGAAAAGCATCAACGCCGGAAGAAATTAGCGGAGGAGCGGCGGGAGCAGCTGGTGGCCGCGCTGCAGCAGGAGGACGAGGCCAGCAGCGACTGGGTTCTGCTGAATGTCTATGACTCCATCCAGGAGGAGGTCCGAGCCAAGAGCAAGCTGCTGGAGAAGATGCAGAAGAAGGTGAGCAGCTCCCTGCTGAAGATGTGGGGAGCCCGTTTGGTCAGGTTAAGGGGGTGTTTTGGGGCAGCGTGTTCAGAGCGTGTCTCCGCTGCGCGAGATTCCGCGCCCCTGCCTGCGCTGGTCCTTATGAAGTTGTGTGTGGTTTAATGGACTGTTAGACACAGCAGCCCTCAGGGTGGTGAATGAAGTGGAGGAATCCCCAAACCCCACCCATTTTCACGACCAGTCTCCTTATTGTGCAGCATGGTGGCTGGAGGAGCATGGAATCATTTTGGTCAAGTCCAACCGTTAACCCAGCCCTGCCGAGGCCACCATGGACCCATGTCCCTCAGCACCACATCTACACAGCTTAGAAACACATCCAGGGATGGGGACTCCACCAGGGCCTGACAACCCTCTCCTTGAATAAATTGTTCCCAAGATCCAACCTCAACCTCCCCTGGCGCATCTTGAGGCTGTTCCCTCTTGTCCCATCACTTGTTCCTGGGGAGCAGAGCCTAACCCCCCTGGCTCCAACCTCCTCTCAGGCAGCTGCAGAGCCAGCAGGTCTCCCCTCACCTCCTGGTCTCCAGGCTGGACACCCCCAGCTCCCTCAGCTGCTCCTGCTCAGACTTGTGCTCCAGCCCCTTCCCCAGCTCCCTTGCCCTTCCCTGGACACGCTCCAGCCCCTCCATGTCCTTCTTGTCCTGAGGGGCCCAGACCTGCCCCCAGGATTTGAGGTGTCCCCTCCCCAGTGCCCAGCACAGGGGGATGATCCCTGCCCTGCTCCTGCTGCCCACACCAGTGCTGACACAAGCC
This sequence comes from Apus apus, assembly GCF_020740795.1. NCBI lineage: Eukaryota > Metazoa > Chordata > Aves > Apodiformes > Apodidae > Apus > Apus apus. The sequence goes on from NC_067301.1 coordinate 7,259,068, forward strand.
AGGATGCTGTGGCCTCTTGGCCACTTGGGGACATCCAGCCACTGTCGAGCACTTCTGGCGCTGGGAGAGGATGCGACTCCCTCTGCTGAGCTCTGCCACCTACTGCAGAGCTGCCTCCAGTTCTCATCACTCCAGATACCACACCGGGGCTCCTGGAAGAAATTACACCCTGAAAAGTTTTCAAGGAGGAGGGGGGAAAGTAAAATAAAACCAATGCTCTTAAATTTTAGGTGCACTTAAAAATCAGTTTAGCCCTGATAAGGCAGAATCAAAGGAGCTTAAAAAAACTGCCTGTGTGCGTATGGAGCGTCTTAAGCATGTTAAGAACTTGCTTTATTCTGTATTTAGGTTCCTTTTCCATCAAAGTTAGGAACTGCCAAGAGTTCATTAACACAGGGTGCAGAACACACTCTTAAGATCAACTTAAGACCCACTGAGAGACTTGGAATAATCTCTACACAAATCTCATCCTAATTCTTAACTATCAGATAGAAATATTCCCAAATACTGAAGCCTTTTGGTGTGTGTCTTTCAGTCCCTCTGCCAGACAAATGCCTGTATTCTCTCCTTTACAATCCCAAGGACTGACTTTGGGTTTGTGTCCCAGCTTCGGGCTGCTGAGACCGAGATCAAGGATCTGCAGTCGGAGTTTGAGCTGGAAAAGATCGATTACCTGGGCACCATCCGCCGCCTGGAGCGAGACCTGATGCTCTTCCAGCAGCTGCTGGATCAGGTGCAGTCCCTTGTCCGGAGGGACTGCAACTACAGTAACATGGAGAAGATTAAGAGGGAATCTGTCTGGGATGAGGAAACTGGCTGCTGGAAAATTCCAGAGCCCATCATTCAAAAAACCCGCCTGCCTGCAGGTGAGAGGAGCTCGGCAGGCCAGGCTGGGGCTCCACGCAGTGAAATCTTCCCTGGACACAAAGTTTGTCTAGAAAAGTTGAATAATAACAGCGTCTAATGGGAAGTGTGGGATGGATCCTTTGGGAATCTCTGTAAGGATCCTTCAGGAATTTCTGTGAGCTGGGGGAGCATCAATTGTCCTGGAGACCATGACCCTTTAACACTGTCTCTTCTCCCAGCAGTTCCATCCCCACCACAGCTCAAACCTGCTGGAAAGAGCCCCAAGAGCAGAGACCAGAGGGTACGGTGCATTTCTCCTCCCTCCTGCCTCACATTTTACGGAATTTGCCGTGTTTCTAAGCTGTGACCTGAGCGCCAGTGCACAGCCCGATGCTGCTGCTTCTCCCTCCCAGCCCGAGGAGGATCGCTACAAGCTACTGCTGAACCGCAGCGACAGCGAGACCATCGCCAGCTCCTACTTCAGATCCACACGGACCAGCCGGATCCTCCCCCCGGACCTGACCCCCAGCCGAGGTAAAACCCGCCCCTTTTCCTACCCCTTCCTAGCGTTCCCCTTCATTTTCCTCGTTTTTCCTGCGGGAGCGCAGCTCGGCCCAGCCCGCTCGGCCTCAGCAGGGGTTTCCCTGCCCCCTCCAGCTGCCCCGGGGCCGGGGGCAGGTGCTCGGAGCGCGGCCCCCCGGCCCCGGCCCTTCCGCCTGCAGAGCCTCACGCTGCCCCCGGCCGCCCCCAGACGCCACGAGGGCTGCCCCAGCCCCCCGCTCTGCCCCCGGCACGGCTGAGGTGTCGGGCAGCGCCAGGCGAGACGCGACCTCTGCGGTTTCGGCACCAAAACGCTCTCGCTGCACACGGAGGTGAAGGAGCGGGCGGGCCAGAGGGCGAGCTCGCTGCCGCCGCGTTCCTTTGTACCCCCTGCTCCCCGCAATAAACCAGCCTGACCCCGCGCTCGGCTCCTTCCCTGGGAACGGGGCCCCCCGCCCGGCTCGGCAGCCCCGGCCGCGCCGCCATCTGCCCCCGGCACGGCGGCGCCCGCCGATTGGCTGGCGGAGAGGAGCTGTCTGTCGCTGATTGGATGGCGTGAGCGAGGCGCCAGGCGCGGATTGGCTGGCGCCACCTACTCGTGTCCAGGGGAGCTTGGCGCCGGGCAGCAAGATGGCGGCGGCCGCGCAGCGGCTGTGGGGGCTGTGGGGGCTGTGGGGGCTGGTGGGGTTGGTGGGGCTGGTGGCCGGGGCCGCGGGGGGGCCCCGCACCCTGGTGCTGCTGGAGAACGGCAACCTGCGGGACACGCACTCGCTCTTCTTCCGCAGTCTGGCGGGTAGGGCTCGGGGAGGCGGCTGCGGCCCCTGCGCCGGGCTGAGGGAGGAGATTGGGGGTCGCTGGGGAGCGGCTGGGGTCTCCTGGTCGGGCTGAGGGAGGAGAGTGGGGATGTTTGGGGTCTCCTGGTCAGGCTGAGAGAGGAGATTGGGGTTCCCTAGAGCGGCTGGGGAGCGGCTGGGGTCTCCTGGTGGGGCTGAGGGAGGAGAGGGGGGCTTTGGGGTTCTCTGGTCAGGCTGAGGGAGGAGATTGGGGTTCCCTAGAGCTGCAGGAAGGCGGCTGGGGTCTCCTGGTTAGGCTGAGGGAGGAGAGTGGGGATGTTTGGGGTCTGCTGGTCAGGCTGAAGGAGGAGATTAGAGTTCCCTGGACGGGCTGATGGAGGAGATTGTGGTACTCCGTTATCCTGGTTTATGCAAGCGCAGTGATTCAGAAGAGACTTAAAAGTAAAATTACCCAAACAGAAAATTGATTCTGGCCTGGCTTAAACCAGGACGCCTGGTCAGGCTGAGGGAGGAGACTTGGGGTCCCTTGGGAGTGAGGGGGGGTGGTTGAACTTCTCTGGTCAGGCTGAAGGAGGAGACTGGGGTTCCCCAGGGGAGAGGAGGATGTTTGGGGTCCCCTGGTCGGGCTGAGGGAGGATGTTGGGGTTGTTTCCCCAGTTGTGCCTGTGTTTCAGTCCTGGTCCCTGCTTGATGGGTGCCAGCAGGGCATCCTTGCAACAAAGGGACCCTTCAGGGGCTTGATTCCCCTTGGTTTTATGTGGGAACACCCTAGTTGAGCTCCCAGAAAGCCCATAAGCCAAATAAACCTCAACGTTTTGATGCTGCTTTGCTGCTGCATGGGCTGATTTTGTGAAACGTGAAAGTTGTCAATTTTTGTGGCTGCAGACAGGGGCTTTGATCTCACTTTCCGGACAGCGGATGATGCTGGCCTGTCCCTGATAAAATATGGAGAATTTCTCTATGACAACTTGATTATCTTCTCACCATCCATTGAAGGTAAATACAGGAGGGGAAAACTGAAGTGCTCTTGGAACTTGGTGTCATTTTTGGAAGGGGATTTTCCATCTGTTTTCTGAATTCCATTCAGAATTTCTGAACCCAGCAGCAAAACTGCTGGTTCCTCCAGACTTTTAGTGGTGGCTCCTTCAGCCACAATAAAAATGGTTTGGCTTTTTGCCATGATTTAATTCTGCTGTAGTGTTGCTGACCAAGGAATAATGAATTTTCAGATTTTGGTGGAAACATCAACGTGGAGACCATCACTGCTTTCATTGATGGTGGTGGCAGCGTCCTCGTGGCTGCCAGCTCAGACATTGGTGAGTGCAAACCCTGTCAGGACAAATTAGCACCTTTCAGCTGCTTCTTGGAACAGGCACCTGCACTGCCTGTGAGCAAGTAGTTAATTCATCCTGGAACAAAAATGGTGGAAAATCAGTTTCCTGTTGTGAGCCTCCAGGTTTGTGCTGTAAGGAAATGGGTGGTAAACAGCCTTTGTTGATGGTTTGAGCAGGAATCTGGTGTTTTGAAAGGGGATGTGATGGTTTGAGTGGGAATGTGATGGTTTGAATGGGAAGCACTTCAGCCATACACCATCATAGTCATCAGGAGATAATACAGTTCTTCTCAAGTTTATTTTTGTGAGGAATCATGAGCAAAGTTTTCTGTCTCGTATTCAAGCAAACCCACTGCAAATACAAATAAATACCTGCTGTTACAGCAGTACTCTAAAATGGGGGATAAGAAAATACATGCAGCTGGCTAGAGATGGCTATTTGAAAGGAGTCAGGGGAGAAACTGCCCATGCAGGGAGGTTGGAACTAGATGACTTTAAGGTCCCTCCCAACCCAAACCGTTCTGTGTTTCTGTGAATTGACGTGGGGCAGGTTGTGTTGCTCCTCAGGGTTTGACTCCCAGAGGACTGAACTTGTGAGCCTAAGCTGAATTGACATTTTGTTTTAAAAGCTGAGCCTGGCCTTGTGCCCCAGACACACTGTGTGACACCAGCCCTGTCCTTCCAGGGGACCCGCTGCGGGAGCTGGGCAGCGAGTGCGGGATTGAGTTTGATGAGGAGAGGACAGCTGTCATTGACCATCACAACTATGATATATCTGACCCTGGCCAGGTAAGTGGCTTTGCTGGCACAATTTGGGCTTTGTTGATGAGAATTGAGGTGTAAAGGTTTAGGGATGAATCTCCTGTCCTTGTTTTCCCTTTTTGCTTCCACTGTTTTCTCAGCCTTCCTCCCAAGAAAGTTGGAAATGGTTCCAAAGCTGTGTGCATCCAGGGTCTCTGCCCTCAGATCCATCTTTGAATTTCCTGGGTTTAATCTTTCCACTGCCCTGGGTAGTTTCAAGATGATCACCCTGTCCCAGGCAGTCCCACCACCATTAGCAGTGGTTTGGAACCACAGTGAGAGGTGTGGGGGAATCTCACTGCGGGTGAAGCGCATCAGACACTGAGCGCAACACTCTGGATGTAGGAAGGGGAATGGTCAGTCAGTGGCTTTTTTTACCCCTAATATCATCTATTACTTTAAAGCCCATATTAAGGTCTAAACTAAATATATTCTGTGAATTTTTATTTAAAATAAACTGTTGAATGGCTGTTGTTCTAGTTTAAGGATGGAAGTTGCTAAATATGGGCAAGTAAGATCATAGAATCTTGGAAGGGTTTGGGTTGGAAGGGACCTTAAGGATCACCTAGTCCCAACCCCCTGCATGGGCAGGGACACCTCCCACCAGCCCAGGCTGCTCCAAGCCCCATCCAACCTGCCCTTCAACACTGCCAGGGATGGGGCAGCCACAGCTTCCCTGGGCAACCTGGGCCAGAGTCTCACCACCCTCACACTAAAGAATTTCTTCCTCATGTCCCACCTAAATCTCTCTTCCAGTTTTAATCCGTTCCCCTTGTCCTCCTCTCCTGGAGCCCCTTCAGGCACTGGAAGGTGCTCTAAGGTCTTCTTGGAGCCTTCTTGTCTCCAGGCTGAGCAATCCCAACTCTCTCAGCTTAAGATGCTGTAGATATTGCTGTCTATCAAAAGGTGGTTTACGTTTACTTATGCATCCGTATTAATTTAATCATATTTCAATTAAAATGCTGATTTTCTGCTTTTTAATTCAATTTTAATATTCATTCCACAGCTGCTTGGTTTTAATTGTCTTTAAAAACAAAGTTAACTTTAAAATTATCAGAGAACCTGTTGCTGGCTGTTAGAACTGAGCAAACCTGTTGGAGAGGGTCCAGAGAAGGACCACAGAGATGATGGGAGGGCTGGAGCAGCTCTGCTCTGGAGCCAGGCTGGGAGAGTTGGGGTGTTCAGGCTGGAGAAGAGAAGGCTCCAGGGAGACCTTAGAGCAGCTTCCAGTGCCTGAAGGGGCTCCAGGAAAGCTGGGGAGGGGCTTGGGACAAGGGCAGGGACGGATGGGATGAGGGGAATGGATTAAAACTGGAAGAAGGGAGATACAGTTTGGACATTAGGAGGAAATTCTTCACCATTAAGGTAGTAAGGCACTGGCCCAGGTTGCCCAGGGAAGCTGTCGCTGCCCCATCCCTGGCAGTGTTGAAGGGCAGGTTGTGTGGTCTTGGTAGTGTGAGGTGTCCCCGCTCATAGCAGGGAGGTTGGAACCTGATGATCTTTAAGGTCCCTTCCAACCTCAACCATTCTATAACTCCAAATGTCCATCCCAGCCCCTGCAGCACCTTCACACCGATCTCTCTCGTTTCCAGCACACACTCATAGTTGCAGACACTGAAAACCTCCTCAAGGCCCCCACCATCGTGGGGAAAGCAGCGCTGAACCCCATCCTTTTCCGAGGAGTTGGGTAAGTGACCTGCATCTCAACATTGTCCTACCATCCCCTGCAGGGTGGGAAGAAAGGAGCCGAGGTGGGGAAGTAATGCCAACAATCCCCGTGTCGCTGTGAGGTGCGCGTAGGGTTAGCGGGCTGGGACTCCTACCATGAGCAATCTCTTGATTTCAGCTAACGATAAGAAGAAAATCTCCAAAGCAGCTTAGCTGTTGGCTGAGGGGATGGTTCTTAGCATAAATTACTGAAGCTTGAGTTGGTATTTTGAGGAAGTGTTTCCTTTCTTGCTGTGTGCAGTTGTCTGGCCACATCTGAAGGGTGTTGGAGGTTCATGCGGTTCACTTGGCAGCTGTGCCTTCCTGTGGATGGGGGGTCCTGGGGGTCTCTGCTGCTAACCCTGCCTCTCCTTGCCAGGATGGTGGCTGATCCTGACAACCCACTGGTGCTGGATATCCTGACTGGCTCTTCCACCTCTTACTCCTTCTTCCCAGATAAGCCTATTACTCAGGTACGCTCCGTTCCTTCTTCCCCTCTTCTGGGCTCTGTTTCTAGGATAAAAGCCACTCAAACTTCTGCAACCTGGGAAAAGTCCTCAAGTGTTTGATCTCCTGATGGGTTTTGAAAGTGTCAGGCTATCTCCTTTCCAGCATTGCCCTGGGAATCTTCCTCTTTGCTTTCTGCTGGAAAAGCATCCAGTGTGAGGGGTGCTTTGCTGGATTAAAGCCTCCTGGTTTCATTCCAGCCGGAGAAGCTGAAAATCCGTTACTGGTTATTTGCAGCTTCTTGGCTTCTTGTTTCACTGTAGACACAAGCCAGACTGTTCCACCCTGCAGCAAACCAGAGATGAACTCTCCTTTCACCATCCCTAGGTTGCCTAAAGACTCTCCTAACCCCTTTCCTTTGCAGTACCCACACGCTGTTGGCAAGAACACCCTTCTGATCGCGGGGCTCCAAGCCCGGAACAACGCCCGCGTTGTTTTCAGCGGCTCCTTGGATTTCTTCAGTGATGCCTTCTTCAACTCTGCTGTGCAGAAAGCTACTCCTGGCTCCAAGAGGTGTGTTGGCTCCCTGACTGAGGAATATCTGGGGAGCTGTTTAGTCAAGAAAGTCCTGAGGAAGAGGCAAAAAATATTGGTGTTACGGGAAAGAGCAGAAAGCTGGAATTAAATGGAGGGCGATGCATCTGGAACAAAGCGCTTTGGGAGCTTATTCCCTCCTTCAACCCCAGCTACCCATTTGTTGCTTTCCCGTCTCTGAATGGTTTGAGTTTTGGGAGATGGTGGATGTTTTTTTGGCCAGCCTTCCTCAGCCTTCCTTCACCCACAGGTACTCACAGACGGGTAACTACGAGCTGGCCGTGGCCTTGTCCCGCTGGGTGTTCAAGGAGGAGGGGGTGCTGCGTGTCGGAGCCGTGTCCCACCACCGTGTGGGGGAACTCACACCTCCCAGTGCCTACACAGTCACAGATCTCGTGGTAAGGCTGCCTGGTGGGAGCCCAGGGCATGGACAGAAGGGAATGTGGGAGCTACTGTGGAAAAAACTAAAGGGAGGTTGTAGGGGGGCTGGTGTAGGACAAGAGGAAATGGCCTGAGGTTGTGCCAGGGGAGGTTTAGGTTGGATATTAGGAAAAAGTTCTTTACTGAAAGAGTGGTGAGGCCTTGGAATGGGCTGCCCAGGGAGGTGCTCAAGAAGTGTTCAGATGTGGTGCTTCACCATATGGTTCAGTGGTTGTGGTAGTTGGATTACAGTGGGACTCAATGGCCTTGAAGGTCTTTTCCAACCTTAATGATTCTATGATTCTGTGAAAACTACAACTGGGAACGGGTCAAGGTTGATTTCCAGGCACCTCTGGTGACCGTCCCACACTGTGGGTTCCTTCCAGGAGTACAGCATTGTCATTGAGAAGCTTTCTGATGGCAAGTGGGTCCCCTTCGACGGGGACGACATCCAGCTGGAGTTTGTCCGCATCGATCCCTTCGTGCGCACCTTCCTGCAGAGGAGTGGTGAGTGCAGCCTTCTCATCTGTGGCCCAGGTGAGGGGACAGAGTGTCCCCTCAGCAAGGGCAGTGATGACACCAAACCGGGAGGAGTGGCTGACATTCCAGAGGGCTGTGCTGCCATCCAGGGTGACCTGGAGAGCTGGGCAGAGAGGAACCTTTTGAGGTTCAACAAGGGCAAATGTAGGATCCTGCACCAGGGCTGGAACAACCCCAGGCACCAGTAGGGGTTGACCTGCTGGAAAGCAGCCCTGAGAAGGGTCTTGGGGTCTGAGTCAACAATAAGTTAACAATGAGCCAGCAATGTGCCCTTTGTGGCCAAGAAGGCCAATGGAATCCTGGGATGCACTGGGAAGAGTGTGGCCAGTAGGTTGAGAGAAGTCATCCTCCCTCTCTATTATTCCCTGGTGAGGCCACAGCTGGAGAACTGGGACCAGTTCTAGGCTCCCCAGTTCAAGAGAGACAGGGAACTGCTGGAGAGTCCAGGAGAGGGCAACAAAGATGACTGGATCTCCCTTACAAAGCAAGGTTGAGACATCTCTGCCTCTTTAGCCTGGAGTGGAGAAGACTAAGAGAAGACCTTATTCATGTCTATAAATACCTAAACGGTGAGTGTAAGGAGGATGGAGCCAGACCCTTTTCAGTAGTGCTCAGTAACAGGAAAAGGGCAGTGGGCACAAGCTGAAACACAGGAAGTCGCATCTGAACCTGAGAGAAAACCCTTTCCTGTGAGGGTGACAGAGCCCTGGGCCAGGCTGCCCAGGGAGGCTGTGGAGTCTCTGAAGATATTCAAGCCTCACCTGGATGCAGTCCTGGGTAGTGTGTGCCAGGTATTCCTGATTTAGCAGAGGGTTGGCCTAGATGATCTCTAGAGGTCCCTTCCAACTCAGATCATTCTGTGATTCCCCTCTCCCCCACGGCCTGCTTTCTCACTGCTCAGCCTCTCACCATCACCTTCCCCTCTTCCCCAGGGGGCAAATACACCGTGCGCTTCAAGCTGCCGGACGTCTACGGGGTGTTCCAGTTTAAAGTGGATTATAACAGGCTGGGTTATACCCACCTCTACTCCTCCACCCAGGTAAGCGTGGTGGGAATTCATCACCAGGGAGGGAAAGGAGGATCCTTTGAGATTCAGCTCAGAGCCACTCTCCCCCCTCCCAGGTGTCGGTGCGTCCCCTCCAGCACACCCAGTATGAACGGTTCATCCCCTCGGCATACCCCTACTATGCCGGTGCCTTCTCCATGATGGTGGGACTCTTCATGTTCAGCATTGTCTTCCTGCACATGAAGGAGAAAGAGAAATCCGACTGAGCTCCCTGTGGGAGGAGGAAGAGCCTTTTCCCTGGGGCCAGGCAGCGTGTGGGACCCTCGTTTGTAGCTGTGTGAGGACTGGTAGGTGCCAGGCACATTGTGGGGCTGCGTTTGGTTTGTTTGTTTGTTTTACAGGGGGGATTAATGGGGAAGAAAGTGAGATTTCTGGGAGGAAATCTGTCACTGAAGCATCTGGCATCTGGAACGTTGATGCCTCTGGTGATTCCTTGAGGAGTCTCTGGTGTTCATCTCGCCCTGCCTTTTTCCAAATAAAGTCTTGTTCCTCTCACCCTGGGTTGAAATCAGTGAATTCACTGTGTGGGGCTTTTGGCCCCAGACTTGCAGGTGGCATTGAAGGGTATGTCCCCATGTCCCCCTCACCAGTTTGGGGTGTTCCATGTGGGGACAGCCTGGTGGTGCTGAGCCTGGAGCACCTTGGAAAGGAAAAGGGAGAGGTCTGGGGTGTGCAGAGGGGCTTGGAGCACCCTAAAAAAACACACTGAGAAGTACAGGGAGTCCCCAGAGGCACACCGAGGAAGATGGGGCACCCCAAAAAGCAAACGGGTGACTTGAGGGACGCCCCTAGAGCCTTGCAGCCCCTCACAATGCTCACAGAGCGGGCTGGGGAGGAAAAAAGGAGCTGAAAGGTGTGATCCCAAGAAAAATGGGGGGAAGCTGAGGGGGTGGGAGCCGCGGAGCACCCCAGAAGAGTCCCACTGCACCCGTAGGGTGCTGTTTTGGGGCGGAAAACACGGAAATGGCGCTGGGGTTCTCCGGCCTCGTGGAGAGGGTCCCGCCCCTCTCCCGCCAGGCGCCCGCCGATTGGCCGAGCGCCCTTTGATTGACGGGCGGCCCCTGAGGGCGGGCGCTTTGCGACGGCGGCGCTTGGCGGCGGCGGCGCTTGTGGGCGGCGGGGCTGGCGGCGGCGGCGGCGGGTCGGCCATGCTGCTCACCGTGTTCTGCCTGCGCCGCGACCGCAGCGAGCTCACCTTCTCCCTGCAGGTGGACGCTGACTTCGAACTCCAAAACTTCCGGGCTCTCTGCGAGCTGGAGTCCGGTATCCCGGCGGCCGAGAGCCAGGTCAGGCCCTGCCCGCTGACGGGTGCGCTCCCCAGGAGCGGGGGGGGCGCGCTCCTTCGTCCCCCGCCCCAGGGGCTGGGTCCCCTGGGCTGGGAGCGGTTTGTGTCCCCCCTGCAGCCCTCGGCGCCTCCGGATCCCGGCGTCTGGGGGTTGTTCGGGTGGGGTGGGCGCGTCGCTGTCCCTCCTCGCGCCGGCCTTTCCGTTTTGATGAGAAGCGGGTCCCTTTTCCCCGCAAAATCTTCCTCTTCCCCGCGGGGAACCGTGATGAGTCGATGTCTTAGCGGGGTCGCTCCGGGAAAGGCTCGGTCGCCTTCCGTGGTGGAGCCAAAAGGGGAGAAGAAAATTGGGTTTTACTGAGTTTTCAGAGGAATTTGGTGTGTAAATGAGGAAGGATTTGGAGTGAGAGGGATGGGAGTCAGAAAGCAGGGAAGGTGCCAGCCCGTGATCTCCTCACACTCGAGGGAACGAGACTGGAACACCGAGGAAAGTGTTTATTTATCTATTGCATTCCTGCCCCTGTCTGAGGTGGAAAGGGCAGATTGAGGCTTTTCCCTCCCCTCCTTTATTTTTTTCTTACAGGAACCAAACGGGGCATCCACCTGCTCTCCCCTAGCACAGCTCCCCTCCAGCCCAAATTCAGGGCTCCCACTTTGTCAGCGTGTCAAAAACTGTGGTGTGGGGTTGGCTCGTGTCCGTCTGCCCACCCACCTGGGCTTTACTCTCTGTTTTGGGCTCAGTCCCGGTTTTTTTTGTGATTTCTCCCTGTTTACCAGCAGGGTGGACCGGGCCAGGTCAGCTCCTTTCCTCAGGGTGCCGGCCGTGCCTGGCAGTTTGGGGAGTTTTGTGGTCATGGCTTTTGCTTCCTGAGCCTTTTCCAAGTCTGAAGTAATAAAACACTTTTCCAGTCAAGCAAATATTAGTCAGCAATGGGGAAAGAGCTGAACTGGCAACCCTTGAAGTGGACACGTTCCTCACTGAGCAGGTTCCTGAGGCTTCACCCATCGTGTTTTGTATTATATATGTCTGCCTTTGGCAAGCCTTTTATTTTGGGGTGAGACGTTGGTTTTGAGGGGGAAGCAGGCTCCAAAGCCAGGGTAGAAAATCGAGGTGAGGTGGGTTTTCTGAGTTTTGGAAGGAACCACCTCACATAAAGGCTCCAGCAAAGCCCCATTTCTGTGTCACTGCCACCCAAATTTGCAACTGGTGATGAGGGACAACTTGGGTGCGTGGGATCTGTGAGCACACAGTGGCTTCCATATCTTGAGATGTGTGGAGTGTAAACTCATCATCAGCTCTGTCCCCTTTGTGTCAGGGTAACCCACCAGCTCAGGGTCTGTTAGGTTATGAGGGGTCATGGATTTTTCTCCTGCAATTTTGCCAGGAGTTTTCTTGCTGGTGAGTTTTTTGCTCCACCTCAGTTAAACTGCTGCACAGTTTTGTGATTACATTGGCCACAGGTCACAGGGATCAGCACTGCTTTTTGTAGCCACCTCTGCTTCCCTTCTGCTCACCCATCTGCCATTAATGCATCATCTTGCTTCCTTTTTTTTTTTAGTGCTTTCCAGCCATGTATTTATTGTTCATTTCTCTCCTGTTTCTGCCCAGTGTTTTGAGGACCTTCAGTGAGGAGAAAATGATAAAAATACAAGTTATCAGTGAAACAGCTTGTTGTGTAGAAGGATTTTGTGTGCTCAAACCATCCTCCACAAAGAGGCAGTTTGACATTTACCAAACTTGGTGGCTTCCTGCTGGTTTTCCATAACCAAGGCACACGTTCCATTAAAAGTGCCACATTGGCACAAAAAAAGAGCATGAATTTAATAGTGAGGGTTGTGCAGGGAGGTGTAAACCCCCACTGCTGTGTGTGGAGGAGGGTTAATCCCACTGGTATTTTCTGCTGTTCTGTGACAGGAATTGGGGGTTCTTCAGTTTGGGGTGGAGGTGAGCAGGGGGCTGTGAGGTTTGCGAGGGATGGCAAGGTGGGGAGGGTGTTGGGAGATAACAGGGACAGCTGCTGGAGAGCTGTAGTGATAAGAGGAGCTGGGTGAGGAGAGGGGAAATAATTCAGCTTATGGTGGTTTCCTCCACAATCAAGGTGGAGGCTTTTCTGGAGAGGGAACGGGGACACTCGGCAGAACCTCGTTCTTCTGGCAGTGCTGTTCATTCCCTTCCTCTCTCTTTATGTGCCATACTCTCCTGTCCTTGGCTGTGCACAGGAAGGTTTAAGAGGTTCTGGGTTTGGATTGATTTCTGTTTGCTGGTGGTATCTCACACTCTGGATTGGGGTTCCTTGCTCCATAAGGAGGTTCTACCCTACAAAACCCAACCACTGTGCCGCCTCGGTGCCTCCATCCCTGCCCTGGTCACTTCCAGGGGAGCCTGTGTCCAGGACCTGGTCCAGGTACAAGTTCACTTACAAAAATACACCACGAAGCAGATAATCAAAACACAGCAAAATTAAATCAAGGAGTTTTAAGAGCAGAGCAGGATGGGTCAAAAGTGTTTCACGCCGTGCTGCTAATGGCTGTAGAGTGAGTGCCAGGCCCTTAATTCATTGTCTGAGGTGTTAAGGCCGAATGCCCATAAATCCAATCTCAGCAAGATGACAGAGGTAAAACCTCACTTAAACTGATTAACTTGTCTCCCCAGAGTGTGCAGGGAAACTGCCATTTAAGATTTGTGCCTGCAGCTCTGCTCTGTGACAAGCTTGTTGTCTCTGCGGGCAGCGGCGTTGCCCGGTCAGGCCGGGCGGGAGGCGTCCGGTAACGTGAGAAGATGCCCTGGGACTCTCCCCATCACAGCCTAACCTTAATTATACTTGAAATGTCTTGCAAACCATCAGAGCAGAGACTGCACTCCTTAATATAGCTGCAAACGGACGCATGTTTGCTTTGGAAGGGACCCAGTCTGGTGCAATAGCACTGAGGCTGTTCAGGGTGTCGTTAAGAAGGTAGGAAGCTCGTGCTTGCTCCTCATCTCATGCTTCTTTCCTTCTGGTGGCTCTGGTTTCTGTCCTACGTGGTTCTTACTGGTTTTGCTTTTTCTGTCTGGTCTTTGGCACCCCCTCTGATGATCGGTCTCCCCTTAGAGTGTGGTAGCGGGTTTCTGTGTAATACTTCTGACTTGTTGCAGTAAAGCAGTGAAAGTCTGGAGCGCCTTCCAGACCTTAAGATCTGTGGTAATTGGGGTTTCTTTGGATCTACTGCTTGCAAGAGAATCAGGTTGAGCTGCAGCCCGTCCAGGCAAGGCCTGTGAAAGCTTCTCCCACGCGGCTTTGCCAGTCCCGACCTGTGGCAAAACCTGTTGTTGCTGAACCGGCCTTTTCCAAAGCGGGTCTTGCTAAACTAGGTAGTAAACCTGAAATTTGATCATATGCCCCACGGGTTTAGGCTGGGTTCTCTGGCTCTTCTTGCTTTGGACTCCTGCCAGGGGTAGGAGGCTGTTGAACCAATCTGCCCAGTCTCTGCACAGAAACCTTAATGTTTAGCAGATACCGTTTTTGAGAATTTTTGTTCCTGTAACACACGTTTTATTTCTTTTGCTTCCCTGTAACTTTGGACCATCTGTAGGTGTTACAGATCTAATGCTAACAGAAATGTTTAGCACATTCCCTGGGCACAGGTTGCCCAGAGAAGCTGTGGAAGTCCCATCCCTGGCAAGGTTAGATGGGCCTCTGAGCAACTTGGTCTACTGGGAGATGTCCCTGGCTATGCAAGTGAGTTGGATCTAGATGATCTTTAAGTTCCTTCCCAACCCAAACCATTCTATGTTTCCATGGTGATTATTCTTTTTTGTCTCAATATGTTTTTAGGTTTAATCTGTGGACCCCTTGTTAAATCAAGAGTATTGTAATAGAGAATGATGTGACTTTGTGTTTGATAGTCAAAAGAAGTTACTTCACCACCACAGGCTGACTACAGTCTTGGGAGTGTTGTCTTTGGGTGCTGAACCCTCAAGCCTGGACAGAGTTACATTACTGAAGTAAACTGGAAATGGCTTGAGGTCCCTGTAAAACTGGTTATTCTGAGGAACCATGTTGTGGGAAAAGGCAGAGATCTTAGATCTTGGACTGGATCATCCATAGATCAATCCTGATTGATGCTGCCTGCGTGCATGCGGTTGGTCCTTGGTCAATAGGTGCTGATTTGGGGGGAGATAATGCTGCACAAGATGCCTGTGACTTGTGTAATGGCAGAGATTGGCTTTTGGAAACATGTGGCAAACAGCCCTGGTGCAAGGCTTGCTTTCCTGTAATGATCTTGGCCTCTAAGAGTGACCAGCCCTTCCCTGAGATGCTGGATTTCAAGAAACCCTGGCCAGGTTTCGATAAGACCAACTCCTTGTCATTGTCCAACCACTTATTGTTGAAGTCTTTGTGTGCCTGAGGTAGAGGTGCTTTTGGCCAGGCCTGCCCGTGCCTGCAGGGAGAATTGTACACTTCCCTGCAGGAGCTGGCTCCAAGGGACTGACTAGAATGCTTTCCCAACAAAAAAAAGGTTAAAAAAAAGAGCAAGATCTGCTTTGACCCACATGGTGTCCTTCATTGCACTCTCTCCATGGGCAGATTGTGTATGCAGAGCGGCCTCTAACTGACAACAACAGATCTCTGGCTTCCTATGGCTTGAAAGATGGAGACGTGGTGATTTTACGACAGAAAGAGACTGTGGAGCCTCGACCCTCCATCCGTTTCCCAGGTGAGAATGGATGTGTGCTAGCTTTTGCTCTGGGCATCCAAAGATCTCAGTATTTATCAAACACCAACTCCATCTCGTGTCACCCTCCTTTAGTACCTCACTAGGCAAAGCATGTAGGCAGGAGCATGACAAGGGATGAGGTGCGGGATTTAAAAATTGGGAAAAGGGCTTGTTATTGAGTATTGTTTTTTTTAAATTCTAAGGAAGTGAGTACCATTTTACTGTTCTTTTGGGGAAATGCAGCGAAAGCAAGAAAGTTGACTGGTTCAGAACAGCAGTTTTTGCAAAGGCTTGTGAAGTTTGATACAGCTGCTGGTTCCCTTCCCACCCAGTGTCGTGGTGCAGTCACGTGGGGTCTGTTCTGCTCAGAGACAACAAAAAGTCTGGACAAACCCAGCAACACAATCATGCAAAAGACTCCTCAGATGAGGTCTGACTGGAGCCTGGCTCCTCTCTCCTGCCTTCTGCAGTGATTCCTAGCTAATCCCCCTCATGAAATAACGCTGGAGAAGGTGCTACTGGCTGGGAAGGGCGTGGGAGTGTTGCTTGAGGTCCCTGTCCTCTTGCCTCAGCTGGAGGATGGGTACCTGCAATGCAGGTCTGCAGAAATGTTACTTTTTTTTTTTTTCCCCCTGGCTTTTTTTTTTAATCCGAGAGGTTCAGAAGCACCTCAGAGACACTGGGATTAGCCTTGTGGATCCCTCTCTGTGGTACTCACATTTGCGAAGCTGGAAACAACCAGTCTGTGATGAGGAGATAAAAAATGGGCCAGATAGGCTAGAGCAGCTACCTGAATAGGTGCTGGCATTCCTAACCCAGTAACCTGAGCACGTGGCCGTGCTCCCGACACGGATCTCTGCTCTCAGAATCCAGCCTCGTGCTGGAGCATGAAGAGCAGCTCATCCTTCCCGGGGTTTTCCCGCTGCGTTTTCCCAGCAGAATCTTAACGGCGAAGTGCCGACGCCTCTGACCTCTTTTTCCCTCAAGGTTTGCCTAAGATCGACTTCAGCAGCATCGCGGTTCCTGGGACATCCTCTCAGCAGCACCAGCCCCCAGCACAGCGGCCTCGCCCGTCGCCTCCCGACGCCTCCTCGTTCCCTCAGGGGCTGGACAACCCGAGGCTGCTGCGCGAGATGTTGCTGGCGAATCCCCACGAGCTGTCGCTGCTGAAGGAGCGCAACCCGCCCCTGGCCGAGGCCTTGCTCAGTGGAGACCTCGGTGAGTCGGGTTTTCCATCTGCAGGAGCTGGTTTTTTAGGTCTGTTTGAGCTCTTGATAAAAGGGCAGACACAGGTTTTTTAACTAGCTGGGATGTGTCCAGCTCTGGGGTCCCCAGCGTAAGAAGGACACAGAGCTCCTGGAGAGAGTCCAGAGGAGGCCACAGAGATGATGGGAGGGCTGGAGCAGCTCTGCTCTGGAGCCAGGCTGGGAGAGTTGGGGTGTTCAGCCTGGAGAAGAGAAGGCTCCAGGGAGACCTGAGAGCAGCTTCCAGTGCCTGAAGGGGCTCCAGGAAAGCTGGGGAGGGACTTGGGACAAGGGCAGGGAGGGATGGGATGAGGGGAATGGATTAAAACTGGACGAGGGGAGATTTATGTTGGACATTGGGAGGGAATTCTTGGCTGTGAGGCTGGTGAGACCCTGGCCCAGGTTGCCCAGGGAAGCTGTGGCTGCCCCATCCCTGGCAGTGTTGAAGGGCAGGTTGGATGGGGCTTGGAGCAACCTGGGCTGGTGGGAGGTGTCCCTGCCCATGCAGGGGGGTTGGATCTAGGTGATCTTTAAGGTCCCAACCCAAACCCTTCCATGATTCTATAACAGTTCTTTGTTCACTGCCAGCTCACTGATGATGCTGATAAAAGGTGCCATTTGGGAGCATTCAGGGCAGAGGTCCTCTCCTTCTAACTAGGCTATTTCTGGCAGGTTATACATATTTCTCCTTGGCTTCATTAATATCCTCTGTGCTCTACTCTGGAATATCAGATCCACAGAGAAGTTTCTGTGAAGACAAATGGCTCAGCTCCCAGCTTTTATGCAAAGACTCTGATTGTGCATTTTTCCAGGCATGCTTTTGTATTTGTTGCATCCCAGAGCCCACTGAGACCTCAACAGAGAGCAGAGGCTGTAAAACCAGCTCTGTCCATAATGGTGAGCTGGTTTGGGAGTGGACATTTGGGAGAGGAGAATGAACAAGTAAATGCTGGCTTTAGGGAGTTTTTTCAATAGGAGTAGTCAGAAATGTTGAAGTCTCAAAGTGCTGAGGTATTTTGGGCACAGTTGAAGCCTAGTACCATGCTTTGAGCTCAAGTATGCTTTCAGTGTGGAAACAGAGAGGTGTTCTGGACATCAGAAGATGTGCTGCTAAAGCCCTGCAGTCGTTTAGGTAGGAAATAAATCCTCTTGAGTTTGGAGAAGTGAAGGAAGAGGAGGAGCTTCCAGCAGGAGTCTTTTTTCCCCCTCTTCCAAGAGTACATCCTAGTGGCTTCTCTCAGTCAAAGGAAGCTAGAGAGGAACTTGCATGGATCTTATCAGCCTGCTTCATTCTTTCATTCTGACTGTAGCTCATCTCCAGAGTTAAAACCATGTCCTTTGCACTTTCAAGCTTTTTCACACCTCTTGTGAGCACAGTGTTAATAGTGCATCATCTTGACAAGATGCGCCACTGTTGACAGAGGGAATAAGAAGTACAGCCCAAGACACCCAGAACCAGCTCATCTGATCTGTCCTGTCTTGTTGTGCACGTTAAACTTGGATTCAGGTGCACATTACACTTGGATTCAGGTGCACATTACATTTGGATTCAGGTGTGCCTTTTCAGTCCCAAGTGGCTGCAGGAGGAAGTGGGGTTGAATCTGGTTGTGCTCTCATCATTCCATACTTCTCTGGGTATCTGGGCACAGCTCTGGCTTGGCTGCCAAGATGTCCCTACAGATCTGTGCCATGTGTTGGTGCCAAATGCTTCACAAGCACTTCAGCAGGCACCTGATATACAAAAGCCTAATTAAAAAAAACAAAACAAACCAAGAAAACTTCCCCAGTGCCTTCATGAACAGGTACCAGCCTTGGAGCCAGTGAGTTTCTTCATGGGAACTGCATTTCTAGAAGGAAACCCACAACTTACTGTGTTTACAGAGCTCAGTTTATTGTCAGATCCTTTTGGGAATGTATGTGATCACATCCAAGTAGTGAAAACCAGTCAGAGGCCATGCAGAAAGCGGGGATCTAAAATCTGTGTCCTTAAAATGTGGGGCTAAACTTTGTGAAGCAGGTGACCAGTCCTGGACCTTTTGATTTCAGTGGCAGGTGTGCAGCTTTAGGGATCATTCTGTCTCTGTCTTTGCCTGTGTTGCTTGGGTTTAAAGCAAGTTTTGTCCTTAGCCTCTTTATGTCTTAGAGTTCTGCATTTGCTCTTTGCTGGATCTACAGGCTGTTATTTTCCTGGGTATTGCCGAGTGTAAAATGGGATAGATCCTGCAAACTGTTCTTATAGGTGAGCCATCTTAGTGAGAGCTGGGAAATGTTGTTTCTGTCTCTGTCTGAAGCTTTTTCAAAATACATATACACTCAGGCCTCTCATTGGAATTGTGCAAGTTCTGATTTCTGCTTCAGGTCTCATTTATCTGCTGTTTTTTAGAGTATTTGGCAATTCTTGCCTCAACAGAAGAATGAATCCCTGTTTTCATGCAGCTCTTTGTTTTAAATATTGTTGTCTTCATGTTTTTTCCTGTGTTTCTCCCATATAAAAATGTATGCACAAGGAAACTGAGCTTGCTTGTGCTGAGTTTGGGTAGCAGGCACAAGGAGGAGCTCTCTCCAGTTGGCTTTCCATCTCAGGGGGTTCCCAAGCTTTGCCACCCATCTTTTGAGGTCCATCCATCTGTGAGGCCCATCCATGCTGCCTTCAGCTGAAGCCCTGTGTGCCTCAGCTGCTGAGTCCAGCCCTGAGTTCATGCTGGCATAAAAAACTGAGGTTGCTGTGCCAGAACTTGAGTTGTAAGAGTAATTTCCAGTAAAAAGCATTTGTGTTTCTCCTTGTTACTGCAGAGAAATTCACCAGGGTGTTGCTGGAGCAACAGCAGGACCGGGCCCGGCGGGAGCAAGAAAGGATCCGACTCTACTCAGCTGACCCTTTTGATCTGGAGGCACAGGCCAAGATAGAAGAAGACATAAGGTAGCAAACCAAAGTCACCTGCAGGCTTTGGAGGTCTTAATGGTGCTTTTTTCCACAGGATGCTTCCATCCATGGTGCTTTACATTGGAGGATGCAGGAATGTGCTTAGATCCTGCCTTAAGATGCCTGTAGGGCATCTCTGAGCCAACTTTGCAGGTGGGAAGGTTGGGAGTTGGGGACATGGAGGTACACACCCCATCCTTTAGATGTATCCATTTGAGCACAGATCATGAGGGGGTAGCATGACTGTCCATGCCTGTGATGTCCCAGAGATGTCCAAGCTGGTCCACTCTGAAACAAGGGCCCTTGTGGAGAGCACATAGTCCAGATACTCTGGTGAGGTGGCACTTGGGTGTCTGGGGCACGCTCTGCACTGGAGAGCTGGACCTGTGTTGATGTCTGAGCTGAGCTCTCTGCTCAGCTCCATGGCATCATTCCTCCAGCTGCCTTTGAGACTGGGTTTCATATTTGCTAATTGTTTTGTCTCTGGCTAATTCCAGACTCTGAACATCACTGCTGTCAGAAGAGATGTTCTGGAGAAATATGTTCTGCTCATCAGTGCTCGCTCCCTCTTGCTGTCTTCCAAATGTAATTGCACTGGGCTGAGGCTTGATTTCCTAAATTGAGTGATAAATTCTGGAGTCAGAACATGATGGATGTTTTTTTCCCCCAGTAAAGAAATGTCCTTGTGGCTCATAACCAAAATTCATCTGTATCTGAAGGGGCTCCAGGAAAGCTGGGGAGGGACTTGGGACAAGGGCAGGGAGGGATGGGATGAGGGGAATGGATTAAAACTGGAAGAGGGAGATTAAGGTTGGACATGAGGAGGAAATTCTTTAGTGTGAGGGTGGTGAGACCCTGGCCCAGGTTGCCCAGGGAAGCTGTGGCTGCCCCATCCCTGGCAGTGTTGAAGGGCAGGTTGGATGGGGCTTGGAGCAACCTGGGCTGGTGGGAGGTGTCCCTGCCCATGCAGGGGGATTTGGGACTGGGTGGTCTTTAAGGTCACTTCCAACCTAAACCAGTCTGTGATTCTATGGTAAGAGCCATTCTTGTATTACACTTGACAAGATGTTGGTGCTGGAGGAAGGCTTAGCTTAGCAATGCAGAAAAACAGACATTTGTAGGTAGCAGAAGACGGCTTGGAGGCACTGGAACACCTACCTTCCCCTGAGCTGAGGGACAACTAAAGGAGATGTGTCCAAGGCTGTGCAGCAGTTAGGGAACAGTCTGGGCTTCTAGCAGACCCCAGATTTCACACCTCACTTAGTTTCTCTGAACTCCTTCCTTCATTCCATGTGCTCTGCCCAAGATTGGAAGCTATTGCAAGGATCATATATTTTTTGGGATACATCTCTGCCCTCCAAGTGTATCTGGGGTGGAGAGAGTGTCAGGCACAGAGACAAGAGGATAATGGATGTGACAAGGAAACAAAGATTAACCACTGTATCTCCAGTGTAAATAATCAAGGACAGGACAATGTGTGGCTCTGCTTCTCAAATATAGGAGGCAGGACAGACTGGCAGCAGGGCACTTTAGCTCCTAAGTGAGCCAGGTCAGGATGCCATTAGGTGTTTTCCTTCCCCCCCAAGAAACCACATCCCACAAGCTTGTTGTGGGAAGGCTACCAGGTTACAGAAGATGAGGAACAAAGGAGCTTGGGTTTCTTCCCCTACTGAGGGGGAAAACCAAAACTGTTTCAAAATTGGTTTCAAAATGTTCTCCTTTTGGTAGATAAAGGTATTTCAGATGCAGTCACAGATACCCATCACTTCCAAGATTACAGTAGGCACCACAGTGGGCTTCTTGAAGAGCATTTCTTCTGTAGAGTTGAATCTGCAGCAACAGCCTGTGCTCATGGTGATGTTCTTGCTGTGGTTTTACTCACCTCCCTCCTTTCCTATGCCTTGAAAGGGAAAGATACCAAGGAAACATTGGAGAATTTTAATGTTCAGCTGCTGTGTGGGATTCCAGCTTTGTAGCTCCTGGCAACATCTTCATCGTGTGCCCTCAGTGCTTTGTTGTAGAGTGACTAATAAACACCCAGGTTTTTCACTCACAGGTTCTCCAGACTAGCTCTGTGGTGACAGCTTTCTGCTGCAAATAGAAGGTTATCTGGTGCTGTCGTGAGGCAGGGGGTTGGAAGGAGCCTCCCTGCCTGCTGGGGGAGTGACTTGGTGTCTTTGGGTTGAGCCAAGATCATGACTAGCAGCCCCCCTAAGCAACCTGTGTTCAGCTAATGGGACAGTCTGTAGGGCTTTAACCCTGCTGTTTGTAGGCTGAGCAACACAGGGGAGATGACCAGATCTGTCTGTAAGTCAAATGGATGCTTACAAGGTTCAGCTGGTGTAAAGTCTGATGGTTTTTTTCTCTCTTCTCCATTAAATTCAGGCAACAAAACATTGAAGAAAATATGACGATAGCAATGGAAGAGGCTCCTGAGAGCTTTGGCCAGGTGGTGATGCTGTACATCAACTGCAAAGTCAACGGACACCCAGTGAAAGCCTTTGTTGACTCAGGTGAACTGCCCCGTTTTCATCTCTTTCTCCACAGTCTACTTTCCCTCACTGAGGGAGACAGTAAATGTTCCAGAAGTTTTGCCCAAAAATTCCATAGTAAAGCAACACATTACAAGGTTCAGGAGGTGATTCCCCCCCTTTACTTGGCTCTTTTGAGACCCCACCTGGAGACCTGTGTCCAGCTCTGGAGCCCCCAAAGTAAGAGAGTCCAGAGGAGGCCACAGAGATGATCCAAGGGCAGGAGCAGCTCTGCTCTGGAGCCAGGCTGGGAGAGTTGGGGTGTTCAGCCTGGAGAAGAGAAGGCTCCAGGGAGACCTTAGAGCAGCTTCCAGTGCCTGAAGGGGCTCCAGGAAAGCTGGGGAGGGACTTGGGATGAGGGCAGGGAGGGAGAGGACAAGGGGGGATGGATTAAAACTGGAAGAGGGGAGACTTAGGTTGGACATGAGGAGGAAATTCTTTGCTGTGAGAAGGTGGTGAGACCCTGGCCCAGGTTGCCCAGCGAAACTGTGGCTGCCCCATCCCTGGCAGTGCTGAAGGGCAGGCTGGATGGGGCTTGGAGCAGCCTGGTCTGGTGGGAGGTGTCCCTGCCCGTGCAGGGGGATTTGGGACTGGGTGGTCTTTAAGGTCCCTTCCAACCCAACCCATTCCATTCTATGAAGATTCTGAAGCACCTAATAGAGATCTGAGAGCAGCCTGGGCACTGTTTAAGGCAAACGGAGCAAATTGTTGAGAGAAGAAGCTCACATGAGTGGTTGAACAGCCCAAGGCAAGGCTCCTGTGGGAATTTCTGGGGCTCTGGTGCCAGGAGGGTCACTGGCACACCTGTATCTCACCACATGGCACAGATGGGGGGATTTCACGTGCCTTTAATGCTGTGCTTCCCATCTGCAGCCTTCAAGGGACAGTCCTTGGGGTTCTTCCAGCTCTACAGTAACTTTCCTGTCAGTGCTGATTCAAGGCAGTGGGATTCCCAGGGAACCTTTATGCCTTCATACAGGTGCTGATGCAGGCAGGTTGATTTCCCAGCTGCTGAGTGCAAAATCTTAAGTCCTTCCAGGAGAAAATTCTGATTTATGATGAACTGTCAGGAACTTTACACAGTTGTTTCTGCTGGTAGGTGCCCAGATGACCATCATGAGCCAAGCTTGTGCTGAAAGGTGCAACATAATGAGGCTGGTAGATCGACGGTGGGCTGGCATTGCCAAGGGTGTAGGGACTCAGAAAATCATTGGCAGAGTGCACTTAGGTGAGTACTGGCATTCTTGGGGCAGCTTTAGCTGCATCTCTCACAGTCTTGGCACCAAGGAAGATTTGATTTCATGCTGTAACTGTTAGAAACTGCTGCAGAGTACAGGAAAAGTGCATCTGCAGTATGTTTGTCCTGGGCACAGCAGTCAGGCTTCTGTCTCATTTAATGCTTTTAAATTGAGTTACCTCAACACTGTTAGGTGAGGGAGTCCTCAGTGAAGAGGATGTGTTCACTCTTGGTGCCAAAAATGGGGCTAATGTGGAGTAGTAGGATCTTTCCTATCTGGGGTGGGACTGTTGGGCAGTACGAGCTGCTTGGGAAGGGAAGGGCTCCAGTCCTGTGGAGTGTTTCGTATTCCTTTGGGAAGAGAAGGCTGCCTGTGCCCTTGTGCAGGTTTTCTGGATGACAAAAGATTGTCCTTGTTGTCTGACAAATGGATTCTTTTCACTGTTGTTTCTTCTCAGAGTTGTGCTCTGAGGAGCTGTCTCCAGCTCCTCTGGCTGGGGGGTCAGGTGAGCAGCACTGAAGGATCTAGCACAGGTCGGTTTTCAAATCTTGAACTGGGCCTGAGAGTCCCTGGGGCTTGCACAAGGCCAGGCTTTCTGTGACCAGCTCAGTAGGTCAGAGCTGTAGTTTCAGATACACCCAGCAGGTCTGTGCAGGCCTTTCCCAGGAGATGGAAGAGCAGAAAGCAGATTTGTTGAGGTGTGGCCTTGCAAGGTGGCAACTTCTCTCCTTGCGTTGCAGCTCAGGTGCAGATTGAAGGGGATTTCCTGGCATGTTCCTTCTCAATCCTTGAGGAGCAGCCCATGGACATGCTTTTAGGACTGGATATGCTGAAGAGGCATCAGGTATGTTTCGAAACAGTTCCTGGCTCTTCCAAGTGAAGTGCCAAGTGCAACATAAATGCCCTGCCTATGAATTGTTAGGATTTTTCCAAGGAGAGTTGATAGTAGATGATCTTCCAGCCAGGCAGGCCAGAAGTACAGACACTACATAAAGCATGGATAGCCATGGGGTGTCTGGATGCTCCCTGAAGGACTTTGCTCTCATCAGAGCTTTCCACCTGAATGATTTATTACAAATCAAGTCATATGGAGCCCTTTGCCTAGAGCTGATGCTCTTGGCCCGCTTTGCTTTACTCCAGCTGTTCCTGTGGGAAATGGATTGTTTAACCTTGTTTCTCCTTCTTCTCTGGGAACTCACTGGCTCTTACACAGGCCCCTGATGTCTTGATGCTCTTTCACAGTGTTCCATTGATCTCAAGAAGAATGTACTAGTGATTGGCACCACTGGTTCCCAGACCACTTTCCTCCCAGAGGGTGAGCTCCCGGAATGTGCCCGGCTGGCATACGGAGCCGGGCGGGAAGACGTGAGGCCGGAGGAGATTGCAGACCAGGAGCTGGCAGAAGCAATACAGAAGTCTGTAGAGGAAGCAGGTACCAGGAGGAGCCCAGTTGAAATATTAATTTGCATCCTTTTCTTGCTGTGTATCAGGATGTCTGCCAGCAGCCCCCTTGTCAGCCCCAAGGAGACACAGTCTGAGGCAGCATCAGGGAGTAAATGGCGGAGAGAAAGAGGGGGTTATTCTTGCTCTGACTGCATGTCTCTCTCTCTGTACAGCTAAATCTGCATGAAGGCATTCAGGGGTGCTTTCTGCTTCATTTGTGCTCTCCTTCCTTCCCTGCCTGTGCAGGGGGCTTGGATCTAGATGGTCTTTAAGGTCCCTTCCAACCTAAGCCATTCTGTGATTCTTCCTACCTGCTCTGGTGTCTTGGCCTTTGAAGGTGTGGAGATGAAAGGTTGTCTCTGGCACCTGTTCACCTGGGTCAAATTGCAGTGCTAGTCAGGAAGAGGTGGCTCAGCTGGGTGATATTTTAGCAGCCTCACACGTGGACAGCTTTGTGGAGGCTTCCACAAATCCTGCTCTTAATAGCTGCAGCATATAAAAATAGAGGAGCCACAGCAGGAAGTATAAATCTCTAGACAGAAGATCAGGACAATTTTTAGAAATACTACCATTTCAGCATTTTTTTCCCTTAGAATGGTGCTTGTGCCCTTGGGAGGTGAATTGTTTCCCTTACTGAAGGTTATTGTTGCTCCAAATTGCCAAAGAAGCAGCTTCATCATCAGCCTTAAAAGAGAACTTTCACCCTCCCCATAGATTTGTTCCCTGTGCCTCTGGAATCCATAGGCTGCGCAGCTGCAAACTGGGTTACAGAAGAGTTTGGGAGCTGCAAAATTTAGTGGAGATGCCAAAATAAAGCTGAGCTACCAGCCAAACTGCCTGAAACTCAGTTTTTCTGTGTAACTGCTCCCTTAATTTCAGCATATGCTTTTGACTAAAGGAAAGCTTCAGTATTTTTTCCCCTGCTGTTACAGTGAAGCTGTGAATACCTCACAGAGTGTGTTTCTTAAGCCTTTCTGAAATTCTTAAAAAGAACATTTTATGTGCAAGTGTTTTATTGAGACTGTTGAGTTTTACTATGAACTTCTCCTCTGAAAGCATGCAGTAAGATTCTGCTTCCTGCACACATGCAGAAATCTTTTCTGGGTCATGTTTAAGCTGAAAAAGCTAATTTATTTTTTATTTCATTTTTTATTCCTAGTTTTTTCAAGGCTCTAGGATGCCCATATTTAAAACTGAACTGTGATAATCATATATATATATATATGTGTGTGTGTATATACATACATATTTAAAACCAGTTGTAATGTACTGATGTTTTCTCTAACACTTCCCAGTTTGCTGCCTGATAGTCCAAAGAGTAATCAGTGACTTTCTTGCAAATAACAAAGGTATTTATACTAAAGGGAAGCACAGGACTGATCTTTAAGGTCCCTTCCAACCTTAACCATTCTGTGATTCTAGGACTGCATTTATTGGTCCCTTTGACCAAGTTTCTTCCATAAATTTTCCAGAGGTGTAAAAGAGGAAGGCCTGGCTTTAATGAATCAGCAAGAAATGGTTTATTGAATGCTTATTAACTTAAGTTGCAGCAAGGAGAGAGTAACACAGACACAGATTTGACTTTGCCCCTGTCAGGTTGTGACAGAGCTAAAGGTCAGATTCAGTAGCTTGGGCTTAGTTCTCTGCTGAAAGGGTCACATAAAAAGCAAACCTCAGCCCAAAATACATGAATCTTTACAAGAAAAGCATTTTAGTCGATTAATTAAAAATTAAAAGTGCCTAAAATTACTCATATCAAAGCTGCTTATGTGCCAAAACAGTTCTAAAGACCACATGGCTTTGTTCAGGCTAGTCAGCAGTCTGCTGTTCTCCATCCGTGCTGAGCCCTAGAGGAATGTAAAAGATGTATGAGAATAGGAAATCCAGTTTGTCTGTTCACTTAATGTTTGTAGAACACCCCTGCACAAAACTAAGGTAGGTCTTTTTTAGATGGACTGTGTCTTGGACAGATTACAAGCCTCTGGCTCACAGGCTGTATCCTCTAAGATGTCAGAATATTCATGTATATCCCTTCTTCCTCTCTTCCAAAACTAATAGAAATGAAAGAACAGGAAGCTGGAGAGGGAAGGAACACAGTGCAGGCCCGGAGAATCTCAGCTCCCCACAAGAACTCTTGTGTTCTTTCATAAACAGCTTGAATTCCTGCAGCCTCCTGGTAGATGGTACCACAGCAATCACCGCATGTATCTGTAGGCTATTAAAGTTCTCACTTTGAATACACCTGGATTACTCTTGAGCTTTATTTAATCACCTGAAGCTGACTTCAGCAAGCCTCATGATTTCTGTCACCTGACTTGCTGGTGTTTCAGCACCTGCAGCAGGGCAGCTGAGGTGGTAGTGGAGCCCTGGTGTGTTCTACTGGGATCTAGATCTTCCACAGCTGCTTCATGTCTGTCATCAGCTTGCTCTTTCCTGCCAGGACATAGAGTTTCCCTCCACCACTGGCAAACTTGGGGACTATGGAGGATTTGCAAAGCTGCAGTTGCTTTGGGAGGAAGCATATTCAGCTAGCTGACTCCATGTACAGGTTCTCATCCCAACAACCTCCACACAAGGAGGGCACTGCCACCACATGTGCAACCCTTACCTGATACAGAGAGTTTATCCCTGGTGGTGGAGAAGGGTTTGTTGTGGGTGTTAGCTGGATCCATGTCCTTGGTGGGGCTGGGATCCAGCTCCTGTAGCTAGCCCAGGAGGAGGATGGCAGTGTCAGAAGGATGACACTGAGGAGTGTGTGTCAGAACAGGAGCTGCTTCTGCTTCCTAAATGACTGCAAATCCCTGGTGTGTTTGGCTGATCAGACCCTGATTACCAACCCACTGAGTCCAAAGACAGTTCTGCTTCCTCTCT
The DNA here is from genome assembly GCF_020740795.1 of Apus apus. NCBI lineage: Eukaryota > Metazoa > Chordata > Aves > Apodiformes > Apodidae > Apus > Apus apus. The sequence goes on from NC_067301.1 coordinate 7,286,386, forward strand.
AGAGGTCTGGCTTGGGAGCAGAGAGGGAGAATGTAGTCCTGCCATGTAGAAACAGGAAAAGATGCCTCCACTTTTCATCCAGCCCCTGTGTCACAAGCCTCTTTGCCACCCTTTTGAAAGATGAGCAGCCTCAAAATCTGTAGGATAGTTCTGGCTTTTTAAGGCTCCAGGATTGCCAAGTTGCTGTAGCTGCATTAGGACCAGATGTGCAGCCAACAGAAGGGATTGCTGCTGGATTTGATAGCCCAGTGTATCATCAGAGATGCAGTGTGGTAGCATTTCTGTTTAATGGAGAATAAAAGAAACTAGTAGCTGAGGTGAAAAAGGCAGATTTCTTCCATGGTGTGCAACTTAGAGGAAATCCTGGCTGTGCATGTGAGCGTGGTTGGGTGTCCCCCAGTAGAGCTGGTTTCAGTAAAAGCAGAAGGACTTAAGGTAAAACACTGGTATGTGTTTAAGAGCACAGAGTTTGGAGGAAGGGAAAGGGAACTAATGCAATGAATCATGAAGCACAAAATCTGGATCACTGTTTGGGTATCTGAGACTGGACAGAGCAGGGCTTTAATGGCAGAACAGGCACTTGTGCAGCAAAGGTCACGTCAGTGATTGAACGAGAGCACGAGAGCTGATCTATTAGCAAGACTGGACTATTAGCAAGATGAGTGAACTTCATTAATCTGTCTTGATAACAAGAGCCAGTGTTTGCCACTGCTGATAGAGATCTGTAATTCTTTCCAGAGGAGACAGTGAGCTGGGTTTGACTTCTGGCTGTCCCTTCCTTTGCTTTGCTCTTCCAAGTCTCGGGCAACGGTTCCTTTGAGGGTTTCTGCCGTTCACCCCAAGATCTTTACACTTCCCTTTTGCAGCAAGCTGGTGTTTGCTCACCTCCTCCACCTTGTGATGCCACCAGCCATCACAAGACAATAGCAGCTGGGAGCATAGTTACACAATCGTGGTGCTCTCTTCACTCTCATTTCCCTGAAATGTGTCTCCTGAATATCTCCAGCCAGACGGAGAAGAAATCAGGGCAGTGTGAGACACCTGCCTTGTGCTGCACATGTTATGTCCAGTATGTAGTATCACCCACAGACCACTTTGCAGCGTAGATACCACAGAACTGCCTTTAAATTGTTCTGCAGCAGAGTTATTTTTGACTTGACATAAGGAATTTCCCAGGCAGAACCCCTCTGGAAGGCAGTGAACATGAGGAGCTCCTGCCTCTCGCGTGCTGTCTCCTTGGACAGTCAGGAGCGGAGCTGCCAGGTTGCAGGACTGTCCCCATGCATGTGGTGTGCTCTGAATGCTAACACAAGTTTGGTGTGTTTGTTTCCTAATCCAAACAGAACGTCAGAAGCCTTGATGCATGTAGTGTGTGTTTACTGCAGCTGGAGTGGGCCACAGACCAGGTATTTATAGCCATTGGTTGATAAGTTTTCGTTACTCCAGTGAAAAGTGGGTCTCGTGGGTCGTAACAGCTTCTTTCTTTCTGTCTTCTGTTAGAGAATAGTGACAAAGAAACTACCTCACTGGGAATGCCCTCATTACCAGCTTCTGATGGGTTTCAAAATCCAGTCCAGTCTTCAGGACTCAATTCCAAGATCTGTAATCCTGAAAATCAATTACTTGATCGTTCTGTCTCTGCCCCTGCTTCAATTTGCTCATCCGAATCTAACTGCACGGAGCCCATTGATCCTAGAGCCATCAAGTCCTTTGAGTCTCCAACTGAATCCCAGATAACCCCAGAAAAAGAACATTCTCTCTTATTACAGCATCTTTCCAATAAGGCTTCCTTGGCAAATGACAGCCCTTCTCCCCAGATAGGGGAGGGAACCTGTTGCAATCCAGCTTGCCTTTCACAGAAGACACTCAAAGAAACATTTATTGCTGACAGTCTAAAGGAATGTAACACTGAAGAGCAAGACTGTGGTCAGGAACATCCTTTGGAAGTGATAAAAGACAAGAGTTTGGCTGACACTGCTGCTAAGGATGGGCAAAAGAAAGCTGTATGTCTGTCACCAGAACAGGAACAAAAGCATGAGCTTCCCATAGGTCATCAGATGTGCAAAGAACCAGAGAAGAAACATCTGGAGAAGCAAACTGAGACAGCTGACTCAGAAGCTCCTTGTCATGTTGGTGAGGTTGAGAAACCTGTTGCAGAAGAAGCCAGCCAGCCAGAAAATCCTCCTACAGAAACCACAGGAGAGGGCCAGGAGAAAGCAAGTCTGTCCTGTGTGAAAGGGCATATCCAAATGTCAGCCTCCTGTAGCTGGATGCAGACGGAAGCCTCCATGGAAGTAGATACAGTTGAGCAGTCTGTAGTGGAAGCACATGGTTCAGCAGGTGAGCAGAAGAAGCAGGCTGAGAGCAAAAGTGTGCCTGACCTGAACTTGGAGGCATTTTCCATGGAGGTGGAGTCTCTGAAGTCTGCTTCCTCCCTGGGTGATCCACTCTCCACCAGTGGTAGCCCATGGTCTAACAGCACGAGTGAGGTTTCTGCAAAGTATAATGAGTTGTCTAATTTAGCAGCTGAAGACAGCTCTTGCCCCTCCAGAATCCATCGGCTGGACACAGATCCAGGAAGACCTTCAGAAGAGCCATGTTTGTCTCTAGCATCAGCCTTGAAAGAGCTGCACAAACTCCTGGTTATCAGTCGGAAAGGAGGATGTAAAATCCTTGCCTCTGAAGAAGTCTCTGAGCTAGAAATGGTTCACCAAGAGCCAGCACCACCGTGGAAGGGGCTTTCTGGCCATGAGCAGAAAGGCCCGGATCCAGCCAGCCAGGAACAGAGTTGTTCCTCCTATGAGGTGAGGTCTGAAGGTGGAAGAGCAGAGGGGAAGCAGCCTTGTGATTCTGGCATAGAGAACATCAGCTCTGGGTCTGTTGGTCATGCTCAGTCAGCTCTCAGTGAAGGTGCTCAGGAGAGCCAGAAGTTTTCATGTAGGAGTGATTTGGTTGTGGTGAGTTCTGCAGCAACATCTGACCAGCAAGAGAGCTCTGAGCGGGTGGAGGTTTGGGTGGAAAGTTCTCTGAGTCCAGCTACTCCCACTTTGGAGCAAAACACATCTGTTTCCTCTGCACCTGCTTTGGCTGCAGCTGCACCTCAAGGTACTCAGAGCAGTACAGGAGCACCTGGGAGAAACAGCACTTCTGCTTCTGGAGGTGGGTGTGAGGAACCAGTGCTGAGCCCACCAGCTGGCTGTGCTGGACTTGCCTCAGGTGCTTCACCATCTGCTTTCCCCGTGGCTGATGTTGATCGGATCCTCAGCGCTGGTTTTACCCCTCAGGAAGCTCTTGAGGCTCTGGAACAAGCAGATGGAAACACAGATCTTGCTCTTCTCATTTTGCTAGCCAAGGGTATCATTGTTCCTACCTAACTGTGGAAGAGGTAGCTGACTGGGGTGTCTTTTCTTTTAAAGGACATATCTAAATTACACACCACAGTGTACAAGCAGAATGTCGAGCCAGAATTTTTTAAATCATTTGCAGCCAAAGTAACTTGTCTCCCGTTTCACTCATTAGATTTGGCCTTTTAAAAGAAAGCAAAACGTCCTAGTGTTGTGTGGACAGGATAAGCTTCTAATTATGCCTACTGGATGAAAATCTTTTCATTTAAATGTACAATTTTAGAATAAGCTCCAGTGTTTCTGAATATAAAGCAGAAGCCATTAAGATCACCACCCTGTCCAGCACCAAGCAGATGGTGAAGCTGACTTGCCCGTGGGTGCCCAGCCCAGCGCGGACGCAAAGCGGCGCTTGTCTAGAGGGACTTTGGTGGTTTTGTTTTAGCTCTCCTGCTCTTTGTAACCCCATGTCCCACCTGGGGTGCTGTTGAAACTATTATGGCAGCTACTAAAGGTATGTAGATGCCCACAGATGTGTAACCCTTTGTGAGAGGAGTGAAGGGGAGGGGGGTGGTTTGGAAGCGTGTGGTTTTGTGTGTGCACAGGGAAGGCCCATGACTGTTTTTGCCAAACCCTTTCATGCTCTTGGGCCAGTGTGCTCCAAGTTTACAATGTGGGGATAGAAGAAGGGAAGGGATAGAATTTGGTGCTACCAAAACTTGCAATGTTTTAACTTATTTGAAGATGTGCTGGTATTAACTGGGGAGGGGGGGGAGGGAAGAGGAGTCTTTTACATTTTTTTTTCTAGCCTTGCCCAAATCATGTTTCCCCCATCCAAAAGAACAAACTCAACCACTTGAAGGCAAAAACTGAATGCTGAAATTGTTTAACCAACCAATCATGTGTTATGGCTCTTAATCCCCCTCTGCCTGGGGAAGAATGAACTGTTTCAGTGGATGCATTCTCTCCATACCGAGCAGGGATGTGATTAGAAGAATGAAGAAATCTGCTTTGCACTCGTTTATTTTGATTTTGGGGGATGATAAGCCTCTCAGCTGTGGAAATGCAAACTGCAGAAAGCCCATAGTGGCTGGTGAGGTACGAATTTAATACCTCTTCTAGAGCCAGGGCTCCCCAATAGGGTTTATGAAACAAATGCACTGACATGGCTTCTGCATTAAAACCATCGTGGCCTTCTGGGAAGTCCCTGGTGAATAACCTGTCTGTTGAGGACTCACCGAGGCTGAGCTGTAGGAAGCTCTTTCCAGATGCTTTTTTTGGGGGGGGCATGAACTACTTGGTGATGCTCTGCAGAGCCCCAAAACACTGTTGGGGCTGGGGAAGGAAAGTGTGGCTGAAAGCGTGATACCAAATTTTAAGTAGGAATTTCTACTTAGTCCCATGTGCAAATCTCTGAGGTGGCTTTGTGTCAGGTGTTCATCTTGAACTCTGCTTTGAGCCAAACCTGAAGGGGTGGGTCAGCAGCAGCTAGAAATGTGGTTTTGTTCATGGCTTTCATTTGTCATTATCATTGTCTCAGGCCTGTGTTCCTGGTGTTTTGTTTGCCCTGGTGCTTCCCCGTTCGGCCTGCGTGTATGCTGGGCTTTAGTCATGCAAGGAAGGTGGCATCTAAAAACAACTCAAATTTGGTTTCATTTGTCAAACCGCAGGAGTTTCTGATGTCAGGGAGCTGTGGTGCTCAGGTTTTTCGTAGGCACTTGGGCAGCCAGGAGATCCTTTAGAATAATGAAGAGCTTTAAGGCATTCCTCTGTCTATCAAATGGAGCTTCTGCATGAGGTGTGAACATACCAGCCAGGGCTGGAGCTCCCAGGTATGTTGGGCTCACATCCCACTCCCTGAGATGCTGGGAAGCAGTTCTTGGCTCTTTGGGAACCCCCTTGCTCCTGGAGCAGCATTGAGTAATTCACTTGAGGCTCTTTTCAAAATGGGTTACTGAGGCAAGATGACAGATTTACCATCTTTACTGGGCAGCTGGTCAGAGTTGCCCCTGCTGAAGCATTTGAAATATTCTCCTTACAATGAGCACCTCAAATTAACAAAAGGCCCCTCTGAAAAGGGTACAGGAGTAGTTTGATCAACTGTCTCTGTAGAAGCCTTAGGAAATAATGATACATAATAATTAGACCCATTCCCACCTGCATCTGGCTCACTGTCAAAAGCAGCAACAAGAATGAAGCTCCCAGGTCTCAGATCCAGAGCATCCTCAGTCTAAGCAGCTGAATCTGCTCCTGATTCTCACCACGGGTCTCAGTGAGGTGGTCCTGGGAGCACGTCCCCACCTGGTGCACAGGTACCAGCTGCAGGTTGACCCTATTGGACACACAAGAGCTACAGGTTCATCTGCTGCAGCTTCTTGAAGCACCAGGTGTTAGCCAGCCAATCTTAGACCTGTTTTGTATTTATACTTTAAATGTTTTTAGAAGCAATTGCTAATAGCTAGACAAAGCACTGCTGCTTTGCACCAAACTGGTTAAGGCTCTAGTTTTATAGCCACGTTTACTTAGACCGCATAGACTGAATTGATGCTATAAAAGCTTTAGAGTATCAGCCAACTTGCTTCAATGCTCAGTTTTATTCTTTGTCAAGTATAAATTTTGAAAACTGCCCTTCTGCCAAATCCGTACTGAAGCATTTATCAATAGTGCTAGAATTTCCTGGGTAACTTTCTCTGAACTGCTAGAAGCAAAGTCTGACCCCCAACTGATAAATACCTGTAAAACTATTGTACCAAGTTGGTCCAAGCCTGGTGATTTAAATCTCTTGATTCCAGAGCCTTGCTTTGAGTGAATGGCTGCGTGCTGCTAAATTAGAGAGTAATTTCTTTAGGAGCAAGATTTGTGTTGGAGAAAATCTGGGCAATGGTGAGTATTGAAGGTGAAAACAAAATGTAACAGAACCTGTATTTAGCAAACGCTGTCTAAAAGTTTGTCTTCTGTTTCAGTGTGCTTGTGTGTCCTCCCTGCTGTGTGTACATCCTGTGCTCAGCCTTTAGCAATCCCTCAGTGCTTCCCTGGCCCACAAAGTGGGAATAATTCTCTTTAAGCAGGGATGGCAGACTGCTACAGCGTGTTGATCAGAGCTGGGGATCAAGGTAACACCAAAAGCTGTTCAGGTTTCCGAGGAGCTGTGTATCCTGGCCTAAAATAAGGCTCTTCAGTCTCTTCCTCATCCTCATTAATCACTTCTGCAATCTACTCATGTCACATCAGCTTAGCAAAATGATTTCAGGATGGAAAGTCCATCTGTAGAGAATAAAGCAACATTTGGAGGTGGCTTCAGGAAGAGGACAGCACCTGTGGGGACCCTTGTGGGTCTGTAGAGGTTGTTTCTGGGTGTTTCCTGAAGCCACTGTGATCATGGACCTTGCTGTTGGTTTCTGGGATCTTTTCCTTAGAGATCCTGAAGGAATTTACTCGGCCTCTGGAATGTGTTACCTGAGGCTCTGGGCGGGTTTAGAGGTGATGTTTAATGAAGTAACATCTGAAGGTATCTGGGCACAGATAATTCTGACAAGAGGAGGAAACATTTCCTAGTGACAGTCCCTGGCATGTTGACCTGCTGCTGGACAGAGCTGAGCTGAGCTGCGTTTTCGCAACAATCTCTGCCTCGTTGCTGCGTACGTTCAACTTCCTACGTAGACACTTGGTCTCCAGGACTGTTAACCTTGTACCACCTGGACACGTTCCCTTCTTTCTGTCTTTGTGTCTCCCTCTTGCTGTCTCTTTTCCTCAAATGTAGCAATATTTAAGTGTACTTGCTGAATGCTTAACTTCCAGATCAGTTTTCTTTACAACACTATGCCATTTACGAATAAAGCGAGGAGCAGGTCCTAGAGGTTTCTTCACCAGACTTGGACTTCTTGCTGAACAGCTCCCCAGAACTCTTAACGTGAATTCAAAGTGGAGAAATCTAGAGGTATTTTCCTGCCTCTCTCAGAAGTCAGCTTGGGAAACGGGGTCTGTTTTGTGTACATCATTCCCTTCTGAAGTGTTCAAGAGATTTCTTCCTGCACTGTGTAGACGTAGCTTAGTCCGTGATCCAAATGCGCAGCAGTTTGGGTTACTCTCTGACTGATGCTTTTTAGCTTCAGAGTTTTACAAACTCACTTAAGGAACTTGAGGGAATCAATACTCAGGAATCCTAAAGCTGGTTTGCATTTGTGTCATTTACTCTTCTGGGCTGAACAGACTGTGGTTGTCCTCGCAAGGTGGCTGAAGGGAGGAGTGGTTGTGTCATCAGAGAATGGGATGTGGTTCTGCCCAAAGTAATACACACTTGATTCTTTTTTTTTTTTTTTTTTAATATTGGGGGACTGTTTATCAACAAAATTGATGTGTAAAAAAAAATAATTTGATATTTAAAAAAATGAATAAACACTTTATCATAATGTTGCTTGATCGGTCTGTCTGTATTTCTCATCTTTGCACTCAAATCCTTTCTTGGCTTTTTTCCTCAAGCAAACAGAATTTCCTTAAGTGCTGCCATTTTGAAGATGAATGAGTAGAAATCTGTGGTTAAAACTACTCCAGTTGGCAGGGCCTGAGAACAGGCATGATAAAAGTCATGTATTCCTCTTCTATGGAGATGAGCTGTGGAATCCTTCAGGCAGGACTCGGAGGACAATGCACAGGGTAGCACTGGATTGGAAGACAATTGTTTTGTGGGTTTTTTTCCTGGAGCTGGAAGCTAATCTCTTGGGACATCAAAAATTGGGCATTTTTATCCCTGGGACGCTCATGATCATTTTTCAAGTCCCATCCTCTTAGTGTTGTGTCCTAGAGCAGGTTTTGGAGAGGGGGAATAAAGGATCTTCCTCCTCTGAAACTTGTGGCAGACTCAGCTAACCCTGCAAAGGAGCATTGGTCTCATGGAGCAGTGATTCCTTTTTCATAGCTTGAGACACATGAATTTTCCTTGAGACAAGCACTGAGTTTTTGACCATTTTGAAGCTCAGCTATCCAGAGGGCAGTATGGGTTAGTGCCAGCTAAGCAGAGACACTCCAGCACCAGGGTTATGAATCAGATGCTGTGACAAAGCACTTCTTGGCCAGTGGTTTCCTCCTCACGTGTTCAGAGCTCTGCCTGTGAGACTGATGTCACTATTACAGCCAAGTCATGTAATTAAGGTGGGTATTAATTAGGAAAACTACATTTTGACTTCTGGTCTTGGGGTGAGAAAGGGGAAGGTTTTAACATCTGGGCTGCTATGGCACTGTTCATACATTGGGCAAAATGTTGGTTGTGATTAGAAATAGGAATAAATCCCAGCAGAAGAGCTAGGAGGTGATTTAAGCACTAAATGCTCTAATTGAAAACTATTTGGAGTGCTTGGTCTTTGTCCATTCTGCTTTTTGGAGATGGTCTTCTTTTGGTTCTGTGGGCAAGTGCAAATTAAACACAGTTACAGCTTGTTCACGTTTGGGATTGTCCCCATCTGTCTGAGTTGGGGCATTAGCACTTAAATCTGCAGCACTTTGAAATCTGCTGCCTCTTTTTTGGCTAAGAGAGGTTCAGACCCTGTGTAATCAATGTAAAGCTTACTGCAAGTTGGTGCTCTTCCCTTAGTAATCCTTTATAGACAGTTCAGGAGTAGGACAAGGGACTCCCCCAGAGGTCTACTTTAAAAATGGCTGATGAAGAGTTTTCTGAGTAGTCATGAGCGTGCAGAAGCTGCCTTGAGAGTAGTAGCTGGATGCAGGGAGGTGAGTGAGCATTGCATCATAGCACTTCCTGCACCAGAATAATTCAGAGAATGGTCAACAGAAGACACATGACTGAGCCCTCATAAATTCTGCAGTGACACTCACTCAGGTCCACTGCCTCCCTTCCCTGCAGTCCCGTGGTTGTAGCACATGCCTGGTGTTGCTCTGCCAAGTGAACCACTTTTTGGGCAGGTTTGTCACCAGAATGGGATTTGGGAAATTCTGCAGGGCAGCCTGGCTTTTGATTCACTCTGGTCTCAGGTTGATTATCTGCTCTACCTCTTTTTTCCCCAGGGGCACAGTGGGGGCAAAGGATCCCCCTCAGAAGTGTCATCATTCCACTATGACATAATTGTCTCTGACAACAACCTTCCTAATTACAAGGTACTGTCATGATTGTAAATAAAAGCATTGAGTCACCCAGGCAAGGGTGAAATCCCTCCCAACAGCAGCTGCCAAAGGCGTGTCCAGTTCTCAGTCCCTTTGTTAACAAATGAAAATGGGAAGCCTTTTAAAATCAAAACACTTGTGCCTGCTTGTGGAAACAGAGATGTGCTCCCAGGGCTGCGTGTTGGTCATGAGATGCAGGGCTCCCTGGTTACTTACCCTGATAAGCCTGTGGTTTATTCTGTGTTTTCCCCGATACTGATTTTTTTCCTTGCCTAAATCTATACTGCTACCTCCTGAAATGTTTCTTGTGTCTCTTTAATTTCCTTATGGCAACGTTACTGAGGTGCCCTAGGACTGCAGTGCTTGGTAAGGTTTGTGTCCCAGGAGGATGGCACACGTGGCTGCAGGAGATCAGATACACCTCAGTGACTCACCCTGTCCTCTTATGAAAAGCATCTCATAGCTCCTCTGTTTGTGAGCAATGTTCTTCATGCTAAACTCAGGCTGTAAATACTGAGCAAAGAGTTAAAAATCTCTCAGAAGGGTTGGAAGCAGATGATCGTGTGGTGGGAGTGGGGTGGTGCCTCCTGAGCTTGTCCAGGGAAAAGGGAGCTGACTTCAAATGCTGGGAGCAGAGAATTTTCCATGTGAATCCCTACTTAAGCCTTGGGTGCTCTAAGGGATTACAACCAACTCGTTTTACTTGGAGTAAAACAGACTTGGTGCATTCAAAACATCTAGGAAAAGTGTAGGAGCCCAGAAGCCTCCTGCAGTGTGGGATGGCACAGGGGCACACACTGTGCTGCATGTAGTTCCTCCAGAGCACTGAAGAACACGGAGGTCCTGGCCTGCTGGCTGGTGCTGCACAGCCTGTTTTCTTTATGCCCTGAGCAGGCTTTAAACCCTAAAATTCACCAGTAAAGAAGAAACTGGTGTGTAGGATCTCTTGGGCTTCTTTTAGAAGGGGCTGACAACAGCTTGCTGGTCTCTTCAGTGACTTGTTAGGGATGAGGCTTAAATGTTTGCAGCTCTGGACTGCTGCTAAGCAGCTGTGTGCACATTTTAGTGGGGTTATCTCCCTCTAATCACCTCCCAATTCAGCAGGAGAGGTTGATCTTCTTCCCCAGGTGCTGAGACACGCACCGATCCATGTTGGGATCTCACTCCATGCAACACTTCTGCTCATCCAGCTGCTGGTGGGGAGCTGAGAAATGAGGAATTTAATGGTTTGGCTGGGTTTTAACTCAAGCGTTAATCAGCTGCACTCTCTTCCCTTCCCTGGGAGTTTCATCCATAGTTTCCAAAGCTGCTAAACTGGCTGGGCTGTTCTGTGACTGCAGGGAAAGAGCAGGCTCAGCCTGGTGTGTTGTCTCCATCAGAGTCTTTCTCTGCTCAACCCTTTCCTTCCCTGCCAGCAGGTTCTTTACAGAGGAAGGGGTGGGAATGGTGCTGAGAATGCTCCCAAGAGCTGCTGGCTTTTGCTTTTTAAATTGCTTTTACTTTCAGTTCCATTTTCAGTAGTCAGGGTTGAATGTTGCAAGGACAATAAGCCAGCCCTGAGGGACAGCCCCACCATCAGGGCCTTTCACCTGAATGTCAGGAGGAGGGTTTATTATTAATTTTATCTTCTTTTTTTTTTTAACCCCCTCCACCATTCAGCCTTTGCACCAAGTCCTAGCTCTGTCCTGTGATGGTGAGTGGGGCTTAGATTTGGGGTTTTAAGGATATTTTTCCTCTGGTGGAGGTTTGGGCCTGGGCCATTTTTGGTCCCAAATTGCCACATGACCAGAGCACACGAACCGGAGAGGCTGATCCCCGCAGGGATCTGGGGGGTTGCTGAAGCCTGGGTGGTGGGATGCCTTGCGGATCCCCTCGTTTTTCCCTCACACCGTGGAGCGTCCCTCTTCCCTTGGAGGCAGCCCCTGCCAGCAGCCTGGAGTGCAGCAAAGCTGCAGGCAGAGCCTGGCTGGGGGTCTGGTGGCCGCCTCAGGGGTGTCCCCACGCTGGGGCCGGCTGGGCCTCTGCGTGTCCTCCCAGCGCTGTCCTCGTGTCCCGAGGGGGCTCTGAGGGACCCAGTGACATCTCCCCTCATCCCCTCCCTGAACCCCGGGCTGGAAAGGACCCAACACCATCTCCCATCACGGGGGTCCCGACACCAGCTCCCCCCACACCCCCCCATGTGCACAGCGCCACTTCCCTGCACCTTCCCTCGTCCAGCCCAGCGCCAGGACGGGCCCACGGCCACCCCCGTCACGACCCTCACTGTCCCCACCGCCACCCCCCATCTCGTCCCCTCGCTCACACAGTCCTAGGGGTTGGAAGGGACCTCGAAAGATCATCTAGTCCAACCCCTCACTCTCCCCACCGCCACCTCACACCACCTCCCCTCACTCTCCCCACCATCTCCCCTCACCAAGCCCAGGCACCCACCGCCCCCTCCCCTCGCATCCCTCATCGAGCCCAGGGCCGCGAGGGACCCCCTGTGAGGGACCCTCTGTGAGGGACCCTCCGCCATCTCCCCCCCCGCCTCTCCCCAGGCCTGCCAGGCGCCGCCGGGCCCGGTGCCGGTGCCGGTGCCGGTGCTGGTGCCGGTGCCGGTGCAGGGGGCGGTGCTGGTGCCGGGGCCGGGGCCGGGGCCGGGGCCGGGGCCGGGGCCGGGGCTGGGGGCGGTGCCGGTGCCGGGGGCGGTGCTGGTGCTGGTGCTGGTGCCGGTGCCGGGGGCGGTGCTGGTGCCGGGGCCGCTCCCGCCCCGCCCGCCTGACCTCAGTTCCTGGCGGGGCGCGGCGCCGTCACGAGCGCGGCCCGGGCCCGCTCCTCTGTCGCTTCTCCCCGCGGGGCCCCGCTCGTCCCCGCGCCCGGGGCGGGGGCCCCGCTGCGGCCATGGCGCGCTGAGGGCCGGCGGGGGCGGCCGGGCCGGGGCGGGGCCGGGCCGGGCCGGGGCCGGGCCGGGGCAGGCGGCAGGACGGAGGCGGCGGGCGGCGGGCGGGCCCGGCGGGCCGGCCGGCACTCGGGCTCGGGCGGGCGGGCGCGGCGGGCGGCGGCGGCCGGGGGAGCTGGCGGCGGGGCTATGGAGCCGGCCGAGGTGAAGGACCGCATCCTGGAGAACATCTCCCTCTCCGTCAAGAAGGTGGGTGGCGGGGCCTGGTGTGGGGCCGGGGCGGGCCCGGGTGACCCCGCATCTCTGGTGGAGGCCCGGGACCTCCCCCGGCAGGGCTTGCGGGCCTGGGGACCCCCTGTGCTGCTGCTGTGTCCCTGGGCACTGCTGGGGGTCACCTGGACACGCACCCCGCCAGAGATGTGGGACTGAGGGGATGGTCCGTAGGGACACCCCCCCCCCAGAGGGGCTGGAAACACCCCAGAGACATGAGGGGGCTCTGGGACGTGACTGTGGGGCCAAGGACACCCTGCCGGCCCCTCTGCCAGAGGTAGGGGACACCTTCAGGTGTTCCTCTGTGAGGGTTTGGGGACCCCCTGGCAAACCCTGCCAAAGGGACGTAGCCAGGGTCACCCCCAGGGACCTCTGTCTCTGCTGGTTGGGATATTTTGGGTTCCCCCTTTTCAAAGGGTTTCTTCTTCCAGACAGGACTGGCAGGGCCCAGGAGGAGATCCCTTTTCCTTGGGCTATTCAGTGGGGGGCACCTGGATGAGTCCAGCATGAAAACCTCTTTCCAGAGGTCCTCTCTCCAGCCAGGCATATGCTGTGGGTTGGCTGTGCCCTGGTCTGAGCCCTCAAAATAAGGGCTCTGAAGACGTGTCCCGTCTTTCCTCATCCCTCACCTTGTCCTTCTCCTTGCCCCTTGGCATCTGCTGCTGGTGAGAGTGTTTCCTAAAGGCTATTCCTTTGGTGGGGAGCATCTACATGCTGGCACAAAGGGGACCAGGACGCTGGAGTCTGTTTGGGGAGGAGGGAGTTGCAAGGGCACGCTGGAAGTTTTGGGTTGAGTCACATGTTCTGCCTGGTCCACATGTGAGCTCCAGCCATCTCGGAGAGAAAATACAGGCTCACTCTGAGAAGGTGGAGGGAGTCTTGTTTGTTTTAATCCCAGATTTTGGAGGGAAGTAGGCTTTCTGGACCTGTGGATGTATCTCCAGTTGTTAGGTTTCTGCAGCCTTATGGAATAGGAGTTCTCCTGTGATCTGCAATGTGTCCTGACACAGATTCATCCATGAAAAACTGTTCTGCAAAGACCGTCACAAGTGAATTCCTGGCACTACTAAGGAATGGATGGCCTGATGTTGCCTCTGGAATTGTAGAATGGATGTGCAAACCTCTCCCAGCCTTTCTCTTTTCTTCCATGGGTGACCCTGTCTTCTGGTCTCTCACCTTTCTTTCCTCTAAAAATTAAGGATAATCTTTTATCTACCTGGAAGTCAGCAGATGTCCAGCCTGCTCCAAGCTCTGTTACAATCTTCTGCCTCAGTTTCCTCACATGTATGAGGATGTACTAACTTCCCACACAGGATTTGTTGGACATAATTTGTTTGCATTCAGGAAATCCTTGGGGATCCGTGTTGGAAATGCTTTTAAATCAACGTGGTGCTTATTTTTAACTATTACTGAACTTGAACTGTCCCCCTCAACCACAGCTCTGCCAACACAGCTCTGCCTAGACCTGCCTCAGTCCCTGTCAGCTCCTGTCTTGGTCCGATGGTGAAGAAGGACTTGGGGATTTTTCAGTGCTGCCCCTTTTGCTCTCCCTGTTCAGTTCAGAGCTGGGAAGCAGCTCAGGGAAATGTAGGAATCTACGTGAGGCTTCAGGCTGACAGGTTTATTTATGCCATCCCAGAGAAACCAAACTCAACCACGTGGTGAAAGGCACATCCCTGCTTTTCACCCCTGGGTTGCAGTTCTCCGTCCTCAGGGACATCGCTCCCCTTCAGCTATGGAGCTGCTGATTTTTCCCAGTGGTTCCCTGACTGACTCCAGCCCTCAAATCCCTGATAATTCTTTTTTTTTTTTTCCTCTGTGTGAGTGGGAAGAGTAAGGTAATAGGTTAGGGGAGCAGCTACACCCTTCCCACACCCTGGGAAATCCTGTTCTCCTTCGTCCTCCTCTCCTTACCTCTGGGTCCATCTTGAGTAACTCCTTGTTGCTGGGATTGTGTCATGGAGTGTGGAGGAGTTTTTGGAGTATCTCACCTCTGATTTCAGAAGCTTCCTAGCTGTGTAGGTTGCTTGCTCCTTCCTTTTGCTGCTGTTGCAGGTTTGAGTTGTAGAGCAGGGGGTTTGGATGTGGTGGTGGTGAGACACACACACCTCCCCACACTGCTTTTTGGCCAGGTGATGATAGGTTTTACTTTCTCAGCTTCAGACCCAAGGAGGAGTTTGTGGGCTCTCAGCATTCTGTGGGCTGCAGGTCAGGCCTTATTTTAGAAGACAGCCAGGACTAAACCCCACTTTGAGACTGGGTAAACTGGAACAAATCACTACAGAAGGCTGAGGTACCTGGTTATGATGTCAAGTTCTGAGGAGCAGAAGCAGAAATAAGTGCCTTATTTTCACAAGAGTGGCCCAGGGAAAACCATCCAGCTTTTCCTCAGCTTTCCTCTGCCTCAGATGGGGAAGGCAACAAGCAGCAGCACAGCCCTGGGCAGGGTTTGTGCCACTGAGACCTGTGGTTGTGGCTTTACTGGGCTGTGACTTGACTTTCTCCAGGGTACTTCTGAATTTGAGGAGTGGCAGCTCAGAGCACAAGCAAGTGTGTAAATTCTGTACCCATCAACAGGAAAAAAAAAAGCTTCAATTCAAGCAAATCCCTCCAGCCTCAGTGAACAGGACTTTCTTATTTTCCTAGGAATATATGAGGAATAGAGCACAGCTAGAAAAGGCAGGGATGCAAACCTGCTTGGAGAGGGTAATTATAAACCTGTGGGTTTCCCAAGTGCCAGATCTGGACTGTTCACATCCTTCACCCTGTTTCAGAGCTCAACTGTAGCTCACACTGCAGAAGTGGGAGATCAGGCCTCAGCTGCAGAGAGAGAGGCAGAACATCTAATTTAGACACCAAATACATTTTCTTCTGCAGCTGGAGAGATGTCAAGGGGGACAGGATGTCAGGAGAGTTTGGGAGAGCTCAGCAGTAGTGAGTTGGGTCCTTGCTTCAATTCCAGCACACATCCAAGGGCATTGTGAATGTGGTAGTGATGTCCCACCTCCAGCTTGCCCTCCCTGGGATATATACATTAATTCAGAGGGCAGTGCCTTCTGCTCTGGTTACATGGACAGTGTGATGCTGAGGAGCTTGTTGCCTCTGTCTTGTGACCATTTCTTTTCCCCTTTCCCATCCAGTGCTCCCTCACTCTGCGTTCTGCTAAGAGCCTTGTGCTCCAGCACAAACTACCATGCAAATTGATGCCTAACCCTTTTTTTTTTTTTTTTTTTTTTTTTAAGAATTAAGGCTTTATTGAGGCAGAAGGCTGGAGATGAGCATGTTATGGCTCAGTGTGAATTCGTCCCTTCCTGTGCCTCCTCTCCCAGTAGGGTGCAGACCCTTGTTCACTCAAGTGCTTGTTTTCTTCTAGGAGATGTTGCTGCACGTGGCAGCAGTGGGATGGGAGCTGCCTCCTGGTGCCTCCCAGCTGAGCTCTTGCTGTGATTAGCACACTAGAAACACCAACAGCTTCATATCCATCCCTGGCCAGCCATCTCCTGGTAGCTAGAAGCTGTCACAGGTGACCTGGTCTTGGGAGCTTAGATGTTTTGTTTTCTCTTGTTGGATTTCCATGCCCTCCTGGACAATGGAGGGGGTTATGGAGAGATTTCTTCCTGTCCTGCCTGTGTTTAGGTGGTGAAAATGCAAAGTCCTTAAACAAAGCTCATTGTTGGCAATTCCAGGATCTAAGTGTAAAATCATGGAAGAGGTCAGAATCCCAGATTTTGGGGCTCTCCTGTTTTTCAGGCTTTCCCTACTGGCTTTGAAGGACACCCATTCCCATGAACTCCAGAGCAGCTGATCCTTGGTGCATGTCAATCAGGTGGAGCGATGGTTTTTGCTGATGTTGCAGGAGTTCTAGCCAAAAGCTCTGGCTCTGCTTGGTTTATGCATGACTTTGGGAGGGTTTCCACTTCCCTCACAGTCAATTAATGCTGCTGCCTTTTCTGCTTGTCTCCAGATCACATTTTCAGCCCTGTATCACTGAAATGCCTTTGCAGTCCCCCAGGCTCCCTGTCTCTGCTTCTGCATGGTGAGGGAGAGTAGATTTGGCAGTGGCTTTAATGCCCATGTCCTGGAGAGGAGCAGGTAGCACTGGAGTAGAGCATCCCTCCTGAAATCATGTAGGGAACGTGCTCATCTCCAGCTGGGTGGATTTATTCAGCCCAGCTGCTGTGATGCTGTGGAGATGTGAAAATAGCCAATTGATGACTTGCCTTCTGCTTCCTGTTGAGAGACACCTCGCTGGCTCAGGGACCACAGGGGTGTTTATCTCTTCAGGGTATTTCCTCTCACTGGTGTTTGCTCCAGGCCACATCCCCTGTTGCCCTGGGGAGCTGGCAGCAGGGGCTGACATCACTCCTGTGGCAGTCCTGGCCTGCCCCTGGGCCAGAGCTGCCAGCCACTGGAGCACAGGACCACCAGCAGCCTGTGGCTGAAGCTAGCAGCACTCTTGTGGAGCTCATAAGTTGGCCATGAAGCCACCAAGGGTCACTCAGGTGCTTTTAAGAAGTCTACAAGTGCTTGCACCCACACTGCCTGTTTTGTTGGTCCTCTAAGGGCTTTGCCCCACAAAGCCTTGTGTGGTTCTTCTGAGAGGGCAGCTCACTTGGGCATTTCAAGGTTTCTCTCTTTCAAGATTCCTAATGCCACATCCTCATACTTTTTTGTGTCACATCCTGATTTTTCCTTACATTTAGCTCAGTACCTAGGGAAGAACTTCTTTCCTCTGAGGATAATAGAGCCCTGGGACAGGCTGTCCAGAGAAGCTGTGGAGTCTCCTTCTCTGGAGATACTCCAAACCCACCTGGATGTGTTCCTGTGGGATCTCCTGTAGGTGACCCTGCTCTGGCAGGGGTTGGACTGGATGATCTCCAGAGGTCCCTTCTAACTCCCCCCTACTCTATTCTTCTGTGACACAGGTCTGGTGATGATTTGAGGTTCATCATCTGCAAAAGGATTGGATTCTATGGGTTCCTAAGCTGATGTTGTCTCTTTACACCCAGAGGAGGTGTTTCTGAAAACCAGCTCATAACCCTGTTGGTGGACAGGGTTATGAGAGCCTTCTGGGGAGGAAAAAAATGCCATTTGTTCTCCTACCCCTAACACAAGGCGTTCACAGGGAGAGCAGTTGGTTTAGAAGGCTGGATTTTGGCCGTGGGTTTTGTGCAAGGAGCTGAAGCAGCACCTCAGAGCCTCTGCCTCTGGTTGCACAACCTCAGCTGCTGTTGAGTGATTTCAACTTTCCCTGCTTCTGGTGTCCTGGTCCAAGAAGAGAAACTGAAATAAGTGGGGGCAAGAGGTTTTGGTTGCTGGGGAGGGAGACAAAGCCAGCAGGGTTCCCAAGAGTTGCAGGGCACAGGCACCCTTGCTTGTTTTGGTGCATTTGGTGCATTTACCACCCAGATGTTTTTTTTTTTCTTCCTATGAGATCGGTTTTTTTGATTGTGCTGAGTGTGGGAGCTTTCCATCTGCCTCCTGTGAGCACAGGGACCCTGTTCCACAGCTATGGCAGAGGAAGGGGATGCTCCCTGTGATGTGCAAGGTGTCACTGCTGACTAAAGAATCCTGTCCTTGGCTGAGCCACACACAGGCCCAGCCTGCTGCAAGGCTTGCTGCTCAGAAATAAGGGAGGAAAGCCCTGGAAAAGCCTTGGGGATGAGAGCTGACGACACTGTGTGTCCCAGGAGGTGACAGTGTTGCTGGTGCTTGACTACAAGTGACTCCAGGCTCTGTGTTTCCAGCCAGGAAGCATCTTTGCTGTGGGTTTCAGCTTCACCTGTTTCAGGCGCCTGTCTCTGCACATCACAAGCACGTTCTGTTTCTCTTCAGTCTGCTCCAACACCACTTGTGGTGCTTTCAATGTGCCAGTGGATTTCATCAGGAAAGCCACAAATCTTTTCCCTGTGCTGGGCACTGCTGAGGCTGCACCTCAAATCCTGGGGTCAGTTCTGGGCCCCTCAGGACAAGAAGGACATGGAGGGGCTGGAGCGTGTCCAGGGAAGGGCAAGGGAGCTGGGGAAGGGGCTGGAGCACAAGTCTGAGCAGGAGCAGCTGAGGGAGCTGGGGGTGTCCAGCCTGGAGACCAGGAGGTGAGGGGAGACCTGCTGGCTCTGCAGCTGCCTGAGAGGAGGTTGGAGCCAGGGGGGTCGGGCTCTGCTCCCCAGGAACAAGGGATGGGACAAGAGGAAATGACCTCAAGTTGCACCAGGGGAGGTTTAGGTTGGATCTTGGGAGAATTTTTTCACTGTGGTCAGGCCCTGGCACAGGCTGCCCAGAGAGGTGGTGGAGTCACCATAAGCTGGAGTGTTCAAAAAAACATGTGGACACTTCAGGGACATGGTTTAGTGGGCACGGTGTGTTGGATTGGTGGTTGGACTTAGAGGGCTTTTTCAACCTTTTCTATGATTCCATGATTCTAAGACCCAGGTGAGTGCAGGAAGCTGGGCACTGAGGCCAGTGCTGGTTTGGGAGCTTCTTGTAAGAAATAATGAGTCCAGTCATCTCTGAAACCTCCAAACAATCCTGCCAGAGCTGAAGTTTCAGGGCTTTGTGTTGTACAAGTGCACAAGAAATTAACAGTCCTGCATTCAAATTCATCCTGCTTTTATGGGTGGTATGGACAACTGGACATTTCCAGCCTCCTCTTGATCCATTTGCCTTTCAGTGTCTGTGCTCCCCCAGCAGACACAACAGTGCTGGTTGCTTATCTCTCCTCTGATGTGTCTGTTCTGTTCCTTCCCATTGTCTTCCCTTGGGATTGAGCTGTCATCAACTGCCTGGGACAAAGTCAGGCTCTTGCCACCTTTTTTAGGTGCTCTCTGGAGCTCCAGCCTTGCTCCTTAGGGTGCTGAGCTCTAAGTGCAGCCCTGGACAGAGTGACCTAGAGCTGGCTTCTTCATCAGCATTTTTTAAATAATGATATTAGTCAGCTTTGCAAGCTACATTTACAGGAACCTGTCGGGGTTTGCTCCTGCTGCAGAGGGTTTATGGCTGTGCAGTCTGGTGGGTGACGTGCCACTGTCCGTGTCCAGTCGTGCAGTGTGATAGAAAATCAGATGCTGGGAGCAGGTTTGGGAAGGGGTTTGGGTCTAGCAAAGGGTTTGCATCTCCAGCTGCCTGCCTGAATGGCTCATGAAGTACTCCCCTCAAAGAAAGCCACTTACTTGATAGCCTGGTCTTTCCAGCTGCTGGAGGAGATCGTGAGAGGGCAGGAACTGAGGCAGAAAAAAGGCTGCTGCTGTTTCTGAAGACAGGCTGGGAGAGTTGGGGTGTTCAGCCTGGAGAAGAGAAGGCTCCAGGGAGACCTTAGAGCACCTTCCAGTGCCTGAAGGGGCTCCAGGAAAGCTGGGGAGGGACTTGGGACAAGGGCAGGGAGGGATGGGATGAGGGGGAATGGATTAAAACTGAAAGAGAAATTGAGATTGGATCTTAGGAAGAATTCTTTGCTGTGAGGGTGGGGAGACCCTGGCCCAGGTTGCCCAGGGAAGCTGTGGCTGCCCCATCCCTGGCAGTGTTGAAGGGCAGGTTGGATGGGGCTTGGAGCAGCCTGGGCTGGTGGGAGGTGTCCCTGCCCATGCAGGGGGGTTGGGACTGGATGATCTTTAAAGTCCCTCCAACCCAAACAATTCCATGATGATTCTATGGTTCTGTTAGGTTTGGGCTGTCCACCTGCTGCTTCCTGGTGCTGCTTTTGTTCTGTGTTCCTGCAGCTGAGGAAACCCCTGCACAGTCCGTGTGCTTGGGGTGGGAAAATGGGCTTCCAAGTGCCTCTCTCCTTTTCCATGCACCAAGCACCGTGGCTGGGGAGCTGGTGGAATGCAAGGGCTTTTTACTTTGCTTTTCTTCCACCGTTGTTTATCCTGCCAGGGAAGTACTAAGCAGAACAAGGGAAATGAACTTGGTGTTGGAAGCTGCTGCTGCAACATTTGTGGGATGGATTTGTGGAGGGGAGGTGGGAGCTTGGCTGGGTTGTGGCCATCTGTGAGCTGGTCAGGAGACTGGAATTCAGTATTTCAAGAAGATTGTGAAAATACTGGAGATATTTCAAAGGAGCACCACAAGAATCATTAGATTTGGAGAATGGACTTTAAAGCGTGCCTGCCCCATTGTTTTTTTGGCATCTCTTGCAACACAGCAGCTCTGCAAATGAGCCTGGAGAGCTTCACACTCCCTGAGAACTGGTGCAATTTATAGGCTGTAAAATTGTGCGAGGAATATCCCTTCAGCTGTGTGCCAGAGCAGGGTGTGGTGTATCACTGCGAAAAAAATTAACTCCTGATTGATAAACACAATTAAATCCACCCTCTCTTCAGTGGGGATGATGTGGAGTTGTTCAGAGTGCAGACCCTGTGTCCTCCCCCCCGGTGTGAACCATCTTTGTGTCCTTTTTGGATGAACACCTGCTCTGCTTCTCAAGTGTGTTGAACTCCCCAGCCTGGAGCGTTTGGGTGATTGTAACCAGTTCACCCCGGCAGGTTGTGTCCCACACTGTTGCAACACCAGTGCTGGGTCCCGGTGCAGGGTGGGGATGCCTCCTGCATGCCCACAGCACTTATTTTGGCCACAGGAATGTCTATAAATAGCCCCGGGTCAGGGCTGGAGGCCTTTGCCAGCCTCCAACCCTTCCTTCTGGTGCTGGAGTGCAGAGGAGATGCAGGCAAAAGCATCTGTCTGAAAAAGCCAGAGGTGACTGGAGTCACATTCAGGTAATGGTTTTTAACTGGATCACTTACCTCCTTCCTGATTTTCCCCAGCTCTCTGCCCAGGAATGTCAGGGAGCTGCTTTGTGGATGTGTCATCAAGTTTGGTCACCACCTCCCAGACAGGTCCATCTGCCACGTGTTTTGGGAGAGGTTGGGTTCAAATTATTCATTTGCGCTGTGTAGCCATTTACAGGAGAGAAAGAAACACTCCAGGTAAATGCCTGGGCAGTGCCACATCATTCCTGCCTGTGCTGGGACCATCCATGGTCAGTTCCTCTGCCCTAAGATGCTTGTGGTCATCATTCCTATGAATTTTCAGCTGGGTGCATCTTGGAGCAGACCAGTGGCCCTTTGGGAAGTTATGTAACTGGGTCCTGTTCTCCAACTGGGAAAGCTGTTTCATTGCACCTCTCCTCCATGTGTGTCTTCACCCTTCTTCCCAAGCTGAGAACACCTCCCCATCAGCTTTTGCAACTCACAGCCCTTTGCCACCCTCACTGCAGGGATGACTCAACCCAGGAGATTCCAAGGCTTGTTCTGGCTTGTTTCCTCCCTGGACACGTGGTGGCTCAGTGAGGGTTCTCCTGCACAGTCTTTTTGGGGCTTGTGCTCCAGCAAGCCCTGCAAGTCCTTCTGCTCAGGGCTTGGAGGGATGCTTGGAAGTGATACTGTCTCTTGATGTGGCACCATCCAGGGAATGTGGTGGCACATCTTTGTGCCTGTGGGAAGGGCTGAGCCCTTGGTGCACTTCCCTGTGACCGACAGCTCCTCAAATGTGACTCAGAGCACCCAAATCTGAAACTGCTGAGTGTGCATTTCCTCGTGCACGGGGCTGCTGTGACCCTGTGCCTCTGAGCAAAGCACAGTCACACCAGCTTGTCCTCTGGTTCCTGATGTTGCAGAGGGACAGATTTGAGCCTTTTGGGGTAGGTTTGCTCTGGATATGACTGTGGGGACAGGTTTTCCAGCTGCCTCCCCAGGAAGGGGATGCAATGCAGGGGTGGCTGCTCTGTGCAGAGCAGGAGGCTGCGTGCACCCTGCAGAGCAGCAACAAGTAACACCTAGGTTTGAACAAGCCCTTCAGAACCTTTGTGGGGAGAAGATTTGGCTTTTCTAGGGAAGAGAAATCTGGTTTTCAGAAATTCCTTGGTGCTTCTTGATGTTTGGAAGTGCTGAGATGAGACAAGGGCTGTTTGCATCCTCTGATGGTGGGAGCAGGTTGGTCCATGTAGCAACAGAGAGGGTTGTGAGCTGTGAACTGGCAGCAGGAAGGACTGGAGCAAAGATCTACATTATTTTTTGAAAAGGAAGGAAAGAAAAAAGAGGAAATACTTCTGTTTGCTCCTCTGTTTTGCTGCCCGGGCTTGGAGTCTCTGTCATGGGGAATTCCTCCAGCTGGCAGCACAGGCTCCAAGTTCTCCCCAGGCTGACCTCCCCAAGCTGTGTGTATCTCTCCCTGTTTTTCGGGGTAAGCTTGTGTAGAGCCAGGTTATTTTTGTACTCCCTTGGCTGCCTCCCACAGCTGCATTTCCTCAAGGCAGCAGAAACACCCAGGATGAAACTCCTCATCCAAGGGTACCCCAGCTCTCTTCAGAGGCTACAACCTGGTTTGGACAAGCTGGGAATTTCTGCCGTTGAATCCTGGCTCACGTCCCATATGGCAGGGACTTTGCTTCCTGCCTCATCCTCTCCAAATTGGGATATTTTAGTGAGCTCCAGACAGCTCTTGGTGACAGAGACCATCCCCCATGGCTCTATCTATCTATCTATCTATCTATCTATCTATCTATCTATCTATCTATCTATCTATCTATCTATCTATCTATCTATCTATCTATCTATCTATCTCCTGAGGGACACAGCTCTAAATCATGACTTTGTTTCTTCTAGTGTCTTTGCTGCAGCTTAGCACACTGGCTGCAAGTACCTCCTGAAATAGTTCTTGAATAGTGGGATTTTAGGGCTTTCTCCCTGCTCGGGTCTGAGCTGCCTATTAATAGCTCAGATTCCTCCCAAAAATGGATGAGAGCTGCTGAGCTGAAACACTTCAGGTCTTGTCTGGGTGTCAAGAGAATGTGCATCCCTGGAGCCCCCACGAGGGGCTCTGCAAGCAAAACGTTAGTGTGTGTTTCCTTCCCAAGGGGGAAACCTTTGGGACTAGGTGGGACAGGGACAGGCTGAACTGTGCTGGGCGGTGGGACAAGGGAATCTGGCTGTGATTATTCTAGCTCAGCATCACCTTTCCCACATAAGGGCTGGGACCAGCTCCATGTGGAAACATGCCTGGCTCTCCCATCTTACCTAAGAGCTCCAGTCAAGGTCTTCAAGCCAAGAGGGTGTTGGGAGCTGGATAGAGTGTTGTTGGGAATGGTTCCCAGGAGCTGTGAAGTGTTCTCTGTCCCTTTGATAACTTTTACCTGGAGACTGGGTGATTTTTCTAAAGGACTTTCTCTGGCTTGAGCAATAACTCAGGAGGAGAAACCAGTTTCTGGGGACAGGTCAGATTCAACAAGAACATTCCTGTCAACTTTTTGGTTGTTTTTGTTGTTTGTTTGGGTTTTTTTTATCTACCTTGTGAGGTTTGGCAAAGACATACCAAGTCACCAAAATAATGTACACAAAGGTGACACAGGCTTGCTTGTCACCAGCCAGAGGAACTAAAGTGTCCTGTACAGCTGAGATTGCCCCCTGGAGGAGTAACCTCCCTGTCTGAACATGAAGTATGTGCCAGATGGGCACCTAAATAAGCTGAAGGAGCAGGAGGCGGCCAGTGGGTTGGCTGGGAAGGGATATAGGATTTGGGTGTAAGGGGATTTCTAGGATTTCCTGTGGGTTTTGCAGAAGCAGAAAAGCAATTTATGCTGCGTGGAGCCAGTTGTCAGCAGAGCACAGGGCCAGCACCAGCCTCAGAGCTAACTTGGCAGCTGTGAACAGGTTAACTGAGGCTGAGTGAAGGGCTGCCCTGAGCTTTGAGAAAGTGGTAGCTATGTTATGTGACAGCTTGGGATTGATGGTAGATAAGATGCTCAGCATGGGGCAGCTGTGTGCACTTGCAGCCCAGAAACCAACCATGTCCTGGGCTGTGTCACCAGCAGTGTGACCAGCAGGGCCAGGGAGGGGATTCTCCTCCTTTACTCGGCTCTTGCGAGACCCCACCTGAAGAGCTGTCAGCTGCCTGGCAGCAGTAGCCAGCATTGTGGCAATCACTTGGGCTGCCCAGAACAAGAAGTCTTCCATCTCTTCCCAGGATGCTGAAGCTGCACTGATTTCAGACACATTTAGCGCAGGGCACATGACATCGACTTAGAGCATCTTTTATACCTCGAAGCAACTTCTCTCCACAACCAGGGTTTCTCTGAGATTGAGGAGGGGACTCAGTCCCATGGCAGAGCTAGAAACAGAGCCCACAGCCTTGATTTCTTTCTGTTCTGAGGGGCTTTGTGAGGGCTGCACCCTGAAGGGGAACCAGCACCCCCCTGCTGTGGTGCCAGCTGGGCAGGAGGGGCTGTGCAGCCCAGCCTGCCTGCTCCACAAACAGGCAAGTTGGCTGTGCAGCCATGGCCAGGCTGCTGCCATATCTCTGAAACATGGGGAGACCTCTGTGGGTAAGGTTCTCCTCTGACTTTACTGCCTTGAAACCAACTGCTACACCCCTTAAGTGACCTACATTGAGGTTTAGCAAGCTGAGAGATTAAAAAGAACTGTTTATTGCTGGCTGTGAGTGTGTCAGCATCTCCACCTTCCCCTCGGTGGGCTGCAGAAGGTGTTTGAGCTCTCCCATCTCTTCTCTTTGCAGCTGCAGAGCTACTTTGCTGCCTGTGAAGATGAGACACCGGCCATCAGGAACCACGACAAGGTCCTTCAGCGACTCTGTGAACATCTGGACCATGCTCTGCTCTACGGGTAAGCAGGGAGCCTGGGCTGCTGGGCTGCTTCTCTCCATGCCTCGCCTGGCCTGTAGCCTCAGCACTGGGGAAGCCATCTGGGTGGTAATTGGGATGGAGATAACAAAGCCCTTTGCTTAACCTTCCTCTGGGCTGCTTCCTTCTTCCAGCCTGCAAGATCTTTCCTCAGGCTACTGGGTGCTGGTTGTTCACTTCACCCGCCGTGAAGCCATCAAACAGATCGAGGTCCTTCAGCACGTGGCCACCAACTTGGGACGCAGTGAGTATTCACAGACACTGCCCTGGCTCCCGGGGCTGACCTCACTTTGGGAATACCTGGATACATGTTGAAGGGTTGGAGCTGCAGGCAGACCAAGGGAGCCAGCAGGGAGCTGCCTGCTGAGTCCAGCTTATGCTCACCGAGGAGGTGGGAGTCCGGGCTGTAGAAATAATTGCACCGTGTCCAGGATAGGGTGTTGGGTCAAAGGTGTAGCCCTGCTTCTGCTGTGAAACCAGAGCTGGGCTGTGCCCTGGGGAAGGGCTTCTGGCAGGGGGGAGGCATCACCTCTCTTGCCCCACAGCGTCTGCCTGTAGCTGTTGTTTTTCCCAGCACTGCTTCTCCCCCTCTGCAAGTGTCTGTAGTAGATGTTTGGGACCCTTGAGGCCGCTCTGACGCCGGACGGTGCCCAGAGACCTCCTCTGCCTGGTGATCCCAACACCCTCCATCTCCCAAGCCCTGTACTGCTGAGAGCAGAGGTTCCTAGCTGCCTCCCCCACCACCTGTCTCTGCACCAGGGTGTGTGTGACATCCCAGATTGTACCTCTGCTGATTCAGAGCGATTCTCCCTCTGGCTCTCCCATCTCCTGATCCCTGCTGGAAGTGCCAGCAGAGCTCCTATCTCTGCAGAGACACAACTCTGTCTGTTTCTCAACCAGCTACCACACAGCCTCTGATTCTTATTCCCACTTCAAATCATGACCTTCATCTCCCACTGACATTTTCCCCCACAGATGTCCCCAGTGCTCAGTCACTCCCCTGAAATGATACGAATGCAAATGAACAATCTGAAGTGTTTTAATGACCTGTGATTATTTCCAGGCTTGATTTGCTTCTCAGGTTTTTTCCCACAGATAAATCTCTCTGCTTCTTTCTTTTCAGGCCGGGCATGGCTGTACCTGGCCCTCAATGAAAACTCCTTGGAGAGCTATTTGAGGCTGTTCCAGGAGAACCTGAGCCTGCTGCACAAGTATTATGTCAAGTGAGTGTCCCAGGTTCTTGTTTGGACACTGGTTGGCATCCCTTCTTGTTGGAAGCAAGTTCTAATTTGCCAGTGGGGAACAAGCAGTTGTTCAGGGTCTGCTCTTTCCCTGTGGGTTTTGCAGAGGTTTTGCATGAATAGTTGAAAGGCCTCAGATGTGGACACACTGCTCTATCTAAGAGGGCTTGCAAGCATCTCTCCTAGTTACTTGCTTTTACCCCCAGTCCCAGATCTAGCCTCTATTTTCTTCTACATTTCCCAGGAAGCTGCCAAGGTCTGCTCCAGGGACCCAGCTCCATTGGATGCCTGGAAATCTGGCTGTAGCTCAGTTCAGGGCCAGCACATAGTGGATGCCCACCTGCTCTGAGCCACATATACCTGCCCTTAAGCTCTGCCACTGCCCCTAGGAGGCCACCAGCAGGCTCACAGCCCTGGGGCTGTGTATGGGGCAGCTCAGAGACACACCACCAAGAAACCAGAAGGACACTTGGAGTTATTTCTTCTCTTTCCCATATATCTAAACCTCTTCTGTTTTATCCATGCTGCAGGAATGCCCTGGTTTGCAGCCATGATCATCTGACTTTGTTCTTAACACTGGTGTCTGGGCTGGAGTTCATCCGCTTTGACTTGGATCTGGTGAGTGATTTATCTCTTTCTCTTGGCTCTGGGAGAGCAGGTATGGGAGCAGGGGGAGTCCTGGGTGTCACAAGTCCCACTGCTTGGTTCAGGGTGTACCTTCTAACAAGGCCTTCAGCTGAAAACATGCAGCTGCTGCTTTTAGGAAAGGCTCTAGGCTGGGGTCTCTGGAGGTTCAGCAACAAGATTTGTTCCTATTGCTCAGTTATTCCTCTGCAGGGCTCAGAAGAGGAGCAAGGCAGGGGTGGGGAAACTGGCCATGTGTGCTGGAGCCCAGAAACCAACCATGTCCTGGGCTGTGTGACCAGCAGGGCCAGGGAGGGGATTGTCCCCTCTGCTCAGCTCTGGTGAGACCCCCCTGCAGGGCTGGGACCAGTTCTGGGGTCCCCAAAACAAGACGGATGTGGAGCCCACATCCTTCTCTCTGGAGAGAGCCCAGAGGAGGCCCCGGAGATGATCCAAGGGCTGGAGCAGCTCTGCTCTGGAGACAGGCTGGGAGAGTTGGGGTGTTGAGTCTGGAGAAGAGAGGGCTCCAGGGAGACCTTAGAGCACCTTCCAGTGCCTGAAGGGGCTCCAGGAAAGCTGGGGAGGGACTTGGGACAAGGGCAGGGAGGGATGGGATGAGGGGGAGATGGTTTTAAGTTGAAAGAGGGGAGATTCAGGTTGGACATGAGGAGGAGATTCTTTGCTGTGAGGGTGGTGAGACCCTGGCCCAGGTTGCCCAGGGAAGCTGTGGCTGCCCCATCCCTGGCAGTGTTGAAGGGCAGGTTGGATGGGGCTTGGAGCAACCTGGGCTGGTGGGAGGTGTCCCTGCCCATGCAGGGGTGGTTGGAGCCAGATGATCTTTAAGGGCCCCACCTACCCAACCCATGATATGATATGATTTATGAAGCCAGCTGTGGGGCAGGTGGGTGGGGATGAAGGGGCTGGTGTCCCTCCAGGTGCACTTGGAGCCACTGGCCAACCCCTGGTTTCCTCTGAAAGGTGGCAGGAAGGGACAGTCAGAGGATGTTCAAGGACACCCTGTCACTTGGGCTGTGCTAACAACTGGGTGTGGTGACTCAGCCTGACTCACCCCACGCTCTCTTCTCCACAGGATGCTCCTTACCTGGACCTGGCCCCATACATGCCAGATTACTACAAACCTCAGTATCTGCTGGACTTTGAGGAGCGCCTGCCCAGCTCCGTGCATGGCTCAGACAGCCTGTCCCTCAACTCCTTCAACTCAGTCACCTCCACCAACTTGGAATGGGATGACAGTGCCATTGCTCCATCCAGTGAAGGTCAGTGGGTCTTTGGAGATAGGTGTGGTCAGGGCTGTGTTCTGTTCCCTTTGGATGAGCTGCTGGACCAGAGGAGACACCAAATGAAGTGGCAAATGATAGGCTGGAATGCTGCAGCCCCTCCATGTCCTTGTGGGGAAGGGCCCTAGCATGCTTTTAGGAAAGGGCATGGAAGCACAGCACTTTTTTGGGGTCAACCACGACATCTGCACTAGACAGGGTTTGCTTTCAGCAGCTTCCTTATGCCAAACCTCCAGCATCCAGGTAAGTTGGAGACAGCATGAGGAGCAGACACAGGAGAAGGCTCCTCTGTCCCCAGAGGTTTGGCATAAGCAGCCATTTCAGTGCATGCTGCACCCCCTGGGCTGGTATTCCTGTTCCTTCACCAACATGTTGGTGCCAGCACATCTCCTGCCTGTCCCTGTTGACTGGGGGCATCACTTGGGTTTGGCTACACTCTCCAGCCCAACTGATGGATGGAAGCTTAATGCTCAAGAGGAGAGAGTTTTGGAGTAGAGATCCAGGAGATTTGTTGAGCTAGATTTTGGTTTAGCATCTTCACAAGCCATCTGTGATCTGTGCCTCAGTTCCCCATGCACAGAGGGATTTGGTGCTGATATAGAAATGCCATCCCCTGTTGTGGGACCAGGGTGGTGGAGGTTGTGGAACCACTGCTCATCACTGCTTATCGTTTCAGCAGGAGCATCTCACTACCCTGGGAGTGTAGGTGGAGCTGGAGATTTTTGGAATAGAGGACAAGTTTTTCCCTTTAATCAGACCCCTGCCTTTGCAAACATTAATGAGTCAATCAGCACAGTATCTATGGGAGGTAAATGTGAAGTGGGGAAACTGAGGCACAGAGTGATTAAATTGCTTCCCAGAGGGGATCCCTGGTTAGGTTCACAAGCCCTGGGTGATCTCGACCATTTTTCTGATTTAGCCTTCCAGCAGCTCACATAATGGGGCCTTCATCCTTTGCTGGTCCTGTTGTAGCTCCCGTAACACAAACATCCAACAGGAACACCCATTAGTGCAGCTGGTTTCCATTTGCATCCATCTTCCCTTAACTATTTTGCCACATGTTTTGGATACCAGTGGAGGATTGTTTTGTTTTTCTCCTCTCCCATCTCCCTCCCCAAATCCCCTTCACGTTCTCCCTTGTCCCTCCCTCCCCACTACTTGTATTTCTAATCCTGAGTTTTATCCCTCATTTTTGTAGATTATGATTTTGGAGATGTCTTTCC
Source organism: Apus apus (assembly GCF_020740795.1). NCBI lineage: Eukaryota > Metazoa > Chordata > Aves > Apodiformes > Apodidae > Apus > Apus apus. Next base: position 7,316,003 of record NC_067301.1, read on the forward strand.
AGCAATGCAGACCATGCCCAGCAGAGACTGGGAAGGTGGGACACACTCATCTTACAACATTTTGGTTTTCTCTCTGCATTGCTGCCACCTGAAGCTTGCTGCATGCTTCCCAGTTCACTCCTTTAATCCCCACATCTTGATGGAATTCAGTAAGAGGCAGAAAATGGCAGAAAAGATGCCCCAAGGTGGAAGGTTGTGTGTCTCACCTGTGAGAGACATGCAAAGTTTTCCCCAAATCCTGGTATATGCAGGAATATATCCCAGGGCAGGGAGATGTTTTCCTGCCTCTGCTGGTGCCTCCGTGTCTTCCAGACGTGTCAGTCCCAGCGCTCAGGAGACGTGGAGTTAATTGGGTAGATTATATTCCTGGTTATAATATATACTGGGTATATTATATTATTATAATATAGATATATTACTGAGTTAAAGGTGCCTTTATCCCAGGTGACAAAAGAAAAGCTGGAAATTCCCTGAATTTCCCCCCTCCATGCAGCTGGCAAGCAGGGACCAGCAGCTAAAATGAGCCTGACTCTGCCAGCTGACTCTAGGTTTCCTCTCTGGGGTAAAGCACACAGGGTGCTGACTGAAAAACTGATCCACTTTCAGTTGCTTTCCTGAAAGCCCTGGAAAAGAGCTGAATTGATTCTGCTTGCTTTAATTTTGGGTCTTTTGCAGGGATTCATTTGGGAGGTTTTGTTTTCTTTGGACCCTGCTCTCCTGTATGGAAACATCTCTTCTGAAGCCCCAACGTCTAGCACGTGCTCGGTTTGGGTCACTGCACTTTTTTTTGTTTTTGCCACTTTTAAAACCAACTTGTCAGCTTTGTCGGGCCTTGATGGTGAAGAGCACATGCTCCTTTTAGAGGAACTTGTTCTTCTTCCTCCCCTTGCACTCCCTGTGTGTTTCCTTTGCACGTCACGGCCGTAGGAGACTTCTCTGCTTTACCCCCAGAGGAAACACACCCACGTTCCCTCCTTTGCAGCTAAAAGCTGGATGGAGCTTTGGGTCTGGATTTCCTTGGCCAGTACCACCTGAATATTTGGGGAAATTCTGCCTGAATTCCATGTGGATTGCTCTTGGGCTCTAACATGCTCCCTCTCATCTCCTTTCTTACCCCACGCACAGACATGGTTTAATATGCCCCTGAACCTTGACCATACACTTAGAGGCTACAAACCACCTTTCCAAACTCAACACTCAGTGAGAGACTTAACTGTGGGTGCTGGCTGGGAGAAGCCAAGGGATGCTGAGGGCAGATCCCTCTCTTATTTGGGGACTTCCATGGCTCTGTGTGCAGGTTCTGGTTGCAAAGAGGTGCTGGTGGGATCTGCTGCTGCTCTGGTTTGTTCCAGCAAACCTCGGCTGTAGCAAAACCATCCTCAACCCTTCCAGGTTAGCCTTACTGGTGCATTCTTTGCTGTTTGTACACAGAGCAAGAGGTTTAGGGAGCTGGGGCAGTTCCTCAGTTTTCAGCAAATGCATTTTGAGCTAAAATTCTGTGTTTTGGAAAAAGATTGTTTGGTCTAGATGGAACCAGCAGGGTTGAGGCAAAAGACGTGGCGTTCGTGTTGGCAACGCAGGCTGGAAGCCTGGGCTGAAATTGCTTCTAAAGGTTTTCTTTTCCCTGTAATGTAGACATAAAAAATCTGCCCAATTTACTCCCTGTGATGAGTTCACACCCTCCATGCTGTGGGGCAGGTGTTTCAGCAGGAACAAAGCAGCATTTTGACAGCAGCCATCACAAAACTGCCTTTATTAGGCTTATTTTTTACAAGAGGTTTCATTTTCTGTCTCAAAACCTGTGCCCCCCCCCCCCAGTCAGTCTGCTGGGGCTGTGGTGTCCTTCAGAAGGGCTGTCCCTGCCTAGCAAGGGGTTTCTAGCTGGCTTTGGGAATGAGGGCTCCTGGAGAAGCGAAGGGCATGGGGAACCTTCCTGTAACTGTGACTCTGTGGATGGATAACACCGAGCATGACTCCTGTAGCCCTTCTCCACTGCTCCTTTTCCCTCTGAAGACTAACAAGCCGGTTGTGCTACGACCTGTCTGTGCAGCCTCTTGTCCTGGGACCCTGGGGAATGCCACATCCCCCCCCTCCCCCACACTTCCAGCCCCCCAAGTGTGTGTCTTGTGCAAGTGATGAAAAGCAGCTGGCTCCCTAAGGATGGTTGTTCCATGGGCTGGCTCCATCCCTGCCCTTCCAGCCAAGCCAGCATCTTCCTAAGACCCTGTCCCAGGGGAGAAGCAGCAGGGTGGGGCAGCAGCCTCCTCAGGTTGCTGTCATCTTGTTAAGGAGCCCAGGACCCCTCAAGTTCCTTCCCAAGGATGCTACCTCTTCTTAATCCAGCTCCTGGGTGACCAAGCTCTTCTTTCCAGGCATTGCCTTAATTGCAGTGGGTGCAGAACCTGGAGTGACACTGGGTCGTGCTCTGGCCTCTCTGTCCCTCCTTGCAAAGAGCCCACAGTGATTCTGAAGCTAATTAGTTGGGTCTGATGGTGCCCAGGATGGTGTCACTGCAATCAACACAGTGACCACCTAGTGCCCCGAGCCCCCAGCACACAGCTTTGCTTGATTTCCACTTGATTCTAAACACCTGTACTGACCTTAATCCTGCTTCTCCCTTCTTGTCTTTGCAGATGGAGACCTGACGGACACACTGAGCTGCCCACCCTCCACTGCCTCAGAGGCCAATGGCAGCAGGGGCTCTGTGAGGAGCCCAACACAGCGCCACAACCCCTTCAACCAGGAGAAGGCTGAGGCCCTGTCCTCTGCTGACACCACGCCGGTGCACACGGCTTCCCAGGAGAAGGCAGAAGCCACCCCTGAAGGAACAGACCAGTCTGAGAGCTGCACGGAGCTGGAGGTCATCAGGTGAGGGGCAGAGCTGGCTGACCTGAAAATGTGCCCCTGAGTGTCCTCTGTCACGAGGGGCTGGTGATGTGCCAGCCTTTCTAGCCCACTGGAGACACCATCGGTGATGTAGTCTTTATACAACCATGAGAAAGTGGTTTTTATACCTCCAGAGACCAACTGATGCTCTGTAGATGTCAAGAGAGATGGTCTCTTGGGTCTGTGGAGCTGCAGGCTGGCTCAGCATCAACCCCTTTGCTCAGGGGAAGCCTTGAGCTTTGGTCTGAAGCTCTCTCCAGCTGGTGGCAGGTTTGCAGCAAGTGTCTCGGATCTTGTCTCCCACCCTTTTGTGTGTCAATGAGCTGTGGCTAAACCTGTTGAGGGAGATGCCTCCGCAGACCTGCTGGCCTGTGTGTGACTCTTGTAGAGGAGATCCCCAGGGGTCCCTCAGAGCCCTTCAACCCAGACAAAGCCCAAGGCTCTGTCTGCTCCCACCCAGTGTCAGGGACACACCAGAACCAGCCCAGCAGGCCTGTGCTTGGCTCTCACTCCCTGTTTTTCGTGGGAGGAGCAGAGGAGCTGGGTTACAACTCACCCAGCTTTCCAGCAGAAGACACACACGAAAAGGAGCACTGAGCTCCTTTCCCAAACCAGAGTTGGGGAGGTCTGGCAGCAGTTTGGGTGCTACGGGAGGCCTGGACACTCCCACAGCCCGTGTCCCGGCTGCATCTCCCTCTTCTGGCAGCGGGGGGCACGGCATTCCCACCTCCTCCTGAAACCTTCTCCCTTCCCAGCGTCTTGCTCTCAGGGGTTTCTCCCATCTCAGTTCAGCTCCACATCCATTTCTGTTCCCCTTTGTACCCAAGGTGCTGTGTCTGTGCCTCTTCTATTTTGGGTAAATAGGAAACTGTGTCCAAACTAGTTTTTTTCCTGCTTTTCTTGTGGGGGGTGACAGGGACACGCAGGTTCTATGTGGCTGCACATTGAGTGATGGTTTTGATGTGAGAAAATCTTCACAACAGGGAAAATGGCAGAGGGAGGTTGTTGGGAAAGGGAGGGACCCCTTTATATTGCAGAAGTTCCCCCTCTGTTCTGCCCTGGTGAGGCCCCATCTGGAGCACTGGGTCCAGCTCTGGGCTCCCCAGTTCATGAAGGACAAGGAACTACTGGAGAGAGTCCAGCACAGGGCACTGAGATGCTGAGGGGCTGGAGCATCTGCCTGGGAGGAAAGGCTGGGAGAGCTGGGGCTGCTCAGCTGGAGGAGGAGCCTGAGGGGGGATCTGATCAGTGCTGATCAGTATCTACAGGGGGTGTCAGGAGGATGGGCCAGACTCTTCTCAGGGGTGTCCAGGGACAGGACAAGGGGCAATGGGCACAAACTGGAGCACAGGAGGGTCAAGTTAAACATAAGGAAGAACTTCTTGACTGTGAGGGTGACAGAGCCCTGGGACAGGCTGCCCAGGGAGGCTGTGGAGTCTCCATCCCTGGAGACATTCCAAACCCACCTGGATGTGTTCTTGTGGGATCTGCTCTAGGGGATCCTGCTCTGGCAGGGGTTGGACTAGATGATCTCCAGAGGTCCCTTCCAACCCCCACCACTCTGTTTCTTGTGCTTCCCTGGAAGGCAGAGTCACTCCTGGCTTCTAAGCTCAGTTTCACCTTCTGCATTTTAAGCCTGTTGTTTGAGGGTGAAGCAGCTCTTTAGCTCCTCTAAGCAGGCAAAGATGAGTGACTGGTCTCTCACCACGCAGGTTGGCCAAGAAGAAGAAAACAGGCAAGAAGAAGAAAGCAAAGCCCGAGGAGGTGGCGAACGCCCCTCCTGCAGTGCCCCAGGGCCAGCAGCCCAGCGGTGACAGCAGCCTGAACGGGCTGAGCGACAGAGAAGAGCCCCCGAGAGACGCTGGTCCCTCGGCGCAGGCGCGGGCGGGCGGGCAGGAGGGCGGTGGGCGCGCTGCCCTGGGCCGGCTGGCTTTGCGCATCCCCGAGATGAAGGACACGTCCATGGAGAGCCTGGGGCAGCCGCTCAGCAAGGTGATGGACAGGCTGAACGGGCAGCTGGACACCAGTGCCTGGGCGGCCCCCCGGGAGCCCCCCGGGCAGTCCTTTCGGACTGGCACGCCAGGGGAGACCCCAGATGGATCGTCCTCTGGCGACTTCAGCGAGGGGATTTCAGCCCCCATGGACTTCTACCGCTTTACCATCGAGAGTCCAAACGCTGCTGCACCAGGTGGTGGCCACCATGACCCTCCAGGGCCTGGCCAACCGGCACATGTTTCTGGTAGCCCTGAGGCTCCTGAAGAAGAAGAAAGCAGAAAGGGAGAAGCAGTTGGGGCAGTAGAGGAGTCTGGAGGGACAAGTGATGAAGCCCAAAGTGTCCAGATGGAAACCACCGAGCCCCAGGGTCTCCAGGAGCCGAAGAAGGAGCAACCCAGCCCTTCTCCAAGCAGCACTGAGGACTCTGGTGTGGAGGAAGGGCAGGGCAGCCCTTCAGAGCTGACCCATCCCTCTGAGTTCAGGTGAGGCTGGCTTTGCTCAGCAGGGAGAGCATCTCCCAAACAATCTTGAGCTCAAGCTGCTACTTTGTCCGTGGTCTGGGAGGCAAAGCTCATCCTTCTCTGGGATGAAGATCATACAATCATAGAATGGTTTCAGTTGGAAGGGACCTTAAAGATGCACAAGGTCAGGAGGAGAAGGTCTTAGGTAGCCAACAGGTGCCCAAATCATGGACAAGTTCATTAAAGAAGCAGACTGAGACACTGCCCAGGTTGCCCAGGGAAGCTGTGGCTGCCCCATCCCTGGCAGTGTTGAAGGGCAGGTTGGATGGGGCTTGGAGCAGCCTGGTCTGGTGGGAGGTGTCCCTGCCCATTCAGGGGGTTGGGACTAGATGGTCTTTAAGATCCCTTCCAACCCAAACCAGTTTGGGATTTGATGATTCTATGAGATTGCCCTTCCTGGACCCACACAGCCTCACATCTGCGTCCACACTCTACTGTCTCTTCACAGGGTGGATAACAACCATCTCCTCCTGCTGATGATCCACGTCTTTCGGGAGAATGAGGAACAGTTGTTCAGGGTAAGTTGGTTGGGATCCATCTCTCAGGTGGGACCAGCTCTGTGGCTGCTGCAGCTGAGACCTCCTCTCTCTCCACACAGATGATCCGAATGAGCACGGGGCACATGGAGGGAAACCTGCAGCTGATCTATGTCCTGCTGACTGACTGCTACGTGTACCTGATCCGGAAAGGTATCCCTCAGCTGCAGGGAGGGAGGCTCACTTGATCCAGGGCTTATCCACGGCACTGTAGCTCACTGCCTTCATTGCCAGCTCCTACCATTCCCTTGTGTCCCCTGGCAGTCTCAGGGAGGAACTCAGGTTGACTTGTCCCCTGAGAAAGCCCGGGACATGGTTGGGTTTGCAGGTCCATCCCTGTAGCTGCACATCCCTGGGCAGTGCTGGGCTCCTGTGTCCCCCTTCACGTGGCTCTTTGTGTCTGTGCCAGGGGCAGCAGAGAAGCCCTACATGGTGGAGGAGGCCGTGTCCTACAATGAGCTGGACTACATTTCGGTGAGCACAGCCTGGGGCTGTTGGCCCTTTAGAGGAGCAGGAGGGGAACTGGGGGGCTCTCCTCATCTCTCCGGCCACGGGGGTGTCGGGAGCATTATGGTGGGGGGTTTCTGGCCACCTCTCTGTCCATAGGGAGAGTTTTGGCCAGTGAATCTTCGGGACTGGAGGAGCTAAAAGTGATCCCTCTCCTCAAATGCCACCCCTTGGTTGCTCGTATCTCCACATGGGCAGCAGAGCGACCACTGACCTTCTTCCCTGGGGCCAGAAGCCAGGCTTTGCCCTGCTGCACCACCCCTTGTCCCTCACCTGGCTTCCTTACCCAGTCATCTCTGGCACAGGTTGGGCTGGACCAGCAGACAGTGACCCTGGTGTGCACCAACCGGAGGAAGCAGTTCCTGCTCGACACCGCGGACGTGGCTCTCACCGAGTAAGCAGGAACCAGGTGGTGAACCATGACACTGTCCCCCAGGGTGTGGGACCTCTGCCCCGTACCTTGGACCCCCAGCGTGACTTGGGGAACACAAGAGACTCCAGTGACAGCCCTCCATGACAAAGTTCTGCCACCAGTGGGGCTTTGGGGTTTGGTTTGATGCCAGTTAACCCTGTGGGCAGCTGGAAGTGCCCTGAGCATGGAGAAGGCCAGAGTGTCCTCCCTGGATCTACACAGCAGTCACCCTGTCCCTCAGGCTGGTGGCCTCAGGGCTCTGGGCCATGCAGACTGTGTCCTTTGTGTCACTTGAGTAGGGGCAAGGTCTTGAGTTTCCAAGCATGTCCACAGATGTATTGTCAGCTCAGGGAGGTGACCTATGTAGGGCCTGGATGGTCATACTGGGATCTGGGTTGGGATGGGTGTCTGTCTCCCATTCTTACCCAGGCTCCTTCCTGGAGCTCAGACTTTGCAACCCTTGTTGTCTTTGGTCTCTGGGTTGATTTCAGGACCTCTTGGTCTGGAAGACCAGAGGCCCACATTGAAGGAAAGCCCTTTGGGCATCTGAGTGTATGGAGATGAAGGGCTGTTTGCCCTGGCCTCATCAGGGATCTCCATCTCCCTCTCAGGTTCTTCCTGGTCTCCTTGAAGTCAGCCATGATCAAAGGGTGCCGGGAGCCCCCGTACCCCAGTATCCTCACAGATGCCACCATGGAGAAACTGGCACTTGCCAAGTTTGTGGCCCAGGAGTCCAAGTGTGAGGTGAGTTTGGATATCGTGGCCATCACTACCTGTGATGGAGGCTCAGGGAAACTCCCTCCTGTTGATTTCTCCACCTGACTTGGCAGGCCTGCAATGTGGTTGTGCGTTTCTACGGCCTTGTTCACTGGGAAGACCCCATGGACGAGGCGCTGGGACCCACCACCAACAGCTGCACCTCCATGGAGAACACGGTCACCAAGGATGGCATCCTGCACTACAAGGCAGGGACCTCCTACCTGGGCAAGGAGCAGTGGAAGACCTGCTTCGTGGTGCTCAGGTGGGTTCTGGGACTGTGGGTCATGACTGGGGCTTGTTGGAGAAGGTGCTGGGACCAGTTAGCTGTGGAGGAGCTGCCTGGGAGGTGGAGAGAACCCAGTTTGTCACCTGGGAGGCTAAAGCCACCAGTTGTAGTCACCCAGCAGCAGGAACACAGCCCCACAGGGGGGCAGGCAGGGCAGGAGTGTCTGTGGGACCCAGAGGGTGTTTGTCTCCAGTGACCACTTCTCACCTTCCCAAACGGCAGCAACGGGATCTTGTACCAGTACCCGGACCGCACGGACGTCACCCCTCTGCTCTCCATCAACATGGGGTAAGTGGTGGGCAGGACGTGGCACCCAGACTCGGTGGGGATCTGGGGATCAGGAGCTCCTTGGGATGTTCAGGGAGGTGTTTGGGGACAGATCATGACCCAGCCCATGCCACAGGACTCCCTGCTTGCCCCTGCCTGGGTACAGGTACCCGTTTGCTTTGGCTCTGGTGCAGGAAGCTGGAGATGGGTTTGTTTCCTCCTGGTTTTTGCACACCAAGCCCACCTTTTGATGGGGAATTGGCCTCTGAAGGGCTGATGTGCCCCTTCAGGAGCCAGGCTGGGCGACCTCCACAAACCCACCATGCTCAGCTCCGGCTCCGCCACGATGTGCAGACGCCATCCTTGGAGAAACCACAGGGGATGGCACAGATGGGAAGAGAGTGCTTGGGGGGGCAGGGGCTGGCCTGCAGCCTGGGGAGGGCAGGTGGGGACACTCCCCTTCACCCCCCTGATCTCCACCTCCCCTCTCTCCCAGCGGCGAGCAGTGCGGGGGATGCCGGCGCTCCAACACCACCGACCGGCCCCACTCCTTCCAGGTGATCCTGACGGACCGGCCCTCCCTGGAGCTGAGCGCCGAGAACGAGGAGGACATGGCAGACTGGATGCAGTACTTCTGCCAGGCTGTCTCCAAAGGGGTGAGCTGGGGACAGGGCCCCCACCTGAGCATGGGTGCATAGAACCACAGAATGGCCAGGGTTGGAAGGGACCTCTGGAGATTGAGTCCAACCTCCCTGCCAGAGCAGGACCACACTGGGAAGGCCACAGAGGAATATGGGTCCTGAAAGTCTCCAGAGAAGGAGACTCCACAGCCCCTCTGGGCAGCCTGTCCCAGGGCTCCATCACCCTCACAGTACAGAAGTTTTTCCCCATGTTGAGGTGGAGCTTCCTGTGTTCCAGTTTGCTTCCACTGCCCCTCATCCTGTCACAAGGCACCACTGAGAAGAGACTGGCCCCTTCTGGACACCCACCCTTCAGATATTTATAGACATTAGTAAGATCCCCTCTCAGTATTCTCCAGTCTAAAAAGCCCCACAGCTGTGCCTGCCCCATCCCTGGCAGTGTTGAAGGGCAGGTTGGATGGGGCTTGGAGCAACCTGGGCTGGTGGGAGGTGTCCCTGCCCATGCAGGGGGGTTGGGACTGGATGATCTTTAAGGACCCTTCCAACCCAAACCATTCCATGCTTATGATTTTAACCTCCCCTCTCCCCAACCTGGTGCAGGTGATCCCCCAGGGTGTTGCCCCCATGCCTTGTGTCCCCTGCTGCCTCGTGCTGACAGATGAGAAGGTTTTCACTTGCCACGAGGACTGCCAGACAAGCTTCTTCCGCTCGCTGGGCACCGCGGAGCTGACGGACATCAGCGCTGTCTCCACCGAGGCCAGCAAGGAATACTGCATCCTGGTGAGCCTGGTGCTGTGGGACTGGCAGGCCCAGGGCTGGGCAAGGACCACACTGGTAACACCCGGCCCCTCTCTTGGTGTTTAGGAGTTTGCTCAGGACCGCAAGCAGTTTCTGCCCCCCTGGGTCCTCTATTTTAGTTGCACTACAGAACTGGAGAGGTTCCTGTCGGCGCTGAACACCGCGTGGAGGAACATCTACCAGGTGAGTGTGCCAGGCTGTGTCACACCTTTCCTGCGGCATCCTCCTGGGAAGGAGTGGGTGGATTTTTTCCCCAGCTTTCCCATGAAGGGCAGGAGAGCCATGGAGCATCTCTGTGGCTGTATAACTGTGGGGTGTAGAGCCTGAGTCCCCTGGTGTGTGAGCCACGAGCATTGAGGCCTGGCAAGGTGAGCAGGGAGGAAGGTGGTTCAGCCCTGTCCCCCTCTACCACCCACATTGATGACACATGATTTTCCCACCTGTTTTTGAGGTGGTTTTACAACACGGGGCAGAAGCAGCTGTCCTTTGTTCCCCCCCCCGACTGCCCCACACGTGTGTTTCAGGTCGACCTCCTGCACAAGGCCATTCTGGACGCTGCCATCAAGAAGAAGTGTGAGGACGCTCAGAGCCTCATCGGCAGCGCCTGGCAGCGCAGCGACAGCCTCTGCCGCGGGCGGGCGGAGCGGGACCCCTGGTGTTAGCCCTGCCTGGGGAAAGGACAGCTGATGGGGGCTCCTTTTTGGAGAACAGAGCCTGTGCCTGGCTGCCCCGCAGCCAACGGGCCCCCAAGCCCTCCTGTCATGGCTCAGCCCCCACCAGGAGCGTTGCCTGCAGGCAGGAGCCCGTCCCTGCCACCCTCTCCACTGAGTCAGGGACATCCAGCAGGTTTTGGGGAGCAACGAGATGCTTCACCAGGCTGGAGGCAAAGCCAAGGCCTGCAGAGGAGACTGCCCTCCTTGTCCAGCTGCCACGGGGCAAAAGGATTTGCCTTTCACAGAATAATATCCCACTAGTAGTGAGGGAGAGGATGGGAGCGGGGTGGGCTGGGTGAGCATCCCCCCGTCGTGGCGGGGAGCAGGACTGAGGAGTTGTTCATTTTAGAACAGAGTAGAGGAGCAGAGGTGGAGATGGGAACCCCACACTGTGGCTGTGCATGTTTTCTCCTTGCTGATACAATCACTGAGTCTGGCACTGCTTGTCTTCTCCTTTGGGCATCTCCCAGCACCAAGAGATCACACCCACCATGGGCCTCTGGACATCACAAAGCCATTCCCCAGCCTGTCCAAGAGATTTGAGGGTAAGGAAGAAGAACCAGGGCCAAAAATTTGGCCTTGAACATCCCAGGGCTGTTTTAGGAGATCTCAGAAGATGACTTTGATGGCTGGACACTGGTGCCATATGCTGGGGGAGAGAAGAGATGGAGTCTGTTCTTCAGGTGTCCTAAAGGATGTTGTCACACAGCTGTCCCCATCTTCTTGAGTTGCTGCATCCCGGGCCAGCAAGGACCTGCCCTCCACAGCCAGGCCTGTGGGGCACAAGCCCAGCTTTTAAATAATAATAATAATAATATTAATAATTATAATAATCTGGAGACCTTCTCATGTAATATATGTTCACGGGGCCTTTTTTGGGGAGGAAACGTACATGACTGAATGTATATGTATATACATCTGCTTCCTTCCCCCCTCCCTGAATAAATACCCATTGGTAACTCAGATTTAGCCCTACAACATGATTCCAGCTGAAATTCCCAGGCTGGGGGCTGCATTCCCTCCCCCCCATGATGTTCAGCCACTGCTTCACTTCGGGGCAGCAAGAAGAAGATATTTTGGCTGGAGAGACAGAAGGATGAAGAAGGACAAAGGGGAAGGATGTGAACCCCCCGCGGAGTTAACCCTGCTTCCTCCGGGCTCTGGGTGATGCTCCCAGTCTAGACAAGGAATAAACAGCCCCAGGGGCAGCTCCCAGTGTCACCCACCTTCCTGTTAACCCTCCCTTACCTTTTGGGAGCGAAGGGGTGGATATCGGGGAGGGAGCAGCTACCAGGGGGAGGATTTGGGTTGGGTTTTTCCCCCCTCCACCCCAGTAATCCCCGAAGGGGCTGTGCCTGGGGGGGTAACCCCGGGTGTTGAGGTGTGGAACCCTACAACTAGGAGTGGGGAGGGAGGAGGGGGCAGCGACCCCCCCTCTGCAGCTTTTTGGCCTGGGAAGCTCCAAAGCATTTGGATAACCCGGAGAGGGGCTGGTGTGAGGAGAAGGGGGTGAGATCAGACACCCACACCCCCCTCCCCCCGAACCGCAGCCACAAGCGCGATGAATTGCCCCGTCCTCATCCCCAGCCCCACCTCGGCGTTCTTTTTGCTGGCTGGGAGGGGGGTGGGATGACTGGCTGCGTGTGCCCCCCACCCCCAAAGAAACCCAGACAACCCAGCCCTTCCCCGGCTGTTACTCCCATTTCATCGCGCCTTATTTTTTTTTTTGCAGAAAGGGCCCTTTTTTCCCCTATTCGCACGTCACGTGAGACGGGGTTTGGCTGCGGTGCCGGGGGGGGGGGAGGGGGGGGACGGGGACACAGACACACACGCACCCCCAGGCCTGACCTTTGCCCCATATCCCTTCCCAATTTGGGGCGCGGCTTCGGATGGGGGGGTTGGTTGGCAGGAGGCGGCGCTCGCTCCGCTATTATTACATGATCCCCCCGCAGGCGCCGGGGGGAGGTGGAGCCTGGGGCAGGTGCTCATGGCGGCGGGCGCCCTCGCACCCCTCCCCGGCTCCCCCTCTGCCTCCATGCATGAATTCCCGTATCCCCCCCAGAACGCGCCCGCCGTGGCGCGGGGATCCCCAGCCGGGGGGGTCCCACCGGCCGCCGACCTGGTGCTGGGGGCTGCGGCCGGTTGCTTGGCCTGTGTCGTCACCAACCCCCTCGAGGTGGTCAAGACCCGGCTACAGCTGCAGGGGGAGTTGCAGCCCCCCGGTACCTACCCCCGGCCCTACCGGGGGGTGCTGCGGGCCATGGGGGCCGTGTGCCGGGCCGACGGGCTGCGGGGGCTGCAGAAGGGCCTGGCCGCCGGCCTCCTCTACCAGGGGCTGATGAACGGCGTCCGGTTTTATTGCTATTCCCTCGCCGAGGACGCCGGTTGGACCCGGTATCCCGGTGGGACCGTGGCCGCCGGAGCCGTGGCCGGGGCGGTGGGAGCCTTCGTGGGCAGCCCCGCGTACCTGGTGAGTGCTGCGCTGCCCCGCAAGCATTCGGGGGGGTGGGGGGCATTTCGGGGACACCCCTCCCATTTCGGGGACACCCCCCATTTCACGGACACCTCCCTCGTTTAGGGGACACCTCCCCGTTTAGGGCCCACCCCCCCATTTCGGGGACAGCCCCCATATCAGGGACACCTCCCTCATTTCGGGGACACTCCCCCCCCCCCCACAAGCTTTGGCCAGCCCGGACCTTGCTGCATCCTACAACTGCTGCCTCAGTGCATCCCCCCACACACACACTTTGCTTTGCACCCCCAAAAATGTGGGGCTGCTTTGTGCACACTTTTACTCCCCCCCCTTTTTCTCCCCCAAATCCCCAAACCAAAAAAGAACACCCTAAGAACAAAACTGGGGTGTTGGGTTTTTCCCCCTTTTTGGGGGGTCTCCCGTGTTTTTTGGGGCTGCAGAATTCAAAGGAGGGGGCTGCAGAGGGTGTTTGTGGGGCCCTTTGCCCCAAGGCGGGAAGGAAGGAAGGAGAAAAAGAAAAATTAGGTTCAAAGTCTGGAGGTGCCTCTTGGCAACACATCTGGGCACCCCACATCTGCCGGAGGGGCTCAACCCCCTCAAAAGCTGCTAAGAAGTGATGGGGGAACTGCAGCCCCTCCTGGCATGTCCCGGTGAGGGGGTCTGGGGGGTTTATCAGCCAACATTGTCCCCCCCGTCTAGGTGAAGACCCACCTCCAAGCCCAGACGATGGCAGCCGTGGCCGTGGGTCACCAGCACAACCACGAGGTGAGCAGGGACGGGGACACACGGGATTTGGTGGCACCTTGGCCGTGCCCGCGCCGGGTCCCTGGGGAGGACAATGTTATTTTGACCGTCGTGTATTTATTTAAAGCTGCTGTTTGGCAGCTCGGCCCCGTATAGATGCTATAAATAAACAGTGCAAGGACAGAGAAGGGGGTGACAGGGACGTGGAGACATTGTCACCAAATCCAAACACCCCTCGGGACCGATGTCACCCGGCTGGAGCTGTGGGGAGCCACGATGAGCCACGGGGGGACAGTTTGGGAAAGTTTGCCAGAGACTGGGATGCGCCGTTCCCATGGTTTGTTTGTTTTCTTACCCCTCCCAAATTTCCTCTCTTCCCAGAGCATCTCCAGAGCTTTTGAGAGCATCTACAAGCAGCACGGGGTGGCGGGGCTGTGGCGGGGGGTGACGGGGGCCGTGCCCCGCGTGGCCGTGGGCTCTGCCGCCCAACTCGCCACCTTCGCCTCCGCCAAGGACTGGGTGTGCGAGCGCCGGGTGAGGAGGAGCCTTCCCCGGACCCCTCCCCCGACATTCCTGCCCCTCCCCCGACATTCCCCCCTTCCCCAGACATCCCCCTCTCACCCAGACATCCCCCCCTCACCCTGACATTCCCCCCCCTTTTTTTTTTTAATCCTTTCTTGCTTTGCTGGGGTGTCCCCGGGGGTGCAGCCCTGACGGGCGGCGCTCCCCGCAGTGGTTCGGGGAGGGCAGCTGGGCCGCGGTGCTGGCGGGGGGCATGGTGAGCGGCGTGGCGGTGGCGGTGACCATGACACCCTTCGATGTGATCAGCACCCGTCTCTACAACCAGCCGGTGGACGCCGACGGCACGGTAAAGCCACGGGGCAAAAAAAACCAAACCAACCCAACCCAAACAAACACACCAGAACCACACCAAAACCCCACCGAAACGAGGCGTCCGCGGGACGCGGCTTCTCCCCCGGGGCCGCAGCCGCAGGGGTGCGCAGCCGCCTCCTCTCCTCTCTCCAGGGCAAGCTCTACCGGGGTTTTTTGGATTGTATCCTGCAAATCTCCAGCAAAGAGGGGCTGCTGGGCTTGTACAAGGGCATCGGCGCCGTCTACCTTCGCCTCGGCCCCCACACCGTCCTCAGCCTCTTCTTTTGGGATGAGTTCAGGAAGATGGTGCAGCACCAGCAGCCCCCGGGGTCCTAGGAGGGGCTCCCGGCCCCGCCGCTAATAAAGGGGTCTTTTTTTCTATTTTTTTTTTTTTTTTTTGCATCGTTTTGGGGTCTTTGGGATGGTGCAAAGAGGGGAGGGGGGAAAGGCGGGGGTTGTGCCTGAAAATGCTGCAATGGATGGGGCTGGAGAGGGAATTAGGTGATGCTGAGGTGGGGGGGTTGGAGGTGCTGGTGGTTCCCCAGCCCCAGCATGTGAATCCCATCACTCCATCTTCTCCCCACCATCATTTTCTCCTCCACCGGGGCAGCTGGAGCCCCGCCTGGAGGAGCTGAGCTCCAGCTGCCCTCGCTTGCCCCGGCAATGATTGACTAGCCCGGGGGGGGCCGCTCCCAGCCTCCGCCCCGCGGACCTTGGAGCCGGGGCCTGGTCACGCCGTGGTTCCTCTCCACGGGAAATGTTTTCTCTGGGGTCCTGGTTGCCACCGTTGCCCGGGCTGGCGTGGGGCTGGGCACTGCTGGATGCGCTCCTGCAAGGTGAGAGCCCTGGGGGGTGGCACGGGGACAGCCTTGGGGGACACCAGTGACCCGCTGCTGCCTCTTTCCCCACAGGGTTGGTGGGTGCCTGTGCTGTCTCGGTGCTCTGCAGCCTCCTGAAGGTTTATCTCTACACCCAGTGCCTGAAGTAAGCACCAGCCCTTCTGCCCCCCCACCCTGGGAGGATGGCTTTTTGGGGATCTCCTTTTGGGATCTCCTTTTTTAGGGATCTCCTTTTGGAACCCGCTTTTGGAACTGGCCCAGGCTGCCCAGGGCAGGGGTGGAGTCTCCATCCCTGGAGGGGTTTCCAAGCTGTGTAGATGTGGTGCTGAGGGACATGGGGCAGTGGTGGCCTTGGCACTGCTGGGGAAAAGGCTGGACTGGGTGATCGTTAAGGTCTCTTCCAACCAAAACAATTCCATGATCCACTGTGGGGAGGGCTGCTCTCAGCACCCATGGGTGCTGGAGGTGACCTGAGCAGGACACGGCTGCACCCCCCTTCTCCCCACTTCAAAGCACAGGGGCTGGGGGGTCTCAGGGGCTGTCACCCCGCTTTGGGGTGGTGGAGGAGGACAGGGACATGGTGTCCATCTGAGCGTGTCCCCCTCTGCCCGCAGTGACCCGGAGAGGCAGGCGGAGGCGGGGGCCCTGCGGGCGCAGTGGCAGGGGCTGGAGCTGCTGCGGGTGGTCGTGCTGACGGGGGTCTTGGCCATGGTGGGACCCCGGGTGGCCGCGCTGGTGGTGCTGGAGTTCTCCCTGCGCGCTGTCTCCACCCTCCTCTCCCTCGGCAAGGTGAGACGGGACGGGGGGAAACTGAGGCACGGCGGGGCGGTGGTGTCGGGGGGACTGTGCATCCCCGGGCAGGTTTGCAGCAGGCGCGGGGGCTGCGGGGAGGAGACTGCGCCTCGCTCTGCAGCCACGCATCCCCTTGTGTCTGCAGCACCCCTGGGGAGGACAGGGGAGCAGCGTGGAGAAGACACGCCTGGCTTTGCAACCACACCTCCCCTGGTCGCTTTGCAGCGCCTGCAGGGAGGATGGGGGCTGTGGCTCCCCCCAGATAATGCATCCCCCTGCTTGCAGCACCCGTGGGGCATGGAGGAGGTGATGCATCCCCCTGCTGCGGGGACAGGGGGGTGGCTGGCACGCAGAAAACCACGCGTGGTTTGGCATGATGCCCTTGCAGCCGGGCAGCACCTTGCAGCGCCTGGGGGGTTGTGGGGAGGCTGCAGCGGGGAGGAAGCCGTGCGTGGCTTTGCAGCCGGTTATACCCTTGTTCTTGCAGCGCCCAGGGGGTTACAGAGAGGCTGCAGCATGGGGGAAGCCATACGTGGCTTTTGCAGCCGTCTGTACCCTCGTTCCTGCAGCACCCAGAGGTTCTGGGGAGGCTGCAGGATGGGGGAAGCCAGGCGTGGCTCTGCAGCCCCTCACCCTTGCAGCCCCCGGGGGCACGGGGGGGGCCGCCGCGTGTCCGTGGCTGCTCTGGCGCTGACGGCGCGTCCCGCTCTCTCAGGGCTCCCACAGCAGCCAGCTCTACCTGCTGTGCCAGTACTCGCTGGGCTGCGGGCTGTCCTGCAGCCTCAGCTTCCTGCTGGAAGGGGCTCCCCACAGCACCAGCAACCTGGGGCTGGCGGCGGGGCTGGCGGGGCTACTGGCCACCTACTCCCGCCGCCTGGCCGGCCACGTCTGCACCCTGTACGAGCTGCACAGCCGAGCGCGGTACTGCGGGCTGTGCCTGCTGCTGCTGGCCTCGGGGCACGGGCTGCCCCGCCTGCTGCGCACCGCGCTGGCTCTCACCTTCGCCGTGGCCGGGCTGGCCGCCGTGGCCCTGATCAACCGGGACTTCCTCTCCACGGCCGAGGCCGTGCGGTTCTGGACCCCGCTCACCATCTGCTACACGCTGCTGGTCGTCTACATGCAGGGTGAGAAACAACAGACAGATGGGGGGGGTCGCAGGGTTGTTTTGTTGGCTTTTGTTATTGTTTCTTTAGGGAGGTAGGGGGTGTATGTCCCAGTATGGAGCATCCTGGTGGTGTGTGAGGGGTACATTGGGGTACCCTGAGGCCGTACTGGGGCTATATGGAGCATCCTGGGGCTGTATGGAGGACACATGGAGCATCCTGGGGCTGTATAGGGGACACATGGGGTATTCTGGGGTTGTACGGGGGAACAGGGTTCGTGGGGCTGTATGGGAGCATAGTGGGACAGCTGGTGCTGTATAGAGATTATGTGGGACATATTGGGGGTGTATGGGGCAGGATGGGATATCCTGAGGCTGTTGAGGAACGTAGGGGTACAGCTGGGGCTGTATGGAACCATATGGCACATCTTGGGGGCATACCGGGGCTCTATAGGGGGTATATGGGGCATCTTGGGTGTGTAAATAACTGCATGGGACATGCTGGGGGTATGTGAGGGCACAGGGGCCACCTGTGGCTGTATAGGGGCAGTATGGGCTGTTCTGGGGCTGTATGGGGCATCCTGGGACTATACGGAAAGCCACCCCATAGCATCCCTGGTGTCCCCTGGTGGTGGGGCTGGAGAGGGGACAGGGTGTGTGTCCCCCTGGTGGTGGTGGTGGCCGCCCCGACGCTGTGTCCTTGCAGAGGGGCCGCGGCAGAGTGTTTACCAGACGGTGCTGGTGAGGATGGGCGGCCTCTTCATCCTCCTCCTCACCGTGGGCCGCTGGGCTGACGTCCTGCACATCCTGCTCTCGCTGCTGGGCGAGTTCTGGTGCCTCCTTCACACCAGAGTGATGCTGGAGTCGTGCCGGCGGCAGGTGAGATGAGGTCACCTCCCCACCACCGCAGCGGGGTGAGGGGCTGCTGGCAGCCCTGAGGCCACGCTGAGGGGCTTTTCTGCTTCTCCTCTTCCATCTCCTCCTAGGATTTTGCCCAGCAGTCGGGGCTGGAGAGGCGGTTGGGATCGGAATCGCCGTCGTCGGAGGCATCGTGATAAGCTGCGGGGTGTGACCGGGCATCAGGAACTCAGGGTGACTTCACCTGGCTCCCCGAAACCTGGGAACCCCCTAAAACCTCCCCGTCGCAGATCCCCCATGGGGATGAAGGAAAAAGGACTCCTGGAAGGTGCTGGACACCATCCCATGGAATGGGGGAGATTAGGAGGATGCTCACATAGCCCCTAGTTTTTGGGGAGGCCCCGCGATACTGTGGTGGTGCTGGGGGTTTGCTCCCTGGTCCTGTTGGGGACATGGAATGCTGGTGGATGTGCCTGTCCTCAGTGGCTGTGGGGTCACATTGTCACAGTGCTGGGGCCACCAAGGGCTTGTAAATCTTGGAAAATAAAGCTTTTTCCAGTAAAATCCACAGGCAGAGTGAGCCAGGGTCCTGTTGTGCCAGAGAGGGGCTTGGGGGCGGCGTGGTGCAGCTTTTTGGAGGAGGTAGGTGTTTCCTCCCTGGGAAGGGAAACTGAGTCAGGGAGGGGATGACCCTCAAAGTGCTCCTGTGCCTCAGTTTCCCCACCTGGCTGCAGCTGGCTGTGCCATGCCATGAGGCACCAGACCCTGCGCAGGTGGGGTGCAGGATTTGGAGGGGGAAGGAGCCCCTGATGGTGGCTGCTTCCCAGGACAGGACCTCCTGGCCCTGGGGGGCAGCAGAAGAGGCCACCCTGGGGCTGTATAGGGGGAACATGGGTGTCCTGGGGGTTATGTGGGACAGTGTGGAGCACGCTGGGTTTGCTGGGGTTATCCAGGGCTGTACAGGGCACCTTGGGGAAGTGGAGCACCCTGAGGGGCAGTCAGGGGGGGTGCATGGGCCAGCCCGGGGCAGGGGGGGAGCATGGGTCATCCCAGGCCACATCGAGGCACCCGAGGGGCCATGGGGTCACCCCGGGGTGCAAGGTGCTGTCGAGGGGGCCACGGGGCACCCTGAGAGCATATGGGACACCTTAGGGGAGTGCATGGGACACCCTGAGGACTTATGAGGCACCCTAAGGACATGTGCCCCCCCTTCCCTGCCCGGGGCCGTGGGTCAGGCAGGGGGGAGGAGGAAGGAAAGAGGAGGAGGAGGAGGGAGGAAGGGGCGGTGATGCTGGGCGGCTCTGCCCCCCCCCCTCTGCCCCCGCCGCGCCGAACCGGGCGCGCCCGCGGAGCGCACGGAGGGACCCGCACTGGCTCTCAGGTAGGGGACAGGAACAGGGACCGAGGAAACCCCCCCAGGGGCAGGCAGGGCCACCTCCGGGCAGGAGACACCCCCCCTGGGTTGGGGACCTCCCCCAGGTAGGGGACATCCCCAGGTAAGGGACAGGGAACCCCCCAGGTAATGGGATAAGGACCGCAGAGCCGTCCTGGGATGGGACAAGGAGACCAAGAGCCACCTCCAGGTAGGGGACAGAGGGCTCCCAGGCAGGAGGGGACACAGTGCAACTTAGGGGACAGGGCAACTCCCAGTAGAGGACAGGGGGGCTGCAGGGCTACCCAGTGGGGGACAGGAGACTGGGGAGGCTACCCCGAGGTAAGGGACAAGCAGGGCCACTCAGGGAAGGGACAAGGGGACACCAGGGTGTCCCCCCACACCATCCCATCTCCCATGGGCATCCTCAAAGCCCTTTCCTGGAGGTCCCCAGGGCTGGGGACAGGGTTGGGGGACAGTTGTAGGAAGGCCACGTCCCACCTTCATTTTGGGGGTGTGCCCCATAAGTGGCCCCGTCCCTGCCGGCCCCACCTTTCACTCCGGGAGATTTTGGGGTAACACTTGTGGGGAACTGAGTGGGGGGTCCTTCCCAACGTAGCCTCAGCCACCCCGAAACAGGATGGAGCTACGGGGAGGGAGAGGACACCCCATAAAGAAAGGGGGGGGGGGGGCAGGGGCGAGCCCCTTTAACGCACTCCTCAAACCTCCACCACCCTAAGAGCCCCCAGCTGCGGGGGGATGGGACGGGGGGTGCCACGATGGGGCCGCCGGGATCCCGTCAGCGCCGGCACAAAGAGGAATGCGATGAGCACATGGTTCCCATTAGCCCCGGAGATGGTTCTTTTTTTTTTTCTTTTTCGAGTTGTTTTTTTATGATCGTTACTTTTTTTTTTTTCCTTTTCTTTTCTTTCCCCCTCTCCCTCCCTCCCTCCCCCCATTTTCCTGCAGCTCGGCTGGGGAAGGAGGAAAAGCGGCGGCTCCTGCGGGCGAGGATTTGAGCAGCCGGGCAAAGGCTGGAAGCGCCGGAGCCCGTTTGGGGTTTTGCCCGCGGGGAGGGAGGGAAAGAGGGAGAGAAGCCGCTCCGGGTTTTTTCCTTTTTAATCCCTTCCCCTGCTTGAGTCAGAGGCTGAAGTCACCGTCGTGCCCATCCCGAAGCTTCTCCCCACCCCCTTCCGCCACGGGGGGACTCGTCGCCCCCCGAAAGGATGGACTGACCCCCATGAGTGGGATTTTGGGGACGTGAGGCCGGGCAACTCGTCGCACAGGTATTTCTCAGGCTGCCGGTTCCTCTCGGGGATGAATCCTGCCCCACCGGGGCTAAAGCCTCGGGGTTCCCCCCGCCCCCTCTCCCTGCTCCCAAACCATCCTGTTTGGGAAGGGGAAGTGTCGCCCCAGCTGCTTTTCCCGTTGGGAAGCTGAATAAACAGTCCTTTTCCTTCCCGGGGTTTTATCGGGGTCGGGCACATCCTGCCTGTGGATGCTTGGGGGCTGTTTCAGTGACAGGGAACATCGTGCCTCAGTTTCCCCCATCTGCAAAAAATAAAGCGGGGAGAAGATCCAAGCTGGGAGTGATTAGCAGGGAAATGGGATTAAGCAGGGAGAGAACGGGGAGCCAGAGGACCTAGAAACACTCCCAAAAAAAGGGTTTGCAAAAGCTGATCCTATTGCAACCCTGTTTTGAAGGGGAAAGGAGGGTTTTTCCTGTTGCCCACAGGGAGTTTAATCCCAGGTGGGGGCAGTAAGAGGAAATAAAAGGGGTTAAAATGCTTACAGAAGGTGGGAGTTGGCCACAAAGGCAAGAAAATGGATTATTTTGGCTGCTTCTTCACCTGGGGACTCTTTACCCTGTGTCCTCCCAGGCGTGAGACCATTTATTGCTATGACGTGGGACGGGGACTCTTGTTCCTTCTCCCTTTTCCGGGAGGGTGAGGAGGGAGGCGGGTTGAGGCTGAAGGGCAGCGCAGCCGTGGGCGCTGCTGGTGCTCCAGCGGGTTTTTCTCCCTCTTGTCTTATTTTCCCTAAAATGGAACCCAGGTCTGGCCCTTCCACAGCTTCAGCGATGCTGCCGGGGAAGGCGGAGAAGAGGATCGCTTCATCCGTCTTCATCACCCTGGTGCCACCACGGAGGGAGGCAGTCACCAAGGAGAAAACCCAAAGAGAGACACAGCTGGGTGGTCCTGAGGTCCTGGGCACCCATTGCCCCCGAATCCCACCGCCTCAGCCCCCAGCATTGCCAAATGGAGGTGAGGGGTGTCCATGGGGGCGGCGAGCGGTGCGGGGGGGGATGATGGTGGTGCTGAGGATCCTGCAGAGATGCTTTGCTAGAGGGTGCCCATGCAGGCAGAGAGGCATTTGGGTTTTTTTGGGGGGTTATTCCCCGATTCCCTGCACCCATTCCAGGAAGGATCTGGCTGCCGGGCAGGGCTGTGTTTGCTCTCCATTGCTGGGTGCTTATCGGTGCTGTTTGTCCCTTCCGGCCAGGACAGCGTTTGCTTTTGGGGCAGGTCAGCGAGCACCGCTGCAAAGCTGTTGGGGCGTTATGGGACGTTATTGCCCCCCTAAACCCACCCTGTCTGGCTTTCACCACAGAAACCTGCCCAGCAGCCCCTGTGCCTTCATCCCCTCCAGTCCTCCTCCTCTCTGAAGCGCCCCAGCCCTTGTCCGCAGAGGCACTGGGTCCAGCCCTGCAGCAGCTGGACCTGGCAGCACCCATCACCCTCCAGGTGAGGACAGTGGGATGCAATCTCCCCGGTGCCTCAGTTTCCCCAGCTGCAAGAGCGTAAATGCAACGTGCTTTTGCCTTCCTGCTCACCAGGCTCCTTCTGCCTTCCCTGCTGAATTAAGGCCACCCAAACTTTGCCAGGAGCAAGCAGGCAAGCCCCAGTGGCAGGATGCAAATGGACACCCGGAGAGGGATGGCTCCAGGGGTAAGTGAGGCTACGTGATGTAGGCTCATCCCTGGGTGGGGAAACTGAGGCACACAGCACTGAACCTCTCTTCCCTCTGACCCGCAGACATCTGTGCCTTCTGCCACAAAGCGCTGGGGCCACGGGAGCCGACGGTGGAGGCGATGCGGAAGCAGTACCACGCCAACTGCTTCACCTGCCGGACCTGCCGCCGGCTCCTGGCCGGCCAGCGCTACTACCAGAGAGATGGGCGCCCCATCTGCGACGCCTGCTACCAGGTACCTCCCTCGGGGGGGTAGCAGGGTCCTCGGTGGGGAGCTGGCATCTCACGCGGTGTCGTTTCACACACACACCCCCCCCCCCCCCCCCCGCTAAACCCCAGGCCACGCTGGAGAAATGTGCCAAGTGCCGGGGGGTGATCATGGAGCGCATTGTCCGTGCCCTGGGCAAGGGCTACCACCCCAGCTGCTTCTCCTGCACCGCCTGCGGCCGGGCCATCGGCACCGAGAGCTTCGCCGTGGACGAGCAGGACGAGGTTTACTGTGTGGCTGACTTCTACAGGTTGGGGAGTGTGGAAATAGGGGAGCGTGTGGGGAGGGGTCGGCTGATCCCCATCACCCCACAGGGCTCACACCCACCCGTTTGCTCCCATCAGGAAATACGCGGCGGTTTGCAGCGCGTGCGAGCAGCCCATCATCCCCCGGGAGGACAAGGACACCTACAAGATTGAGTGCCTGGGACGCAGCTTCCACGAGAGCTGCTACTGCTGCGAGGTACGGCCCCCACGGGGCTAGGGAGCACCCCAAAACCTAAGGGGTTTGGTACCGAGCTTTGGAAAGCACAGCCATGGAGCTTCACAGCACCCAGGGTATTTTTTTAGCCACCAGTTTATCTTGCAAGTGACGGGGAAGGGGAAAAATAAATAGATCATGTGAAAAGGACAATGTGTTTGGCCAGGAGAGCTTCAGCTTTTCACTCTGTTTATGGGATTTGTTGCTTTTTTGCAAGCACTGGTGGGTTTTGCAAGAAAGATGGGCCACAGTGTGGAATGGGCACCCCTAAAATATGTCCTCCCTTTTCCCTCTTGCCTCCAGAGCTGTGGGACACCCCTGTCACCAGAGCCGACGGAGAACGGGTGCTACCCCCTGGGCGACCACCTCCTCTGCAAGACCTGCCATATCCACCGGCGAAATGAGTCATCCTGCTAAAACCCTGCAGCTCAACATCCATCTTCCAGCACCAGGCACCAAAAAGGGGTGACCCATGGCCAGTCCTGGGTACCTGCTGTACCCCCAGAGAGCTGCTGGACTGGTGTTTTTGTCCCCAAAACACACACCTCGGACCTGTCCTGCCGGGCTGGCCAGGTGGCCTGTCCCAGCATGGCTCTGTGCTCCTTATGGACCTAAAAAGCTGTGGCAGAGGAGCTGAGGTTTTGTTTTTATTTCCTTTTTTTTTTTTTTTTTTTTTAACTTTTCTGAGGCCAGTTTCGTTTCCTTGGGTGTTTTGTTGTTTTTTTTTCTTTCCAGGCTTCCTTGGGGTTTCACTGAACCATTTCTCTCTGTGGTGACGCAGGGAGCGGCCACTGAATTTTTTGTTACTTGCAGTTAAATAAAACCCCGAGTTTCAAACCCCCTGTTCCTTTCATCCGCCCTGCATCCCAAACCCATAAACCACAAGTTTAAAAATGAGAGAAAGAAGGTACTTTTTAGCTTTTATAATTGTGGCAAGAGTCGAGTCATCACTCAGGGATAAGGCAGATGTTGGGGTGCAGGGATCTGGCAGTTGCCTGGGGCAGAGCCCTTGGAGGGACATTTTTTTGGGGCTGGATTCAGGATTTGGCCATGTGCTGTGGTGTTGATGAAAACTTGGTGGTGGCTTTTTGGTTTTACTTTTTTGCTGGCAACCTGCACCAACCAAGTCCTGGAGCCGGCAGAGGGCAGCCAGAGCATGAATTCCCCCCATCAGGCAGAAAAACTCCAGCTAAAAGCTTTCTCTCCTGGATCCCACAGCGCCACGGTGCCGGCAAAGACAGCCCCATTTTGGCACATTTTCCAAGATAATGCTCCACCATCGGATGCTTTTTGATCTTCTCTTGGTCCAGATTTCAAACTGGTAAAAATGAGACCCTTTCTCTGCTTGCCTGACATCTGTGCAACCGATGTCACCAGCCCTCAGTGGTTTTGTTTGCGAGGGTGTTGCAAACCAGCTGGAGAAAGAGGGGTTTCCTTTTTAACCGAAAGTGCTTGAAAAGCCACAAATGGAGAGCAGAAAATAGCAAGAGCGTTTGAGATGGTGTTTAATGCTTTCCTGATGAAGAACAAAAAAAGGGAGCTGCTAGAAAAACCCCACCCACCCAACAACCAAACCAGAACCATATGGGTCATGTATAACATCTCTCCAGCCTGTGCTTTATTTATGATTGAAGGGGTTAATGTATAGTTAATGTATGCACTGGAGCCCAGCAGGAGGGTTGATTAATCACACCAACCCCACAACTATTTCCTGCCGACTCTCCCCGTCTAAAAACCTATTACTCAACGTTTGTTAATGTGCGTCTACAGCCCATCAATCAGGTCATAACTCACTATAAACTTATTTATAGCTAGGATGTTAATGTAAAGCTGTGGTCTGTCCCGGTCACATAAGTAGGTGGCTTTGGGTCTGGCTGGGTGGGGACACCATGTCCCATGCTGGGGAAGTCCCAGGCTCACAGTCAACTCTCACTTTCCAAAGCCTCCTGCCCTGTGGGGAAAACCAGGCACCAAAATGATGCTCTGAAGTAAAAAGAGGTGGGCAGACTTGGCAGTGGCCAAAGGGAACAGGGAAGGGAAGCCCCACACGGTAAAGGCTGCCCTTTTTTTGACAAGGTGGCTGTTTTTCCAGGCGAGGTTTTCAGAGAGGATGGGAACGCTGATGCTGAGTGGCATTTTGGACGTGTTTCCACATCGCACACTGGCTTAAATCTGCTGTGCAGCACCCTTGAGTGCTCAGCAAGATATCCTGCCCCTCTGCAGAGCTAACAGTGGGAAGGGATATTTTGTCTGCAGAGCAAGCTAGGATGGGCTGCTTGCACCAGGACTGTGGCAATTTTTGGCTGGAAGCAGGCAGGGAAAAGTTTTTATCTATCGACGTGATCCCTTGGAGAAGGTGCTGGAGTGAAAGCAGAAGGGCAAGGGGCAGCTGGAGAGTTTGGCTGGATGTGGAAGTGGTCAGATTTGGCACATTTTTCCAGGAGTGGAGGATGACAAAGGACAGAGATGGATGGACATGGAGGTAAGAGGATAAAAGACTGATTCAAGCCCTTTTCTTCTTGGATAAAGGGAGAAGCATTATGAGCTGAGGCAATGGGAGCGTTGCTAAGTCTGAAAAGCATGGCCCCATGTTTTCCCCTGGGAGGATCTCGAGGAATTTCCAGCTCTGGCAGAGATGTGTGGAGGAGTTCTTGCAGGAGTGAGGCTGCAGGAGCTGGGGTCCCATCCTGCTGCCAAACAAGCCCCCATCAGCTGCTGTGGCTCAGCCTGTCCTTGGGCTCCTCATCCTGTTGAAAGCGCTTTACTCAGGTCTGCTAGCAAAAATAAAGCAACGTAATGCATGGAGCCATGTGAAGCTCCTGCTCTGCACTGAGAGCCCCCCAAAGCCTTGCAGAGCTCCCCCAGGTGTAAAACCCACTCCAGGTCTCTCTTGTCTTACTCCAGTGGCAGTGCAAAAGGGCAAAGAGGATCGTACACCCCCGACTCACACGGGAGGGGCCCTGCCCTTCCCTCGGCTGCTGCAATAAGCCTGTCTTTTCTTGCAATCCCTTTTGGAGGGCAGGGAGGGACGTGGCTGCCCTCCAAGGAGAAGCAAACGCAACTATTTCTTCACTTCAGCCTGGGTGTGGCCCCGGGGATAAAATTTCCCTGGGCTTTCCCGGCGAAGGCATCGGATACCTTGCCCTGCTGCAAGCCCAGTTTGGTCACAGGAACACAATGGTGTGGATTCCATCAAAAAAACCCCAAAGGGTAACTCAAAGGACTGCCTGTTTTAAAAAAAAAAAAAAAACAATTAAAGGAGGAGCTGACAGTCATGGCTGTAGTATTTTTAAATCAGTGGTCCCAAGTACTCCTTCATAGCAAATAAGGCCATTTTGCATGCTTCGTTTGCAAGCTGAACAGGTTCTTTTTTCCTCACATGAGGAAAGCGAACCCGTGAAGGGGAAAAGGCTGGAAAGAGCCTTTCCCTGGCATGTCCCCGGCCAGGTGTGAGAAATGTGAAAAGCAGAGAGGGGGAGAGGTGAGGCAGATTCCTGGCGTGCCTTGGCTCTGCCATCACGGCTCCCGAGGTGCCGGGAAGGCTGCGGGGAGGGAAACGCTGCAGGAGGGGAAACTGAGGCTGAAGCAGCTGCCAGGGCTTTGCTGGCTGGGGAAGGCTGTGAGGATGGTTGGGTGCTTAGTGCTCTTGGTGTTTTGTTGTGGGTTTGGGTGTTGTTTTTTTTCAAGTGGGATGGAGAAAGCTGGAGCAAAACTGGGTTTTTCCTTTGGCCGCCCTGGGTTAATTGCAACCATATCCAGGCTGGCTTGTTGCAGCATCATCCTTCCCCACAGAGTGTTCGGACTAATTTTTTTTACTTTCCTCATTTCGCCACGACCTCAAAAACTAGCATTTCTTAAATGAAAAGCAATCTGATCTTGCTGGCTGAGGGAGAGGAGGGAAAACCAGCAGGGATTACTCTGGGAGCAGCCCAATCCCTGGGCTTCTCCAGCTTCATTATGCAGCGCAGGTGGGATATACAGAAAAAATAATGCAATATTCTCCTTTTTCTCCCCTCAAAACTGAAATACCCAGCACCACAATGTATTTTAAAAGCACACACAGCATGGTCAATAATGTGAGGTGAAATCGATGCAGCTGGTTACACAAGTGTGTTACCAGGCTACAAGTGATAAACTGGGTTTAAAAAAAAGGGAAAAAAAGGAAAAAAACCCCAACCATTTTTTATTCTGAAAATAGATACATGGCACATGCAAAGCAGAGCTTTGACATTTTATATCCCAGCTTTCCTTCATGGTATCAGCAGTGGTTACAACAGCCCTCTTTCACTTCATTTAATTAATACATTAAGATTTTTTCACCTGGCTTCAAACAGCTTACATCTTTATTTTGGTGGTGCCCATTAATGCCCATAACTGAGGGGTTTTATTAAGAAAAAAAAAGATATTTCTCTCAGAGGTTATCCTGTTTGTCAAGGTGGCTTATTGACCTCAGTGATTTATCACTGGGAAAAAACAACAACACCAAAACAGTTGGAGGGAGGTGAAGGAGGGGAAAATAGCTCCTAAAAATAAATATATCCCTTAATTCTCTGTGCGGCTAAACTTTCTCTCACAACCCAGCCGGAGGAACATACTTAATCTCCTTTATCGGATTCCTTCGTCTGAGGCGGAATCTTGCTAAGGTGATCGGCCACCACCCGGCGTTTAAAGGGCACGGTGTTTCGTAGAGAAATAAACGAGAAAAAAAGAGAAACGAGCGAGAAAAGGAAGGTATTTGCCAGACAGAAGAGGCCGGCGTCCCCCCGCCCGGCGCCGCCTCGCACTGCAGGAGCGGCCCCCCCCGCCGCTCGCTCACAAAATGGCCGCCCGGCGGGGCCGCGGCCGGCAGCGCCCAGGCGACAAAATGGCGCCGGGCGGGCAGGCTGAGGGCAGGCCGGGCCGGGGGGCTCCTCCTGATGTGCGTGTCCCTTCCAGGCGGGCAGCGAAAGCGCTGCGGGTGAAACCCGACCTTCCCTCCCCGCCTCCCCCGTTTATTGTTTTTTTTTTTTTTTTTTTTTTTTTGGTTGTGTTTTGTTTTGTTTTGTTTTCTCCGCCGCCTTTGCGAAAAGGATGTGAAAGTGCCCAGAAACGCGCCGTGCGGCTCGGACAAGGGGGTTGGGGCGGGGGTCTCGGCCCTCGGGATCCCCCCCGGCAGCCGCGCTGCCTCAGGGCCCGCCGGCGCCATCGCCCCTTCCCGCACCCACACATTTCAGGCATTTATTTTTCTTTTTTTCCTCCTAGAGTGAAGTTTTTTGGCCCAGAACGGGCTCATTTCACACGCCCCCCCCCCCCCATCATCACCACAGGCACCCCAAGGTGGGCAGTTTCGTGCCTAATTCTTCCTCTTCCACCGCTTTTCTCTGCCGCAGGGGTTGAAGCCGCCGCCTCCCGCTCTCCTGACGGCGCGGAAAACACCCGGCCGCGCTTGGAAAAAAAAAAGAGAAACGAATAAATACATAAAAAAATAATAATTCCCAAAACACCCGAGGATTGATTTCTCTTCAGAGCCGGAGGGGCACGGAGAAGAAGCCGTCGCTGCTCGCCTCGCTCCACGACAACCTGCCCGGTTAATTAAAAGCACGTTCTTGGTGTGATCAGATGTGGTAAAACCGTAGGAAAAAAAATATAATGTAATCATACCCCGAAACATCCAAACGCTCGCTGTTGGGAGGCTGCAGCCAAGGTACCACGTACGCTTTTTAAAGTTGTTTTTTTTTTTTTCTTTTGATGTTGCCTTAGCTTTTTTCTGCACCACGCTGTTGTTACTGGCTACATTATAACGTTGCCCTTTCTTTGTTAAAAGCCACATGCCTGAAATACTGGTTTTTTTTTTTTTTCTTGGAATTACAGATTTAGGCCCATGCAGATGCTCTTTTATTTCTAAATACATATAGAAATATATTTATGACATATTTCTATGTCTATACGTACCTCCTTTTTCCAGGGATGGATTACAGAATATGAAATAAACCCATACACCTAAACCACTATGTTTTAATTATATACAATCACTGTAATTTTGGCCCATATATATGTTTGATTTTATATATATTACCTGTGTTTTCCTCCTTTGGCTTTCTACTACAATATATCCTACAAGCAGGAGAGAAAAAAAAAAAAGCCATAAGAAAAAAAGAAGAAGAAAAAACACACCAAACAACTTATTTCTTTTTTACAGTCCATGGTGGAGGTTTGTGCCTGAATGTTTTATTAGTTCCAGAGAGAGGTAGATTTTCCTTGGGAGATTTGGTTAGCTTTTTTTTTTTTTTTTTTAATTAGAGGAAAAAAAAATACACCCAGAGAAAGAATTAAAGAGAACCAAAAAGGGAAGAAAAAAAAAAGAAAAAAACCATACAAAGCCAAACTCCAGTAACTGAAGCTGCAAATGCAGACAAATAGTCCGGATCAGACAATTCATTGCAACAAAAAAAGAGGACAAATTAGTCGAATTGCAATGGCAGGGCTTTGCTGTAGATCCGGGAGGAGGGATCAGCTCTTTTATCCCACCATCTACCGCTCCCAACACCACCATTTTCTTTTTTTTTTTTCCTCTCTCTTTTTTTTTAAATTCTGTGCTTTGTGTTGGGGCGTTTTCTTTCAAGCCGAACAAGCTGCAAAACCCCACCGAGCCGGGGCTGCCAAAGCTGCTCGTGGGCTTAATTTTTAAATCTATCTTTCCCACCCCCGCACGCACCCGATCCTTGTGCAATTCCTCTCCCTTTTATTATGTGCCGGGTTTGTTCCCCCCCCCTCTCTGCGGGTATAAAGGTTTCTCTCTGCTTATTCCAGAAGTTTCTACGGGGGAGGGGAGCACCCACTGCGGAGCCTTTGCCGCAGCGCCGGGCAGGCGTGGTCCTGCTGCTGGGGGAGGAGGAAGAAGATGATGATGCAGAAGGATGCACAACTTCCCTCCCCGGCTGGCAGCCTCTTTCCAAGCCTCGCTACATTTCCCCATCCATGAAAAGGGTGCTGGGAGGTGTTGGCAAGGTGTTTTTTTTTTTTTTAAATTATTTTTCTTTTTAATTTCCCCCCACCCCCTTTCCTCCCCCTTTTGCTAAATACATTCAAGGCAGGGATGTCTCCTGATGGAGATGGATGGGGCTGGGCTGGCAGCAGCGGGGCTGCCGATGGCAGAAGTGACCTTTCCCAGGAGATGGGAGGGAGGCTTTGCCCCCCACCCCGACATGCTTCCACTTGGAATTCATTTTAAATAGCAGGGTTATTATTTTTTATTTTCTTTTTCCCCTCCCCTTGTTCTTCCAGCGATCTTTTTTCTCTTAGTAGCCTGTGGGTTGAAGCTTGTAATCGGGGTGGGTTGGTGTTTTTTTGTGTGTGTGTGTTTTGAATTGCATTTTAAAATTGCCCAGCTGGAGACAAGTCTTGATTAGAGCTGAAACAATAGCTCCATTTTATTAATAACGGGGAGGATTTACTACAGCACCTTCCTTGGAAGGCTTTCGAAATAATTTGCAAACATTCACAAATTTAAGGTTTCACAGCCCTTGGCTGTGAGGTGGGTAAGTATTTTAATGGTGCCACCACCAAAAATCATGTCGGTGGCAAATCTCCCTTTCTGAGTGCTTTAAAAACTGATGGATTCAGTGGGTTTTCGGGCTGCAGAGCAAATCTGGGAGGTGGGGGGGTTGGAAGGTGGGCCTGGCTAAAATCTGTAACCTGAATCTTTTCCGTGTTCGATGTGTTTTGCTCTGCCCTGGGAACTGGGTTGTTGTTTCTCTGCCTGCTCCACGCAGACAACCCTTCCTTCTTGCTCTTCACCAGAGTGAAGCTGTGGAATTGCCTGCTTGTCTGCAAACATCTGCTTATAGATCTTTTAAAACTTATTTTTGTTTTTAATTCATTACCTTTTTGTAGTCCCCAAGTGACCTCCTTTAGTGCTGGCTTGGCTGTGGTTTGACCACAGCTTTGCATTAGAGCCAGCTGCTCGTGCTAATGTGTCTCCCCGCGAGCCACAGTGACCTTGCTGGAGGGACTGAGCCCACCAAGCTCATGCAGAACCTCTTATGACAAAACCCCACATGCTGCTTTTTTCCAGCACATCCCTCCCCCAGCCCACGTAGCACAGGGGGATGTTGTAATCTAGGTGAAAGCTGTCTTCTGCCTTGTTTTTTTTTGTCCTTATTTTTCCTTCCCAGGGAAACAGAGGATTGTTTGTGTAACCCCCTTTTCCACATCAGATACCTTCTTTATAAGTGTTAGAAACATGCAGCCTTCTAAGAGCTGCCTGGGCAGTTGGATCTGGCCTTGCTGAGGAGCACAGGGCACAATGCTCTGGCTGTGACAGTCTGTGTTACCCGGGCCACAGAAACACACAATGTTTCTGTGGTTACTCCTCTAGATACCATGAGTAGGTCCCAGGGCTTCCCCTTCTCTCACCTCTTACAGTTTCGCAAAAGCAAAGGCTGGTGTTTCTGGAAAAAACTCTGCTTTGTGGCCTTTAAAAAAAAAAAAGAAAAAAAAAAAAGAGAAAAAACCCAACCTGCTGTGGATTAGTCATCCTTATTTTTAAAGGAAGCTGTGTTTGCCAGTCTTATCTGTACAGCGCATGTGTGTGTGAGATATTAACTATTATTTGCTGAGGCTGGTAATGTGCTCTGGTTGCTGCTCTTTGGAGTGGTGCCACCAAGGCTCCATCGTGCTGCTGCTGGCAGGTGGAAAAACAGACAGTCCAGCTTTTCATTCCCTTCCCTCCATTTTCCTTTTCCAGAGCTGGTATCTGTGCAGGTGTGGAAACGTGGAGGCTGTAGCAACACTAAGCAAGGACAGATGAGCTGTCTTCTGGAGTCACTCCCAATCTCAGAGAAGAAACCCCCATAGTTTATATTTTTTTCATTAAATTTTTCACTCTACCCTGTGAGAAGACTGAGTTTGACCCTTTTGATGCTAAAAATGGTACAATTTTCAAACCTTTGTGGTTTCTCCCCTATGGTCATGTCGAAGAGCGAACAATTAAAGCGGTGGAGCAGAGGACAGCTCCCTCCCCCTTGCCCCTTTCAAAAAACCTTCCAGAGTTGTGTGCTCTCGAACTGCTGCATAGGCAGAAAACATACAATGCAGTTGTCAGCATTGTGCTGATGTGTGGCACATGTAAAAAAAAAAAAAAAATAGACACAAAAGGGATGGGGAGAACTGGTGCCTCCAGGGAGTATAACTTTGGGGCCCCTTTTCCTACAAGCAGCCAGACCCACACGCGCTAGGGTGTTACTCCTAATTTTGCTCAGGCAATGGGCAAACATTGTAGGGCAGGTTACAACATCCTAAATGGTGTTGGTGGAGATCAGGGTCCCCTTGAACTATCTTCCTTTTTAATTTTTTTTCCCTGTGAACTTGCTCGTGGGAGATTCTGTGTTATTACTCCACACCTCTAAGTCGTGCTTGCTCGCTGGGGAAGAAGGAAGAGGCTTCCTTTTCTGGGTGCAATATCTTTTGTTGTGTTGCAAAAGGTAATAAAATAGCACCTGGTGCTGGGCTTTCTGAGGTCACACATGACTTCAAGGCACAGAGGCAATCATTAGCACACAAGGAGTGTTTAGGTATCAGTGCCTTCTCGTTAGCCTCCCTTAATGAGACTATTGGCATTGGTGTTGCCTGCATGCCTCTGGCTGACCAATGGTGAGGCCCTGCCCTGCTAAGCTGGAACAACACCTGGTGAGAAAGGCAGTGATTTCACTGCCAGGGAGGCAGTCTGGTTACTGATTTGTAGCAGTTATGACTTGATGCTTTTCTGTAGCAGAAGGTAAGTAGGAGGTTTCCAAGCCAGATTTCACATGGTGCTCCCTGTGGTGGTGGACACCTGGAGAATGCTGGTGCGTGGTGGATGTGAAAATTGCCAATAGCTCCTGTGCCTAAAGCCTTGTCTATACTTGAATTAAACCAGTGTGGACAGGGGGATTAATTTTATTCTCTCGTTAGGGATGTGTTGGTTTGGAGATACACCTCATCCTCCTCAGAGGCATTTGTTGGCATGGAGGAACTGAGGAGCAGGAAGCAGGTTGGCACATCCCGTGGGACTTAGAATTACTTTTCTTTGGCAGTTTAGGGCAAGCAAGTGAGAATTACCTTGTGAGGGCTGAACTTTTACCACCTTCTGCTTTGGACTAAAGAGAGTAGTAACATCCATGAGGTTTCCAAGCTAAACAAAACCTGAATTTCCAGAGTCAAAAAGCAAATGAGCGATACAAACCTCCACTCCTCCTCCATAAGGGAGGAAACCACAGTCTTTCAAGTTTTCATACTATCCTGAAAAGATAAAAAGCTGCATTGTGAGATCTGCAGAGGTAAAATGAAGGCCAAAACTTGCTGAGAAACTGCTGTCCTGGGCTGAGGAGATTGTGCTGGGTGTGCTCTTCAATCCAGTGGGGAAGAGCAACCTTTAGCTCACAGGTTTGGGCTCTGGGTTTTATGTTAAACCCTTGTCCTGCAACATCTCCAGTGTAAGTTCTGTGATTTTTCCCTGCACACAAGGTCTTTATGTAGAGGTCATACAGCAACTGGGTGTTAAAAATGGCAAAGTACAGGAC
The DNA here is from genome assembly GCF_020740795.1 of Apus apus. Taxonomy (NCBI): domain Eukaryota; kingdom Metazoa; phylum Chordata; class Aves; order Apodiformes; family Apodidae; genus Apus; species Apus apus. Next base: position 7,349,633 of record NC_067301.1, read on the forward strand.
ACGGTGATCTATCCAGCCCTAGGGAATTTATATCCTTTGAAGTGGTCATGTTTGGGTATCCAATCACATGGTGTTTGCTTTTTTTGGTTTTGTTTTCTTTGTTTTTCCTCTAAAATGTAGTATTTTGCAGCCTGGAAGACCAAAGTCCTCTGTGTCTAGCTGGTGAAACACCCCGTGTTTGGGAAAAACCTTTGTGAGGTGAGCAGGTACATCTCTTTGGCAAGTGGTTGCACAGAAGCTGAGGGGCCACGGGGAAGGACAGAAGCCAGCACTGTGACATTTCTAATTTTTCCCAACAACAGGCAAAAAAAAAAAAGGTATAAATTCTAATACATCTATTCAGTGAGCAAGAGTAAGCTCTTCTGCAGTTCTGTGAAGGCACATGGTGTTTGGTTGTGTGGCTCAGCAATCACACCATCCTCTGCTGCTGAAGAAACATCTTGGGTTTGTGTAGCACTGTATTTTGAAAACAGAAGTGTGATTTTACAGATACACAAACGGGTTCAGTGTAAATTGAATTCCAGGGACTCCTGAGTTGTGTTTACTTGTGCTGCAGAAGGGAACTGGTGCTAACCCACCAGCTACAGTGGAGGTATTTTGTGGCAGCTCCTGTCCCCTGTACTGTGGGAATAAGAAGAACATCACCATGAAGTCTAGTGGGCAAGAGTGTTAGAAAATAAATCACTAAATACCAGGTTTCAAAAACGTGGAGGGATTTATCTGGACAGTCACCTAATCGTGAAGATTTGGAGCAAAAGAGGACAGAACCTCTCTCCTCAAAGAACCAAAAATCAATGTCTTTATTAATACAAATCCTGCACTTTGTGTTGCTTAGGATTCAGAACCAGGCTTCATGTTCAAAGCATCATCAGCTTTGAACATATCAGCTGGTATCCTCTGTCTTGGCAACAGATGAGCCCAAATATCAAAAAGCACCATTTCCTTCTTGGAGAAAATTCTCCATTGCGTGAAACGTGAGCAATAAAATCAGGCCTGTAATTCAGGCTGGCTTAAAGATGGAATAAAAGCCTTGCTGGCAATTTGATATTCATCTGCCGTACTGTCATTTTAATAAATACAGTGAATGAGCAGGAAAGGCAGGTTATATGTTATACATGTTACAGTGACAAGATGGTGGCTGGAACTGGCCAATGTGAACAAAGAAACGCTCTGAGTGTTTGTGGTGATGTCTGAGGGCTCCTGTCTGGATAACCTGCTGGTTTCCCGTAGAAAGCTAAGCAGGCTGGACGCACACTGGACACTGGTGGGGATAATCATTCTGTGCTGTTAACACCACTGCTCTAATCCATGTGAGTCCCTCGTGGATGGAGCTGGTTGATGACCCCAGCTATGGGGGTCTCCTGTCCCCACCTCCTGCTGCTGTGAGCACAGAACCTGGAGCTGTTGCTAAGTCAGAACCCAGGATAGGAAGTTACAGTCCTAGCAGTATAGCTCTGGTTGCTGTCCTTGGTCAGTATCTAATCTTTGCTTTTTCAATCGTTTGGCAAGCTGTCCTGGTGACACGTGGCAGCGAGCTCCACCACTTGGGTAAAGCGCTGTGTTAAAAATGTACAAACTTGCATTTTGAAACGTTTTCTGCTCACTTCTATTTATTGACCTTTCCTCCTCCAAGCGAGGCTGTCTGGCTGTTTGTGTGGACCCCAAGGATGTTTTCTGATCCTCCTGCCCTTTTTTTTTTCCTCCAAACTGGAGAGCTGCTAACTTTATTAGCTCCTTATATGGCAGCACCATTTTCTCACGCCTTTAATGGCTCTCTTTTGATCTGTCCTGTTCTTGCTTTTTTTTTTTTTCTTTTGCAACATGAACATGGTGTTCAAGCTGATGGGTTTATAACCTGCTCCCTCAGTAATATATGGACTGGCATTTTAATCTTCTCCAAGTGCTGATAAGAAATGCCCAAATGTTTTAACTGCGGGGTTGGCCGAGATGCCCGCAGATAGTTGGGTGCTCAGCTACACCCACTGCGCAGGCATGAGTAATTTAAATCACACCTTGTGGTGCACCAGACCCTGTGTGGCCTGAAGGCTGAGGGCCATCAGGCAATGGAGAGCAGCTGAAGCCTTCCTCTTCCTCAGCAGTTTATCCCTCTGGGAAGGGCAGCACGCAGGGATGAGTGTCCATGTCTCGCCACTGGATGCTCATCGTGTTGTCACCGGCGCCTGGCACAAACACCCGTTGCTTCTGCCGTGACGAGGACAGTGTTGGTTGCTGCCACGTAAGATGGGTCTTTCCATCAAGGCCCCTGTGGCCTGCTGAGAGGAAGGGTGTGCTCTCTCTGCTCTCTAGCCTGGGTCTCTGTTCTTTAAAACCTTCACTCATGGGGATCCAGTTACAGTGGCATCGCCCCAGTGTGGTCGCATGTTACAACTGGGAGCAGTCTCCCCCCAACGCCTTTCAAAAGGGTTGGGATGGTCCAGACCTTGGTTTTGTGTCACCAGCTGGTCTTTGTGCTCCTCTCCCAGCTGGCTGCTGTGTAAATGGAGCCCTTCGAGCACTCCTTGCAACCAGCTCTTCTGTCAACAGAGTCCCATGGCTTTGTTTGCAGTCCCTCGATGTCCCTCCTGGCCACCCTGCCTGCAAGATGTGACAGCAGCGACCCTGCCTGAGGTTTCTTTGCAGGGTCAGGGAGGGGAGAATTCAGCACTGAAAACCCGTTTGGGTTTGGATTTCTTCCTCTCTGAAATGGTGCTGTTGAAGGTATCAACACGTAGTGCCTGCTCTTTGGGCTTCTCACCTGTTAAAACAAGAACTGTGCCCATTTCCACGGAGGAGAAACGCGTGGTGGAACGTGCGCGTTGGCAGCGCGTTTCCCCGTGTGCGTACGACTCCATCGCGTGTTTTAAATCATTGTTTGAAACAGTCATTGGGGCTTTCTTTTAATCTATGGCTGGATCTCAGTTTGGTGGAGTGTTGTAATGCCTGTCATCACTGGGGAAACTGAGGCACGGGGCTGGGAAGGGATGGGCTTGGAGCCGCCCGACAGGGGATAAGACTCGGGTCTGCCGAGGCTGGACTCGTGTGCGTCAGAGGGCTGATTAAATCAAGAGATTTCAATGTTTGACCAGTTGTTGAGGTGGACTTGTCAGATGGTTACCCTGGCCCTGGGCAGGCTCTGGCAGGGCTGGATGGCAAAGGTGGCACCACTTTTTAAAAAAAAAGATGAATAAACCATGGATTAATTGATTGAAAAGCACTGTCAGGAGGCTGGGGCCAAGGGAAAGGCTGAACTGTGGGTGAAAGCAGCTAACTGGCTTCAAAACCAAAAAGCACTCAGGGCCCCGTATGTGTCACGTTTTATCCTGACCTGACTGCCCAGGATCTCGTGGTAATTGGTTGGGCGTGTTCCCTTTTGGGCACAGAAATAGGTGTTTTTATCCAGTGGTGGAAAACAAGACCCTGTGGGTTGAAAAAGGTTGAGCCTCCAGATGCCAGAGACATTTGAGCAGGAAGGGGGTGCAGGACGGGTTGGTTTGCATTTGCAGGCAGGGAGGTATTTGCAACCAGCATTCTTCTTCACCCCCATTTTAATTAAAACAAACAAACAAAAAGGGGCAAAACCCCTGAGCAGGTAGAAGGGGGACGACTGGCAGCCGACCCCTGTGACGGTGGGAGCTTCACCCTGTTCTCAGGGTGGCCTCCCTGTTAGGGTGAAGTATCTTGGCCCACCATGATTTAGTGACCTCCCTCCCCACTCCCTGTGACCACCCAGTTTTGGGGGGAGGTTGATTTTGGGGTTACCCCCAGGTGGGGGAAACCCCTCAAGCATTTCCCTGCCCTCGGCAGCTACACCATGACCCCCCAGCCTGGCTGCAAACGGTGTTTGCTGCCACCACGACCTTGCATTTGCAGCCCCCCCTTTATTTTTTTGCAGTGTAACCCCTTTATTTTTTTTGCAACCTAACCTCTTTTATTTTTTGCAGTGCACCCCATTTTTTTGCAAGGCAGCCCCCCCTTTTTCACTGCAGGCAGCCCCCCTTTTTATATAGCGCCCCCCCCTTTATTTTTTTCCACAGCCCCTTTTTTTACAATGCGCCCCTTTTATTTCTCACATAGCACCCCAATTTTTTGGGGGATGCAGACCCTTTATTTTTCTGCAGTTTCCCTCCTTTTTTTTCGCAATCCACCCTCTCCTTTTGCAACGCACCCCCTTTATTTTTCACAGAGCACCCCCTTATTTTGCAAGGCACCCCTTAATTTTGTTCAGTGCACCCCCTTCATTTTTTTTTTTTTGCAGCGTAACCCCTTTATTTTTTTGCCACTTGACCTCTTTTTTTTTGCAGGGCATCCCCTTTATTTTTCATGCAGCACCCCCTTATTTTGCAAGGCACCCCTTTATTTTTTTTTCAGTGCACCCCCTTCATTCCTGAAAAGCCCCCCATTACTTTTTGGAGTGCACCCTCGTTATATTTTGCAGGGCACCCCCCGTATATTTTATGATGAACCCCGTTGTATTTTGCAATGCACCCCCCCTTACATTTTGCAGGGCACCCCCTTATTTTGCAATGCACCCCCTTTATTTTTCACGGAGCACCCCCTTATTTTGCAAGGCACCCCTTTATTTTTTTTCAGTGCACCCCCTTCATTGCCGCAAAGCCCCCCCGTTATATTTTGCAGGGCACCCCCCCGGATATATGATGCACCCCCCCCTTGTATTTTGCAGGGCACCCCCATATATTTTGCAATGCACCCCCGTTATATTTTGCGATGCACCTCCTTACATTCAGCAGGGCACCCCTCGCATTCCGCAGGGCCCCCCCCTATATTTTTGCAATGCACCCCCGTTATATTTTGCGACGCACCCCCCCCGTTCCGCAGGGCACCCCCCTTGTATTTTGCAATGCACCCCCTTACATTTTGCAGGGCACCCCCTTGTATTTTGCGAGGCACCCCCCATATATTTTGCAATGCACCCCCCGCATTCCGCAGGGCACTCCCCTTGTATTTTGCGAGGCACCCCCTGCACCCCGCACCGCTCCCCGCGTTCTCCCCTTACCCATCTCCGCGCTCCGCGCATGCGCAGTCCCTCCGCCCCCCCGCACAGGGTCGGGACGTTACGCGCCCGCGCCCTCCTCGGCGGCGCGCGCCCCGGGGCGCAGTGCGCCTGCGCGGGGCCCGTGCGGCGCTGCCAGAGGCGCGGGAAGGGGAGGGGGGGGGCAGCGCGCGCCAGCCGAGCCGCCAGAGGAGCGGGAGGAGGAGGCGGCGGGGGCGGGGGGGGCGCCGCGCTGCCGCTGCCGGAGGAGGAGGGAGCGAGCGAACCGGGGCCGCGGCGGGGAGGCAGCGGGTGGAAGAAAACCCGCGGCGGAGAAAGAGCCCGCCGCCCGGCAGCCGGCCCGCCAGCCAGGGGGCCCCCCCGGAGGGGATGGTGCCGTCCGCCGCCGCGGGGGGAGGCAGCCGGCGCTGAGGGCGGCAGGGCCCCGCGGCGGAAGAGGCGGAGGGCGGCGAGGAGGCGGCGGGCGGCGAGCGGCGGGCGGCAGCGCTGCGCGGGGGGAGGCGGCCGGGAGCCAGGGCAGGGGCGGCGGGCTCGCCCCGCGCCGCGCAGCATGGTCCGGGAAACCAGGCACCTCTGGGTGGGCAACTTGCCGGAGAACGTGCGCGAGGAGAAGATCATCGAGCACTTCAAGCGGTGAGTGGGGAGCGGGACGGGAGAGGGGGTGTGCGGGGGGGGTGCCCCTGCCCGCCGGTGCTTCCCGCGCCTGCGGCCGCTCTCCCACCCTGCGCCCGGGGAGGCCTTTTCCGCGCTCCCCTCTTCGCTGCTTTGGAGGAAAATAAAGGGGAAAAAAAAAAACACAAGGAGAAAAAAAAACAAAAGGGGAGGAATGCGGAGGGCCGGTGGTTGCCGCGGCCTGTGCGGGAGGAAAACGGAGTGGCTGTAAACAAGCCCCGCGCCACGGCGGGGATCGCGGGGCTCTGGCGGCGTGGACCGACCTGCGGAGCGGAGAGAAGTGTAACAGCAGTAACGACCGAAAATAAGCCCCACAAAGGCGGAGGAGCGGCGTGTCGAAGCTCGGCTCTGTGCACGGAGTGGATCTCATGCCGAGGGAGTGTGCGGTGCCCCGGAGTCAGCCCGGAGCCTTGGCCATCTTGCTTCTCCGTGGATTTTTTTTGTTGTTGTTTCTTACCAACTCAACGTTTGGAGTTTTCCCTTGATTTATCCCCCCCTTTTTTTTTTCTCACTGTTTTCTCCGTCTGGAGCCGTCCCGACCCTGAGGATACCGCGTCCCCAGCCGCGGTTGTGCGGGGGGGAGCGGAGCTGCCGCCGCAAGAAACGGGACTCCTAAATCATACAAATCACACAATCCCACGAAGAAAACACTGGATTCCTCCACGCGGGAAGCGCTTTGGACTCCTAATTACACTGTTTGTGTCGTGCTGTATTTTTTTTTTCCTCCCTTTTTCCCTTGCATAGATGAATCCCGCTCATAAGGAAGTAGGAGCTGTTTGCAGGGTTGTGTTTGTTTCCTCCTCCACTTCGTCTTTTCATGCGGAGAGAAGAAGATTCCCCTCCCGCCGCCTCGGGAACACATTTTTCCTCGGGAAATGCTCTCGCACAAAGTTGGTGCTCGGCACTCCACGCTGGAAGCTTTTTGTTTGTTTGTTTGTTTGTTTGTTTTTAGGGGGAAGGAAGAAGATGAGGAGCCCGAGGTTGTTTTAAACCCCCCACCCCAACAAAAAAAAAAAAAAAAGGGATTTTGGAGCTTCCTTTAATCTTGCGTTGAAAAAAAAAATAAATGACTGAGCGTCCTTAATAATGAGTCACCATGGGAAAAATAGATGCGGTGACACGGAGGAAGGGGGAGGAAGGTCCCCCCGGCTCCTGCTGTGGGGGGCGGCTCGTACCCCCCGCCCGGGGCCAGCGCGGCTGGTGCCGATCGGGCTCGAAAATGGCAGCGGGGACCCCGCTGGGCCGGGGGGAGCCGGGGTCACCCCGGGGGTTCGGGCAGGACCCCCCCCGGCATCCCCTCTGCCCTCCCTTCTGAGCTGCTGCTGCAGCAGCAAGAGCCGATCTCGGCCAGCACCCAGAAATGGCCCTGTTTTAATTCTTGCCCTGTTTTTAATTCAGCTTCACCTTTTCTTTTCCGTTCCCCCGAGCCCAGAAGCGCAGGGTGGTGTTTCTGCCTTCCAGGGGGCTTGTTTTGTCCGTCGGTCCAGGCTGCATGACCCAGCGTTGTACAAAGGCTGGGTTTTTGGGGAGAGAAAACCTGCTCTGGGGTTGTTCGTTTTACTCCAGGCATAGCCAGCTGAAGGAATAGGCTCAAAAGTGGAAATTTGACATTCCTGGGGCTTATTTTGTCCAGTCCTCTGCTTTTTGTAACCTGCATTAAAGCAGGAAAAAAGTTGCTATGGTACTGTTGCTTGGAGATGGATGGGAAAAAATGGCAGGCGCTGAATTGTTAATTACCTTTTTTTTGTTGGTGGTTTTTTTTTTTAGTGGTTGTTTTTACCCTTGTGAGTTTCAAATGGAGGTTTGGGAAGCAGATTTGCAGCCAGACAAATCCTCCTCATTTCTGTGATTTCTTTTTCACATCTGATTTTTACCCGGGATTTGTGTGATTGGGTGAGGCTGATCTCAAGCAAGTAAACACAGTTAAAAATACCCTTCCAAACATATGGTGCAGGTACTGATGAAGGGGGAGGAATGACACGCTGCCTCCAGAGCCCTTTTAGGGATGTGAACACCTAAATATTTGTGTTGTAAAAGGGGTATAACCTTTTATACCCGGGTTTCAGGCTCAATGTATAGGTGCTGTCGGTGGACAATGGAGCAAGGCTTCCTTTGTATGCTGGTCCTCGCCTGGGGGAAGGGACACGTTACACAAGGATTGCATGGTGTGGTGGCTATATCCATAGGGAAGGCGGCTGTCGGGGAGTGGAGGTGGGCTGTGAAAGGCTCCCTCCTCGGAAAGGACCATTTAGTGTGGAGAGAAAGTCTTTTCAGATGGAGCTGGGCTTGGCGAAACCCAGTTCCCACCCATCCCCCAGCCTGAGAATAGGGTGAAGAGCGTTGCCGAGCGGCTGCGCCACGGCAGCAGGAGGAGGAATTTGGGGAAATATCATTAAAAAAAAATCTCAGCTCCCACGGCTGGGGAATATTGCTACCCCTAAAGCCTCTGTGCAACCCACAGGAGTGTTTGTTTTTCCACTTTGCTTAGGAAATACTGTCATTTCCATATTTAAAGCCTGTACCAGCGGTCTTGCTGTTGCACAGTCTCTGCTAGGGGCAAGTTTGAGAGACACAACCATTTTGTTTCTAAAGAGGCAAAAATTCCAGGAAAACTCTCAGAACTTAGAACTCAACAGGCATTTATGTGAGGGGTTTGCTGCTTCCCCTTTTCCCCCTCCAGTTCTGCAGTTACAGTGGGAACCTCACTTGGGTTTGCAGTCTTGTAAGTTACTCTTTTAAGGAAGGAATTTAGATGAAAGACGCATTTTGCAGAAAGCATTTATTTATTTATTTATTTATTTATTTATTGCAAAATGCTCCTAGTTGATTTTTGTCTAGTGTGAAATAACACGCTGCTTACAAGTCCTCTCAAATGAGAGGATACTGAAGCTGATCTCTAGAGGCACTGACTTAAGTTGAGCAGTGCTATTTTTTTCCTTAATAGCCCTTTTAAAAATCTATTGTTTTGATATTAAAAGGGATTGCAGAACGGGGTTTTCTCTGCGTTTTAACAAGTAGAGGTTGTTGTGGGCTTTCTGTTTTGTACCCAGCTACTCCCTTTTTCAAAACTTCTTTCTGATGTGCTGTATTTTTTTTCAAATGAGTTCCTAAGACATTCCCAAGTCTGAAAGCAACCGGTGCCAGGATTGGAGATCTGCTTGTGAGATGGAATCAGCATCGAATCGGTGTTAGGATATGGGAGATGAGAGCTCAGGGAAGCAGTGGTAGAAATCATTTGGGTTCACCTAATTAATGCTGTCTTGACTAGCAGGAAAAAAAATCATTCACCATCATTGAAACAGATGCTCAGCAGCTTGCAGAACAAGGCTACTAAATATAGTAACAGTTGTCCCCAGCACAAGTGCTGGCCCTCCATATTTTTTTTCCCCCTATGCTTTCTTCTAGTTATCAGAAAGAATGGCTTTGTCCCTTTATTGGTGTTTTTTAAAGGGCAAAGAGGAGTAAAAGCCTCTTAATTATGAACCATGTGACTTTGGTATGCCATCTCCTATTCTGTGGGGGAATTAAGACATTCAGGGAGGCAACCAAGTCTGGGAGAAGCTCTGGATTTAAGAAACAAACATGCTGCTCTAAAATAATTATAAATAAATTGCCGATCAGAGCAGTTTTGGAGAAGACAAATCACTGTTAAGGTTTCTTTTTTGGGAAATGAGTATTTTTGGCTTCACCGTGTTCTGATTTCTGTTGTGAGGAAGACCCTTTTTGGGAGAAGTGGTTTGCATTTTAAACACGACTGCTCTGAGGAGCTGCGCTGCAAAAGACTGGCATAAGGGCGAGTGCATGTTTGTTTTCAGTAGCTACTAGAAAACATTTGGTCAGTTTACAAGAAAATGTTTTGTCTTTTTGGCTGGGAGTGTAAATTCAGCCTGGGAACATGAAATCCCTGTGTTTTTTGCACTGGAGGGCACTGCTGTGGTCCGAGGTGGAGTAGAGGGATTTTGGTCAGCTCTTGTACAGATGGTGTGTGGGGCAGGGCAGTGAGGTTGCTGCTGGTGTGCTGTCTTTTTGCTTTGAGAAGAAAAGCCTCTGTGCCTGGTGAGGATGATGGCTGCTAGGGTAGCTGCAGCTCTGTGCCTTTTTCCCACGCAGGACACGGGCAGGTTCTGCAGAGCCTTTCCACGGGAACAGGCTTGAGTTGGAAGTAACAGTGCTCTGGTTTTCTAGTAAAACTCTCAGATATGTTCTCAGGCTTTTATTGCTCATAATCGAGTAATAGTTCTTGGATATTGCTTAGGATGCAAACACATGGATGGTTATCCTGAATCAGCTTTGCATACAGAGATCTCTATCCAGATGTACTGTTATTTTAGGAAAATACAAAAGTAAGGCCACAGAATGAGCTATTCCTGTTTTCTTTCTTAATTCATATAATTTTAAAGTGACAGTATTTTAATAGATGAGGTGCTAGACTTTGTAGTTCAGAGCCTTTGGAGGGAGGGGTAGGTAAAATTTATGCTTTGTTGAAGCAATGTCTAGAATACTGGCCAGTATCAGGACTTGTTTGTGCCACGCTTTCACAGGTATCTCCAGCAAACTTAGTTCTGCAGAATATAAAACCCAAGATGATGGGAGGACATTTGGTTGGGGAATTAGGGCAAAGAGATTAAATTAATTGCCCAGAATCAGAAAGGAAAGAAAGGTGTGGAAGACACGAGACAAATTCTGCCTCCTCAAATCTCGGTTGGCCTTACACTGGATGTAGGTTCATCAGTCGGGTGGCTAATTGGGGAGAGGGTGGTGCTAGCTCTGGAGGCAGCTTGCATCTCTTTTCTTGGCTAGAAGTCCTTTAATAATTCTGTTCCTAATCCGGATTCACTGGGCTCCACCTCTGCAGGGTACCGGTTGATCTGCAGCCACCCACTTCTTCCCCCAAGACTGAGTCATGCTGAGGACGACTCCCCAGCAGGTTAAGATTCATGAATCCTCTGGCTGCTCTGGATTCTGCTCTTTGCATGCACTTGAGGTGGCAGCTTGTTGACGCCACGCTGGCCAAGGAAATGCCTTCATAATTATTTCAAAGAAACTTAATGAAAAGCCACAAAGAGCAGAGATTTGGACTAAGCTTCTAATAAGAGTTCTTACACCCGGAGCCCGGGTAGAAAGATAAGTTGATGTCACTTGATTGCAAAATTGTGTCATCTGCTGAGCCTTTCTGGCATTGTTTCTCCTCTGAAGTTTCTTCAGAGGTCCTGGCTGTATGTGTGTGTGTGAGTTGGATGAGCTGATGTAGCTTCTGTTGTCGCTCCAAAGTGATGTTGGATTTTGGTATTTCTTGGCCTTACTCTAAATTCCTTTGGTATGATGGTAAAGTGACCCTAGTGCCTATTCTCGCAGACTCTGAGAAACCAGACTTGGGTGTTGAGAACTTCCCAGTCCTTGTGAGGCTTGCAGAGGTATTCAATCCGTCCCTCAAGTTAAAATGGGGGGGCGAGGAAAGGCTTAAATTTGTTTTGTGAGAGCCTTGTTGACTGTTTTTTTCCATCATTGCTTTTCATAGGACAGAAAGTCACGCCAAGTTCTCCAGCAAATGACCTTATTGCAGTCTTAAGGTGTGTCCAAAATTAGGTCCTTGTCTTCGCTGTGGGCGAAGAGGTGCTAGCTGGCTTTTCATAAAAAAGGAAGTAAATATCCAAATGAGTAGAGGGCAAGTTGCAGATTTTGGATGAGTTGGTGAGTCAGGATGAACCTGGGGCTCCTGGGAAGCTTTATTTTCATCAGCCGATGTGTTGCAACCACAGGCTGTCTTGCTCTTGGGTTGGTTTCACACAGTTGTCAAGCTTGTGAAGAAGAGCAGGAATGCCTTCTGCACACGAAGATGCACCTGAGAAGCAACAAATATCAAAACAAGATCTTCTGAAGACGTTTGACGCAGGGTAAAACTGAGGGTCACCCCTTGGCTGGTTTTCCACTACTAGAGGTTTCAGGAGAGTTGCTGGCAACAAGGGTTTATGTTGTTAAGCTGCTTGTGGGGCAGATATGTTCTGGTTTTGGTAGCTACCAAAAATAAGCACTTGTGAGGTATTTTGCCTGTGTTTTTTATTAAGTTCAGTGAACTTGCTGAGGTCTGAGAACGCCCTGAAACCAAAGCTGTGCAAGGGCAAACATTCCTAAACAGTGAACTGAGGAATACACTAGAAAATATGATTACTCTCCATACTAAGATTTATGAGTTTAGCTGCATCTTCAGCGTGTGCCGATGGTGAAATCTCGTGGGAGGAATATGAGCCTGGAGATGGAAATTCACAGTGTACAGCCAGCCTTGTACCTTACCCTTGCATGAGTCTTTGTAGTGTTCTGAAGACTGCTTGAACAGTTAATGAAAATCAGCCAAAACCAGCTTTTTTTGGGTTGCCTGAGCTAACAAGTCAGTAGTGTTTCCCATCTTGTATAGGTTGGGGTAGCACAGGAGGTTTTCCTTTCCTGTCTGCCTGGTGAGTGATGGCAGCTCTGGTCTCCTTGAGCCTGAAAAAACAGCTCCAGTGCTGTTCTGCAGTGATACATTAGGATGTGATGACGACTTCTGCAGGATGAATAAAACACAGCAACTGCTTTGGTTTCTCCGTTTTCATAGTTATTGTTTAACCTACTAGCACTGTGTAATCATCCCCTGCAATCTGTAAAATTCTGCAGTGTGAAGATAACATCCTTTAATACAAGAATAAACATTGTTACAGGCTTTTCATAAATATACCAGGATATATTCCAGGGTCTGCTGCAATCTGTTAACAGGACAGACTGAACATGAAGGTGGTGTCTTTGAGTTGGGTTGAAACAACTTCCTCCTCAGGAAGAGTTTTTTTGGGAGTGTCTTGTAGCATTGCATGTGGCTGTGTTCTGTGGTTTGTGTATTCATGCCTTGTCTGAGGTCCAAACGTTCATGGTGACTTGGGTGAGAATGCAGCAGAATTCGGATGTGAAAGGAACATCAATTTTCTGCTCAGACAGACTAATCGTGGGAGAGGAGCAGCAGTCTGTCTTCATGACTGCCTTCTGCTTCAAGACCCAGGCACCTTTTAAGAACAAAAGGAAGCTTTTTTTTTTTTGCTTCCTTTCAGTTCCTCTTTTCATTTAAGCTTAGCAACTTAAAATTGAAAGAACTTTTTTTTAAAAACACATTTAGATCTGAAGTGTGAGCTTCCAAATCTGATCAAAAAGCCCTGAATGTGCTCTTATCTCTGGCCAGATAGGTCCAAACATCTCTGGAATGAGCACGAAGAGATGATCTGTGCTGCTCTCTGTTGATACCCATGGCTCTCTCCACAGGTGGAGGCAATGGTGACTTCTGTGTGTATGTTCCTCTTGGGTCCTCCAGCCAAAGAGAAGAGCTTGCATGTCTTTTGTTATCCCCTTACATGGTAGGAGATCAGAGCTGGCTTCAAACCAAGTTCTTGTCAGGGAGGTGGTCAGGTGGCCAATCAAAGCTGGGTTTGAAATGATCTTTTACCTCGATAAAAAGAGAACTGCCAGGTTGTAAATGAATTTTTTCTTTTAGCAAGTGGTGAATCAACCTCAGTTTTTCTCCAGGTACAAAACTGAGCTGGTTGTGTTTTCTGTCTGTGGGATTCATGGAGAGGAACTGAATGTCCCTGTCACAGGTTTCCCCAACTGTGGTGTTCGTGTCTGTGGTGAGGTGCTCGAGGCTTCCGCGCGGCACAAAGCGCCGAGCTGTGGTCCATCTGCTCTTGCTGCTGGTGTGAATGGCTCCCGTCCTCATTAGCGGTGATGGCTGCCAAAAAGCACAGAGGGTTATTGAAATGTTCCCTCTTCAGGCTCCCCATGGCAGCTGTGGGTGACCTGCAAGAGTTAACAGGGCAAAATAAGAAAAATAAATGGCTGAGTTGTATGTTTAAAGTAGTCGCCTTTGGAGGAAGAAAAAAACCTCTTCCGGCCTCATTAGCATCCTAACTATGAGGGGAATAAAAGCTCAGGATGGATAAGTATCTCCCTTGTATATGTAATCAATGTCTGATTTAATTTCAGGGGTTCTGTGCTTGTGTGTGAGAGACACTGCTCTTGGAAAGCCAGCTAAGTACACAGCTAGATAGCTAACAGTCTGCACAGTAACCTCGTTGTCATCAAAGTCTAAATAAACCTTTGGTATTTTTCTTAACTTTTAACAACATCTTGGAAGTATTAGTAGCAGAGAAGCTTTGCTACATTTGAGAAATAAAAATGGCTTCAGCACTGATGGTGTAGCTGATGGGCTGGTTGTGGGTATGGGGAGATAGGCTGGTTTCTGGCAGCAGCTGAGCTCAGGAAGCATCTCTTCCTCCTGGTCCATTCAGAGATTACAGTCCCTCGTTGTGCTGGCACCAGTTCATGTGCTTGCCTACCTTGTGTCAGACTAATTTTTGAAAACAAGCATTTAAAGGTAAAGCTGATCACTGGTAGGGCATAAAGCTAGGAAGCAGCTTTCCTGGCAGTCAGGGTGACGTGCCCGGTTGTTGCGGGTGGGTCGGTGTATCCAGCTGATCCTGGAACCGCAGGAGGAGCCCTGAAGGTCTGGTAGTACCGTGCACCTCCAGACACAGGTCCACTGAGCTCTCTGGCATGGTGAAGCCTCCTTTAGGTCAGCTTGTAAAACTGAGGTGAGAAACCTCACCCATCCTTGCGATGAAATCCGAGCTAGCCTGTTTCCCTTGGCTTCGCAAAACCTTGGCTTTGAGTTGCATCAAAAGAAAAGCCATTAAAATCTGGCTCAGTGGTGGAAAGTTTGAAGCTCTCGCCCATGGAGAAAGCGCCTAGAGTGCCGGTAGTCACTGCAGACAAAACACTGAGTGTGCCTGGCTCTCACCGGGCACTTGTCAGCAGGGAAGATTAGTTTCCTTGGGCTGACACCTGGCTCATGCCAGGTATTGCCCTGCCAGTTGGTTTAGTCACAGGAACAAGCACTTTCTCTAGGGTGGTGGTAGCGGTGAGTCACGAACCAACAGCCGAACATTTGCACATCTGTGTTTGGGTGACAGGCTGGGGTGGCAGTGCAGGAGTGGCTGCCTAGCTTAAATACAGGGCTGGGCCGGCTGGGAACTTGACTTTTTTTTCAGGGTGTTTTTTTTCTTGCCTGGTTTCAAGATTGTAACCTTTTAGAGTCAGTGAGCTTTTGGGGTTGGTGACTTTCAGTGAGTCCTTGGATCCATGGCTGCTTCCTATCAGAAATGAATTTCAAGTTGTTGAACCTGTTGGTTCAATCATTGCTGGTCACTTGTTCAAATTGAGCTGTGGTTGGAGGGGGAGGAGCAATCCATTCACTTGGGATGGCCTGAGAAATAGATAACCTTTCTTTTCTTCTTAAATACCATTTTTTGGAGAACATACAAAACCTTGGAGCAGAGGTTATAAAGTTTGTGTTTCACTGGAGAAATATGAACCGTGAGCAACAAGACTTACAGAGCCTTAAGATGAGACGTATTTAAAGTACTCTGCAGCATGGCAGGGAGACAGTAATGTTATGACTCTGCATTTTCCTCCATCTGCTGCCAAGTACATGCAAAGCAGGGCTTGGAGAAGCAAAGCTGAGATGGGGAATTACTCTTTCATGTAAGAATGAAAAACTTGATTAATCGTGAGATTCCCTTACAGTTGCGATGCGCTCCTGAAGTCAAATCCAAACAAATCCCAAAATCAGTCACACAAAAGATCAGGCTTGAGCAATTCCTGTGCATAAAGCATTTCATGTAGCCCATCACTACCAGTGTTTTTGAATCAAATCTGCAGATTATGCTTTAAGCTGGAAGAAAAAATGCCCTGGAGATGGAATTCAGCAGCTCTGTCTCTAGCGTGTAGGAACGTGATAGCTCATCTGTGTAGGCTGAAGGATAAAGAATCACAGTGCATCCTACTTGCTACAACACAGCTGAATGTGCTGAGCTTCTACTAATTTTTATAACCTATTTAGGCTTCCACAAATAGTCAAATTTGCTCTCATCGGCTTGGAGAGTAAGATTCTGCCATGTGTGTATTATCTTTCCTAATCAATTTTCAACCCGATAGCCAGTTTCAGCTGTGCTTCAGGGTGAAGGGGGGACTCACAGGCTCAGAGATACCATGTTCCTTTTGAGTTTTGTGAAAACAAGCAGTTTTAATAGAGGAGAGAGACCTGATTAGCGGCCCCATGGAGAGAAAAGCTGCAGTGAGAGTGCAACCCTTATTAGACATTAAAGAATCCACATGGGAAAGAGGTGTTCCTGACCGTGGGAAAAGCTGCAGTGGGAACTGGCAGTTATTGGACACTGGAGAATTCTACCTCAAGACATGCATCCATAAGAAATGAGTCTTTATTATTTTTGCTCACAAAGCCACTTTGATTTCTTTTTGTTTTTAAATAATGTATATAGCAGTAAGCCCTGCTTGGGTGCTTGTGTGCGTCTCCTTGGTTGTACAGAAGTGACAAGGAGGAAAAGTTCCTCAATCACAGAGCTTCTGCCTCTTTTCTCGTGTGAATGAGAAGCTGGTGTAGCTCAGCTGTGTGTGCAGAGCTCTGGCTGGGTCATCTTGTGTGGAGCCCTTCATTACATTGGGTCAAGGTTTGCCTCTGATGCAACGCTGGGTTCTCCTGACGTCGCAGCCAGTAGAGCTGCTGACTGGGGCCAGAATGTAAAACACAGCCCAGCTCGGTGCTGCTGAGGTCAAGTGAGGCTTTTTTTTTTTTTTTTTAATTCCTACAGCTTCGTGTAATCCCAGTGCTCAAAGCATGGATTTGTCTCCCCTCTGTCTCCCTCAGGCTGAAGCGTTGCTAGGACTCCGTTCAAATGCTCCTCTGTGCTGTGGGGGTGTTGGAGTGAGTGGGACTGATCTGTATCTCAAGGAATGGGCTGGTTCTACAGCCAGGTTTCACCTGATGCGTGTGCACTTGAACAGCTTATGTGTGGCAAAATCTTGTTGTGGGGGTTGCAGGAAAATTTCCTGCTGCTTTGACTCTGGGAAGAAGTACCGACAGAAACAGCCATGAATAAACAGTGTTAAATATTCTGTTTCTTCCCTCTCTGGTGGTACGTAATGATTTCATTTGTATATTAATCCCTCAGCAGTATCCAAACAGGAACATTGCAATAAAGACAAACAAAATGTCTTAATTTGGAATCTCTTTTTACTTGGTGTCTTAAAATGGAGCATTCAGCTGAGCTGTAAAGCAAGAAGCAAGCGTTTATTTCAGCACAGAGTTATCTGCTGGACTATCTGATGTGTCAAGCATGTTGCTCTTAAATAACAGGGGTATCAGAAGTACCAGTGAATGTGCCTATGCTAGCTTTTTAATTTCCTACTTTGTCATCTCTCAGGGAGGGATTACAAGGGTAGACAAAGCCCTGACTGTTGTGGGTGCGTGGCAGGAACACGTGCTGTATCTCATTAACAAAACCCCTGTTTGCAGTCAGAGTCAGATTTCCCATCGAGTGCTGTTGGGGGCTGCGGAGTGGTCTGGGTTGGAGTTGTTGGGGCAGTGGGGCAGGAGAGGAGAGCGAGGAGCATCATCTTGATGCTTCACCCTGGTCGTGGCAGTGGTCTGACTGAGCTCTGTCACCTGGTCAATGGTTTCTGCTGAATTTTGAGGTTTCCCTGGAGATCTTTATCTGGAGGATAGATCTTTTACGGAGGAGAGCTGCTGAGAATGCCCTGAAGAAGGCTAGTTTTCTCCCCCCAACGGTCGCAGAGCCAATAAAGATCACTCTGAACAGGTTTTAAAGCATCTCAGATTGCAATCTAGAAAATTATGGGAGCTCAGTAATTAGGGCATGTTTCTGAATCATTGCTGTCACAAGGCCTGTTCTTGGTGTAGCCTGAAAACCAGCACTCCTAGTGAGATGAGGAGCTTTTATTTTGCCTGGCTTGGGAAGGTAAATGTTCTCAAAGCTTTGAATCACAGGGATTTATCCCTGGCTGATGAGCTTTCCTGCCCGTGATCATCCAGAACACTATCCTGGCTTTTTAGGAGGGTTTATCATTACGGAAACAGCAACTTTGTGCCGAGAAAGGTAGAATTAGAGAGGCATTTAATTTGTTTTATTTTTAGCTGTCTTTAATGTGATGTAGCAGCTGGAGATAAGGAGAGCCCAATGCCATAGATTGAGACTCCTCTGGAGGCTGCTGGAAGTGCTCCATACATTGCTGGCAGCCTTTGTGCTCCTGCCCCCTCTCCCAGGGGATTTTGTCACTTAAACCTGTTTCTTCAGAAAATTGAGGGAAGATCAGATGTTTGGAGGCGTGTTACAAAATGGTGCTGCCAGGCTCTTCAAAGTGGGGGTGCATGTCTGTATATTAGAGAAATATTCACAGTATTTTCACAGCAATCTTGAAGAGCCAGTTTTCAATTTTTGGGTTATAACTGAGACACGTGTGTGTTGATGTGAGGGATTTGTGGTGTCCCAGGTGTCCAGGTGTGCCAGCTCCATGCAGAGCCTGCTCTGGTGCCCTTGGGAACCAAGGCTTTGGATCAAGCCCTCGGTAATGAGCCGTCTCATGGAGCTGCTCACAGTCAGTTCTGCTTTTGGGCTCCCCTAAGAGCAGCTGCTGGCAAGGGCCAGTGGCCACTTGTGTCTTGCCCTGTTTGTTGTTAAGCATTTGAGATCCAGTTTGACAAATTCTCCAGGGCTGAGTGGCAGTCCTGCAAAGACAAGTCGTTGTGGCTCATTGAGCTCATTCCCCACGTTTGTTAATGTGGATTTTAAGTGTAGTTTTCCAGGACTCTGGAATCCTGCGTGTTGCTTCCATCAAGATACATTTCAATAACTTGCATGATTCTCATCCCAGCCCTGTGCACACACACACATTTATGCTCTGTCTGTCTCTGGCTTTGCTGTTACAGATCAGTTACTGTATTTAGGATAAGACCCAAACTCAGTAATGCAGTCTGTGCATTTTTTAGTATCTTTTGTTTAAATTCCTTTATCCTCCTGTATCTGTAAGCTCTCAAGTCTTCCTTCCATGCTAGGCAGATGATAATATTGTCAAATTTTGAACTTACACTCTGCATTGCTTGAAGCAGAGTGTGATTCCAATGACAGTGTCTGATTCCTTCCAGATACCTGTGGAAAGATCCGAGTCCCTTTGTGTTACTGGCTTTGGAACTTTTACAGCAGGGAATAGTAAACACTGCTTTAGTTGGTTGTATGGGAGGGGGACTCACTGAGCAGGTCATGGTGTGAGTTGGTGATAGTAGAAGCTGGTGCTAAACTCTGAGCAGGATTTCTTCAGGGTTGCTGTCACCATGGCTCAGTGTCCTGCTGCTGGTCAGGCTGCAATGCTGTTGGGCTTGCTGCTCTCCTGGCGTGTTGTGTGTTACATGGACGGAAGTAGCTGCATGTACTGTTGTGGTGAGCCGAGTTCTTGGGCTGTGAAATGGATGGCTGTAATAGCAGAAAGCCTGATGTTAATGGAGTTGAGCAGACATCAGCAGCCTGGCTAAAAACCCCTGTGGAGCTGGTGACTGGCAACTTCCTTTGTGGAAGCTTTAGTATTTGCACATCTTGCATTTCCCTCTATCTGGAGCCGATCTGCTTTGTGCAGGGGGAGACGCAGGACCAGAGTAGCCCGTAGCCTGGGGTATTGGTCTGGTGGGGAGTTAGGAATGAGGAGAAGAGAGGCAGACATCTGGAGAAGTATTATTTCAGGTCACATTATTTTGTTATGAAATAACAACAAAGCAAGAGGAATGTGATTGGCCGAGAAAAGCTTCAAGCTGTGCGAGCGTTTTACTGAATAATGCAGGCTGGGGCTTGCCTGGCTTATGTAATGGTGGAGGAGGAAGGACTTCCAGCACGGCACAGAAAGTCATCCCTGCTTTTCAGCTGGCTGAAGATACCTGGCTTCAGTCGAAGTGAATCCAAACTATTCAGATGTCCTGCTGTATCAGGGCGTCTTGGCAAATCATGCTCTTAATGAGGGGTGCAGAAACAAGCACAGAATCTCTGGAGGTGTTTTTGATCTGTCTGTCTCAGTATCTGGAGCGTAACGTTGTGACGGCTTCCAAATAAAAATATGGTGCAGTTTTAATAGACCTGGATGTATCTGACCTGCAAAATGCTGCTGTAATGAAAATGGTTGGGTATAAAAGGTCTTCATAAGCTTGGGGGAAGATCAACATGAGACGGAAGGAGTTAATAAGATTCAGAGTGGGATTCAGTTTAAATTAAAGCAACAAATCTCCCGGATTTCCACCTACCTTTTCCTGTCGTGTTTTTAACATTCTGTAAAGACCCTCATCAGTTTACAAAATGTTGCAGCATTTGTTTATTAAACATCTGTTAGCCTGCTTTCTGGTAGTCCATCCTTTGTTTTAAGATTTTTTTGCTTGGGAATAGCAGAGGCTGTGCAGACGAACGTTTGGACTCAGCACCTGAGATGAAATAGTTAATGAGAAATGGGAAGACCAGGGTGCCCGGGGTGCAGATACCCCATGCAGGGAAAGTCGTGGGGTGAAGGATGACTTTGGTTGTGTCTGGGGAGGAGGAACCAGCCCAGCCCTGCATTGACAGAGACATTTCCCAGCCTGGCACAGGAGGAATGGCTGGGGAGGAGGAAGGGCTGGAGAGCAGGAGAAACGCACCGAGCAGCCACGCCGAGAGCCCAGAGACGTTTCAGCTGCTTGATGATAGAGGTGCTTTGATCTACAGTGAATAAACCGATAGTGCTTAAATTATGAATTCCCTTCCTTTGTCTGAGAAGCTGGATTACTGTGGCTTTGTTTGAGCACTGATTACTGAGCAACTTTAGTTTCCTGGAAGGGCCGCTGGGTCTGTGCATACAGCCGGGGCTGGCAGAGGGGCTTGGTGAGAGAACAGCCCTCGCACGTCCTCGTCTCTGCCGCGTCTGGTGGAGCTGTAAACCCTCGGAAAACTTGGTCTGAGTTGCCTTCCTTGCACCACAGGGCTAATGATTAATCAGCATGAGTTGCGGGCGGGAAGAGGCACTAAAAAGCCTTGTTTTCATTCGGGGTTGGGAGCGGAGAGAGCCAGGCTCTTTGTTGTCTGTTGGGTCTGGCAGCAGTTGCGAAACGCAGCCTTCTTGGGAAGGGCTGAGGCACAGGGACGCAGAGAGCAGGGCAGGTTGAGAGGAGCTGCTCTGTGAACCTTACAAAGGTCACAGCAGTGCCTCCCCTTGCCTTTTGTCCCCCCTTCCTTGGGAAGATCTGGACAAAGGTTGCTCCTTGGAGCACGTTGGCCTCCATCTTGCCTCAGTGTGTGATCAGTGTCACCAAACACGGCGTTACCGCCGCCTCCTTCCCCAGCCGTCCGGAAAGCATTATTTTGGGGTTGTTGGGTTTTTTTTTTTCCTTGTCATGTATTATTCTGCTGCAGTAAACCCGTCTGGTGATGCAGCACTGCAGATCTCCCCTCCTCTCCCCTCGGTGCGGTCCTCCTCCCCCTGGCAGCATCTGCCAAGACGGGAGCAGCTCGGAGAGACGCCAACGGGTGGGGTTGGGTCGGCTCACCAGACAGATTAATCTTCACGGTGGGGGACCAGGGGATGTGTGTAATCACAGGACTGCGTTGGGGCACGGAAAATGCAAACCTTCCTCTCCCAGCAGCTGTCCTTGAATACTCGGGGTTCTCTCCTCAGTTTTCTTTCACCCCCCCCCCCCCCCTTCTGCTCCCTTTCTCCTCCCCAACGTCTGCCTCCCTCGCTTTCAGCAAAGGCGATTGCCACAGATTATCCTCTGGGCTCGTCAAGGGTACAGTGCAGGACACCAGAGCCTGGTGTATATTTATTTATGTATCTGGATAACAGACAGATTAAAGTGCGCCGTCTCCCAGTGGGGTGATCTAGGGCCGTGGTTGCAGTGGAATACAGTAGTGGCCTCCCCATCCATTTCTGATTTAGAAAAAAATCGACTAAATAATTTTAAAATTAGTGACAACCAAAGTACACTCTTAAGCTCTGGCTGCAAGAGTTCGGTGTTTGCTGGGTAATTTTGTTGGTGGGTGGGGAGTTTATTACATTGATATTCTGTATCATCTGCACTTTCTGGGCAGCATTAGCTTGAATATTTGAGCATTTGAACACATTCTGGATCTTCTGCAGCAAAAGAGAAGTCATGAAGGTCTGTCTGTGTGTATGTTACAAGAACACGTGTGTTCCCATTTCAGACTGAGGAAATAATTGTCAGGATGGTGAGCAGGAAGAGTCTCTGAGCCCATTTCTGATGGAACTGGCAGGCAGCACTTTGTACAACGTGGGCTGTGGGAACTGCAGGGAGAGAGACAGTTAGGATTTGGGGTTTTTTGAGTAGTGCTAAGATATTATTTCCTTCCCCTCTGAAGACTGTAGATGAAGTAGGGGCTCGTGTTGCCAGAAACTGAATGCAATGAGCAAAATAAAAGTATGTGTTCTAGCCAGTCACTTCTGTATTTAGAAGAAAAATTCAATAGGTATGAGAGCTGGAGCTCTCTGTCCTGTTACATCTTTCCTTTGCTGATAAACATTTTAACAGGTGATGCTAACTATGATACCTAATTATTTTTCATAGTTTTTGTCGTGTTCATTCATGCTATGAATATTTTTTCAAATAGGCTCTTTTCTGTTTTCCTTCCCCCTTCTTCCTTTCCTGTTTCTTCTCTCTTTACATGTGCCACATCCAATTAGGCTGTGGCTTGCCTCACATAGATTTTATTAATTATGTCCTCTGCTTTTCTGGTCTTTCTGAATCTTGCCTTCAAGGCAAGAGAACCATACCCAGCTTCAGCAGGCTGCAAACATGGAGAAGTACTTTTACTGCAGTACCATTCATCACTATTTGCTCCTTGCAGCTTTTAATTAGAGTAAAAAATAACCAACCAATGCATCGGTTTGGTATCACAGGTTGGGAAACTCCTGAGAATTAAATGTCACTGTGTTGTACACGAGTACAAAGGTGGCAAGAGAGAGGCAAGAACGTGTCCCACAGGCAGCCTTGCCTTTTTTTGCCTAACAAGGTGCTTTTTGACTTGAACGATGCTCTTGTTTGCACGTGTGTTCCTTAATGGGTAGTGTGCCACATTCAGTGGAGCATAACCCAGAGGAAAATGGGATCTAAGTCCAAGCCAGATTATACATAAGGTATAGTAGGTCAGGTTGGAATGAGGAGGCAGCAGTCAGCGAGGCAGGTTTTCAAATCGTATTTAGGGATTAGTCACCCAACAACAATGAGGGGATTGGAAGGTGCATGGTCAGCCACGCACACACCTGCAGGTGCTGACAGCCCATGCTCCTCAGACAGCCAGTTGCATTTGCCTGTTCCTGGATATACAGCTGAAAACAGCTTTTCTTGTCTCAGATCTGTTTACATCTGCTCAGCACTCTGCTGCCTTTGTGAATAGAAATTTTTTTGCAACAATTAATCAAGTTTGTAAATACTTTATTATGTTTTTTTTGAATTTGTGTCCCTCTCCTGTTTCTCAGCAATTTAAAAATAAGCTTTTTGCCTCTGTTGTGGATTAACAACTGCAGTTAAAAGCCGTTACTTGTTTTGGTGAAAATCTCTTGGCTGAGAGAAACAAGCAACCAGAACTGCTGTTTTAAAACGTTGCTGTGTTCATATTTCCCATTTTACCCTCTCTTGATCTAAGTTGATGCAGGGTATTTAAAAGCATGTTTACCTGATGTTTCTTGTCTGCACAAATGTGTTATTTTTTGTTGTTGTTGTTGTTTTATTGAGACATCTGCTCACCCCTAAGTGCCTGTGTTGCAATTGCTTCACACAATGAAGTGTGGTGGCCTCGCCCTCCTGTAGCCTGCTGGTTGTGCAGCTTGGTCTGTGGTGATGGGGGGTGTAAAGTTGAAACCCAAAAGCCCCCCCTGGTCTGGGGGTGCCTATGTCTGCTGTGCTTCCAGAGCATCCCAAGAGGCTATGGTAGGGAAACAGGTTTGAGATCAGGAGCAAGGATGAGAATGAAGACTCTTGTTTTAGTGCTGAATGGAGTAAATGCCACCAGAGTGGTGGAATTGCTGTGCCAAGGTCGAGCTTTTCGTATTGTCGGGGTGTCTTTGTTTTTACTTGTTGTGACACAGTTTTGTTTTAATTATGTGTATGCTCATCAGATTAAAAATGAGAAGACTGCTCTAATTGCAAATACCTTTGTATTTCTTCAGCTGCAGTTGCTGCGTTGTTATAAAAAAGGTGTCTCATGATGGGCTAACCAGAAGGGAGGAGTTATAAATGTAATGATGGAAAAGTTTAAATGGCTTTTTTCCCCTCTACAAATGGCTTTTTCCCCTCTGTTTGAAAACACATCTTCCAACCCCTGCCGTGCTTTGAGATTGGTTTTCCTGCCGTATGGGCAGGGTGAAGGGCTTGAAGCTAGTGTTGATTTTGCAGGAGGCAATGTTATTAAATGCAGACTTTTCCTCCCAGCACTAATATATGTGCTTTGCTTTGCTTTTCTTCCAGATATGGACGTGTCGAAAGTGTCAAAATACTCCCCAAGAGGGGGTCGGAAGGCGGAGTGGCAGCGTTTGTGGATTTTGTGGACATCAAAAGTGCGCAGAAGGCACACAACTCTGTCAACAAAATGGGAGATAGAGACCTACGGACGGATTATAATGAACCAGGAACCATTCCCAGTGCTGCTCGGGGATTGGATGATACAGTTTCCATAGCATCTCGTAGTAGAGAGGTTTCTGGGTTCAGAGGAGGTGGTGGGGGGCCCACTTACGGCCCCCCCCCCATCGCTTCATGCACGGGAAGGACGTTATGAGCGGAGACTTGATGGGTAAGTTCCAAGGTTTCTCTAGGCAGGTATTTTGTATTTGATATGGTGAGAAACACAAACTCGTATCTAGGGCCCCCAGATGGATTTAAAATTTTGGGAATTATCTATGTTTCCTATTTTGGGTTGGAAACGGAAGTGATTTCTGTCCCAGTGGCTGGTACCTTGTGGATCCATAGAGGATGTTTTCTGCAGCTGGTTGGATATCTACACTTGAAATAAGGTGGTTTTAAGATGGAAGATTTCCTTTGGCCAGCATCGATATTGGAGTTACTCTTTTCTAGAAGTAATGATTCCATTTCTTGGATAATATTAAGGCCTTGCTCGGATGTATCCCTGCTGCCAGATGGAGCTATCTTACTCTACAACATGTGGTGAAGTTCTCTGTGGAGTATCTTCGGAATACTAGAACCTAAAATTCTGTGAAAGCTTGATGCCTAGTTCTCAGTTCTCACTATACACAGTTGGTATGTTAATTGGATTGTCACCACAAAATTTCTAGTAGACTTTAATGATGCAGCCCCTTGGATTCTACAGACAACACTTAGCCATGGAAATAACGCTTGGATGGAGAAGACCGAAGGCAGCTTGTGATGTTTCCATTTTGGATCTACATCATTTCCAAGTTATTGGGATTATTCTTTCTGATGGTATTGGCAAAGAGAGATGATGGACATGACTAAATTTTGGAAATTATAGTGTGTTTTTTAATGCTGGGATAAGAACTACTGCCTTGAATTTATTGGATGGTATACAGTCAAGACGCCAGTAGCCATGGGGAGTGGATTACTATCTAGTCTCTTAAAAAGCTCTTTGCTACTCCATATTAAACATACTTTAGTTTTAAGGACGTGGCTAATACCAGTCTGTGGATACACCAGTGAGCAGTGACTGGGCTGGATGGTTACAAAGGCGGCTAGAGGTGCCTGCTGGCCAGCAGGGCCCTCCTGCATTGGCTCATCTTCTACCAGCTGCTTGATTCAGACATAGGGCTGGAAATTAAAATAATGGATCTATTTAAGTGCCTACTGTCTCAAGAAAGAAGTCTGGGGGTTTCAGAGTTATCTTTCAGTCTGGGACTGCTTCCTTCCAGTGGAATTTTTTTTTTTTTTGTCACTAAGATTTTTTAATTTTTTTTTTCTTGTTGGTTCATCCAAAATATCATTTGACACCCTTGCCCATTAAGAAGGTGGATTACCCCTGTAAGAGGGGCCAAAATTGGGGAAGTTATGTTCACAATTCTCTCCCTAGATTTAATTGGGAATATAGGTCGTGTTTCCACACTTGGAAAAGGTTGGTATGTCCTGCCCTGTGTATATTAGCCCCTCTCCTAACCCAAGTCAAACCCTCTCTTTCCACTAACTCCAGTAGTACTTAGTACTAATAGATAATCAAAAAAGCACTTGTAGCCATTAGATTTTCAGCTCTGCTAGCTCCTCTGTCTGTCTTCTGTGTCCTTTTCATGGATAAGGACTTTGTTCTTTTATGTCAGCTATGTAGCAGTAACCCTCTAGAAAATACTGCTTTTTCTCTTCCCTCATTAAATCAGCTTTTACTGATTAACACTTTGTAGGATGCTAAATGCAAACGTTGATAAAATTGTTGATCTTGGACCTTCAAAAGGGGGAAATAAAAAAAGATACTGAATTATCTTTCTAAATGCCATTGTTGCGAGCAAGAGATACTGGAAATAGAAAAGCAGCAAGGAATTTCAAGGGGATGTATAAATTAATGTTGCACTGGTTAGATAGTTTCCTGTGTAGAATTGGAGAGGAAAAAATGCAGGCAAAACATGAGCAAGGGCTATAGAAAGCTAAAATGAGTTATAATGTAACAACAGAGGATGAATATATTTAGAGGATTAAGGCTCTAGTGATTCATTGGAGAATGAATGGAAGGAACTTCCTTAGATGCTAATTGAAAAAAGATTCAAGTTCCATTTTCAGTGTATAAAAGGTACCTGAAATATTTCTGCCATTTTAAATGGAAACTGAGACCCATGATGCAGGAGAGGAGGAGGAAGCACAGGGCAGAATTGGGTTATTAGGATTCAGGAGATTGAAGTGACTAATAATTGATTCTGAAGGAAGAATTCAAGAAAGAAGGCTGTAAGAAAAAAAAAAAAAAAAAAGGTTGAGATGCCCTTCATAAGATGGATAATTAAATTTTTAAATTAACTTTGGCTACACTGACATACTTAGAATTTTGCAAGTATTTTTTAAACATTCAACGTAATCGTTCTTGAGCCTTCATTTTCCAGACATAATTTAGAGGTACCGTCCTGGTACTTGTCTAAATTAGACCACTAAACTATTAGTAACGTTCTGTTAGCTTTATCTGTCAGTTTTACAATCTCTTTATTTGAGAGATCACACTCTCTGTCTTCAGACATAGAGCCCTTCTCAATTGACATGCAGGAAACACTGGCACAAAATGGCCCTTAGCTCCTTGAAAGCAGTGTCCTTGTGAAGAGAGGAATTCTGTGATTGCAGCCACAGCAGCAGTCTCAGCAAACAAAAACACCCACTGAAAAATTTCATTTGCAGTCCTTGCATAGGGTCTTAGTGTCTTTTGGGGACCTGCATCCTTGCAATTGAAGTATTGTGATGTTACTCATGGAGATGTTTCTTTAGCAGCTTTGATGAGAGGAGTGTAGCAGTCTGGTAAAGCCAGATTCCCTCTAAGAGAATGAAATATTTTAGAACAGCAACAAGAAACCCCCTCATTTTCTGGGTCTTCTCTCTGAGTTATGTACGTTACCCCTTTTGAAAGCAGCTTCTTACCTCTGGGGTCATGCTTTGCACAGAGGCTTTCATGGCCACAGCCGAATTTGCGATGCCATTTTTGCAGAAAGATAATTAGAAGAGCTCCAGTAATTACCAAATTCCAGAAAAATGGCTGAAGCTCTTAAGCAAAAATGGAAGGGGGGACACACGACTTAATTGTGATGTTCACAAACATGAAGTTTTCCTTGTTTACTGAATTTAAAAGAAATAATTGCAACTTAAATGAGGATTCTACACTGAAAAGCAGTGTTCCTGTTTTTTTTCCTGGGCAGGCAAGATGCTGGTCATGAAAGCCCAATATTGTGATTAAAACAAAATGATTGCTCAGCTTCATATGAAATATAACTTTGGAGTCAAGTAAAACGTTCTTAAGTTTGTCAGTGCTTGACAGGTCATGGCTGGTTAGCGGAGAAGCGGGCGCAAAAATTTTAAGTTCAGTGCTGATGTGAATGTTTTGCATGATTTGCTTTTAGTTGTGCCTGCCCCTTTCTGATGAAGTATTTTTCCCCCCTTCCTAAATGCAGGGCTTCAGATAACAGGGAGCGTGCTTATGAACATAGTGCCTATGGACACCATGAGCGGGGGACGGGAGGATTTGATCGGACGAGACATTACGATCAGGATTACTATAGAGACCCTCGAGAGCGGACTTTACAACACGGGCTCTATTACACTTCTCGGAGTCGAAGTCCAAACCGTTTTGATGCTCACGACCCCCGTTACGAACCTAGGGCCCGGGAGCAGTTTACATTGCCCAGTGTGGTACACAGGGATATCTACAGGGATGATCTTACACGGGAGGTACGAGGCAGAAGGCCGGAGAGGAATTACCAGCACAGCAGGAGTCGGTCGCCGCATTCGTCCCAGTCCAGGACCCAGTCCCCACAGAGGCTGGCCAGCCAGGCAGCCAGACCCACCCGTTCCCCCAGTGGCAGTGGATCCAGGAGCAGATCTTCCAGCAGCGACTCCATCAGCAGCAGCAGCAGTACCAGCAGCGACAGGTAAGGTCGCTGTGGGTTGCCTCCCGTCATCGCGGGTGGTTTTCCAAGGGGTTGTGAGTCTGGGCTGTGAAAATAGGTGTTTCGTGGTGAAGTGTTATTCACTGATGTAGAAGTAAAACAGTGTGAAGTGTAAAAAGGCCGAGTTGGCACGGAACGGATCCAAGGGGAATGCTGTTGCCGCCGTTAATTATTTTCCATGGTGGATCTGCGCAGTGTCTGTGGGCAAAGAGGGGATGTAGGGACACGAGGCCGGGCTGCTGCCTTTGTTCCTGGGGAGTGGGTAAATATTTTATTTGCTTAAGTGAGGGAATGAGCAAGTTTGAAGGCCAGCTACTTACAGGACACATTTTAAAATACTTTGGGAAATGAGGAATATTATTGTCCAGATCCCTCTCATTCCCTGTCGCCACTAACAAAAAGGTTGATCTGTTGCCTTTCCATTCTCCCCCCCCGTCCCTGTCACCTCACAGCAAAAATTGTAGACTTGGAAAAAATGAGAAAAAACAACAAATCTAAGTATGCTTTTTGTAGTTCTACACCCATCTCCTGGGTTCTGTAATGGCTGCAGTAATTCTGTATCTGTGTGGCTTTATAAACTACAGATAGGAAAAAAAAACAAGACTACTGGAGTTGATAATTGAATTTCTTTTAGTAATTGGAAAATTCATGTTGAAATGTTTCTCAGATATTTAGCTTTTTAAGAGTAAATCCAGCCTAAGAGTGGAAACCAAGAAGCTGCCATTGCACCTGTTAAATGTTTAATGCTCTGTTTGAAGTGCTCTGCTCCTCAGAAGGGTTTCCAGAGCTGGAAACATTTCCTTTGCATACCAGTTCTTCTCCAAAACTGAAGATAATCATTAAGTAAATAAGTATATCAGTATAATAAATACTTAGTGTTTGATTATCATTATGAATGGAATTTTACCACTGGTAACTTTCTAATCAAGGTGATTACTCGGATAAAATCTTACCTGCTTGAACATTGGACCTTCTGGAAGGGTCTAATGGGCTGACACTGGGGAGAGTGTGCAGAAGTGAAGATGAGGACATTAGTTTCTCCTTATTGCCCCACCCTTCTGATGTCTAAAGAACCTTGGAAAGATTTTTATTTACTTCTTTTAATTATTGTTTTCTCCTCCTGGATTTAGAAATCCAGGCCCTGTTGTGACTGAAGAGCAGGTGGAGAGAGAGGCACCTTTAGAATATTTTAGAGGACTTTTAGGCTGCTTTAAAGGCTTGTTTATTTCCAACACCTCTTTCTCAATGAGATCTTAGCACTTAGGTAAAGACAACCCTTTGTCAAAGATTTTCACAGTTACTGCAGCTTAAAAAAAAAAGGGTGAGACTTCCAGAGGTCTCAAAAAAAACCTAGAGAAGATGAATTCAGTGTTGGCCTGGTTACATCTGAGGTTTAAAAAAAAAAATTCCTAAGCAGGAAGAAAAATGTGTCTTCTAGTGCTCCTTTGCTCTTTGCAGAACGGGTAGAAAGGAGTCCAGGAAACTTGTAATATTTATAAAATGTCATTGTTGGGATGTCGAGACGGGATGAAATACTGCTCTGCATTTGAGAGGACTAAATGTGATCCCACTGGAACAAAGATCTCAGATTGAATCAGAAGATAAGCAGCATCTGCTGTGCTTTAGCATTTCATTTTCTTGGAAATTTCTAGTTGTGGTAATGGAAAACTAGATGATATCTAGGAGGAAAGGGAAATACACATTTTTTTCCCTTATTAATACAGTAAATTCAAATGCAATAGTGCAAGTAATGGAATCTGGTGGATAGTATATTTCATTTTGAAGGATCAGAAAGGAATTTTACATGTTCCTAAGCCATGAGTTAGGTATTAATAAACATTTAACCTTATGTTGTAAAGCAAAACCTCACCTAGCCTTGAAGTCTTTTAAAGCACAAGTTGACTTTTGTGTTTCATTTTTAACAGGCTTTGAATTTAGCAAGGTAAATATGGAAGCCTCTTGTACCCTGTGATGAACAGAATCCACCCACACCCCCGTTTTACTGAGAGTAACTGTTCAAAACAGAGTTTACTGTTCAAAACCCAGAGCAGGCAGAACTGCTTTGCATCTCCATACCCTGGCTTGTAAATTCTGGCTGTGTCATCCCCAGATTTATTTACCAGTTTTCCTCTGTATTTTTCACTTCTGCAGTGGCATTGATCTGGAACAACTAAGGATGGTTTGTTATTGTCCGAAGAGGAATTAATTATTGTAATTTCCGTAGCGCTTCTCAGGGGTCTGTTGCTTTATTCTAAGTGGAAATGGCCAATTTTCTGACTCTGTGACACTATTAAGGCCTTCATGACACTGAATTCTTCTGAAATGGTATGTCTTGAAGAATTCTGTCACTCAAGTGTGATCCTGTCTGTCTCTGCTGACAGCATGGAAAAGGAAAACAAATTGGGTTTCCTCAGAGAGGTGGGTCTCTTGTCCATGGTCAGTGTTTGGAGCCTGGCAACACTCGTGGGTGTCGAGCTCATGGGAGCGTTTTTGTGTGTGGCACCATCCTTAGGGTGCTGTGAAAAACGAGCAGAAAGGTGGCACAGGAGAAGTGTGGGCTTCATTCCTGGTGGTTTTCAAAGAGCTGTGTGAAGTAAATCCCAGTTTCATTAAAGGGAGATGATTTTCCCAGACAAAGACATGAGGAAAGATGCTCTGCTGTTAGTTAAGAAAAAACAAACCCCCCAAAAACGCTAAGAATAAAAAAACCCACACGAATAATAATTAAAAAAAGCCTTTATTTCATAAAGGTTTGGAGTTTGTTGCGTTGGAGCTCAGATAAGTTTCACTTTGAATGTGTATTTGGAGGCGTTTTACAGGGGATTTTGTAATGGGAGCTGCAAAGGAGTGATGTAGAAGATAAGAACAAAAAGAACATGGTAAAAATTAAGCTTATTCTCTGAAGCAGGGCTTTATTGGTCAGGTTTTGTGGCCTCTCAGAAGTTGCCTCCGGGGCTGAGGAGGGCAGGGGGTTGAACACTTTCTGCAGGAGTTGAGTGTTTCGAAGCTTTCTTCATGTGAAACTGCTCATTCCCCACCTGTGTTATGCAAAAGGTCACTGGGTTGTTTTGTTTTTAAATCACCTTGAAAGAGTAAAAAAAAAAAACCCTCGAAAATTCTCTTTTAATTTGCTGCCACGAGAAGCCTTCATGTCCCTGTTTGGTTGATGCAAACGTGCACCACAAATGATACATTAGCAAACATATTTTCTGCACTGTGTCATGGAAGAAGCTTGAATAAGCCTGGAATCTGTGTGGTCCCATAGGGAGCAAACCAGATTCTGTTTGTGCCCTGCCCAACCCCCTGGAAAAAAAATCCTCCCTCCCCCCCCTTTTCTTTTTTTTTGGTGGAAAATGTTCTTTTCTAGGCTGCTTGTCGAGGTGTTCCAATGGGCTAAAAAAACCCCAAACTTCTGTGCATTTTTGTTCAGTTTTGTAATGTCAGATGGTTTGGTTTCTGCCTGTTCCATGTGTTAGTGATTATTTTTAAAGCTTTGCTGCAGCGAGGTGCTGAGCCACATGGCACTGAGCAGTGGGACGTTTTGCTCTTGAAAGCTGGGCATGTGGGGAAGGACCTTGTCGAGACAGGATTCCTTACAGAATCCTGGCAGAAGTGTTTTGACTTCCTATAGGTGATGTCCAGAATGTGAAAGTGTGAAGACTGCACTTGTATGTGTGTGCAAATGTATGGATAAGTGACCTGAGATTTCCTTCTACCTTATTTTTTAATGTTTTTTTTCAGTGTGTTTTATCTGGTTGTCTGTTGAGGATGCTGGAGGATTTACTATGTAGATGAATAATTTCCTTTAGCTTGGAATGTAAAACTAGATCTTGTTATGGAATTAAAATAGCAATTTCAGATGCAAAGTGACCAGGATTTAGGAGAGCATAGTCATTCCTGTAGTGTGGAATTCCAGGTGATGGTAAGAAGCTGCACATACAGATGTCTGAAAAAGGGTTTTATTTCCAATAATTGTGATAGCTACACTTCCTACAGACAAGTGGGCAAGGCTTTCATGAAGTAATTAGATTGGTTTTTAA
The DNA here is from genome assembly GCF_020740795.1 of Apus apus. Taxonomy (NCBI): domain Eukaryota; kingdom Metazoa; phylum Chordata; class Aves; order Apodiformes; family Apodidae; genus Apus; species Apus apus. The sequence goes on from NC_067301.1 coordinate 7,381,859, forward strand.
TTTTAGATTTCTCTGTGATTAAATTCTTTCTGGAGCAATGAGTTACAGTTGGAAAGGAATACATATGTGTTATTTTATGTTGTCTTAATATTGAAACAAACTGATGAAAAATACTGCCAAGGGAATTTTAATCATGGGAAAAACAGGCTTCCCTGAATCCTCCCATGGAGGCTGCAGCATATTTTGTTTTGTTGGGGGCTTTCTTAGCCTGTTTAAACAACTGAAGTGAAAGTAGGAAAAAGATATTTGGTTTCATTACATAATGCAAACCTTTCCCTACCATTGTCTTCATCTCCTCTTTTCCGCTTAGTTTGTCTGCCAGCAAGCCATGAATCACTGACTTAGAATGGGGTTTGGGGTTTTTGAGTGGGTTGAGAGATGCCTCTGCTGGGGACAGCTGAAAAACCAAGCAGAATGTTACATGTAGCTGTTCAGTCTTCAAGAATCTGAGATGGCCTTCGCTGCTCTGAAGTAATTCCACATAAAATTTGCACTGTAGAGATCACTAGAATATTTTTAATCTCTTCTGGTAAGACGGCAGGGTTGAGCATGCTCCTGTTTGGGAAAAAGAATTAGGGCAAGATTTAAAAGAAAATAAAAATTAAAAATTGGAAATTGCATAGAACAGGGACCCTCCTTTTTTAATTACCACAAAGGCAACAGTAAATCCTGTGAGAGTCAGGTAGAACACCTCATCTTTACCTTTTGTTCACATAAATCCATGTGTTGTTTTGATGTTCTCTCTCTACAGGGATATGTGAACTAGGGAGGGGAAAATTAAAAATTCCAACTTGGATATTCTCAGGTTTTTGTTACCAACTGTCGAGCATTTTCACTTTGTTCTTGTGTTTCTGTTCATGTCAGCCTGTGCTGCTTCTCATCTAAATATAACCTAGACCATCCTCTTAAGAGATTTTTTTTTTCCCTTGGGAGTGTATCAAGTTTCTTGGAACGGAGCGCAGGGAGAAAATGTTCAGATAGCTTTGAAGAGAGATGTTTTTTTGTGCTGAGACTAAAAATCAGGAAGCAAACCTTGATACCCTCCCTCCTTAAAAACGGCCTAGTAAGACTGTCTGTACCCGCGCGCAGACGCGTGTTTACACGTAAATAGATCCTCCTGGAAAATAAATCGGTGAAATACCGCCCGGGATCGAAGAAGACCGCGCAGCGGGCGGTGCCTGCCCCTGGGGCCGAGGGGGGGGAGGCGCCAGCCGGCACTGCTCGCTGCGCGCTCCCGTCTCCTGACAACGTGCCTTGCGCGGCAGATTTTTATCTCGCTCTGGGTCGCCCGCTCCGCGGGCTCCGCGGGCTCCGCTGGCGGCGGGAGCCGGGCGGGCGGGAACTGCCCCGGCGGGGGGGGCTGCGCAGACCCCGGCCCGGCCCCCCCGCCGCTTGTTTGTGCCGGAGAACCGGTCTGAACCGGCGGGAGCCGGCCCGGCCCGCCGCGCCGCCCCCGGGGCGGGGCCGCCCTGGAAACCCGGCGGTGAAAATCCCTCGGCTGGCTGCAGAAGCCTTTTTATTTTTTCTTTCTTTCTTTGAATAATAAAACGAAACAGCCCCAACCCCCGCGCTGCAGCGGCTTCGCTCCGGCGGGACAGTGGGCTCCTCTTCTCCCGCAGCAGGGAGGGACCCGGCTCGCTCGCCTCACCCTGCTCAGTTTTAGGTCGCTTTTTGGTTTTTGAAACCGTCCTTCAGCGCGCCGTGCCCTCTGCCCACTCTAGAAATTAGCATCGGTTTCCCCAGGGGAGGAGCAGGACCCAAAAATCCCCCGAAACGGGGCGACTTTGGAGCCTTCCCCCGCATCGTACCCACCGTGATACCAACAAGTAGGGTTGCTGTCCCCCTCTGCAGAAACCCACCCCCCAGCTTTTATATGAATTTACAAGAAAATCTTCTAAAACGTGAGTGTCAGGTTAAATGGCTTTATTTTATTTTATACCTACTTTTGTTTACGTGAGATGCCCAAAAAAGAGTGGATGTTTTTCTGCAATTAACAGCCCCCTCCAACCTCTGCAGTGCTCTCAATAATTGTTGGCAGTTGCTGACTCTAAATGACAAAGCAATTAAGCCTCTTCCTAAATTTGCAGCAGTAGGTGTTTACCTAACTCTGGTCTGTCAGCCTTTGTTTCTGTAGCAGGGCCCTGAAGCTTAACTGCTGCAGCTTTTTCAAAGGACATTTGATTTCTTGGCCTCTACAGGCAAAGGAAGATTTCCATCATTTTCCAGATTAATTTCAGGAAGGGAGTCTTAAAAGTGCATAATGGTTGGGATGGTTGCAAATGGAAAGGGATCCTAGAAAAATACCTCTTTTGTTACAATAACTGTTTTGATCATTTTTATTGTCTTGCATTCTGTTCAAGAGATTATATATTTTTAATGCTATATTCTTGCAATTAGATCAAAGACTTTCTTAGCAAATATGAGGACTTCTGGCAACTAAATCCAGACTTTCATGTGAACTTGCCTTATTCCAGAACGAGATGATCTTTACGATCCCTTCCAACCTAAACCATTCTGTGATTCTGTCCTCTGCTGGGGGAGGAAGACCTGCCATGTTTTAAAAATAACATTTCTAAATCACCTGTGGACAGCTACAGGTCTGTGGGAGTTGGAGCCCATACCTGATGTGAGGTTTGGCAATTTTGGGTTTTTCTAGCCTTTTTTTTTTTTTGTAGCAAAACCCAAGCCCCATGGAAGGTGTTGCTCCCACCAGCGTTGGGGGAGACTGCATCCTCCTGACCTTTGTGTTGGTTTCTTCATTAATCCTGTGGGAGCTTCTAAAAACTGATTTTTCTTCCAGCAGCCCAGGGAAAGTGGTGCTGTTCGTGGATTCGGTTTGACTTTGGGGTTGTGCGTGCCCGTATTAACAAAATGGTCACTTCTAATTGCATTTTTAAGGCTTTGATTTCCTTCCAAGTATTTTGCTTAATCATCTTGAGTAGGCTGAGGGAAGGAAAGAATTAGCTGAGGTCAGGGAAGTTGAAGCTGCCCGTGTTACTTCTCAGAAGCCGGGCTTAGTCTGAGGGATCCTGAAGGCAGGAAGAAATCTGCCTCCCGTTTTCTTCCTGCTGCGTGCTGAGGGGATGAGAGGAAATCAAACCCCCAGAGAGCCAAACAAAACAGGGAAATGGCGCAGTGCCGTGGGCTGGGTTGGGTGCCTCTCTCTGCAGAATGGTCCAGATTCCCTTTTCTTCGAGAGAAAAACAACTCGGATGTGAATCATTGCTAAAATAGATGAGAGGGATCATGGTCTAGAAGTGCCTGCTTGTCTCCCCTGGTGATGAAGGGAGTCTAGACAGTTCAGATGGAGACACATACGTTACAGGCACCAGAAGGTGGGGGAGAGGATTCATGTCTTAAAGACCTTTGGAATAATGGGCAGTTTAATAATTTCTAATGAATATTCACGCGGAGGGATGAATAGCTAAAGAGGAAGGCTGTATTGAACGCTTCCTGAAGAAATACCAGTCATTACGATGATCAAAGGCAAAATCCAGTCTGTGATCAGTCATACGTGTTTCCATTAAAGCATAGACAGAGTGTCCCTTCACATCTTAAAGGTCGGACTTGGAAACGCAGGGATTCAGGATTTTCCCCCAAAGAGGCTGTTTCTGGCTCTGCCAGCTGTGTGGATGTGGGCACTGTTGTACCTTTGAGTGGAGAACCTTCTTCCCCCTAAAACCTAAGGGCTGGGAGAGCAGCTCTCTTTGAGGTGTATCTGTGAGACCTGGGCATTAACCTTAAAGCAACTTCAGGTAAAACATACTATGCTCCAGCTAAGGTCACAAGGATGTGTATTAATGATAAACCTTATTGGAGGAAGAAGAATATCATCCCTCAGCCTTTGCCTGTTGAATTAACCTGATGTGACTGATGCACTCAGGTTTGCCCTGAACGTCCGTCTGCGACGTTGCAAGTGCCAGAACTGCTAATGATGGCATCAGGGTTTTAACTGTGAAAGCTGCTTAGCAGATGATTAGATATCTCTCTCCAAATCGTTATGGTCAGCTGGTAGTGCTGCTCAGAGAAGAGGATGCAGCATGTTTACAAGTGGAAAATCACAGGCTTGGAGAGAAGTGCCTGCTTCAATGTTTTATAGAGAAGAAACAGTTTGTGCCAGGACATTTTTAAAAATCTTTAAGGGAAGCAAAAGCTGAGTTTCCAAAAGGAGGAAGAGGGAGATGTGCACTATGTAGATGCCATATTAATAAAACCTTGAAAATGGTATTATTATTTCTTAAGTACCTAACACAAGAACAGAAATAACCTTTTAGTGTGCCAGGCATTAAGAAACCAGACTTATGTGAATCCCTTCTTCTCTCAAAAATTCCCTATCAAAGGTAGGGGACCTGTTCTTTTGTTTCCCAATGCTTGCTGGGCTTCAGAAACAAACACCCTGTCTTCTAACCACGAGTCCTCTCTCCTCATAGGAGAACTGAAACACGGAGCCTTTCAAATACTTCTCTTTGAAAAATGTCCAGGGTTCATGTGCAGTTGCCTTATTTAGCTCAAAGTGACGATTTTGGCTAGAAGATGCTCAGAAATCTAGGATGGCAGCAAAAGGAGTTTTGGGAGAAGCCTTTCTATGAGAGGGAGGTGGTTTTCAGGGCTGTCTCCTTGTTTCTTCCACACTTGCCTCATATTCTCCACAGAGGGATGTCCAGAAACCATAACTAGTTTTATAACTAGGCAAAAACCTCATTGAACCTTTTAGAAATCAGGAGAGGAATTAAGACACATCTCCAACAGATCCTGGCAGTGAAGGCACTGACGTGTTGTATTCTCTTTCATCCTTTGGAGGGCAGAAAGCTTTTCTGGTGTGGTAACGTGTGAAATAAAGGCTCTGTTGTCTTCCTGAAAGTGAATTCCCAAGAATGAGCAGTGCCTGATCCCCACGGAGAAATGGGGCTGGGCTGCTGGAGAGATGCAAAGTGCCCTACTTTATTCCGGCTACTACAGGTTTGACCTCCTTGTATCATCTGACACCTTGTTCGGTAAGAGGTTGCTGCAAGATCTCAAACCCTCAAATTATGTAAGATTTACACAGTTGCTTTGAAGTTAGTCCCTCCCTTCAATGTTTGTTTACTGCCTGGTATGTCCTGTTGTCTGGATTGAGAAGGATGAATAGTCACAGAAAGGAAGCTATCGGGTTAGTACAAATTTTCTATTCCTCTTGGCTTTCTAAACTGGCTTGGAGCTGTGGTGATCCCTGTTTCAGAGCCTGGGAACACACTGAAGACCTCCTGCACTGGTCGGGGCTTTGCTGGGTAAAAACTGGGGTGTAAATTTGCATTTTGATTGTTTGTTTGGAGGCGGAGGGAAGTAAGGAATGGCTTGTTGTGTTTCTCCAACAAATAGATGCTATCTGACAGTTATTTCAGAAGGAGTGTGTTGGTTTTCCTTTTTAACATGCAGTTTCCCCGTGACTTACAGAAATCACGTGTGAAAAAAGGAAGATGCTTAATTAATACTGTTTGTGTGGCTTGTACCTCACTGTGCTGTCATGGGTTGAAGGGTTTTAAAGCACTAAATCCCGGAGGGGAAGCAGGCAGGTGGGGCATGGCAGCTCTGCCTGTGGGAATTCCTTGGAGGACTTTTCTTCTGCCCGTCATCTCCAGTTGAACTGCCTCACTCTGCTCCTCCTTTCCCAGCCCTGGTAACTAGACTCTGCCTCTGCCATGTGGTGTGGAGGCCAGGGATAGAAAGGCAGGGGATCCAAAGAACTGTGAGGACGTAAGGCATTCTTCTTTTCCATTTCTCCCTGCTTTTACATTTTTCCCCTCAAATACCTAAATTTTCATGCTTGCTTTACAATCTCTAGTTACTGTGGTGGAAGAGCTGCCCCAGGGTTTTTTTGGGAAGGGGAGTCCCTGAAATTCTAACCATGTAGAGGTTTAATCACTAAATCATAACAAACACCAATTAATTACATTACAGTAGAGTGCTGTTTCAGACATTACTTCTAAGAAACAAGTACAAAAAGCACTGTCATATGATACTTTATTTTTTTATTTATTTCTAATTTCTAGGGCTGTCATTACTTTGCATAGTGGTCTGAAAAAGATAAAAGACTTATTTTCCCCACCTACATGTTACACATTCACTGGGCTGTGGCACTTTACCTGTTTCATACAGTTTTCATGTTTAATTTTATTTTCATGACTTCAGTGTTTTCTACCCATGTGAATTTGCACAGAAAGTTCTCCTTTTAGCTGTATTTTTATTTGCATGTGGGCAGAAAATGAAGTAATCCCCAAATATAGTCCTAGCCAAGAGATCCATCTGTTCTCTGCATTTTTAAATGGCAAATCCTTAACATATAACTCATCAAATGTCTTCTCTTTTATAATGTATGCTGCCTCAGATCACAGAAATGACTTCTTTTTTTTCCCAGGCCTTCCATTTTAAGTAGTCCTTTACACGACAATAACAGCTACCATTCTGGTTTGACAGAGTGCTTGTGTGCATCTTCCAGTTGCTGTAGTTGGCTTAGAAAAAGGTATTTAAAAAAACGAACAAACATGAGTCTCAAAAATTATTCTTCCGTTCACCTTTTTGGCATCTCTTTAGAAGGCTGTAGAAAATAGAAATTCAGTTTGAAAAACATCCTTAATAAATGTACTTCTGAGGGGAGAACTAGGATCACTTTGTTAGTTTTCTTGGAGATGTTGCTCTTTGGACAATGGTGACCATTTTTAGAAGTACTAAACTTCCACAGCGTTATCTGCCATAAATGGATTTTCTATATTAAGCTTTGTGTGTTCCCAGTTTTACTTAGGAGGCATTGTTTATGAGCTGTGTGTCTTGGCATGCCTTCCATTGCTACTCCCAGCCCAAGAACAATTCCAGTTGTTCATAGGAGAGGATGCACCGTTTCAAACCGGCTCTGAATGGGGAATTTCAACAAATGGTATTTTTGTGCCAGGCTACAAAACAGTGCAGGGCAGAGCACGGGGTTAAGGGCTTGTTGCCCACTCAGGCAGGGAGAGCAGCCCTGGGGAGATGAAGGTGCAGTCCATGGGGCCAGATGGCAGACGAATGAGAACTGTCAAGGATGTAGGGCTTCAAAATAGTGCCAAGTTTACTTTTTATTAGGCAAGGTGTGATGCTTTTGGAAAACATGAAGACAGAATTAATTTTGTGGATCTGTTTGCCATGATCTACCAGCATTTTATGTTAAAAAGACTGAAATAACTTTGAGGTGAATCAGAGCTGGTGCTTTTTTAGTTCTAGTGATTGTATGAAAAAGGCTTTTCTTCTGAACAAGGTCCAGTGCTCAACATGATGTCAGTGTAGTTAAGACTGAATGCTTTTAAGAAGGTATTAAGAACTGTTTATTTCTGGGAATTAATTTGACAGTGCTTTTTAAGGCAAAAGAAGTTGCTTTTTACTCCTCAAGCATGTAGTAACATATTTGGACACAGTGGAGGCTGCATTTTAAATGGCATTTCATTCTCCTGGCTTTATACGCAATACTTGGAGTAGGGTTGTGTTTTTTTGAAAGATGCTTAGTAGATCCCTTCATGAAAGCAGTGCATTTGTTGTTTAGGAAACTGCCTTTCAGTGTTGCTTTCTTGGTATTTTGAAAAGATTTGGCTTCTGTGAGCTAGGAGATCAAGTTCCTTAGCCTGCTCCCTTGGTGATTCATTGAATGACCTTGGGCAAAGCCCTTGGCCTCTTATTTTCCTATCTGCAATGCAGGGATGTTAAGACATCCCTATCTCCCATGAGCCTTGAACTAAAATGTTATTTTTTAATTTTTAATTTAAAAAAAAAAAAATCATTTTCTCTGAGGTGGCAGTTGCACAATACTAGTTTAGATGGTCAGCAGATAACTGGCAAGAGTTGTTTACTTTAGCAATATTACTCATAATTTTGGCCAAAGGGTTGAAAGCAATTTTTCTTCAGACTGAACAAACAGTTCCTCTGCTGTAGTGGTGAACTCTGCTCTGCAGTTGTTCTCTTAAAACTTCTGCTGTCACAGGCTTGTCAATGCTGGCAGCCTTGACCCAGCAGTGCTTCTGCAGGCAGGTCCTGGTGGTGTTTGATATAATTTGGCTGAAGCCCAGTGTGGTTGGAGGAGGTGGGAGTTTGGGATGGCTGCAGCAGGACTTCTCCCGGGGGCTGGTTCTTGATCCAAGGCTTCCCTCAGTAGAAGTAATGGTAAAAATTGGAGGCTCTTCAGCCTTACATGTTCTCACACCCACCCTCTTTCTTCCCTCTTTGCATTGGTGGAACTTAAATTGTGAGAAAGCTACTCCAGAGAGCTGGCTTTGTGCTTCACCCTCCAGGCCTTGATGACTTTAATCTTTCCCAGCAGCGAGCTCCGTCACCGTGGCCGTGTGCTGAGAAAGCATTTCCTCTGCCTTCCCAGAGCTGCCTTTTTGAGCCTGAGAGACCCCACCATTCCACAGGAGCATCTCCCTTTCCAAAAGGCTCTGGTGGGGAGGGCAGGCAACTCCAGCTGCTCCCAAGTTCAGCATCAAACCCATCCATGACCAAGTTAACAGCCAGCCAGGGGAGCTGAGGGCTTGAGTAGCATCTTCCCAGCAGTAGTAAGTTGTTGTGGTTGCTGAGTTGGCTGTTTACTACGTGGAAGTGTTTGTCACCAAGACCTTTTTCAATTTTTATTTTTTTTTCTCCTGGGTTAGTGTTTTTTATTGTTGCCTGTACGAAGTTCAAGCCTGAGGACAGAGGGATGTAGGTCGAGGTGGTAACAACTGACTGTGGGTTGGGCACAGTCTCCAGCAGCCAGCCGAGGATTAATATAATCAGCTATATTTTTAGTGATTGTAATGGATTATTTAGTTGTAGGAAAGAAGTAAAAGGAGCCCATGGATCTCTTGAAACTCTCAAACCATGTTGCTCCAGGGTGGAGGTGGTTGTGGGGGTGGCAGGAGCCCTCTGTCCCTCTGAGCAACATCTTCATCTTTTCCATGATTCATTTCAGCCTGCTGTTTCTCACCAAAGTTCAAGAGTTAAACATTGTGATAAAATGACTAAAGGAAATATGTTAATAAGACTTGCCACATAAATTAAAATGTGATGTTAATAAGCTGGTTGCTTGATGTGGGTTAAATATGTAGTAAATGTTGACTGGAAACTGTATCTTACTGGTGTAAGGCAGAAAAAAGTACTGCAAACAGCCAGTGTTGTTTGGCCAGCTGAAAGGCAGCGAGTTGTCATGGCTCTGTTGCTTTCCCATGGCCTTTAAACGTAATTTAATTTAATTTCTTTCGATGCAGGATTCCAGCCCAGCAGGAGATTTCTTAAGTCTGCTTTCTGGGCGTGGTAAGACAGAAAAAGTTCCAAGGGTGTCCTAATTCCACTTGTCTGCAATATTTAATGACCTTTCTTCAGAGCAGTAAATGCCCTTTTTATTTGGTGGGTGCTTTTTGTGACTGTTTTCCGGTTACATGCAGTAGATCTTCTTTCCTCCCCCTTGGTAGGTAGTTTTATCATAGCTGTGTGTTGTTAAATACTTTTGAGGCTGCGTGTGTGACATGTACAAACCAAAGGTCCTTGGGTGGCAGGTTCTCAGTGGCTTGAAAGGGTGCCAGGAATGTCACACAGTCGCATCCCAGTGTGCTTTGCCCCACGAGCTCCCAAGGTGCTGGAGGCCAGGGTGATGGGCACAGGGTAATTCATTACACCGAGAGAATTATTAGGTGTAGCTCTCTGCTCCCCAGCTCGCTGTCTCCACCCCTTCAGCCCGAGTCTGCTTATATACTTATTTAAAATGTAAAGCTGTGTTGTGGGATGGCAGAGTAGGGTTCAAGCTCTTTGTGGTGTGTGTGTGTGGGCTGAGCCCCTTCCAGCTGCTCCCCTGTCATCTGCAAAATACGGTAGCGTCTCCTTACCTCTTGATCTCTCCATACAAACAAACTTCAGATGTTTGACTGGGTTTTCTGATATCTTTAACTTCAGGTTCAACAACTCCTTTTAACGAGGGAAAAAAACCCCGTATTTATTTCCACAGATGTGAGAAATGTTGTGGTTGTTTTTTTTCTTCTGGTGTTATGCAGGACTCACGGTGTGTACAAAACAACTACCTGCTGCTCACTTGCATATTTAGGTCAGTGTTGGAATCAGCTCCAATAAAACAATTGCTAACCCTCTGCCCAGATCTCTGGAATTTTCATCGTGGTTATTCCTCCTTCAATGTGACAGAACAGCCATTGGGATTGTTGGAGTAACCTGGTGGTGTCTGAGTTGTGTGGGAATTGGGTTACTTGCTGTTCTTGTTATGGTACGTGTAATTTGAGGGGTGTTTTTTTGACTTGCACATGGGTAGAGAATTGGGGAAATTCTGGTTAAATACCTCTTTAGATTGCTGTAGTATTTAGCAGTAGGACAGAAAGAGCAGTCTGTAATGGACCTGTGCAGGTTATTACATCAATAGGTAATTTTTCATCCAGAAGAGAAGTCAGAGTATTTCATGGGCAGAGATCCTTTCATCTCTAGCTAGAATGGAATGTGATGCTTTTTTTTAGGTTTTTCTTTTTTAAGCAGTTAGTGTCATATTTTTGCCAGTTGTTGCTTGGCAATCATCAGGCTTTTTTAAATCCTTTTTTTTCCAAAAAAACACATTGGTGCAGTCAGGACACTTTGACCAGTTTCCTGGTGCTGTTTTCCCAGCTCAAATCTAACTGGCAGTTTCTCTCCAAAGCCAACCAATTACATTTAAAATATCACAAGGATTTGTGTCCTCTGGGCAGAGCTGACCAGCACACAGCACTGTCACCAGCTGGTGTTTCTTGCAGAGATCATCTACGGTGACTAAAGTCAGACCTGGAAAGGGAGGGATGAGAAAAAAGGGTTCCTCTTGCTTCCAGACTGTACATTAACTTTGGATTTCCTGACCCAACTTGGGAATCTGCTGTTGACATCAGCCGTGAGAATAACCTGCCCTCAGCTGGGACTTGTCCTGTGTTATTGTCCTGAATAGATCTTTCTAGGAGATAATCTTTACTTAGAGATTATTTTGACAAGCTATTGAATCATAGCTGATCTAGGCAGAGTTCCTGATTTCAGTTAATTTTGGCAGGAAAAAAGGTAATCACTGTGTCTGTGAAAGGAATCCTGGATCATTTACCCGTTCTGGTTGAACATTTTTTGAAGGCGGCTGTTAAAAAAGAAATGAATTTTTTCCCTTTGAAAAACGGATTTTAGGTGGCTTGTTTTTTAACTTGCCTTTTTTTTTTCTAAACCTGAATCTTGGCAGCTCATCACCCACCCTGTGTGTTAGTGTTTCTGCTTGATTTTTTCCACAAAGGCCGTGGGGTTCCGTGCTCCCCGTACCCAGGGTATCCACCAGCCTTGCAGCTGACTCACCCTTCCCAGATCAGTTGGCACAAATGACAATTGTCCCACATTTTAAAATTGCAAAAGGGCAGGTTGTGAGCTCCCTTGATTCAGCGCAGCTCCATTGACAGAAAGCAGTGGGTATCCTGTTACATCCACGGGTTTGGAGTCTCTCTTTTATCTCCTTCTTTTGCTGGGGAACAAAGAGAACGACTCACTTTGTGTTCTTTGCTCAAGTCCTTTTAGTTTTCATGCATAAACTGAGAGTAACTTCATAGTTACTGCAAAATGAAATTACTGGAAAATGAGGTGTTTCCGTGGAAATGGGGCCTGGTTATGTTGGATGTGTGTAGGATCCAGGATTTCAAATGTCATCTCTGCAGTTAGAAGGAGAAAAAAAGAAAATCTTGTGTGGGAAGTTAGCTGCAGTGTGCTGAAACCAGGCGTATTTGGGCTCATTTGTGTCATCTAAAACCCCCCCTTTACATGTTGAGTCTTAGGGACTCAGCCCACATGGATAGAACTTAAAGACTTGAATAGATTTTATCTTGATCAACAGAAAACAGATACATAAATACTGTGAGTAAGAACACACACATCCTGTATGCTTGTAAAACACTTCTGGAGGACAGATTAAAATTTTAAAAGGGCTCATAAACTGTGCTTGTGGTTCAGTGCGTGTGTAAGAGCAGCACTTCATGTCTACCTCCTTGTTAAATAAAGCAGGAATGATGATAAAAGCCGGAGTGAAGCAGATTTTAGGAGGCCAAAGTCCTGAAATCCTTCCTGGTTAAATCTCCAGGTTCCTCACAGATGAGCAGACGTCAGGAGAAGTCTGCAGAGCCCTGACCAGGCAGCTGAAGCTGCGAGCCCGAGATGTTTAAAAAAGCAAATTCCCAGCTCAGGCTCCTTCTCTGCGCGACGCGTGTGTTGTGACAGCTCAGGAGATTAGTTTTTCTGTGTGCTGGCATTCTGCTCTGCTGAGTTTACATGGATGTTGAAGAGCAGGTTTTCCTGTGTTGGGAAAAGGCTGCGTGCCAGAGCACACTCTGCTTCTGGAAAAAAATCACCGTGGGTTTTGTGCTGTTGAGCAGAAGCACAAAATGAAATTACAAAGCCATTTTCTTCATTTTTCTCATTTTTCTTGTTGTCCTGCCCCAAGACCTATTGATTATTTGAAGTACTTTCAAAAAGCTGGATATCAGAGCTGTTGTTTTAACCTATCTGTTATATTCCCAGGTTAAAATTTCCCAAGCTTGTTTTTCTAAAAGCCTTATGAACTATTTTTTGCTCAAAGAATTTTTAATGACTTGTTTTCTGCAAGTTGGCAAAGGACAGTTGTTTTTGAAATTATTCACAGGGAAAAGCAAAGCCATATTCTCATTTTAATATTCTGGGAACATTTCCTTCTGCAACTTACGTGCTTTAGTTTTGTATATTTTTAAAGCTGGGGTAGTTGAAAAGGAGTTCTGTTTTTCTGCTTGAGACTACATATAATTCACTGTCAGATGCTTTATTTTCTTTCTGCTGTGTGCTATAACTGGATGACACAGCAGCTATAATTAACTCTTTCAACGTTCTGTTCACAGAACATAAAAACTTTGACTTAGTTTTGAATTATTATATCCATGTTTCTTCAATTTGAAAAGTAATGAGGCTTTCTCTATTAAAAAAAAAAAAGGGAATTGTTCATGCTACCATTTATTTTTCCATCTTCAAACAGAGTCAGGAAATTATGAATATTTTTTTCTGGAATATCTCATAAAGTCTTGATGTGCTGAGGATCACATATCCCTAAAACTCCCTGGGGAAGCAGAAATTACCAGCATGATCCTTGTTTCCCAAAGCTGTGTGGAACTCAAACTCTTGTTGTAGAGTTTACCACCCTGTTCGGCTGCTGCTCCGTTGCCTGCATGTCTTACAGATTACTTCCCCCCCCAGTGGAATGCTGTGTTTTTAACAGTATGTTCCATATTTTAAACATTCTCATTTAAAAAAAAAAACAGCTAAAAATAGCCTGTTCCCATTTTAAAACACTGCTTAGACAGAAATTCAATGCTGCGTCTTACTGAAAAGATACAATCTTAGCAAAGCAGAATATTTAAAATGCTTTAAAAGGACATAGTTGATTGTAGGACTGAGCATCTAGATGTGAGAAGGAAAAATAAAGATGTGTGCAGGGCAAAGCCTTGCTGCAGCCCTGAAATCTTATTTTAGCCTTCCCCAGGGGAATGGTGAACCACGTGGCCCTGCTCTCAGCTTGGGAATTATTTTCAGATTCTCTCCACACACATTCTCTGGCTATATTTGTGTATTGAAAGAAGTTTCTCCATCCTTTGCCAGTTTGTTTCACAGTAATAGGGGGTTGCTGATGTTACCCCTTGTGACTTGGACTTGATGATTTTGAAGGTCTTTTCCAACCAGGATGATTCTGTGACTACTGAAGACCTCTTCATGTGGGATTTGTCCTCCTTTTCCCAAAACACTGTAGAGAAGAACTTAAATTTAGTGAAGACTTGAGGTGATTCAGCATTGCCAGAGTTAGCAGAGAGGTATAAACAGGCAAAAGATGAAGAGTGAATTGCATCATACTTCACTTTTACCAATGGACTAGCTAGTTCATGGCGAGGGCTTGAAAGCAGGTTGCGTGATGCAGGGGAGGCACAGGTTAAGGTGCTTTACAAATGTAAGAGAAAAATGAGGCTGTGAAACACGCATCTCAGTAGCAGGAAACATGAGGGCTTTGGATTGGAAGAGGAAATGTTTCTTACATTCGAAATAGCAGGCTGGGTGGTGCAGGGTGGCTGCCCCTTGGCATGCAGCAGGGCCACCCTCAGAAGAGGAAAGCAGGAGGAAGGGCTCAGTTTTTCACTCCTTTCCTGGCATGGCTTTATTTTCTTTCCTCGCCCAAAGTGCCACTGAACTTCCTCCTCTGGGGATGGAGCAGTAGGAGGAGAGTGTGTGGGAAAGGCACCAACGTGTGAAGCGGCTCCATGTCAAGCGGGTGGGAGGGTTGTAATGAGAGGGTGGGCCTGGGAGGAGAGCTGCTTGTGTTTATTATGACTTCTACATTTTTGACCTTTTTGTTCTGTTTTATTTTGGTCTGGTGTGTTTTTAAAATCGTTGGGTTGTTTGTAGGCATATTGGGACAGAGATTGACCTCTCCTGCGTGTCCAAATATAATGGAGAGCCCAGGGGCTTTTAGTAATGTGCCACAGCTCTTGTTATGCCAAGATTTTCAGAAAGAAAACCAGTTTTTTGGAATGTTTTAAGAAAAATGACTCTGTCACTGCTACTCTGTTACAGCCACAAAAAAGGAATATAGTAGAAGAGGTCACAAAATCAAATTGTGACAATCATTAGAATCCTGAAATGGTTTCCATGAGAAAAGACTAGAAAAAGTTAAATAGCTTTAATAGAAAGAGGGAGTGTAAGAAGCCTATGAAATTAAGAAAAAAGATCAATCTGCTTAACATTTTTCTGATGCAATGTGGAGAGGATCATAAAAAATTCAGTCGAAAGCAGCAAATTTAAAACTGACAGGGTTATTTTTATACGTGGCAGATCTCCCCCCTCCAGCCTCCAAGTTAAAATTCCAGCAGAATTTTTTAGAAGGCTGTTCGTGTAATGGAGAATGAGAGTCTCCAGGGTTATGTCAGACAAAATTATTTTTAGTGATGTTATAAGCCCTCATGCCTGGGGGAAGAAATCAGCCACTGAAGAAGAGGATGTGTCCCCACTGGGCAGGCTTTAATAACATTATTCTCTGCGTTTCTTCCTCTCCTCTTAACGAGCTGCACCGTCAAGAGCCAGTGGACTCGATTGACTCCCTGCATGATCTAATATGCAAATTCTGTTCTGCCATAATTATTGTTTGTAAAAAGATGTTCTTGGGTCTGGAGTCTTCATACCCTCAAGTTGAGGCTGCGCAGTGATAGCATTTGCTGGTCCATACTCATCTGCCCAGGTTCTTCTCAAGCAGTTGACCAAAGAAACTCGCCAGGATTTTCTCACACGACGTTTTTGTGTCATCAGAGGGATAGATCTTTTTTTAAAGATACCCAAGAGGCAGTAAGGAGAACTCCAGGGTCAGCTCTTGGATTGACAGCAGCACCTGAGAGCACAGTAATATTTCTTTTTTGTACATGAGAGCTCTGGGAGGGATTTTTAGCTTCAGCAGGTCTCTGGGCCCTCTCTGTGTTTCTCCAGTCTTCCCACACAGCTCCTAAGCTGATACAACATTATGTTACACTTAATGAAATCTCCACCATTGTCCTGGAGTGTAACAGGATCTATCTGACATTTTATCCATATTCTGTTCCCCTGACTGTCTCCTCTGAGGGCTTTGTAGGAGAACATTTGCAGAATGACTCTGAATTCCTATGTGTAACTGGACTATGTTACAGAAACTGGATTTTCCACATCAAGCAAAGGAGAGAGGAAGGCCTGTAGACAAGGACAAACTCTTTGACATTTTGCTTTTTCAATAAAACACCTGTGTCCTCTGGTCACTTCGCATCTCCGTGCCCTCATCTGTTTCCTCCATGCCCTTTCCAGCAGTGACTCCAGCAGCAGCTCGAGCGACGAGTCCCCAGCACGGTCGGTGCAGTCGACAGCCGTCCCAGCACCTGCCTCCCAGCTGCTTCCATCTCTGGAGAAAGATGAACCCCGGAAAAGCTTTGGGATCAAGGTTCAGAATCTTCCAGTGCGCTCAACAGGTAGATCCACTTGGGAAAGGGAAATAGGGGAAAAAGGAATAGGAAGCAGGTTAGGGACTGGTTAAATAACCTTTATTGTGGCTTGGACATGGCAGCATGTGCTGCCTCCAAGGAGGGGATTCTTTCTCTGCTTCTGCCTGGGTTCGTGTGGGATGATGGGAAAAGTGCACAATTAGTGACCATCTGTGAGAGATCCTGCAGGTCCCCAGGTTGAGTCCCTGGGCTGAAGCACTTACAACTACTGGAGCTGGTGCTTGAAGACAGTGACATGGATTTCCCCAGGGAAAAAACCTGAAGCATCTCAAATTTGTCACTTAAAACTCAGACCATTTATTCTTGCCATGCCTCCAGTTTCTTTTTTGTGTAACAGAAAAACTTCAGGGTTTTCTGTTGCAATGTTGAGTGCTGGAAAACATGGGTGAGCATGTTCCTAAAGGTGTTGGATATTGTCTGGTAAATAATGCCAGAAACCACTCCCTCAGGAGTGCAGAGGATCACTCTTCTCCCTGTGCTGATTGTGAGAGAGATTCCACAGACAAAAAAAGAGCATGGGATTGTTTGGAAACTAGTTGTAACATAATTCATGGATACAAAGGCACTTTCTGAATTAAAATTATGTAAATGAGTTTTGTGAGCAGCACACCTCACAGTGTTCATGTTCTTTCTAGAGGTTTTGTTTCTGTGATACTCCTTGAAGTGACATGACACTGAGGTAAATACCCCACAAATCTCAGGCAGATCATGTGGTTGTGAGTCAGGTTTTGGAAAATCTGATGAATCTGCCTGGTTCTCCCTCCTAACTGACTGAACCCAATGTTGTGTAGCTTTGATCTCCTTTCCAGGTGCTTCATCCCAGCTTTGGAAAACTGCTCTATGCAGTATCCATGTGGGATTATTAATGAAGTAACAGCATTTGTTTCTTCTTCATCTGGAGCTGGATGTCTCTTAGGAGTAATAATTGTAACCTGACAGCTTCAGTGATGTGAGACCCTGTGTGTGTAGCTTCATGTGTTTAAAAATCAAGGCAAAGAGAAGGATCAGCCAGAAGCTTTTGACTTTGGCATAATTAACACCCAAAAATTAAAGTGAAACTAGGTCAAGCCACATTTCAGAAGGAAGATCAGATTCCTTTTGATGGTGCTACTGGGTTGGTCAAATATATGTTTTATAATACCGGTGTTTCTTTCTTGGTTTAGACACAAGCCTTAAGGATGGACTTTTCCATGAATTCAAGAAGTATGGAAAGGTGACGTCGGTGCAGATTCACGGGGCTTCGGAGGAGCGGTATGGGCTGGTGTTCTTCCGGCAGCAGGAGGACCAGGAAAAAGCACTAAATGCCTCCAAAGGAAAACTTTTCTTTGGCATGCAGATTGAAGTCACAGCCTGGATAGGACCAGGTAAGGTCCTTTCCATTCTCCCCTGGATGTGTGAGCGCTCTGGACATACAGGCTGTTGTGAAGAGGCAGCGCAGGAGTAGGAAATGTTAGAACTGCCTTTCAGGAGAAATATGTTCTAAAGAAACTGGGAAATACACCAGAATAAATTCCAGAGCAAGAAGAGTGCATGCTCTTAGGTCAAACGGGGAGAGAGTTCCAGTCTGAAACCTCAAAGAAGGAAACCTGCCATCCTCTCAAACACAATCTGCTGGCTGCTGGAAGAAACGATCTCATCTTCCATGTCTCAGTGGAACAAGAGCCAGTGGGTGGTGGAAGCACAGCACTGAGTCCTCACAGGCTTGGTTTTTCTGCTTTTAATTAAAATCAGCTAATGATGGCTGCATTTTTGAGGCTGAGGCAGCACAGCCCAAATGACCAACCAGTGAAAATGACAGCACTGAGCACGTGGTTGTCAGCCTGTACTTCAGTTGCTCATTTAAAAATTGATTTGTGAAAACAAACGTCTTGTGTGTGCTATTCCCTGAGCACAGTCCAGCCTTATTTGAAGTAATGGTGGGCATTAATATTTGTTAAAACAGCTTAAAATTAATTAAAGTTAAAAATTTGTTAGAACAATCAGCAGTTGGAGAGTGCAGCTACTTTTCACCTGAGGATGCTGAACTTCCTCAGCACTCGCTCTGTGGTGTGATGTAGAGATTTCAGATTTCTCATAAGTAACAATTCACAAGTGCAGGGCTGTGTATTTTTGTCAAAGACATGGGTTACTCTGGTTCAGATCGTATCTGCTCCTCAGGAAGGAACTTGAACAAAAAAAAAAATCATTGTGAACCCAACCCACATAAAAAACCTCTCCCTGCCTTACAAATGTCTTGCTCTCTCTCACCTCTAGAAACAGAAAGTGAGAATGAATTTCGTCCTTTGGATGAGAGGATAGATGAGTTTCACCCAAAAGCAACAAGAACTCTCTTCATTGGCAACCTGGAGAAAACAACCACCTACCATGACCTTCGCAACATCTTCCAGCGCTTTGGTGGAATTGTGGTACGTGGCTTCTCTGCACCCTGCAGGCTGTCACTGCCTGCTCCTGCTGCAAGGCCTGTGAAATGCTCTGAGCAGTGGTATATCAGAGTGTTGATGACCAGTATTTTCAGTCTCTTTCTAAATCATCTGAGTCATTTATCTCACTGGAATACACCTGAAAGCTTTTCTTTGCATTTGGAGGCCTGTAACCAGTGGTGTCCCCAGGGGTCAGTACTCAGCCCAGTTTAGTTCAACATACTGATCAATGACCTGAACGAGGGGACAGAGTGTATCCTCAGCAAGTTCCCTGATGGTACCAAACTGGGAGGGGTGGTGACACTCCAGAGGGCTGTGCTGCCATCCAGGGTGACCTGGACAAGCTGGAGAGCTGGGCAGAGAGGAACCTCATGAGGTTCAACAAGGGCAGATGTAGGGTCCTGCACCTGGGGAGGAAGAACCCCATGGACCAATATAGGTTAGGGATGGACCTACTGGAAAGCAATTCTGAGGAGGAGGATCTGGGAGTCCTGGTGGACAGTAATTTAACAATGAGACAGCAATGTGCCCTTGTGGCCAAGAAGGCCAGTGGAATCCTGGGATGCATTGGGAAGAGTGTGGCCAGTAGGTCAAGAGGGGTCGTCCTCCCCCTCTATTCTGCCCTGGTGAGGCCACACCTGGAGAACTGGGACCAGGTCTGGCCTCTCCAGTTCAAGAGAGACAGGAATCTGCTGGAGAGGGTCCAGGGGAGGGCAACAAAGATGACTGAGGGATTGGAGCATCCTCTTATGATGAAGGGCAACGGGCACAAGCTGGAACATGGGAAGTTCCATTTAAATATGAGGAAAAACCTCTTTATGGGACAGGCTGCCCCCTTCTCTGGAGATAGTAAACCCCCCCCCCAGATGCAGCGCTGTGGGATCCTGCTTTAGCAGGGGGCTTGGCCTAGATGCTCTCTAGAGGTCCCTTCCAACTCTGTGATTGTGTGATTTAGAGTGAAATCTTAGCATAGGTGTATTGAGGGGATAACTCAGCAGCAGGAGCAGTTCAAGGAGCATGTACCAGGAATGTGTTTTCTGCTAGCTCAGAGCTTCTGCAGGCAGCCTGGCCAGGTGGTTGGGATGTGCCTGGTGTTATTTTCATGTTGAATCAGTACAGCTCTGGGAAGGCTCCATTTCCTGTGGATGTCTGAGACAACAGCAAGTGCTGGGTGTGGAATCATCCCTCAGCTCTTGGGCTGTGCCCTGGCAGTCGGTCAGAAGAAGCATAGAGCAGATGGATTAGTGATGGCATGGGTGGGATTTGGGTTTTCAGGGGAACAGGTGTATCTGAATGAGAGAGCAGCACTGCCCCCTCCTCATGCCACATTCTGTCAAGCCATGTCAGTATCACATTTAAGAGAAGTTATCCAGAAAAGTAAAATAAGTGTCCACATTCAGTTAAATTGATTGAATCTGGGCTTCAGCACTGGTAGTTTATGTCCTCCCTGGGAGCTGTGGCTGCTCAGGAACATGCTGTGCCTTGTTCGTTCTGCTCTGAAATACTTCTGTGTCTGTTGAGGTATTGGTCACACTTCTGGGGAACCACATACATACCCCCCAAAAAAGGGGAGATACGCTTCCAAATATGCTGTGGACAAATACAACATTTACGTTTTATAATGTCTGGCAGTTCTTGTGCATCCAGCCTCCACCATATCCTTGGTGTCAACGTGGATTTATGAATTCACACAGTGTCAGTGGCTTAAACCCTTTTCTAATGTTACACCAGCAGAGCTGCCCTTACACGGATGCTTATCAGCAGCAGTGCCACTGTCCTGTAAATGGGCTTTTCTCTGAAACAGTGCTGTCCTGTCAGCATTATTAATGGCTCAGAATTCAGCAGTAGTGCTGCCTTGCATAATTTCCATGAAAACTTACCAGCTCAGGTGCAAAAGGGACCAGTTTTATAACCTTTCTGGTGGGTAATGAGCAAAGTAATGATATTTTGTTTGCCTGTCAGAAGGAATTGCTTGCCCAGGGTGAGTGGTCCAGTATAATTGGCCACAGCTGCAGCAGTGCTACTTCAGACCCTTGGAAATGAAGTCCTCTGTTAGTATTCCACTTAAATCATTAGGCTGGGACTATAGAAGTTGTGTAAATCTCCCTGTTTAACTTCTCTTTCCCCAGATTAAGAGCTCTTGGGTGAGACCGTATCAAACTCCTGCCTGGTCCCTAAATTTATTAACCATGAAATTAGTCTGTCCTGGATGTATGAACGTTTGTGCTTAGATTCATGTGCTGGGGTTGGCATGTAGCTCACAGGGAAGCTGGTGCTATTTCAACAGAACAAAACCCTCCACCTTCTATTTTCAGCTCAGAATGAGTCATAACATCATGGGCTTGTTTGGTACAGTTGCCAGCGCTAGTGCTGAGCCTCAGTGTTAAGCAACTGTCAGCTCTGAGCTCGATGGCAGTTCAAAACTGGTTAAAATCAGCCTTTCTTGGGCTGTTGTAGCTTTCTCTTGACTGCACTTGCTTTGGAGTGGGGCTGTGGTGGCTTGGGGTCAAATACCAGCAGTGAAAGAAGCTGAGGCTCTTTAGCCTTTGCCACACCAGTGCCGAGGTGGCTCAAGAGATGAGACCAGCATCCCTTTCTGTTTCTAGGAACAGGATGGATGATATTTATTTGGAAAAGAAACCCTGCTTGCCTCTTGGCTCAGAAACCAGGATTGGAGCAGGTTGTTTTCTCTTGAGCCTTTGTGAGAGAAAATTAATCTGTATTTCTTTGATTCTGAGTCGTCTCTTCCTGACAGAATATTAACAAACCAAAGCTGCTGGTTGTTGGTCAGGTCAAGCTTACTTCTGTGGGGCTGAATTTTAAATCTGCGTTATGAAGAGCTTTTCTTTACAACATGAAGGGTTTGGGTTTGCCATTGAATGACATCCAGCAGAACAGTGAAGTTTTTAACTGTTTATTATTGTTTAAATCCTCTCTCTGAAAAAAATGCTAATTAATGACTGCTTGCTGTGCCATGTAAAGTCCACTTAGATCCACCTGACCCCGTTGAATGTCCTTCTTGGCCTGTTGCTGACTCTCTGTTGTTCTGTTTTGTGTTTTTCCCCAGGATATTGACATTAAGAAAGTAAATGGTGTTCCTCAGTATGCGTTCCTGCAGTACTGTGATATTGCAAGTGTGTGTAAAGCAATTAAGAAGATGGATGGGGAGTATCTTGGAAATAACCGGCTCAAGGTAAAGAAATGCTCCCCTGGACTGTATCCTTCTTGTTGCTTTGGTTTACAGCATCATAGGATATTTTTCAGCAGCACAGTTGATGGAAGAAAGATGTTTTTTAATGAGTAGGTCAGATCAGAGCATGATGCTTTCGGCCACCACCAGCTTCTTTTTGGCTGTCTCTGCAAGAAGCCCCTGGATTGAGTAGACTTGGGAGACCGACGTAGCCTTGCAGGTCCATATCTGGGAAGCTGTGCTGCTGCTGCAGATAAACAGAGGCTGTCAGTCCCTACAGCTGTCAACCTGTCACTTTTCAGATGCATTCAGATTGTAGAAGAAACAAATGTTGTCAAACACTGTATTTGTTGAAGCATGCAGAATTATTTTCATTAATTGCTGTTTGGTTTTCCTCTTGCACCTGTGCAAGATGCTGAGTTTAGAAGATCCATACAAATGACTAGCTTTCTGCAGAGAGCTCTTTAATTAGGCTTGCTCTCTTCGTTTAGTTTAACCCTTGTGACTTGTACTGATGGAAGTTTTGCCCTTTTGTGTTCAGCTGGGTTTTGGGAAGAGCATGCCTACAAACTGCGTGTGGTTAGATGGGCTTTCTACAAACGTTACGGATCAGTATTTAACCCGACATTTCTGCCGATACGGGCCTGTGGTAAAGGTAGGTGGGAGGCTTTGCCATGTGGTTTGAAGTTGTTACTGTCTTCCTTTCTTCCCATCCTGTCCTTTCAACCCCCCCACTGTCCAGGGCTTTATAGCTCAGGTAGAGAAATTTCTCTCTGGGGTGTGATTTGACCGCCAGGGCTCTGCAGTTGTGCATCCTGTTGATCCGCTGCGCAGGGTGTTTGGGAAACACACAATCAGTGTTTTGAATGAGCCGAGATAATGAGTATTGGAAACCCATTTGTTGCTCTTGTGCAGTACAGTCTCCCCCCAACAAAACTGCTTCAGAAGGCTAACACTGGAGGAACAGCAGTCTAATTACCTAGTTACACTCATGCATGCTAATTACAGAATTAGATGTAATTCTTACTGGGTTTTTTTGCATCAGACCAAAAAAAAAAGACTTTGAAAAGCAGTTGGGACAGTCCACCTGGTAAAAGTACCTGAAAGAAGAGGGAAGGTCAATGGTGGTGCAACCTACCCATCTCACACAGCAAGGGTGTGTTCCCTGCCCTGCTGTGAGTCGGTGCCAGAGATTTGTGCACTTGCTTAAGCTTAAGCACCTGAGTTGTCCCGTGTGTTTCTGTTGGACATTGATGTGCTTTAAGTTAAGCAGCGTGTGCAGATCTTCACAGGATCAGGGTCTTGCCTCCTTCAGGGATTTTTGTGGGTTTGTGTTGCAGCTTGGACATTCTTTATTGTAGCTGTTGTTGCTTGAATAAGAAGTTTATGTTGCTAAAGGAAGCTGATCTTTGGAAATTGGGCCTTCAGCAACTGCCAAGTGATACTGTAGACTGGGATAACAAAACCTGTTTCCATTTTGGGATTAAATGTTCCCTTTACCTTTTTTCCCCCCTCAAACACATTGGAAATTTTTGAAAAAAAACAAACCTCAAAGTGAACAAAGAGAAACTGCAAAACTCAGTCACCAAAAAATTGAAAGTAAAATACAGAAAAACAAAATAAAGGCACAATATACCTCAAGCCACAATATCCACAATTCAAAGCAGTCCCGTGTCCTTTTATTGTCTCTTCATTACAATATTGCCTCATCAGAAAAGCCTGGAAAATTACCTTGCTCAAAAAGAATTTTCTCACTGGTATGACTTAGGATTTTGTTGGGACTGACATTAAGTCCTGTGGATGAGGCTCTTATTTGGTTTTTGTTTTGTTTTTTTGTTTTTTACAGGTGGTGTTTGACCGCTTAAAAGGCATGGCCCTGGTTCTCTACAATGAGATTGAATATGCACAAGCAGCTGTAAAAGAGACCAAGGGGAGGAAAATCGGTGGGAATAAAATTAAGGTGTGCAGAATGACCTCCAAACCAAAAAGAGAAACCAATTGTTTTTAGGCCAATACCCCTTTAAGTGCTGGCATTTGCAGACTGCCAGGCAAAAGGAATACTCAGTGGGACATGTTCTGTCCCAGATATCAAAGGCTTAACGCTTATTTTTTCCTACTCGGCTTGTCAAGCTGTTAGGGTGTCTTGAGCCTTTTCCAGTGTTCTGCCGTCTGTTTCACTGAACTTGTCTCTCTGAGCTCCTCAGTGTTGGTGTCCGTGTTACTTCCTCATTCACCTGAATCCAAGGCAAACTTTTGATCCATTTTCCTGCTAGAAAAGTGAAATCTGGGGGTGAGTTCCTCTGGGATGACATGTGGCTGCATTCCAGCTGCTCCAGGCTGATGTCCAAGCTCCTGACCTGGCCGAGGCAGTCAGTGCTAGTTGTGGGCAACCCAAGCATGCAGTCTGCTCTTGTGGTGGCAGCTCCTTCCTTCTAACAGATTTTTAAAAATAATAATTAAAAACACTACACAAAAGAATAGATGGGGAGGAGTTTTTTTCCTGGAGCAACACAGGGATATCTTGGATTTGGGTGAATGTGGTAATACCTGTTCTGACTGTCCCATCAGTTCCACTAATTGGGGAGGTGAGGTGTCAGCCAACCCTCTGAATTATCTTCCTCCTCCTCCTTTCTTCTCTCCTAAAGAGTGGGTAATGATTTCCAGCCTAATCTCTCATCTGGTGTATTAACCAACAGCTTCACACCCACTGGGGTGAGGAGCTGGAGATGCTGTAGTTTCTAAGCATGGTGTTGAATAGAAGTCATCTTCATCTTTGGTAAAATGTGTGGTCATTTCAAAGGTTTTACACCTTGTTTGTGGGTCTTGCTACTTAGCAACTTCAGAAGAAGCAACACACATGGTGTGTGTATGTCTGAGCTCCCCTGCTGTGGTTATACAAATACCCAGGGTGATTTATTTTTTTTAAAAGAAGGAGAAGAAATGTTTTTAAAAATTGCTTTATGTGGAATACACAGTTACATCCATTCTAGTAATTTTTTTTTTTTGCTTCAGCAATGCCATTGGCTTCTTAATATTGTCACCCTCGGCTAGAAAACAGCTCCTGGAGTAGCTGGGCTGGGGAGCTGCAGTTCAGGAGGCTTGGTTCCTCTCTCATCCCTGCCTTGCAGTGTAACCCCAGGCAAGTAACCTGGAGTCTGAACTAGACGAATAACACTGACCTGCTGCAGAACTGCGCTGGGATGAAAGGGACTTTGGAACTGTAATTGGAGTCTTGGTATTAAAAACATCAATACCATGAGAATCAAATGTATTTTTCCTGCTGCTTTACTGAACAGAAGCCTCTGGTCTGGCAGCTACACCAACGTGCCCCAGCAAGGAGGTGGTTATGTAGCAGTTACGCCAAGTTTGGAAAGGTCTTTACTCCTTGGGGATGTTTAGGGTCAGTCCTGAGAAGCATTTGACAATTTTTAGTTCAGTATCATCATCCCTATTTTCAGTTCCACTCCTGTCCTCAGACAGTGAAGTGTTGTCAGATTGGGCTGTTTCTCTGAAGGTGATTTTTTTTTTTTTACCCTTTATTTTTCAGGTGGACTTTGCAAACCGGGAGAGTCAGTTGGCATTTTATCATTCCATGGAGAAAACGGGTCAAGATATCAGAGACTTCTATGAAATGCTGGCAGAAAGAAGGCATGTCTCCATATCTTTATTGCAGTGTTTCACTTCTCTAGCATCATCTTAAGTGCAATTAAAAGCTTTCTTCAAGGCATAATAATTAAGCAAGCAACTGTTTCTATTCCTCTCAACTTTATCCTTCTTCTTAAAGTTTTATTAACAACATTTTGCCGAATTTTTAGTGTTGTTTACCTATTCAGTTTATTTTTTATGAAGAAATTGAGGTGGTCAGACTTGAACTGCACAGATGAAGCAGTTAGGAAATCACACATCTGAAGTGTAGTTGGTTCCTGAAATTCATACTGAGGTAGAGGTTTCAGCTGTCTGTGTGATCTATATCTTTGGTATCCGGTGACTGTGGTGGGTCAGCAGGACACAGTTGTGAGTCATTCATCATTTCTTAGGAATGCAAAGAATCACTTCTCAGTAACACCTTCCCTCACCCTCCAGAGACATGGACGTGTATTTTTGGGTGGACATACAGTCTGATAAGCTGCTTCTCTGTTGAGCAGAGTAAAATTTGATCTTCCACCTTTCCCTTTTCAACAATTTACTTTGTTAACATGATAAAATAATCAGAGTGAGGCTGCAGTCTTTGTTTTTTGCTCTTTGACATGAAAAATGTGCTCTGTGTTGATGTCCTTCTGCTTCAGCATCTGTCACAATGGTGCCCAGCCATTTTTCCCGTGCTGCAGAGGCTTGTGTTCCCCCTGCCTGGCCATGGATCTCTGCAGACCGTGGCTGAGAGCAGCCTGGCACAGAAACACTCCCTGTTTGGTGCTTTTTTCCCCTCCAGTGGCTGAGTAAACATCCGTGGTTTTATTCCTGATGACTATGGTGAGGGCTGAAAAGCATTTTCTTTTTGTGTGGGTGCATTTTTATTACCTTTAGAGGCTGCTTCATTGTTAGGGTTCTGGTTTACCTGTGAATAAGCCCAGTGTGACACTGAGCCAGATAAATTCAAGGGGTTTTTTGCAGCAAAATAGATTATTCTAGCATCCATGCAAAATTGCTAGATTTAAAAGCAAGGGAGGGTTTGGAAATTGTCAATCAGGATTTGCATAATGGAAATAAATGTGTGTGTTCCCCAGTCCTTGCCAGATGTTGTGATGTGCCAGAGAGCAGTCAGGAATAATTTCCTCTAAACTGCACCAAAATAAAAAAAAGTGCATTATTTGCTCTCTTATAACAAACAGGAGTCAGCTGGGCTTGTCCTCCTTGTGAAATAATTTGGAGTAGAACACTGATTTCTGGAACAATGTGATCCTTTGGGTACATGTTAGTTTTGTTTTTCCTTTTCTGTCATTATGCTCACACAGTGATTATGAGATACTCAGGAATAATGAGTCACATTAGAGTGACTGAGCAAGCTCTGCAGCCAGTCTTCTCATTCTGCATCTTCCAGTCCTCCTTCAAGCTCCTCCTGGCAGCTCATGGTCCATTGCAATGATTCTACCAGGTGCTCTTAGGTTGTAGTTGTAGCCAGTCTAAAGAGGACCCAAAGGAAAAAAAACAACAGCACAAAAACCCAAACAAAAACCATTATACGTTTTTTTAAACCTCACTGCACTTGCAGAATGAGGTTCTTGTCTTCCATCTTATGTTTCTTTGCGTTCTTCCATTTTGTACATTTCTTTAAAGGTGGGAGGTGTAAGTTTTTAACATAAACCATAAACAGTGAAGCTAAATAACTGAAAGTGAGTGTTCAAAACACTGTGCAGTGGTGGAGAATCGGAGCTCTGTGCCACCCCTCTGACAGAGAGGCACATTCAGGGTTATAAATGGTTTATTTTTGCTTTTAGGAGGTGTTGAGATAATAACGTTAATTGCTTGACTGACTCTCCTGAGTCCTTCCCATGAATTCATCTGTTCTCCCCAACAATTTGATTTTTGTTGTTGCTTTGGTCTTAGTGTCAACAGGCAAAGTGACATCAGAGAATGTCATGTGCAGAGAAGGAGCTGGTTTTGGAATTGAGTGATCACTTACAGACTTTAGAATTTTTAAGGAAACCTTGTTGCCACTTTACTGTTCAATAATGGAGAGGTTCCACCCTTTAGTTTTGGTTTGACCTCTTTTCAGAGGTAGGTTTCAGGTTTGTGCCAGCCTGAGTGTGGGTGCACAGGTGCTGGGCAGGTTTCACCTTCATTTAATGGAACATTTGAATTTGCCAAAAAAGACACTGTGAGGGTGGTGGAAGATGCCTGGCAGAGCTGTCAGGAAATCACCAGTTAACTGCAAAAAAACCCTGACAAAGCATTTAATCTACTGCACACACACATTGGTGTTAAACCTCAGCAGGCAGCTGGGAGCAGTTGCCTTGGTGTGCGTGTAAAGAAGTTGCCGTTAAATGATTCCCCGATGCAGCAGAGAATGTGGCCGAGTCTGTTGGTTGAGAAGGAAAAATAATCCGTTTATTCTTATATTTAGCAGAGATGAGAGAAGAGGATCTTACGAATATGCCCCGGATCGTACTTACTACGAGACTGTTCGGACACCAGGGACATATCCTGAAGATCCTCGGCGAGAATACCCGGCTCGAGGCAGGGAATTCTACGCGGAGTGGGATCCCTACCAAGGAGACTACTACGACCCAAGATATTACGACGACCCGCGCGAGTACAGGGATTACAGGGGCGATCCGTACGAGCAGGACATCAGGGAATACAGCTACAGGCAGCGGGAGAGGGAGAGGGAGAGGGAACGGTTTGAATCCGATCGGGACAGAGACCACGAGCGGAGACCGATTGAGCGGAGCCAGAGCCCAACGCACTCCAGGCGTCCGCAGAGCCCCGGGGCGTCTCCCTCGCAATCGGAAAGGCTGCAGAGTGACTCGGAGAGGAGGATTTACAGCAGGTCCTCGGATCGCAGCGGCAGCTGCAGCTCCCTGTCCCCTCCACGATACGACAAGCTGGACAAAGCCCGGGTGGAACGATACACAAAAAACGAGAAGACGGAGAAGGAGCGTGTCTTCGAGCAGGAGAGGGTGGAGAAGGAGAAGCGCCTGGTGAGGAAGGAAAAACCTGAAAAGCTAGAAAAGGAGAAAACTGATAAGCAAAAGCGAAAAGCAAAAATTCACTCACCCAGCTCTCAGTCTTCTGAAACAGATCAAGAGAATGAGAGAGAGCCCAGCCCTGAAAAACTGAAGGGGAACAGTAAGCAAAGTAAAGAGAGAGGTGACAAGGAAGGGACGGCTAAAAACCGCCTGGAGCTGATGCCCTGCGTTGTGTTGACCCGAGTGAAAGAGAAGGAAGGGAAAGTTATTGATCAGCCTGCCTTGGAGAAACTGAGAGCAAAGCTTGATAATGACACTATGAAGTCTCCACTTCTTGAGCAGAAAACACAGACATCTCAAGCTGAGCAAACCAAGTCTGAGCAGTCTAAACTGGAACCTGTCAGAACCAAGGTACAGAAAGAGAAAGCCCTTGCCAGTCATGTAGAAGTGGTGGATAAGGAGGGAAAACTGAAACCCAAAAAGCACTTGAAGACAGAGCAAACTTCTGAGGGGGCCAATGCAGTAGATTTAGACAAGTTGGAGGCTCGTAAAAGGCGTTTTGCTGATGCAAATCTGAAGCCTGACAGGCAAAAAGTAGAAGTAAAAAGAAGCAGCCAGGATGAGGAAGAGGTGCGCATGGTTTTGAAAAAGCAGCTCGATGCAACGGCCTCCTCTAGAGAAGCACCAGTGTTAAGGGAAGGAGAACTGGAGAGAAAACCCCTGAGGAAAGAGATGCTTAAAAGGGAATCTAAAAAACTCAAACTGGAAAGGCTTATTCCTGTTACTAGTCCCAAAGAAGTTCAGGAGACTCTCAATGTTGGTGGGATTGGCGTGCGTCCCTCCCTAGATCTGCAGGCGAGGCTGATGGAGGCAGCCGACGAACCAGCGGAAGTTCAGGAACTCTCTTCCAAAAAACTGAACCCAGTGAAACCCCAGCATAAACAGGTACAGCTACTAGATGACCCAGGAACAGAGAGAGAGGAGACGAGGAAGAATTACTCTGGTCTTCCTGAAGACACACCTGAGCATAAGCTTGGCCAAGAGAAACCTCAGTCAACTGATACAGAGGAGAAAATTGGCATTGACATCGACCACACACAAAGCTACAGGAAACAAATGGAGCAAAGTCGCAGGTTAAAACAGCAGCTGGAAATGGAGATTGCCAAGTCTGAGAAGTTTGGCAGTCCAAAGAAAGATGTGGATGAATATGAAAGACGGAGCTTGGTTCACGAGGTGGGAAAACCTCCACAAGACGTCACCGATGACTCTCCACCAAGTAAAAGGAAAAAGACTGACCAGTTTGACTTTGAAATTAGCACTAAAAGAGAAAGAAACTACAGAAGTTCTCGTCAGGTGAGTGAGGACTCTGAAAGGACGTCCTGTTCCCCCAGTATCAGACACTTCCCTTTCCATGAAGATGACGACACGCTTGATTCTCCGAGGCTAATGCCATTAAAGGAAACCAAAGAGTCACCTAAAATAGAAGAAAAGGGTCTTTCGTACTCTAACATGACTGTGAGGGAGGACTCGCTGAAATTTAATCCTTATGATTCCAGCAGAAGGGAGCAGATGGCAGAAATGGCTAAAATAAAACTGTCTGTGCTGAGTTCTGAAGATGACTCGAGTAGGTGGGAAACACAAGTGAAGCAGGAGCCTGGCAGAGTTGATATCAGCTTTCCAAGCAGCATCGTCAAAAGAGACAGCATACGCAAGCGATCTGTCCGAGACCTGGAACCCGGGGAGGTGCCTTCAGATTCAGATGAGGACAGTGAAAACAAGCCCCATTCCCCAAAGGCCTCATCCTTGTTAGAGAGTTCCAGGTTATCTTTTTTATTAAGGGACAGAGAAGAGAAGTTACGTGAAAGAGAGGAAAGACTGTCAAGTTCCTTAGAAAGAAACAAATTTTACTCTTTTGCATTAGACAAGACAATCACACCAGACACAAAAGCGTTGCTTGAAAGAGCTAAATCTCTCTCTTCATCCAGAGAAGAAAACTGGTCCTTTCTAGATTGGGATTCAAGATTTGCTAGTTTTAGAAACAATAAAGACAAAGAGAAGGTTGACTCTGCTCCGAGACCTATTCCATCTTGGTATATGAAAAAGAAAAAAATCAGGACCGATTCAGAAGGTGGCAAACTGGATGATAAGAAAGAAGATCATAAAGAGGAGGAACAAGAGAGGCAAGAACTCTTTGCTTCTCGTTTTTTGCACAGTTCAATCTTTGAGCAGGACTCTAAGCGCCTGCAGCATTTGGAGAGAAAAGATGATGATCTTGACTTCATTTCTGGTAGATTGTACGGGAGACAGTCATCCTCTGATGGGACAAACAGTGCGGCTGATTTGGTGCAAGAACCCGTGGTTCTCTTCCACAGTCGGTTTATTGAACTGACAAGAATGCAGCAGAAAGAAAAAGAGAAGGATCAGAAACCAAAAGAAGTGGAAAAACAGGAAGATAAAGAAAACCAGCCAAAAACACCAGAAACTGTTCCTGATAATAAAGAACCAGAACATAAAACTTCCTCAGTGATTGGTCCCTCTTCAGTGGCTGTCCTACCACAGGAACCAGCGCCAGTTGCTTCTGAGAAGGTAGTGAATGAAAAGGTGGTGGTGGAACCAGCTTCTGTAAAAGAAGAAAAACCATCTGAACCTGCTTCTGCAGCGGAGGAACAAAAACCTTTTCCTGAACTCACTGCTCCTGTCAAAACTGAACCACCTGAGCAAACTGAGCCCCCGCCAGTCGTAGAAGCTAGTAAAGAAGTTGTTGCTACAACCCTGGCACCAGAGGAAGACGCTGTGGCAACAGAGCATCCTTCATACCTGGATACCAAGCCTCCCACTCCTGGAGCTTCGTATTCCCAACCAGACATCAGTGTAGATCCAGAACCTGAAGCTGCCCAGTTGATTCCACCTCCACCCAAGCTAGTTCAGAAGTCTGATGAGATTGCTGAGCCTAAAGAAGAAAACCCTCCTTCTGCCAACACTGATGCCAGTGTGAGTCAAAAAGTGGAGGTGGCTGCCGAGGTTCTGCCGCCGGTTTCTGACAATGATATGGAAGTTGAACCTCCAGTTGTTGTAAAAGATAAAAAGTCTTACAAGAGCAAACGCTCCAAGACTCCCGTGCAGGCGGCTGCAGCCAGTGTTGTGGAAAAGCCCGTCACGAGGAAGAGTGAAAGAATTGACCGTGAAAAACTCAAAAGGTCAAGTTCTCCTCGTGGGGAAACACAGAAGCTTTCTGAATTGAAAGTGGAACCAGAGAAAGTTTCCAGGAATGCTGCTAAATCACCTAGTTCTGCTGCAGAGCCAGAAAACGTGGAGCCAAGCTTGCCAATAGGCCGGACTAGGCGCAGAAACGTGAGGTCAGTCTATGCTACCACAGGGGACAATGAAGGCCCATCTCCAGTGAAGGACTCTGTGGAGGTCACCAGATCCACCAGGAAGAGAGGGGAGAAGGAACCCCAGGAAATGGTGACAACTGTTCCTACGACCCCAAGAAGGGGAAGACCTCCAAAAACCCGCCGTAAGCCAGAGGAGGACATCTCTCCAATAAAAACAGAACCAGTACAGCAAGAGGTGGAGGAGGTTGAAACTAAAGATGCTGTGGAAGCTCCTAAGCCTGCGGAAGGTTGGAGGTCTCCTAGATCCCAGAAGCTAACACACAGTCACTCATCAGCTGCTACCAGCCAACAGGGGAAGAAAGGGAAGAACGAACCAAAAGCTGATACCTCAACTGAATCTGAAGATGCTGCTGAGAGAAGTGGTCAGGAATTGAACATTGGTGACAACAGCAACAAAGCAAAAGCCACTGATAAAGAACCGCCAGTGAGTGAGCAGAAACGTGACAGGAAAGAACTGGATGTGGAGAAAAACCAGCTAGAAATCCCTATGGTTGAGATCATTGAGAAGAAGCCGGCACCAGAAAAGGTTACAAAATCCAAAAGGGGAAGGTACAAAAATACCAAAACTGTTGTAGATAAAGCATCTGTTTGTCTCAAAAATGTAGAAATACGCCTCAACGTGGATGAGGTCAAGGGCGCCTTGCGGCCAACGGAGGAGGAGGTGGAGCCGGTGGCGGTGTCGCCGGCCAAGATGAAGAGCCCTCCAAAAGAGGACATCTTGCCACCCCATTTTGCTAAGAACGAGGTGGAAGATTCATTCCCAGAAGCAGAAAAAGAGGTGATGCGGGAACCAAAGCAGTCCCCCGAAGCTGCCCAGTTAGCAAAACAGATTGAACTCGAGCAGGCTGTGGAGAACATTGCAAAGTTGACTGAAACTCCCCCGTCGATTGCTGCCTACAAGGAGCCACCGGCAGACGTGCCTGAGGTTCGTCAGGAGGAGGAAGGGGATAAACCTGCCCATCAGGCCAGTGAAACGGAGTTGGCAGCAGCCATCGGCTCCATCATCAATGATATTTCTGGGGAGACAGAAAGCTTTCCTGCACCCCCCACCTATCCTGCTGAATCGGAAGCTGAAATCCCTGCAGAGCCCTTGGTGCTACAGTCACCTCGGGAGGAGATGGAGCCCGAGACGGACCAGGCAGTGAATAATATCCTGGAAACTGAGGCTGCCGTCGAGGCCGCAGTGCAGCCCGTTCCCGGAGCTGTTCCATCGGCAGTAGAGATGGAGAGCAAGGAGGCTGAGGTCAGCTTCAGTGAGTCTTCCAACTCCGCACAGGAAGCTGAGACCTTGCAGGAGGCTGAAGTTGCTCGGAAGGAAAAGGGCCGCCAGAAAAGCACACGGCACAGGCGCAAAAGGAGCACGGGCAGGAAGGGCGACATCGCCGAAGTCAATGCCTTTGAGCCGGAGAGGGTGCAGAGCAAGTCACCCCCCGCCAGTGAAGTGAAAGCAAAACCTGAAGAAGCCTCGAAGGAGGAAAAGCAAACCAAACCCACAGCTCAAGCATCCACGGAGCCAAGTGCTTCCGACGCCAGCAAAGCTGCAGCTGCTGATGTGGTCATCCACGAAGCCATCACTGAGAGCAGCACCTCTCCAAAAGCACCTGTCCCAGCTCCTCTGGACCTGGCCACCCCACCGGCTCCTCTGGATGAGGGGAGTCAAGGTGGCTTCAAGATACGGTCGCCCATGGAGAATGCGCCTGTCACACCGCCGAGTGCCCCAAGTGCAGCCCTTCCCACCATCCCTTTGGCAGCCACGGTGGCCAAACTGCCCACCCCAGTACCCACTGCCATTGTCCCCCTTCACTCCAGTGCTGCCAAGGTCCCGGAGTGGATGGTCAGGCATGAGGAGCCCCGTGCCCATTCCACACCACCTCCTGCTCTCCCTCCAGACACGAAGGCATCGGATATTGATACAAACTCCAGCACGTTGAGGAAGATTCTCATGGAGCCCAAATACGTCTCGGCCACGAGCATATCCTCCACACACGTGACAACGACGCACGCTGAGCCAGTGAGTGCTCCTCGTTTGGAGGAGGCACCTCTGCACCCCGTGGTGGAGGCCATAAAGCCAGTTTCAGAGGAGAAGCCAGCCGTTCCTGTCACCAACGCCTTGGATCCACCGGTGGCCGAAGCACCTGTGTTCAGTGAGAAGGAAAAGATCAGTACTGTGATTGCTCCCAAAGCCACGTCTGTGATAAGTAGGATGCCCCACAGTGTGGATCTGGAGGAGGCTCCAAGGATCACCTTGGTGAAACAAGCTCCCCAAACCCAGACATGTCTCGTCAACGCTCCCTCGCCGAAATTTAAACAGAGGTCAAGCACAAATGATAACAGTAGATTCCACCCGGGATCAATGTCTATTATTGAGGAGAGGCCCGTAGAGTCTGGGTCCAGTCCGGGGCTGCGGGTCAACACCTCGGAAGGCGTGGTGCTCCTGAGTTACTCGGGGCAGAAGACAGAAGGCCCTCAGCGAATTAGTGCCAAGATCAGCCAGATTCCCCCAGCCAGTGCTGTCGACATCGAGTTCCAGCAGTCTGTGTCCAAGTCTCAGATTAAACAGGAGCCCATCACACCTTCGCAGCCAACGCCAAAAGGCTCCCAGACCTCGGCCGGCTACGGGACTGTTTCCACCCACTCCTCTTTGGTACTAGGAACACAACCTTACAACACGTCGCCCGTCATCTCCTCAGTGAAACAGGAGCGTGCTGCACTGGAGAAGTCTGACTCGTCCCATCTCTCTGTCCAGACTCCAGCCTCTCAGCCCAGTAAAGTCCTCACTCAGACTGGAAACACTCCACCCGTGCTTGTCCCCAACCAGATGGTTGTGAACAAAAAACTGTCTGATCCGGCTGCTCTGAAAGTGGAGACCAAGACTCTGCAACCCTCCAACCTGAGTCCTGGAGTCAGTCCTCATCATCCTTCCCTCTCTGGGAAAATGCATTCGGAAGCAAACCACGTCAGCTCAGGACCCAGCACCCCAACAGACCGGACGATTTCCCACCTAGGGGTCACCAAACAGGAGCCGCACTCGCCACGTACCAGCGGGCACTCGCCATCGCCCTTCCCCCGCGCCTGCCATCCTGGCAGCACCTCCTCTCCGGCTTTATCCAGCAGCACCCCGGTCATGCTGGCTCCAGGAATTCCCGTTCCTCAGTACATATCCAGCATGCATCCTGAGCAATCCGTTATCATGCCCCCTCATAGTGTCACGCAGACCGTCTCCCTGGGCCATCTGTCCCAAGGCGAGGTGAGGATGAACACCCCTCCTCTTTCCAGCATCCCTTACGGCATCCGCCCGGAAGCGCTCCACTCCCCCCGAGCTGCTCTGCAACCCCAGATAGAGATCAAGCCTCAGCGATCCAGCACGCCCCAGCCAGCTCCCATCCGGGAGATGGTGATACCTCCTCTGTCTTCTCAGCACGCTTCCGAGGAGGAGATGCACTACCACCACAGCACGGTGTGCCGAGGACCAGCCCCCGTGCAGTCCGACGTGCTGGTGATGCAGCCGGATTACCGCATGCACCCCAGCAGCATCAGGCTGGACCAGTACAACGTCCCCCGGGATGTCAGGATGATCATGCACCCACACATGGCCGCCGTGGGCGAACACCACTCAGAAACCAGACAATCCCGAACACCTGAAGGGGCCGGGAAGACTCCCCCCGTCAGTAAGACCCCACAGCCCGGAAAAGAGACGCCAAAATCCTCAGAAGGGAAGATGGCACATTCTCCTCACAGCGAGCCCCGGCTCCTCAGTGTCCCCTCCAGCAGCCAGCTGCCTGGACTGCCTCTGACGCAGCCGGTGGTGGTACCACACGGGGTGCAGATCATGCATCCCGCAGGGAGCTCCTTCCACGACTACCGGTCTGTGTACGGAGACATGAGGAATTACCACACGGCAGCACAGCTGGGGCATCCTCAGTTCCCAGGTGCCTCGCCGATCGGATTGCCTTCCCGGAGCATGACCCCATCTCAGGTGAGAAATAAACCCCTTCTCCTGGGCACGTGTTGTCCAGAAGAGCTGTGGCTGCCCCATCCCTGGGAGTGTTGAAGGGCAGGTTGGATGGGGCTTGGAGCAGCCTGGGCTGGTGGGAGGTGTCCCTGCCCATGCAGGGGGTTGGGACTGGATGATCTTTAATGTCTCTCCAACCCAAACCAGTCTGTGATTTGATGATTCTACCTGAAATCTGGAGCATTTCAAGCTAGTGACAGCCCCAGTGCAGCTCTTCATGGCCACAGGAGCCGAGTTGAGCTCTCTCTGGTTAGTCTCCAGGCTTTGCTTAAGTTCATAGCACAAGAGGAGCTGTTTTTCTTTAGGAAATGGGATTTGAATCCTGCTTGGCATTAGAGGAAGCCAAAAAACCTGTTTTCTTAACTTCTCCAGGACTCCAGCCTACCTACAGGTTTCTTGATTTGAAGGTGTTGAGGGGAGAACTGTCAGTGTCGAGGTGGCCCCGGGTCACCCATCCTCAGCAGGATGACACGGCTGAGGCTGGGCTTGTAGTCGGGATCTGGTGCCCTTGGATGTGAGAGACTGCTGGGGTTGCCCTGGAAGGGGGACTGGTCCAGGCACCACCACAGCAGGAGTAGTGCTGTGGCATAGAGACACAGAGTCCTCTGCCAACGACCTGCAGGCATCCTGGCAGGCCTGTCGTTGAATTAACAAGTTCTGATTTGTCCATGGCCTCAAATCTTCCCTTTTTTCCCTGCTGCCTGCTCCCCAGGGTCTGCCAGAGGGTGAACACTCGCACCCCAGCCAGCCAGTACGCAGCAAGACTCCTCAGATCCCACAGGATCCCAAGGGCCCACCAGCAGCAGGACCCGACCAGAGTCACCATCCCACTGTAAATAGGCATGCAGCACCCCTGGACCCTCACGTCCACCTTCAGAGGGCACAAGCAGACACGGGCCAGACCTCCTACCCTTCGCCCGTCGCCATTTCCATCAAACAGGAGCTTCCGTCACCGCACCAGCCTCAGGCGGTTCCCAAGCAATCCATGTTTATCCCAACCACCTCGGGTCCCGGGGCCCCCCCCGGGCTGCCCCTCAACCGCCCAGAGCCCCAGTCTGCTCTCAAGCAAGAGCCATCTCCTCACCCCGTTTCCCAGAGACCTGTGGATATGGTTCAGCTGCTGACGGTATGTGTCGCTCCGGCCTCTTCTCCTGCCTGAGCACCTCCTTGTCCAGGGAGAAATAATAAGGTTCTGCAGAGCTTGTCTCACCTGAGGCATCAAGGTCTGACCTCTCTTGTGTCAGACACTTCAGAAGCAGAGGAGATGATGGCTCCTCTGTCCCTGGGGAATTTTAGTCCACGTGGCACTTACTGAAGGCTCATGACAGGCTCTGCTCATGCAGAGCAGCCCGGGTTCCTCTGCTTGTCCTCTCAAGCTGCCTGCAGGCTCAGGCAGGCAAAGCTGCAACATTCTCCAGTCAGCTTTTTCTTGGGAGGGTTTTCTTCACAGGCAGGGAAGAGTGGTGGTGTGTTTAAAGAAAGAACAAAAACACCTTCCGAAAGCCTAGAGACTGAGGAAGAGGAAGGGGATGGCGAGGAGCAGGTACTGATGAGGAACCAGAGTTGTGTTCAGCGCTATTTCACGTGTAACCTTGAGCAGCGCTCCTGCTGCTGCTGTTCCTCGATTCTCCTGTTTGTAAGAGAGAAAATACCATTTGGTAACAGCCCTGTGCTGGAGGCTGGAAGGTTGGGAAGTGCTCTCATGTTAGGATGAAGGCAGCTTCCCAGACATATTAGCCAGTTGGAAGGAAAAGGGATGAATTCCTGATGTAGCAGGACCTGACCCAAGCCTGGGTTGACGCGTTCGAGGGGCACCGAGTCCTTAGAGCAAAACCAACACGATTCCCTGGGGAAGTATCGGAGGCAAACGAGCAGCTCAGATGGGGTTGAAGATTCCCCCCCCCTTCTCATTTGTTGGTGGGTAATATTTCTTCTCCCTCTCTTTCCAGAAATACCCAATTGTCTGGCAGGGCCTTCTGGCTCTCAAAAATGACACGGCCGCCGTTCAGCTCCACTTTGTCTCCGGTAACAACGTCCTGGCGCACCGGTCGCTGCCGGCGCCGGAGGGGGGACCCCCCCTGAGGATCGCCCAGCGCATGCGGCTGGAGGCCTCCCAGCTGGAGGGGGTGGCCCGCAGGATGATGGTGAGGGGGTTTGATTGGGAAGAGCCATTAGATCTGTGTGCTGGAAGTTGGGCTGTTCTTGCCAGCCACATGACGCAAAACCCCAGCACTTCTTGCAGAAACCTCAGCTCATACTGGGTTGTTTCGGGGTTTGAGTAATGGTTGGGCCATTTCCATTGTCCCAGGGAGTCCAGAGGAGGCTGTGGAGATGATCTAAGGGCTGGAGCAGCTCTGCTCTGGAGACAGACTGGGAGAGTTGGGGTGTTCAGCCTGGAGAGGAGAAGGCTCCAGGGAGACTTTAGAGCACCTTCCAGTGCCTGAAGGGGCTCCAGGAAAGCTGGGGAGGAACTTGGGACAAGGGCAGGGAGGGATGGGATGAGGGGGATGGATGAAAACTGGAAGAGGGGAGATTGAGGTTGGACATGAGGAGGAAATTTTTTGCTGTGAGGGTGGTGAGACCCTGGCCCAGGTTGCCCAGGGAAGCTGTGGCTGCCCCATCCCTGGCAGTGTTGAAGGGCAGGTTGGATGGGGCTTGGAGCAGCCTGGTCTGGTGGGAGGTGTCCCTGCCCATGCAGGGGGGGTTGGATCTAGGTGATCTTGAATGTCCCTTCCAACCAAAACTGGTGATTTTAGGAAAAGGAAATGGTGGGCTTGGGAAACCTTTGAAGTCACCTCCCTTGGCCAAAACAAAACTCCTGCTGGCTCTGACACATCTGTGGAATTCAGCTGGCTGTGGAACTCAGTAGGTTTTGGTCCTTCCCACCATCTGGGCTGGCCGAGCTCTCGGCACGTCTTTTGTAGCTGTGAAGGAGTTAGTGGTTGGGGCTGGAAGGGCCTTCTGAAGATCATCTAGTTCAAAGAGTTCCAAGAGAGGATTTCAGACTGCAGACAGTGATTGTCTCTTGGGTAGGAGCCTGTTCCCAGCAGCCCTTTCCACAATTCCTATGTTTTCTCTCCAGGTGGAGAGCGATTACTGCCTGTTACTGGCCCTGCCCTGCGGCCGGGACCAGGAGGATGTGGTGAACCAGACAGAGTCTCTGAAGGCTGCCTTCATCAGCTACCTGCAGGCCAAGCAAGCTGCAGGCATCATCAATGTCCCCAACCCCGGCTCCAATCAGGTATGGGCAGAGAAAAACCCCTGGGAACACCTAGATAAACCAAATCCATAGGTAGAGAAACCTTCCACCCAGCTCTTTCCTAGGAGGCGCAGTTGAGGTGCCTGGTTTTGGGGTGAAACCCCCACGTTTGCCGTGCTGGCTGCTTACATCCCCACCCAAAATGTCATCAATAAAATTACTGAATATAAAACTAAAGCAAAAACATAGCCCCAAATATCCTCAGTTCATTCACAGCTCAGTTTCTTCAGGCTGGGAGAGTTGGGGTGTTCAGCCTGGAGAGGAGAAGGCTCCAGGGAGACCTTAGAGCAGCTTCCAGTGCCTGAAGGGGCTCCAGGAAAGCTGGGGAGGGACTTGGGACAAGGGCAGGGAGGGATGGGAGCAGGGGGCATGGATTAAAACTGGAAGAGGGGAGATTTAGGTTGGACGTGAGGTGGGAATTCTTTAGTGTGAGGATGGTGAGACACCTGGAGCAACCTGGTCTGGTGGGAGGTGTCCCTGCCCATGCAGGGGGGTTGGATCTAGGTGATCTTTAAGGTCCCTTCCAACCCAAACCATTCCATGATTCCATGATATGATTCTAGGAGAACAAACCAGTTCCATTTTCCAATTCTTTTTCTGTGTTGGATGTTGATTCCTCACTTCTTCCTCATACCAATTTCTCCAGAACACCTGGAGCTTTCTTGCTCTTGGCCACATCAAGACAAAACATTTGGGTTTGTTCATGATGTTACTCTGTTTATTCCAGCCACGTTGCTGATCAAGTTAAATTTAATCTGTTTCCTGGGTAGAAACAGCCCTGAATGAGCAGTCAGTGCTCAGAGCAAAAATGATAATTTAAGGGTTTTTTTTCTGCCTTTCTCAGTCAAACCGGCAGCTGGAAAATCTCCCCACCTTGGCAACCACACCCTGCTTTCATAGAAATATGATGCTTGATAAGCCTTGAATCACCCCAAAAACATCACCCAAATTTCACAACAATTTTGCCCACCCCTCACCCGGGCTTCTCCCTCCTCGTTTGATTTTTTTCCCCTCCCTCATCCTTGTATTTTTTTTTCCTTCCCTCATCCCTGGGGATTATTTTCCCTCTCCCTCATCCCTGTTTTTTTCCCCCCCTCTCTCCCAGCCTGCCTACGTTCTGCAGATCTTCCCACCCTGTGAATTTTCAGAGAGCCACCTCTCCCGTCTCGCCCCGGACCTCCTGGCCAGCATCTCCAACATCTCCCCTCACCTGATGATCGTCATCGCCTCGGTATGAGCTGTTTACCAGTTCCTGACTTTGATTCTTTTTCAGTTCTATATTTTTTTTTCCTCCAAGGCCCTGCAGCAAAAAAAAAAAACACCACACCAAAAAAAAAAAAAACAAAACAAAAAAAAGAGGAAAAAAAGAAAAAGCCCAGAAAAAAAACCACAAGAGAAAATAAAAGAGAGAATGAAAGTGATGAAATAAGAAAATGCTGCCAGACCCACCAGCCTCCTGCCCTCGATCAAACTGTTGCTGGGTAGTGGTTCTGCTACCTTGGATGTTTACATGTTGCTTTAGCTTCTGGACAACTGATGCACTCAGCAGAGGGGCTGGTGGGGGGGTTTCCTGTGCCTCCTTTTTGGGGACAAAA
This sequence comes from Apus apus, assembly GCF_020740795.1. Lineage (NCBI taxonomy): Eukaryota > Metazoa > Chordata > Aves > Apodiformes > Apodidae > Apus > Apus apus. The sequence continues at coordinate 7,422,411 of NC_067301.1, forward strand.
AAAAAAAAAAAAAAGAAGAGACAAAAGGAGGGCTTATTTTTTTTAACAAAACGAAAATGAGAAAAAAAGGAAAAAAAAAAAACACCACGACAAAAACCGACGCAAAAAAAAAGCCAAAAAAAGAGAAGAATTAAAAATACAGACCTACACAAAAAAAAAAAAAAAAAAGAAAAAAAAAGAAGAACCTGAACTGCCTTTGCACTAAATTAGTGACTTGGACCTTTGCACAGTTGGGGACACGCTGTGACGTTCTGGATGTCTTGACACACACGGACACACGGTGGACTGAAATGCAGGACCTGGGGCCTGACATCTGTGGGTCAAGGATCATTTCACACACCTTTTTATTTTATTGGTTGCTTTTCTGTTTGTTTTTTTTTCATTTGTTTTTGGTTCCTTTTCCTCCGGGGGTTGTTATTTTTTTTTTGGCGTCAAGTCCTGTTTTCTTCTGGATGTGAAACCTCCCTCTCCTCCACCTGCCCCTGCTGCAGCCGTCTTCTCTTCATCTGGGATGTACAGTTTACACTGAAAACCTACAACAGAAAAATAACAAACAAAAAGGGAGAGAGTTATTTTCCTTCCTGGTGGGATATGCAGAACTCAGTGGGTGTGTGTATATATAAATATATATATAATATATATAAATATATATAATACTGACTTAAAAAAGAAACAAACAAAAAAAAGAAACAAAAATCCAACCCCCCACGACATAACATTTTTTTTTAATCTGTGCCAAAAAAAAAAAAAAAGAAAAAAAAGGAAAAAAAAAAGGAAAAAAATGTGTTTTCAGAGAAAAAAAATCTTATTTTCATACTCAGACTTTGTATTGTCCCTCATTTGTAAGTGCTCTTCATTTAAACATCCCCCCCCCCCAGTCTCATCAGCTGTGGAAGTGTTATACACTTGTACAAAAAGACTTTGGATCCCCCCCTTTTTCCCTTCTCCCCCCACCCCCCAACTTTGCCTTCCCTAACACTTATTAATTTATGGAACTGTTTTGTTTTTTGTTGGTTTGGTTTGTTGTTGTTTTTTTTTTTTGTTGTTGTTGTTGTGTTTTTTTTTTCTCAGCGCAGTTTTGTTTTGTGTGTCCATTGGATTACAAACTTTATTAAAAAATACAAAACACTTGAGTGCCCTGAGCTCATTCCTTGGGATGGGGTGAGGGGGACAAAAGGGGCTTTGGGGACCCCCCCTGGTGCCATCACCAATTTAAAACCCAACCAACCAGCCCATCATTTTATTCAAATAAATCAAATCTCTGATGATTTCCCCCTGAGGGGTCGTTAAAAATTTTTATCTGTTGAAAAACCCAAGTTAAGATGATTTTATTTTATTTTCCCCCTCACACTTAATTTCCAACTGCTTGGAAAAAAAACAACCCCAACAAAAAATAATCCCCACCATCATTTTTTGCTGTTTTTCCACCCAAAAGTGGGAGTGGAAAGGCACCAGGAGCTGGTGGGAGGCACCAAAAGGATGTAAGCGCTGAAGGAGAAGATGCAGGGTGTGGCTGGACTTGATGATCTTCAAGGTCTTTTCCAACCAGGATCGTTCTGTGAAACCCTGAGTTAATCACTGGTTGAAATCAAGATGTGATTAAAAAAGGAGGTTTGGGGAAAAATCAGGGTAGTTGTACGCAGCCAGTGGGGTTGGGGGGTAAAGAGGGGAGACCCCAGCCCTGCTCCCCCCACACACGAGTGGGGTGGGGGGTGGAGGAGAACCTGGTTTGGGTTAAAAAAAAGAAAAAAAGGTGCTGCTGGTGCCCCAGGATGGGGCAGGGGGTGGGAGCCCCACCCTGTTCTGCCCTGTCTGGAGGCTTGGCTGGGGACACCCCATGAGGAGGGGGTGGGACTGGGGGGTCTTGGGCATAGGATGGGGCCTTAGACCCCCCCATAGCCCCAGGGGTGGGTTGGGAGGGAGGTGGATGGAAAGATGGATGGCGGGGGGGGGGGCTCAAAGGGCCTGATCCTGCCTGTGATGGATGGTGAAATTCCTGGGTTCTGGAGCGGGGCCTTTGGGGCAAAAGGTCCCATTTGGGGAGGGGGGGGGATTTCAGGAGGGGGAGCAGCTGGAGGGGTGGGGCTGCACAGCATGTGTCCGTCTGTCCAACTGGAGCTGCAGCCCTCGGTGTCTCCTGGGGTCTGTCCGTGTGTCCAGCTGGATGAGCCACTGTCTGTGTGTCCATCAGGATGTCCAACCATCCCTGCATCCATCCATCCATCCCCTGACCACGTGTCCGGCTGGACGGGCACCTGTCCTGGCTGCACAGACACGTCCGTGTGTCTGTCTGTCCGTGCAGGGTCTGTGCATCCAGCTGGACGGGCACGGGTCTGTCTGTCCCCATCGCTCCCCCACCCAAAGCACAGACGGGATGGGTGGACGGAGGGAAGGATGGCTGGACAAACAGACAGACGTGTGGGTGGATGGATGGAGCGATGGGCGTGGCTGGACGGACGCAAAGACACAAGAAGAGTTGCAGATCCATCCATGGCTGGTTGGACACATGGATGGATGGGCTGGAAGGACAACCGCACGGATGGGGGTGTGTGTGTGTGGCCTTTGGGGCAAAAGAGTCCATTTTTTGCCCATTTATGCTGTGTGTCCATCCATCCATCTCTCCAGTCACACGTTTGCTGGACACACGGACACTGGCTGATCCACCAGACACACGGACGTGTCCAGCGATGGACACTGGAACGTCCGGCTGGACTGATGGACACTTGTACGTACAGCCCGACATTCCTCCACCCTCCAGCAAAATGTCCCAAAAATGAACACTTTACCCCAAGGGCCCCTCTCAAAAAACAACCATTTCACACCCGGTTGTGCGGTTGTCCTTCCAGCCCATTCATCCATGTGTCCAACCAGCCATGGATGGATCTGCAACTCTTCTTGTGTCTTTGCGTCCGTCCAGCCACGCCCATCGCTCCATCCATCCACCCACACGTCTGTCTGTTTGTCCAGCCATCCTTCCCTCCGTCCACCCATCCCGTCTGTGCTTTGGGTGGGGGAGCGATGGGGACAGACAGACCCGTGCCCGTCCAGCTGGATGCACAGACCCTGCACGGACAGACAGACACACGGACGTGTCTGTGCAGCCAGGACAGGTGCCCGTCCAGCCGGACACGTGGTCAGGGGATGGATGGATGGATGCAGGGATGGTTGGACATCCTGATGGACACACAGACAGTGGCTCATCCAGCTGGACACACGGACAGACCCCAGGAGACACCGAGGGCTGCAGCTCCAGTTGGACAGACGGACACATGCCGTGCAGCCCCCCCCCAGCTGCTCCCCCTCCTGAAATCCCCTCCCCCCCCCACCCTGAAATGGGACCTTTTTCCCCAAAGGCCCCGCTCCGGAACCCAGGAATTTCACCCCCCCATCACGGGCAGGATCAGGCCCTTTTATTTAACCTTTACATTCCCTATCATTTCTATTTTAAATAATTTATGCCCTAATTAAATTAGTATTTCAGCCCCCCCCCTCCTGCTCAGCCCTGCAGACCCCCCCATCACAGCCACTCCCCTCGAAGCATCACGGGGGGATGGGGGGTCCCCAAAATGTGTGTGTCCCCCCCCACCCCCACCCCCCATCATCAGCCAGTACAGAAAATATTGCGATTTATTCCGTCTCTCCTTCCAGAAATACACTTTTTACACCATTTCTGAGCAGCATTTAAATAAAAGGCAAAGGGAGGGGAAAATGGGGGAGGGGTGTGGGAATCACTCGGAGGTGGGGGGGGGAGCCTGACCCTCCCCGGGGGGCTGTGGGGGGGCGGGGGGAGTCTCGGCGGGTCCGTCGCGGGTTCTGAAGAGCAGTTCCCCGGCGGGCAGGACCTGCTCGGTTTGCCAGGCGGTGGCGGCGGCGGGGCCGTAGTGCTGGTAAAAGTCCGTGTCTGCCTGGAACATGACGAGGGCCTGGGCCGTGTGGATCCGGACGTGCTGGGCCAGGCTCGTGGCGTCCAAAAACTTGTCCCCGCAGGAATCGCAGGCGTAAAGAATTTGGGTGTTGGGGTCTGGGAAAGAAGAGAGAGGTTGGGGGTGGTGGTGGGGGAATAAGGGTGAGGGGGTGGGGAGAGGGGGTGGGGATTGGGAGGTGGGAGATGGGTGGTGGGACAGGAGATGGGTAGAGGGCAGTAGACAAGTTGGGGGGGCAGGAGATGAGGGGGGTGGGGAGGTGGGAGATATGGGGGTGGAGGGACAGGAGATGGGGGGTGGTAGGAGATGGGTGGTCTGTGTCCCGCCCCTCCCCCATCCCCTCCTCACCTGCTTCCTGCACTTGTTTCACCGCTTTGGTGATCTCGGCTTTGAGCGCTTCAGTCTCGTCGGCCGTGACTGCAGCAGCCACTGGGAGCACTGGGGGGAGGGGGAGAGGAGGGGGGAGGTGAGATGATGAAGGTGGGGTGGAGATGATGAAGGGGGGGGGGGTGGAGATGATGAAGGGGGGGGTGGAGATGATGAAGGGGGGGGGGGTGGAGATGATGAAGGGGGGGGGGGGTGGAGATGATGAAGGGGGGGGGTAGAGATGATGCCCATTTTGGGACAGCTCTTGGATCCCCAAGCCCCACCCTATGAATAAACCATCCTTTCAGGATGGCTCTGGGACCCCCAAGCTGCACCCCATGGATAAACCCCCACTTGGGACAACCCCAAGCCCCATGGATAAACCCCCCCACTTGGGACAACCCCAAGCCCCACCCCCTGGCTAAGCTCCCCTCTTGAGAAGGCCCTGGTTGCCCCCAGCTCACCCGTGAGCTGCGTGACAGCAGTGGCAGCCAGTGCCTCGGTGGCCAGTGTCACCATCTCATCAGAAGCCACCGTGACAATGTTGACCTCATCTCCTTCCTCAGGCTCCAGGATTTTGATCCCAGCCTTTCCCTGATGGACCGTCTTGACGTGGGAACGCAGGTTGTCCACCCGGTTGAAGCCCCGGCCACATTTGTCACACAGGAAGGGCTTCTCCCCTGGGGAGGAGTCAAGGAATTTGGGGGGTGGGTGAAGATTTTGGGGGGGGTTAACTGAAGATGTTTTGGGGTTTCTGATTTTTGGGGATAAAGATTTGTTGGGGTTGAAGACTCTTTTGGGTGAGTTTAAGACTTTTCAGGGTTAGTTAAAGATTTTTTGGGATTAAAGACTTTCTAGGGTTAAAGACTTTTTGGGGCTAGTTAAAATTGGGGTTAAGGATTTTTTGGGGTTAAAATTTTTTTTGAGGGCTAAAGATTTTTTGGGGTTAAAGATTTTTTGGGGGGTTGATTAAAGACTTTTTGGGGTTGATTAAAGATTTTTTGGATAGTTAGTCAAAGACATTTTGGGGTTAAAGATTTTTGGGGGGGGGTTAAAGGTTTTTTTGGGGGTTAGTTAGAGACTTTCTGCGGTTAAAGACTTTTTGGGGGTTAAAGACTTTTTGGGGGTTAAAGACTTTTTGGGGATTTAAAGATTGTTTGGAGGGTTAAAGTTTTTTTGGGGTTAATTAAAGACTTTTTGGGGTTAATTAAAGACTTTTTGGGGGGTTAAATATTTTTTTGGGTTAGTTAAGACTTCTCAGGGCTAGTTAAAGAGTTTTTGGGACTAGCTAAAGACTTTTTGGGGCTAGTTAATACTTTTTGGGGTGAAAGACCTGGGGCAGGGAGGGGGGGCGGTGTTTGAGGGCACCCACCCGTGTGGATGATGATGTGTTTGGAGAGGTCACCCACGTTGACAAAGGCCTTGTTGCAAACGGTGCATTTGTGGGGTCGGATGTTGTCGTGGTGGCGGATGTGGTTGGCCAGTTGGCTTGACTGGACAAACCTGGGAAGGAAAACACAGATACTTCTGGCACCTTCACCCGCCCTCCACAGCCAGGAGCCGTTCCGGCCCCCAGCCATGGAGGGTGGGTGGAGATGCCCCCTAAAAATCCCAAGAGTGAAGCCCCCCAACCTCTTCCCACAGCGCTCGCAGACGTAGGGTTTCTCCCCCGTGTGCTGGCGCACATGGGCGATGAGGGAGCTGGCCTGGGTGAAGGCTTTCCCACAGATCAAGCACTGGCACGGCTTCTCTCCTGAAGTGGGGCAAAGGGAAAGGGGTCAAAAATATTGGGGTGTCCCCCTCAAAAGCTCCCTCTCCCCCCGGGGATGCTGGGAGTACCGGTGTGGATGCGGACGTGCCGCTGCAACGCGCCGGGGTCGGCGAACTGGCGCTGGCAGTGGACGCAGACGTAGGGCTTCTCCCCGCTGTGGATCCGGAGGTGGCGCTTCAGGTTTCCTGGGAGAAGAGGGAGGAGAAGCCCAAGGAGGGCACAAGGATGTCAGCACCCTGTCTCTAGCCTTCCCAGGGAAAGCTCAAGCATCCAAGAGGGAAGGGATCCATCCAGAGGGATGGAGAGGCAGGCTAGGGACAACCTCATGAGGTTCAGCGAGGTCCTGCACCTGGGTCAGTGCAACCCCAGGCACAGATCCAGGCTGGGGGGAGAACGGCTGGAGAGCAGCCCTGAGCAGAGGGACTTGGGGGTGCTAGTTGACGAGAAGCTGGACATGAGCCACCAGTGTGTGCTGGAGCCCAGAGAGCAACTGCATCCTGGGCTGCATCCAAAGAAGTGTGGCCAGCAGGGCCAGGGAGGTGATTCTGCCCCTCTGCTCTGACCACACCTGGAACACTGCGTACAGTTCTGGTGCCCTCAGCACAAGAAAGATATGGAGCTGTTGGAGATTGCCCAGAGAAGGGCCACCAAGATGATCCAAGGGCTGGAGGAGCTCTGCTATGAAGGCTGGGAGAGTTGGGGTGTTCAGCCTGGAGAAGAGAAGGCTCCAGGGAGACCTTAGAGCAGCTTCCAGTGCCTGAAGGGGCTCCAGGAAAGCTGGGGAGGGACTTTCCATCAGAGAAGACAGTGATAGGACAAGGGGTGATGGTTTTCAACTGAGGGAGGGGAGATTGAGGTTAGATATGAGGAAGAAATTCTTCACTGTCAGGGTGGTGAGGAACTGGAACGGGTTGCCCAGGGAGGTTGCTGATGCCTCATCCCTGGAGGTTTTTAAGGCCAGGTTGGATGGGGTTTTGTGCAGCCTGGTCTGGTGGTGGGGGTCCCTGCTCATGGCAATTGGGGTTGGAACTTGATGATCTTTAAGGTCCCTTCCAACCGTAATGATTCTATGATTCTGTATTTATGGAGCAGGGATGGTGCCCAAGTGCTGGTCCCTGGAGGGGAGGACAGGGCAGTAACATGGGGAGGACAGATGGAACAAGCATTGGAATGTTTTAGGGGATGGACAGTCCCCATCGAGCTCTTCCAGACCCTTTGGCTCTGCAGCAGTTTGGGGAGGAGAGAGGGAATGTCTCCGTGGCTAAAAGCTGGATCAAGGACCCCTCCAGGAGCATTCCCAAGGGGTGATCCCATGGGAAACACACTCTGGTCCCACAGAGGGGGGAGATCCATGCACCACAACCACAGCACCACAGGGAGAGGTTTAAACCCTCCTGTGCCCAGGATGAAACCACAGAATCCCAGAGTGGTGGGGCTGGAAGGAACCTCTGGAGATCATCTAGTTCAACCCCCCTGCTAGAGCAGGATCCCCTAGAGCAGATCCCACAGGAACACATCCAGGTGGGTTTGGAATGTTTCCAGAGAAGGAGACTCCACAACCTCCCTGGGCAGCCTGTCCCAGGGCTCTGGTACCCTCAGCATTTCCTTATGTTCAGGTTGAATTTCCTGTGCACCAGTTTGTGACTATCTTTCCATCATCCTTCCTCCAGCTCCCATTCCTGCGTGGAGCTGTCCCTGTCCCCTCCCCTGAGCCAACCAAACCTCCACCATTGCCACCTCCAACCCCTGGGGCTACCTGAAGTGGTGAACTGTTTGCCACACTCCCGGCACTTCAGTGGCCCATCAGCGATGTGAATCTTCAAGTGAGCCTTCAAGTTCCCCACCTGGAGACAGACAGAGGGATGCAGATAAACCACCCCCCACCCCAACTCCACCATCCACCTCTGGAATGATCCAATCCCCATTCTTTCCCTTTCCACCCAACTCACCTGGTTGAACTTCTTGTCACAGTGGGGACACTTGTGCTCCTTGTCGGTGTCGTGTGTCTCCAGGTGCCTCATTTTGGAGGTGGGGTCAGAGAAGGAGCGCCCACAGTAGTCACACTGGTAGGGCTTCTCACCACTGTGGACCAGTTGGTGCCTTTTGAGGTTGCCCGAGGTGGTGAAGAGCTTCCCACAGTCATCACAGCGGTACTTGGCCTCCCCCGTGTGCCTCTTCTTGTGGAGGTTCAGCAGGCTGATCAGGCGGTAGCTCTTCCCACACTCCTCGCAGCCGTAGGGCTTCAGGGGGCTGGAGGAGGAGAGGGAGAAGATCTATGGAATGTTTAGACTGGATGTTGGGAAGATAAACAAAAAAACCCCACAAACTGGAAGGGGCTGCCCAGGGAGGTGGTGGAGTCACCACCCCTGGTGTTCCAAAAATGTGTAGATGTGGCACTTCTGGACAGGTCCGTGTGGGCCTGGTGGGTGGTGCTGGGTGGTTGGTTTGGTTTTGTTGTTTGGGTCTTTTTCTCTCTTCCTCCTGGATTAACAGTTGGACTCTGACCTAAGAGGTCTTTCCCAACAATGACGACTCTGTGGTTCACAGAATCATGGAATGGTTTGGGTTGGAAGGGAACTTAAAAGATCATCCAGTTCCAACCCCCTGCATGGGCAGGGACACCTCCCACCAGCCCAGGCTGCTCAGTGACCATCACACCGGGGGGGGACAGAACCACCATGCTGAGTTCTCCCCACCCAAGCTGCACCCATCACACAGGATGGCTCCAAGCAACACGGAAGGGAAGGATGGGGACAGAAAGATGGATCTCATCCTGGCCCACCCCCCCACACTGATGGACTTCACAAGGACTTGATCTTCTGCACCAAAAGCCACAGGGTTATTTTGGTGCCACCAGAGTCCTTCCACAGCTGGCAAATGAGAGTCTCCAACCTGGCATGCCAAACCCTCTGGATTGATCCAAGTGGGAGAGCCACCATTCCAGCCTCTTGGCTCAAACCTTTCCATTGTCACAAGCCCTTCTCCAGCCAGCCTGGTGGCACTTCCAGGTCACTGGTGCTGCTGTACCTGTGGGTCTTCTCATGGGCTTTGCAGGCAGCTGGGTCAGAGAAAGCTTTGCTGCACTCCCTGCAGGAGAAGGGCTTCTCTCCCGTGTGGATACGGATGTGCCGCTTGAAATTCCCGGTGTGGGTGAACTCCTTCCCACAGTCCTAGGGATGGAGAGAGGCAGGTGACACCCGGTGACACCTGGTGTCCCCAGGGGACAGCAGGCCCAGCCCCAGTTGGCCTCACCTCACACTTGTGTGTGACGGAGCCGTAGGCTTTGGACTCGGTCCTGTCGCTGTAAATTCCCGAGGGCAGCAGCCGAGGTTCTCCCAAGTTTTCCTGCCCGGAGTCGGCGTTTCCCGCTTCGTTCTCTTCAGTGTTTTCTCCATTTTCCAACCTAGGCTGCTCCTCCTCGGGGGTTTTGGCCTCTGTGTCCCCCCCTGCTGTCACCTCTGCCTCTTCCTCCTTCACTTCTGGCTCCGTCTCTGCAGGCAGTTGGAAAACAGGGATGCTGGAGATCGGGAGCAGCTTTGGAGACACAAAACTCACTTGTATTCCCTAACTCTAAGTCTGGGTTTAAGGCAACAGGGATTCATAGAATGGTTTGGGTTGGGTTGGAAGAGACCTTAAAGATCATCTAGTCCCAACCCCCTGCATGGGCAGGGACACCTCCCACCAGCCCAGGCTGCTCCAAGCCCCATCCAACCTGCCCTTCAACACTGCCAGGGATGGGGCAGCCACAGCTTCCCTGGGCAACCTGGGCCAGGCTCTCACCACCCTCACAGCAAAGAATTTCCTCCTCATGTCCAACCTCAGTCTCCCCTCTTCCAGTTTTAACCCATCCCCCCTTGTCCTCTCCCTACAAGCCCTTGTCCCAAGTCCCTCCCCAGCTTTCGTGTAGATTAGATGACCCTGAAATCCTGGTGCCAAAATCTCTGCCCAGAATCAGTCTGGATTTGCAGGTTATCAGCCCTAAAATCCCACACCCTGCGTGGCCAGAGGAGAATTCCCCAACCTCTCCCAGCTCTGCCCGATGGAAAACCGCTCCCGTGGGCTCCACAACTGGCAGGAGAAGGTGTTTGCATGGATGAAACTCCCAGTAATGCACGGAAAAGAAGGGTCCAACCCTGCCCAGCTGGAGGGCAGGGGAAGGCAGCAGAGCCCCCCATCCCCACCCTTGCCCACAAACCTCCTGTCTTGGTGCCCTCAGAGATGTTTCCCGTCTCGGCGGGGCAGCCGCTGCCCACCGCGCTCTCTGCTGGCTGTGGGTGGCTGGGAAATTTGGAGTTGGAGGCCTCTTGGATGGCAGGATCTGCCCCTACAACCAACAGAGTGTCTTGGGCACGAGTGAGGAGGCAGCAGGCTCCACGTGGAGGAGCCCAGCAGCAGGGCAGGGCGTGTTTTGGGGGGGTGACAGCGGGGTTTTGGGTGTCATCAGCTGGCGGTTCACCTTCTTGGCTGCTCGGCTGCTCTGCCTGCTCCTTGGGCTGTGCTGCTGAGGCTGCTGGAGGCTCTTCCTTCCACTGTGGGTTGGGAGGAACTGGTTTGGTTTTGTCAACGTCCCCCTGTGGATCTACAGTCCAGCTCTTGTCCTCCATCGTCGCCTTGTTGGCCCCTGCGAGGATTCCCAAATCCCATCAGGATTCATAGAATCACAGACTGGTTTGGGTTGGAAGGGACCTTCAAGACCATCCAGTCCCAACCCCCCTGCATGGGCAGGGACACCTCCCACCAGCCCAGGCTGCTCCAAGCCCCATCCAACCTGCCCTTCAACACTGCCAGGGATGGGGCAGCCACAGCTTCCCTGGGCAATCTGGGCCAGGGTCTCACCACCCTCACAGGGAAGAATTCCCTCCTCATGTCCAACCTAAATCTCCCTCTTCCAGTTTTAATCCATTCCCCCTCATCCCATCCCTCCCTGCCCTTGTCCCAAGTCCCTCCCCAGCTTTCCTGGAGCCCCTTCAGGCACTGGAAGCTGCTCTAAGGTCTCCCTGGAGCTTCTCCAGGCTGAACACCCCAACTCTCTCAGCCTGTCCCCAGAGCAGAGCTGCTCCAGCCCTCAGCAGCATCAGTTCTGGTGCCTCACAAGGGGAGCAAACCCCTTCCAGATGTGCACCAGGTGGGTTTGGATGTGGCTGAGTCATGGGGCAACCTGGAGCTCCCCTGGACAAGGGATGTAAGGGGGCACATACCTATGGTAGCCGGGGGTCTCTGGCTCCCGCCAGGGCCTTGCGGCGGCGCCGAGAGGGACTTGAGAGCGTTGCAAGCACTGACAACCTCCTGCATCTGCAGGAACCCGGCCACGGCCAGCACATCCTCCACGTTGTCAGGGTTCAGGCTCAGCTTGGCTGTGTACATGAACTCCAGAACCTGGCCCAGGCCTGCAAGGGAAGGTCACATGAGCAGGAATGAGCTCCCACCTCTGGGCTGGGCAGTTTTAAAAAAGCTCAAAAGGGCACAAAAGAACAGGCTGAGGAACCTCCCTCCAACCCAGGCACCAAACTGCTTCTTCAGAGGGGTTTCCTAGGAAGGCTCTGCAGAGGGACCTGGACAGGCTGGACCCAGGGCTTGAAGCCAATCATAATTGTATGAGGTTCAACAAGGCCCTGGGTCCTGCACTTGGGTCACACCAACCCCCGGCAACTCTGCAGGCTTAGGAAGAGTGGCTGGAAAGTGCCTGGTGGGAAAGGACCTGGGGGTGTTGGTTGAATGTCTGAACATGAGCCAGCGTGTGTCCAGGTGGCCAAGAGGCCACCAGCATCCTGGCTGGTGTCAGCACTGGGGTGGCCAGCAGGAGCAGGGCAGGGACCATCCCCTGTGCTGGGCACTGGGGAGGGGACACCTCAAATCCTGGGGGCAGGTCTGGGCCCCTCAGGACAAGAAGGACATGGAGGGGCTGGAGCGTGTCCAGGGAAGGGCAAGGGAGCTGGGGAAGGGGCTGGAGCACCAGTCTGAGCAGGAGCAGCTGAGGGAGCTGGGGGTGTCCAGCCTGGAGACAAGGAGGTAAGGGGAGACCTGCTGTCTCTGCAGCTGCCTGAGAGGAAGTTGGAGCCAGGGGGGTCGGGCTCTGCTCCCCAGGAACAAGGGATGGGACAAGAGGAAATGGCCTCAAGTTGTGCCAGGGGAGGTTGAGGTTGGGTCTTGGGAACAATTCCTTCCTGGAAAGGGTTGTCAGGCCCTGGCCCAGGCTGCCCAGGGCAGGGGGGGAGTCCCCATCCCTGGAGGGGTTTACAAGCTCTGGAGATGGTGCTGAGGGACATGGGGCAGTGGTGGCCTTGGCAGGGCTGGGGGAACAGTGACGACTTGATGACCTTCCAGGTCTTTTCCAAGCAGCCCCATCCTGTGACTCTACTATGGGACAACCCTCTGCCTACCTGCTGCGTTGCTGATGTCCAGGTGCACCACGTCCTTCTGGTCCACAAACAGCATCCTGAAGTACTCGCTGCAGGCGGCCAGGACGGCCTTGTGGGCCTTGAAGTCTACGCCGTCCACCACGAAGGTGCAGTCACACAGCAGGCCCAGCTGCCTCTGCTGGTTCAGCTGCTCCAGCACCTGTTTGCTGTGCTGGGGGAAATCCATGGCTGTGGGGAGGGAACAAAAGACATCCTGGGATGGGGGGGGTGAGGGGTGACAAAAGATGTCACAGCAGGAAGGGCCATGAAGGTCTTTTCCAACCGTGATGATTCTGTGAAACAGGAAAGGTCACAAGGTCATGGATCAACCACAACCTGGTGGCCTTGGGAGCTCCAAAATGGACATGAGGAAATAGTTCCTTCCTGTGAGGGTGGTGAGACCCTGGCCCAGGTTGCCCAGAGAAGCTGTGGCTGCCCCATCCCTGGCAGTGTTGAAGGGCAGGTTGGATGGGGCTTGGAGCAGCCTGGTCTGGTGGGAGGTGTCCCTGCCCATGCAGGGGGTTGGAGCTAGATGGTCTTTAAGGTCCCTTCCAACCCAAACCATTCCATGATTCTATGATTCTATGAAAATGTGGCCCAAATTTCAGCTCCTCACAACCACCCACCCTCCCACCCCCCACGAGATACAACCCCAACAACCTCTCCTGCAGGCCCTGCAACACCAACGAGAGGCTGCAGAGAGAGTTGAGGAACACAGGACATTTCTTTGGCCATCTTGACAGCTTTAAAAATACATTTCATTGCTATTCAAGCAGCCCAAGCCATGAGCAGGAACCCTGTTGCCTGCACAAAGGTGTCCCATGGGTGAGCAGATGGTGCCACTGGTCCTGTCAAGGGAGGTGTTCACCAAAAATCTTCCAAGCTCCTGCTCATTTTAGGTGCTCATGTCACAATATCGAGGGACTTTTGAGATATTTTGTGGTGTTTGGGGGAAGTTCTCCATGCTGGAAGCACAACTTGGGCTGAGGAATGCTGCAGACTCCTAGAAATGCTGCCAAAAGCCATTTTTCAAGGAGGTTGGTGTCAGGAAAGGCTGTGAGGGACCATGAGCTCGACCTGAAGTTCACTCTACTTCTTCTCCCAAAAATGACTCCTCCATGGGCTGAAGGATCATTTCATCCATGAGGAAGGGAGGGGGAGAAAGCAAACAGGGACTATCCACAGTTTTCTGTTCAACCTGCCAGGCCAGGAAGCCCCTAAAGAAGAAGACAACTTCCAGATTGCTGGAAGAAGCAAAGTGATGGCCAGGAGGACTCTTGGTTTTGCTGCTCAGCTGAGTCTCTCTGCAGGTTTCCAACCTCTAGTAGTTATTTTTCCACTTTATCAGCTCTTAAAACCAACACAGGGAGGCTCAGAGTGGGGAAAAGTGACAGGTTTGGATCCACAAAACCAGGCTGGTGGGAACATGTCCCTTGGGATCCATCCCTCAGGATCTATCCCTCGGGATCCATCCCAGCAGGCAGAGGGAGCCTCCTCCTGTCTGCAGAAGGTGCTAACAATGTGCTCTGGGAAAGCTCCTCCACCCAAGGATCAGTTCAGCTTCCCAAAACATTCTGGTGGGAATGAGGAGCCCAGACACCTCCAACAGTGTCAGCTCATGCACGGAGAGAGGAAGTTTCACTCCCAAAAGACACCATTTCCCTTCACACTGACCTCACAACCACAGCTTTCCCCAGCTCTCCAAAACACAGGGTGATTTAACCAAACACCCACAATCTATCCCCAACCACACACCCTTGGGGAGCTGGAAAAACCCAGATTTGTATCAAAACTTCCTTAAACCCCCACAGACGTGCGACCCTGTAAGGTTTGTAAAGGAAATCCTGGGAAAAAAAGAAGGGGGGAGGATTTTCCCAGCAGGACCTGAGACATCCCGACGTTTTTGTGCACTAAAAGGTGATTTGGGGCAATTTGGGGGAGGCATTTTGCATCTGAATGGTGTTTTTTATCATTCCCCTGACTGGACTCTGTCTCAGCTTTACACCCAAGCTTTGCCAAGGAAGCAAAACTCCAAGGAAAAATTCAACTCCTCCTGAAAAGCTTCACCTTTTCTGCTGCTCCCTCCACCATGTTACGGCTTCCTCGGAGCGGGGCCGAGGTTGGGATGAGCCACCTGTTGCCCTGATGGCCCCCGTGTCCCCCAGGCAGCTGAGACCACCTCCATATGCTAAAATCCCTGACTCCAAGCCTTCAAAATCCCAAATATCTGTATCAAAACCCACCATGGTGCATCCAAACAAGACCCTGGCTCCCTGCCACTGCCCAGGCCAGTTTGCAGCTCCGTGCTGAGATCTGTCTCCATCCCTGAGCAAATGGGATGCACCAAGGTGGGGATGGATCCAGGGATGGAGCCAGGGATGGAGCCAGGAGGGGCAAATGCCAAACCAGGAGTTGCTGGTCCACCAACTGCCCAATGAATGAGCTCGTTAGAGTAAACCCAGCACTGTTGGCTGCTTAAGGCAGTGGTGCTGCCGGAGGACATGTCAGAGCTCCTGGCCTGAAAGGAGGACAGCCCTGAGGAGAAGGACTTGGGGGTGTTGGTGGATGAGAAGCTCAACAGGAGCCAGCAAAGTGCACTGGAGCCCAGAACCCACCCGTGTCCTGGGCTGTGTCACCAGCAAGGCCAGGGAGGGGATTGTCCCCTCTGCTCTGGTGAGACCCCCCTGCAGGGCTGGGGCCAGTTCTGGAGCCCTGAGCACAAGAAGGACATGGAGCTCCTGGAGAGAGTCCAGAGGAGGCCACAGAGATGATCCCAGGGCTGGAGCAGCTCTGCTCTGGAGACAGGCTGGGAGAGTTGGGGTGTTCAGCCTGGAGAGGAGAAGGTTCCAGGGAGACCTTAGAGCACCTTCCAGTGCCTGAAGGGGCTCCAGGAAAGCTGGGGAGGGACTTGGGACAAGGGCAGGGAGGGATGGGATGAGGGGGATGGATGAAAACAGGAAGAGGGGAGATTGAGGTTGGACATGAGGAGAAAATTCTTCCCTGTGAGGGTGGTGAGACCCTGGAACAGGTTGCCCAGGGAAGCTGTGGCTGCCCCATCCCTGGCAGTGTTGAAGGGCAGGTTGGATGGGGCTTGGAGCAGCCTGGGCTGGTGGGAGGTGTCCCTGCCCATGCAGGGGGGTTGGGACTGGGTGGTCTTGAAGGTCCCTTCCAACCCAAACCAGTCTGGGATTCCATGCTCCTATGAACCCCAGGCCAGGATGGGTGCTGCACTCACCCCTGTGCTGCAAGGACAGGAGATGCCCAGAGGACCCAGGTGGTGGGTCTGACAGCTGTGACTCTCCCCCAGAGTCTTCCCCCTTCCCAGTGCTCAGGTCAGTCTCTACGCAGCCATCCTGGGAGAAACAGGATGAAAAGCTCCATTTTTAAACCCAAACCTCGTGTCTCAAAGGTGTTAAGGTCCAACATTCCCAACCCAGGCCTGGGCACTCCCTGATCTCACCCCTTCCCCATCCCACCTCTCCCTGCCATGGCTGTCAAGTCCCTCCTCACCCAATTAGCCACAGAAAACCTTTCCTGTGGGAACCCCCACGTCCTCCACACACACTCCAGGAGATAAATACAGCAGTGACAGCCCCAGGGAGCTTCCCACACCAGCTCCATTAAGCTCTCTCACTCATTAATGACATTAACCTCTCCCTGTACCTGCCACTCCAGCTTAAAATAAAAAACCAACCACCCCAAAGCTCTGATAAATTGGAAAAAAATAAAATAAAATAGGGGTTTAAAAGTTGCCTTTGGACACTGGCACCATCCAGGTGTCCCCATTCATTTCTGGGAAGGGAAAAGAGGGAAAAGGGTTTGATTTTCTGCCTACCAGCATCTCCCTTCTCCTGTGTCAGCTCGGGGAACAAAGCAGCTCCAGTCCTTCCCGGCCCTGAGATGAAGGGTCTGTCCTCATTTCCAGGGACTGATTCTGCAACATTTTCAGTTAAAAAAAAAACAAGCCATGGAGTTAAGAGCTGATCAAGATACAGGTGTGTTATCAGCACTCATGATTGTCCTGAGGGGCTTCTAGTGCCAGCCCATAAGATCTGAAGGTCAAGTCTTGTTAACGAGGAGGAATTTAAGCTGAGCTGCTCCTTGAGATGATCCAAAGCTTTTTAGCAAGTGTTTCTGTGTGAAAAATTATTCAAATTAAACCCTCCTGGGAAGTGAATGAAACAGGGAAGGGCTCTAGAGTTTGTGGTTGGTGGTGGAAGCAGCAGGTGAAGTAGCATTCAGCTGGAAGGGGGGAAGAATAATCATGGCAGGAAAAAAAAGGTGGAGAAAAGGACCTAAAAAGAGAAAGACATGAGGAAAGGGATGAGCAGAGACACTCTGGGTTCCCCCTCAGCCAACAGAAACCCTGCAGACCCCCAGTGACTGGGGTTTTGGCCCCTGGCTGTGCCTGTGAAGTCCTGATGTGGGAAGCAGAGCCCAGGGCTGGGGCAGGTGGGGGGTGCTGAGCCACCCCCAGGGCTCCATCCAGCTCTACCCTGAAAACCACTCCTCTCTGCAGCCAAAGCTTCCTCTGCTTGAAAGTAAAAACTCTCCTGGGGATGTGGCCTGAGCTCTGAAATTCCAGCAGAAGCTTCTGATGCAGAAATGGGATGAAGGGAAACATGGCTTGTCCAGGGAACACCTCAAATGAGGCCTGCAGAGGGCACCTACAGCCACCCTGGGATGTCACCGTGGCAAGAAAAAAGGCCCCAGGAAATGACAAAACTCCTTCTTCCCCTCGAGTTGCTGCTCGGAAGTTCTCTCTGCTCCTCTGCTGGTGCTGCCCTTGTTGCCCGGGCAGGCGGAGCCGCAGGGGACCCACCCGAGCAGGGCCGTGTCCCCTGCCACGTCCTGCTGTGGCCCCAGGGGACCCCCCAGGCTGGGAGGGGGCCAGGGGGTCACTCCCCACAGCTTCCCCTCACAGGGTGGGTGGCGGGACACGGAGCCTCTGGTGAAGGCGGGGACCCCGCAGCGCTGGGCCCCACACTGAGCCGGGGATGACGGAGAACGGGGGGGGGGGGGGGGGGGGGGGGGGGAAGTCGAGGGGAGAGCGCTGCTACAGCCCCGCACGGGGCGCGAAGGAGAGGGGGAGCCCCCCCCGCCCCCCCCCCAAGAACACCGGGGGTCGCACCCCCAGGGCAGCCCCTCTGAAGGGAGCACCGGGCGGGCCGCGGCTCCAGGTCCCTCGCAGCCCCGCCGGCCCCCCCAGCCCCCCCCGCGGGGTCCCGGCCCCCTCCCCAGCCCCTGCCCGGCCCCCCGCCCGCTCCCTGCCGCGCCGGGCCCGGGGGCAGCGCGGCGCTCACCGTGACACGGGCCAGACAAAGGGCGCCGCCATCTTGGCGCCGGGCGGAAGCGGCTTCGCCCCCCCCCCCGCGGTGCCGCCAGGGCGCATGCGCAGAGCCGGACCCGCCCCGTCACGTGACAGCGCGGCCGGGGGGGCCCGGGTCGGGGCTGGGGGGTCCTGGGGGGTCCCCCCGAGAGAGCCCTGCACGGGCAGGGACACCTCCCACATTCCAGGCTGCCCTTCAACACTGCCAGGGATGGGGCAGCCACAGCTTCCCTGGGCAACCTGGGCCAGGCTCTCACCACCCTCACACTCCAGAATTCCCTCCTCATGTCCAACCTCAATCTCCCTCTCCCAGTTTTCATCCCTCCCCCTCATCCCATCCCTCCCTGCCCTTGTCCCAAGCCCCTCCCCAGCTTTCCTGGAGCCCCTTCAGGCACTGGAAGGTGCTCTAAGGTCTCCCTGGAGCCTTCTCTTCTCCAGGCTCAACACCCCAACTCTCCCAGCCTGGCTCCAGAGCAGAGCTGCTCCAGCCCTTGGATCATCACCAGTGGAACCATGAGGGACAAAAGACCCTGTTCTGCCACCTTGCATGCCCCTGAGCTCTTGCTTTCCCCCCTGCGGTTCCCACACCCCGGCAGCCCCAGGTGTCAGGCAGCCACCATCGTGCTGGCCGGCTGTCTCCAGAGGAACAGGCACAGCCTGGTGGTCCTGGAGGACCAGAAGATGTAAATATTGCTGGAATTGGGCCTTTTGCTTGGGCAAGCCCCCTCCGACACGGCTAGATGTGTAAGGAGCCCTGCATGCCTTTGGAAGCAGCTGTTTCCTGGGGTGTGTTGGAAGGTACCAGCGAGTTTGGGCACCTCAGGCAGTCCCCAGGGAATAATATTCCCACTCCTGTCAACCTCTTTCCACTAAGGCAGGATTTCCTGTCCTGTCTGTCCAAAATGAGCCTGCAGGGGTGACGTCCAAAGAGACAGGACAGTGTTCCCTGAGCCCATCTTGGTGTGATGAAGAACTGAGTGGAAGATGCTCATGCCTTGAGCACGGAGTAAAACAGACAACAGAAAACAATTACTAATTAAACTTACTGTCCAATTGCCTTGCTAATGTACTAAATGACCCTCCCTTGAGCTGGAAGGACCCTCAGCTCACAAAAGCCCCCCCACCCTGAGCATGAGCAGTAGAAGTGCAACTACCTTAAAAGTGAAGAGCTAGTTCACCAATCGTGTAGATTAATGATAAATTATATTTAGAGATAAGGTCATTTTTTGGTGGCCAAAAGAGTCCCAAAAGAGGTGCTGCCCCTTCACCCGCCCCCTGCCTTGGGAATCTGCCCCCACCCCCTGCAAAACCAGAAGGGCTCTGGGGAGAAAGAAAAGGGTTTGTTGGGTTTTTTTGCTTCCCCGTTTCGCTGGAGCTCGGGGGGCGGGGGGCACCCGCCAGCCTGTCACCGCTAGATGGCAACGGGTGACAACGGGATCCCCGGGTGCTGGGAATTCCTGGGGTGGGCTTGGGGACCGACATCCGCACATTCCCACGGTGGAGGATCGGCGACAGGGCACGGCCACCCCCCCCCCCCCCCGCCGCCCCTACGGCTCCAGCTCCCCCAGCTGGGCTTGGGGGCTTCGCTGCCCGTCTAAAAGCTTTTCAGGTCACCCCTCAACCCTCCCCCTCGCAGCATCTTTCTGGCAGGGGGTCCCTCCCGGAGCCACCGGCAGCGCCAACCGACCAACCCCCCCGGGAGATGATGCAAGAACCGCCTGTGTCGAGCTGTGTCCCCCTCCCCGCTGCTGCAGGGGTGTTCCTGCAAGTCACGAGTCGTCAGGGGACAAGCGGGGACGAGGTGACCTCGAAGCTGGAGCAGCAACACGAGCCGGGGGTTGTGGTGGCTATAAACAGCCCGACGGGCGCCCGGCGGTGTTTGTACACACGGAGCCGGGGGCACTTTTGGGAGGGTTTGGGCCCCTCAGGAAAAGCCCCCGGGTTGGGGAACCGGGCTGGGAGCATCATTTTAACTCTTTGGGGCTTCCCCGAGGGGGTTTGGGTGCCGGTGGGCGAGGGGAGGAGGAGGAGTTGGTGCCTTTCCAGGTGGGCCGGCGGCCGAGGGGCTGAGGGAACCGCTCTGAAATAGAGCGGCGGGGAAGAAATGAGTCACCCCGGGCTGGAAATAAACGGGGCTGTGGGCACCGGAGGGGAGCCGGGGTGGCTCCTCATCCCGGGGTTTGTTGGGAAGGAGGAATGCTTGTGGTATCCTTCGGCGAGACACCCCTCGGGGCTGAACCCGCGGCCCTTTTGGGGGAAAATCACTGGGAAAAGACGAAGAAACGGGAGGAGGCAGCAGTCAGGAGTTCTCAATAATTTATCACAGGCTGTATATACAGAGACAAGCTCCGGCAGGAGATCAGGGAAGGGAAACTTGCTCCTCACTCCCAGCCAAGCTCTTGGCACGCTGGATCTTCCCTAAAAACCACCAGAGCCAGGACTCCCCTCTGGAATTTCTCCGGTGGGCGACAGGATGCATCTCACCCTGCCTGCCCCTCGGCGTGGGCCTGACCCCGTGGGGGGAGCGCTCCCATTCCCTGTCCCCCATCCCGCCTCCTCCCCAAATTACCCAAATAATTAATGCATGAGGGCGGGGGATGAAGCAGGGGCCCCCCCACCCCCCTCCTCAGATCTTGATCTCAGTCCGGAAGATCTGCTGGACGTGCTCGGGGTGCTTGGCGGGCTGACGCTGGGCCCGGATGGTCAACGTGCCGTCGTCCCCCAGCGAGGAGGACACCGAGGTGGGGTCCACGTCATCGGGCAGCTGGCATTTGTGGGTGAAGGTGTTCATGACAGTGCCATCCGCAGCCAGCTGGGGGGGGGAAAAAATCAGGTTGAAAAAGGGCAACGTTGGGGCGTAAGTGGGAACAGGGGGGGGGGCTCGTTCCCGGCCCTTGGGTGAAGCTGGTGGTGGCACCTGGTGTGTGGTGGTAATCTTGATCTCCTGAGGGGACAGGTGGGAGGTGGGTGGCATCAAGGGGGGACAAAAAGGTGTTGTTTTTTTTTTTCAGTTCCCACCCCCCCCCCTGGGAAAAGTACAATTACAAGGCATGAGTTTGTTGGGTCTCATGGGCTTCTCTCCGGTGAAATACAGGGCAAAAAGAGCTCACCAGGGTCACAGCCAGGACTGGTAGGAGTTGGGTTGAGGGTCTGGGGGTCCCCCCCGACTTTGGGGGTGAGCAGGGAAGGGAGGGAGCACTCACCTTCTCAGCATGCACCTCGATCTGGTTGTTGGAGGTGGTGACAATGATGTCCTCGGGGGCGAAGTCGCTGACGTCCACCGTGAACTGGTAGGTGTTGCCCAGGGTCTTCACTGTGCCCGTGCTGCTGGGACGGGCTGCTGAAGAGGGAGGGGGTCATCACCACAGTTCTTGGGGGATCCCCCCTAAATGCTTCTTGGGGGGGGGGGTTTGAGAGGATCCCCCCATAATGTATCTCGGGGCCATGGCCACATTTTGGTGAGGTTCCAACCACCTCTCCCACTGCCCCAACTGCCCAGGATGCGGCTGTGCCGGCGCGAGGGGAACAGGCATCACCAAACCCCCAGTTTGCTCCTTCCCCCAGCCCTAAAAATGGTGTGACCCCCCCCACACCCTAAAAAAAACTCACCTGGGAACCCCAAACTCTCTCCATGAGGCCGGACGAAGCTCCCAAAAAGGTCCATGGTGCTGGTGAAAGCTGCTCTCTGCTCAGGACGCAGCCGAGGATTCCGCCTTCAGCCGCTGCTTCCCACCCCAACCTCTCACCCCAGATCCTGCTGGGGAGGAAGAGTGAATCCCCCTTCTTCTACCTCCTCCTCTTCCTCCTGGCCACGACGAAGTGGGATCAGTTCTGTTTTGCAGGGGGGGAAGAGTCTTGACGAGCTTTTTAAAGCCTCGTTAAGGCTCCTGGACGCCTGCCAAGACCTCTCATAAAAAAACGGGCTAAATTTAGCGCTGGAGATGGTGGAAATTTTTCCCTTCTCCATCCCCCTTCTCTCCCCCTCTCAGTGCCATGGAATGTGATGCCGGCCTTCCCGCCTGTTATTAATGATAGTTAATTAATTAAAATTCGGACCAAACACTCGGTGCCTTTCAGGACTGGGAACTTGGAGGTGGAGGTTGGAAAAAAACCCGGCTCGTTCCGGCCCGAGCGGGTCTGTTTGGGCTTCGTCAAGGTCGTTTTTAATGAGCTCGTTTGCAACCTCAGTCTGACGGTGGTGGCTGGGGAGGGAGGACTGGTGAGGGGGTGCTGGAAAACAAAGAGGGGGGGGTCCTGTCCCCCCAAAAAGCCCTGGGATGGAGCGTCCTGATCCTGGGGGGCTGCAGGAGGTGGAGAGGGTGTTGGTGACGGAGAAGAGCTGGAGGCCCTGCCCCAAAGCCCGGAGGAGGCTCCGAGGTGAGATCCCCCCCAGCTCAAAATGAGGGGGGATTTGGGTGTGGGGAGTAGGGTGGGGGTTTTTTTTTTGGGGGGTCATCACCCCATTGCCACCCCCTCTGCAGGGTGCCTGGAGTGGGTGAAGAAGCAGCTTTTCCGTGTCGGGGAGGATTGGTATTTCCTCTTCTTCCTGGGGGTCCTCATGGCCACCATCAGCTTCATGATGGACTTCCTTGTCTCCAGGCTCTATCAGGGTAAACGAGGGGCTTCCCCCAACTTTTGGGGGTTCTCCAAGAATGGAGGGGGGGGCGGGGTGTCTTTTTCTTGGGGGGCAGTGTGGTGCATGTCCCCTCCTGGCTCTTCTCCAGCCCACCAGTGGCTTTACCAGGAGATTGGGGACATCTTGGTGCTCAAGTACCTCTCATGGACCATGTACCCCATGGCTCTGGCTGCCTTCTCCAGTGGCTTCTCCCAAAGCATCACCCCACACTCAGGAGGTGAGACAGCTGCACCCCAACCTCCCTGACTCCCCAGAACTCCTCTCCACTACCAGGGGAGCCCCATAAAACTTGGACAGCCTCCTGCTCCTTGTTCCTCCAGGCTCTGGCATTGGGGAGCTGAAGACCATCCTGACAGGGGTGGTGCTGGAGGACTACCTGGCCATCCACAATTTTGGAGCCAAGGTGGTGGGGCTGACCTGCACCCTGGCATGTGGAAGCACCCTCTTCCTTGGCAAAGTGGTGAGGGATCCTCCCACCCCCATCCCAGTTCCTGACAACTGGTGGTTCTGGTTGGTGCTGGCGTGCTGGGGACCCTCAGCACCGTGTCTCCCCCCCTTCTTGCCACCCAGGGTCCCTTTGTCCACCTCTCTGCCATGGCTGCTGCATATCTGGGGAAGATGAGGACCTCGGTCACTGGGGAGTATGAGGTGGGGATGTCACCTGCTCCCCCCAAAAAAATAATTAAGAAGGGGGTTTTCCCTTCCCCCCCCAAAAATTGGGGGAATTTTATTTTAGCCCCCCCAAAAAAAAACCCCAACCCTGGGGCTGTGTCTGTTCTCCCCACAGAACAAGTTCAAGCAGAACGAGATGCTGGTGGCAGCACAAGCTGTCGGGGTGGCCACGGTTTTTGGGGCACCCATCAGCGGTGAGGAGCCTCCTCATCCCACCCTGGGGACTCCCCAAAGTCCCCCCCCCCCCATTCCAGACCTTCTCCCTCCCGTATCCGTATTTTCCAGGGGTGCTCTTCAGCATCGAGGTGATGTCCTCCCACTTCGCCGTCCGGGATTATTGGCGCGGCTTCTTCGCCGCCACCTGCGGCGCCTTCATGTTTCGCCTCCTCACCGTGTTCAGCAGTGAGCAAGGCAAGGCTGGGGGGGAGCAGGAGGTTTTCCCCCTTTTCCCCCCCGGGGGTGGTGGGGAGGGAGGTATGTAGCATTTTTTGGGGTGCCCTCCCCCCCCCAAACCTTGCACTCATTTGGCTCTTCCTGCCCCAGAAACCATTGTCGCCGTTTTTAAGAGCGACTTCAAGCTTGACTTCCCCTTCGACCTCCTGGAGACCTTCTTCTTCCTGATTTTGGGGTAAGGGGGGTGAGGGACGACCCTGCCTGTTCCCCTGCCTGTCCCCCTGCCTGCACCCTGCCTGCACCCTGCCTTCTCCTCCACAGGGCCATCTGTGGGCTTGTGGGCTGTGCCTACCTCTTCTGCCAGCGCTGGATGATGGTGGCTGTCAAGGAGAACTGGCTGACGGCCAAGCTGCTGGCCACCGAGTCCGTACCGGGCGTCCGTCTGTCTGTCTGCACCCCATGTGTCCACCCCATCCACCCTGCCTGTCCAGCTGTTCAGCCCAAGCACCCTGTGTCCCTCTGCCTGCCTCGTGCACCGTGTGTCCGCCCCACGCGCCCTGTGCCTCCACCCCCTGCACTTGGGTTGTCCATCTGTCCATCCCGCACAGCCTGCCTGTCCATCTGTCCACCCCATCCACCCTGCACCTCCACCCCCTGCTCCCTGGGTGTCCATCCCTCCCTGCCCATCCATCTCCCCCTGCCCCAACACCCCCCCTGCGTGTCCCCCACCCACCCTGGGCATCCCCCTATCCCCCCCAGTCACCTGCCCATCCACCCACCCACCCTGGCCACCCATATATTGTGTCCCCCCGTGACCCTGGTCCCCCGTGGGCCCACCCCAGGCACCACCCTGTCCGTGGGTCTGTCCCAGCCCCCCTCTCCCCCTCCAGCAAGCCCATCTACACGGTGCTGGCCGTGCTGCTTCTGGCCTCCATCACCTTCCCACCAGGGCTGGGGCAGCTGATGGCCTCCCGGGTGAGTTGGGGACACACACACACACACACGGGGCTCCCCGGGGACACCCCGACACATCCCATGGGGGTTCAAGAGGTCCATCTGTCCCTCCAGCTCACCATGAAGGAATATCTCACCTCCCTCTTCGACAACCGCACCTGGGGCGCGTTGGTCCCCAACAGCTCCTGGGTGGGTGACCCCCCGGGGGGGCTGTGGCAGGAGTGGTTCCACCCCTCGGCCACCATCTTCGGCACCTTGGCCTTCTTCCTGGTGATGAAGGTAGCCATGAGCACCCCCCCACACCCCCCCCCAAGTCCCTGTGTCCCACCCCATAGGGGTGACCCACCTCCCTTAGCCTGGGCTCTGCCACCTTCTCCCCCCAAGTTCTGGATGCTGATCCTGGCCACCACCCTGCCCTTGCCTGCGGGCTACTTCATGCCCATCTTCATCTACGGTGAGTTGGGGGCTGCTGGCCTTGGGGGGGGAGTAGCCAGTCCTGGGGCAGGGGGGACAATCAGACCTTGGGGGGGAAATCAGACATGGGGGGCTTTGAAGGTGACCAGACCTGGATGGGGCATCCAGACCCAGGAGGGTCTAGGAGGGGACAAGAAGCTCTGGAATGGGGACAGTTGGGTCTGGGGGAGGGATCCTGGGGGGGGCAGCCAGCTTGAGGGGGTAACAGCCAGTCCTGGGGTGGTAGGACAACCAGACCTGGGAGGGGCAACCAGTTTGGGGGGGGGCTTTGAGGGTGACCAGACCTGGATGGGGCATCCAGACCCAGGAGGGTCTAGGGGGACACAACTCATTCTGGAAGGGGGACAGCTGGGTCTGGGGGTATTGGTCTTGGGGGGTCCATCCGGACCTGGAGGGGTCTGGGGTGGAGGGGCAACCAGACCTGGGGGGGGATACAGGGGGTGCACCCAGCAATGGGGGTGGGGGGCATCTAGTCCTGGGTGGGGGAGCAACTAGACCTGGGGGACACATCCAGCCCTTGGGGGCTGGGGGGACAACACACAACCAGAGCTGGGGGGGGGGCAGGTTCAGCTCTGAGCGGGGGGTACAAGGGGTGCACCCAGCACTGGGTGGGGGGCACAGACATCCAGCCTCATGGAGTGGTCCAGAGGTCTCATCCAGCCCCGGGGGGGCTGCAGGGTCACCTCCAGCTGTGACATTTTGGTTTTGTGGGGGGTGGGGGGGTTACTCCTGGGGTCTCCTTGTCTCCCCCCCCATTCCAGGAGCTGCCATAGGGCGCCTGCTGGGGGAGACGGTGGCTTTTCTGTTCCCCCGGGGCCTCCACACGGGGGGGACCCCGCGCCCCATCCTCCCTGCTGGCTACGCCCTGGCTGGTGAGTGGGTGACAGGGGACACCCGTGGGTGGGGGAAACCCACCCACCCACCCACTGACTCCTCCTGAGCCCCCCCTGTCCCACCAGGTGCAGCCGCCTTCTCGGGCTCGGTGACCCACGCCGTCTCCACGGCTCTGCTGGTGTGTGAGGCCACTGGTCACCTGGGCCACGTCCTGCCCACAGTCCTGGCCGTGCTGGTGGCCAACGCCATCACCCAGAAACATCAACCCTCCTTCTACGATGGTCCCATCATCGTCAAGAAGCTGCCCTACCTGCCCCCCATCCGCAGCCGGCACATGGCGTAAGCCCCCCACCCCAGCCCCGTGTTTCCATGGGATCCCAGACTGGTTTGGGCTGGAAGGGACCTGAAAGATCATCCAGTCCCAGCCCCCTGCATGGGCAGGGACACCTCCCACCAGCCCAGGCTGCTCCAAGCCCCATCCAACCTGCCCTTCAACACTGCCAGGGATGGGGCAGCCACAGCTTCCCTGGGCAACCTGGGCCAGGGTCTCACCAGCCTCACAGCCCAGAATTTCCTCCTGATGTCCAACCTAAATTTGCTGTAAAATTATGGGAATTTGGGTTTTTTTGTGGCTCACCAGCTCCTACCAAGTGGTGGTGGAGGAGTTCATGGAGCGCCAGGTGGTGGCCTTGGCCAAGGGTGATGGCTTTGAGGAGGTGCTGGTGGCCTTGGATGCCTCTGCTGATGCTGAGTACCCTGTGTTGGAGAGCACAGGTGGGATGTGGGGTCGGGGGGTGGGGGGGTCACCACACCCGGGG
Organism: Apus apus; assembly: GCF_020740795.1. Taxonomy (NCBI): domain Eukaryota; kingdom Metazoa; phylum Chordata; class Aves; order Apodiformes; family Apodidae; genus Apus; species Apus apus. The sequence goes on from NC_067301.1 coordinate 7,448,979, forward strand.
CTGGACATCACTGGCCTTGTCCCCCACCCTCCAGGGCCACCCATGCTGGTGGGCACCATCAGCAGAACCCAGCTGGTTGCCTTCCTCCAGAGCCACAAGCATCCCCAGGCACCCCCAGAGGAGAAGGTAAATGCAGGGGGGGTGACCACCCTCCCCCTGCACCCAAAAAAAGCTGCTTTCCCCCCAGAAAAAAACTTAATGTGTCACCTTCCTCAAGCTGGCCACCACGGGGACACTTGGGGACAACTGCACCATCGAGCCCATCATGCTCCAGCTCTCACCCTGGACCTCCCTGCACCAGGTTTGGGTTTGGGGAGGACAAAACGTGTCCTGCTGGGGCTGGGAACCCCCAGCCCTCATCACCCCCAGTTCCGTGTCACTGTGGGGGGACTCGGTGGGGGTGGCTTTGTCCCCACGTGTCCCTGTTGTCACCTCCCCAAGGCCCATCACCTCTTTGAGCTGCTGAAGCTCCAGCGCATCTTTGTCACCCGCTTCGGGGAGCTGGTGGGAGCTGTCAGCAGGGTGGAGGTGAGGGGGGACAAAGGGGGGACAAGGGGGGTGGGGGTGGGGACAGACAATGGGGTGACAAGGGGGGGGTGGGCACAAGTCAGGGGACAAGCCCCCAACCCCCCCCGTGTCCCCTCGCAGCTGCGGAGAGCGATCGAGGAGCTCACCAACCCCAAGTGAGGACTTTTGGGGACCCTTCCCAAGGATGTCACCCATGGAAAGAGTTGGGGTCCTGACCCCTCTCCCCCCCCAGGTGATGCGGGTGTCACCCCCCCCTTCCCCACCCCGGGGGAACCCAGGCATCCGGGGGACACACACGTTTCTCCAGCAGAGTCTCCATTAAATCCATCAATCCCTCGATGCTCCTTCATCCTCCTCCAGCCCCGTGGGGTTCATTTAGGGGGGGTCAACCCCCAGATCACCCCAAAATCAGCCCTAGGACATGACCCAGTCTTAGCCCCGTCCCCCCCCCGGACTCCCCCTGTAATTACACTTAATTATCACAATTAATAAGGAGAGGTTGGGTCTTGGTGACCCCAAGATCCTGGGGGAAAGGGGGGCCTGAGCCTCCCCCCCCAACTCTTTGTGTCATTCATCGCCCCCCCCCCCTCCCCCAAACTGGGGTGCAGTGTTTTTGGGGGGTGAGCAGAGGGTGTGGTGGCACTAATGAAGATGCAATTAAGCCCGCCGGGGTAATTAAGCACGGCAGGGCAGGTTGGGTGAGGCGGGCATGCCCGGGCCCAGCCAGAGGAGGGGTGAAACAGGGTCAACAGCAGGGAGACACCCCAAAAACAGGGTGGGAGAGGGGAGAGGCACTGGGATGGGCGCAGGATGGGCGCTGGGGCGGGGGAGCGGCGGCTGGGAGCAGGGAGGGGCCACAGCACCCACGGAGTGCGTGGCGGGGTGAGGAGCCACGGGGAGAAGGACCAGAGCACCCATGGAAATGCTTGCTGGAGTGAGGGACCCACAACCCCCCCACTGGTGATGCCCCCACCATTTCCCATGGGAATTAGGACGGGATTTCCACCACACCCCGGGGTGGCAGCAGGTGGGGGGGGGGGACACTCCCCAAAGGCCCTGCTCCCCCCCGTGCCTCAGTTTCCCCCAGCCAGCCCCACCGTAGGCAAACACTGATAAGACCCATCGGCTGCTCCCAGATCCGGAGTGTCCCATCCCCCCCATCCCAACTTCCCGGACTTTGAGCCGGGACTGGCAAACTCATCACACCCATGGGAACCTCCACAGCCCCAAACCCCCCCGAACGGGGCCAAACCCAAAGAGCACCTTTCCCTGCGAGATGCTGCCCCCCCCCCCACCGTCCCCCCCGCCTTAAGCCGCCTCCGTTTTTGTTTTTTGACTCGTGGTTTTGGGAATAAAACCCTTTTTCCCGGCGTTTTTCCCACCCAGTTATTTGCCGGCTCCGCTGCGGCCGCCGCCGGTCGCGTTTGGGCTCCGGGGGAAGAGCCAAATTCCTGACGGGTTTTTGGGGAAGAGGCCCTGGGGGGAGGGAAACGCTCCTCGAGCTGCCTGCAACCCCTTAAAACCCCTTAAAGCCCATTCAAAATCCTGATACCCCTTCAAAAACGCCTTAAAACCCCTTGAAAAAAGCCTTAAAACCCCTTAAAAACCCTGATACCCTTCAAAAACTCCTTAAAACCCCTTCAAAAACCCCTTAAATCCCCTTAAAACCCTCATACCCCTTCAAAAAACCCCTTCAAACCCTTTCAGAAACCCCTTAAGCCCCCGACACCCCTTCAAAAATCCCCTTAAAACCCCTTAGACCCACTTAAAAATCCTGATACCCCTTCAAAACGCCTTAAAACCCCTTCAAAAGCCCCTTAAAACCCTGATACCCCTTCAAAAACCCCTTAAAACCCTGATACTCCTTCAAAAACCCCTTCAAAACCCTTCAAAAAAACCCTTAAAAGCCCTTAAACCCCCTTAAAACCCTGATACCCCTTCAAAAAACACTTAAAACTGAGACCCTTTCAAAAAAAAAAAAAAAAAATCGCTTAAAACCCCTTAAAACTCCCAATATCCCTTAATAAAATCTCTTAAAACCCCTTAAAAATCCTGATACCCCTCCAAAAACCCTTAAAGCCCCTGATACCCCTTAAAAAAACACCCTTAAAAGCCTTTACAGAAACACTTAAACCCCTTGTAACCCCCCCTTAAAACCCCATCTTTAAAACACTTTAACCCCCCCTTAAAAGCAACTCTTAAAACCCTAATACCCCTTTATAAAAACCCTTAAAACCCATCAACCCGCCCTTAAAAACTCTGATACCCCTTCAAAACCCTTTTAAAAAAACCTTCAAATACCCCTTTTAAATTACTTTTAAAAAAACTCCTTAAAACCCATTAGAACACCCCCTTTAAAACCCCTTAAAAAACACCCTTTAAACTCCTTTAAAAACCTCCTAAACCCCCTTTAAAAAAAACCCTTTAAACCCCCTTAATCCTCCTTAAAATAAAATCCTTAAAACCCCTTTAAATAAACCTTTAAAACCCCTTAGAATCCCATCTTAAAACCCTTCAAAGAAACCAAACACACCCAACCCCCTTTAAACCCCTTAAAAGACCCTTAAACCCCCTTAAAAACCTCTTAAAACCCCTTTAAAAAGCCCCTTCAACCCCCCTTACAATTAAACCTTAAAACCCCTTAAAAGACTCTTAAAACCCCTTAAAAAGACCCTTAAACCCCCTTAACCTCTTAAAACCCCTTAGAAAAAGCCCCTTTAACCCCCCTTACAATTAAACCTTAAAACCCACTAAACCCCCCTTAAAAGAACCTCTTAAACCCCCCTAAAACCCCTTCAACCCCCTGAACCCCTCCCCAGATCCCATGGGAGCAAACCCCCCATCCCTCTTCCCTTCCCCCCCCCCAAAAAAAATTCCCACAATCTCTCTTCAAACGACTCAATCATAGAAAAAAAAAAAAGCACATTTTTTTATTTTAAATCAAAACCTCACAAAAATAAAAAACCCCAACAACAAATCAAAACAACCCCCAAAACCCTTGAATAAAATAAACCCCCTGGGGGGGGGGTTGGGTGTAAAAAACCAACCCCCTCCCCCCCAAAAAATCTGCCACCACCTTAGTTTCCTCACAATAAATAGACCAAAAAAATAGAATAAATTAGGTTAAAAAACAAAAAAAGGCAACTCTGGCAGATTCATGTGAAAATGGGGGGGGAGGGGGAACCCCAAACAATTAAAATTCCCAAATCCAAGAGGAATAAAAGGAATAAATAGGGGGGGGAGGAATGAAGCCCAAATTGGTCCATTTGGGGTATTTTTTTTTATGCTTGAAATGTGGAAAATATGATAAAAAAGAGAAAAAAATTATAAAAAGGAGGAAAAACCCTCATTAAAAAGAGAGGAAAAAAATCATAAAAATAAGGAAATAATAAATCCTCCCCCTTTCCCAGCTCAAAATTGAGCTTGAAATGTCTTTTTTTTTGAGGGGGGGACACAGTTGAGGGGAGTGACACCCGTTTTGTTTTGGGGAGAATATGAATAATAATACTACAAATAAAAAACCTTAATAATAATAATAATAGGATTAATAAATAAGCCCCTCGGGGAGGAGGGGAATGGGTCTTCATTTGCTTTCAAGTATTTTTAGGGTGTAAAGGGGGGGTGGGGGGGATTTTAAATGGGGACCCCCCCAGAGCTGAACTGCTCCTGCAGCCCCAGGAGGCTGTAGATGATGCGTTTCTGGTGCCCCGGGAGCCGGACCCCGATCCTCCGGATATCCCTGGAAATCCCAAGGGAAAAAGGGAAGGATGAAGCCAAAGAAAACAGAAGGAATCAAGGTTTTTGGGATGGGAAAAGGCTGAAAAGGGTCTTGAGGGGGTGGAGGTGGGGGGAGCAAAACCACCGCACCCCCCCCAGTTTTTGTGGGATTCATTCCCAAGGGATGGGAGATGGATGTGGCTCATTCCTGGATCCTGGCCTGGGGTGGTTGGATTTTGATCCCATCCTCAGGGTCAGGGCCAAGGGCAGGGAAGTGCTTCCTGTCCCAGCACATCCCTGTTCCCGTGGGATGTGGGGGGGGTGTGGGGACAGGATGGGGACACACCATAGGGAGAGTGTGGAGACAGGATGGGGACACCATGGGGATACCATGGGGACACACCATAGGGACTATGTGGGGACAGGGTGGGAACACCATGGGGATACTATGAGGATACTATGGGGACACCATGGGGATACCATGGGGATGCACCAGGGGGACAGGATGGGGATAGTGAGGGAACAGCATGGTGACAGCAAGGGGAGAGCATGGGGACAGGATGAGGACACAAAGGGGATGTGTGGGGACACCCCAGAGGGGCAGCACAAGGGATGGTAGGGGAATACCAAGAAAAGTGCATGGAGACACCATGAGGACGGGATGGGGACACCACAGGGACAGCACGGGGCCAGGATGGGGCCAGGATGGGGGTGCAGACTCACTCGCTGGTCATCTGCAGGACCTGCTCGATGGTGCTGTATCCCGAGGCCAGGAAGGTCTCCGTGTACTGGGGCATGCGGATGGACTCCAGCCACTCGGGAACCGAGCGGAAGGGAAGCCCCTCTGCCCCACTGGTGCTGGGCAGGCGGATGGACACCCTGGGGACAGGAGGGGCAAAGTCAGGGTGTGACTGGAAAGGTGCAAAAGACCATGGAATCATGGAATGGGTTGGGTTGGAAGGGACCTGAAAGATCATCCAGTCCCAACCTGCATGGGCAGGGACACCTCCCACCAGCCCAGGCTGCTCCAAGCCCCATCCAACCTGCCCTTCAACACTGCCAGGGATGGGGCAGCCACAGCTTCCCTGGGCAACCTGGGCCAGGGTCTCACCACCCTCACAGCAAAGAATTTCCTCCTCATGTCCAACCTCAATCTCCCCTCTTCCAGTTTTAATCCATTCCCCTCATCCCATCCCTCCCTGCCCTTGTCCCAAGTCCCTCCCCAGCTTTCCTGTTGTCCCCCTGATGCAGAAAGGGATGGATGCAAAAATAGAGGCAGGAACAGCAAAATGCAAAAAAAACCCCAAAAACCCAAACCAACGTGGGAGTGGAAGGAGGGAAAGAAATGATGCAGGAACAGGAGGGAAAGCCAGGAGGGAAAAATGGAAAGATGCAAAAAAAGGGCCAGAGAAAGGGAAGCAGCAGGATGTGGAGATGCCAGGGAGGGATGCAAGAATGGGAAGGGGGAAAAAAAGTGCTGGAATGGGGAAGATGTGAGAACACAACCCAACCAGTGAGGCAAGGGTGGGCAAGTACAAAGAGTGTGGGGATCTGGGGATGCAACAGGAATCCAGGGATGGAAAGGGGCAGGAATCTGGGGGTGCAGAAATGTGAAGGTGCATAAAAGAGTGAGAGGATGCAGAGGAGTGGGAAGAGATGGGAAAAGGCAAAGCTGCAAAGGGACACAGGGACACAGGGATGGAAAGGGCAGGGACACAGGGATGGAAAGGGGCAGGGACACAGGGATACAAATAGGGATGCAAGGATGCAAAGGGACAGGGGTGGAAAGAGGGGTACAGGGATGCAGGGATGGAAAGAGGGATGCAAAGCTGCAAAGGTGCAGAGTGTGATTAAAAAAGGCAAAGAACAAACACAAGGGAAAACCCAAACGGGCCGGACAAGGATGGAAAGGTGCAAAGAGGGGTGCAGAGGGTGTGGGTGCAGGGGGTGTGGGTGCAGGGGGTGTGGGTGCAGGGGGTGTGGGTGCAGGGAGCCAGGCAGGAATTTTGAAGGTGCCCTCGAGTGTGAATCGCTCCCCTCTTCCTCCCCCTCCCCCTCCTCATCCCCTACGTCTCTCACTGGGGGTCAAAGTCTGCCAAGGCCTTGAGGGCCTCGGGGGCCCGGATAAGCTTGTCCAGGATGCTGACGATGTCGGGGAACCTGGGCCGGCGGGCGCGCTCCTGCTGCCAGCACTGCAGCATCAGCTGGTAGATGGCGGAGGGACAGTCCAGCGGCGCGGGCAGGCGGAAGCCCTCGTTGATGGCCTTCATCACCTAGGGAGGAGGAGGAGGAGGTGGGGGGGTGGGCTTCCAAAGAGGTCGTCGAGCAAGGATGCTCCCCCTCCCACCCCGCTCCAGAAGCAGGTGGCTGGCGGGGCTCACCTCGTGGTTGGAGAGCTCCCAGTAGGGCCGCTCGCCCGAGGACATCACCTCCCACATGACGATCCCGTAGCTCCAGACGTCGCTGGCCGAGGTGAACTTGCGGTAGGAAATGGCCTCGGGAGCTGTCCAGCGGATCGGGATCTTCCCGCCCTGCGGGGGCATCGGGCTCAACCCCCACCAGCCCCAAGAAACAACGTCCCCACCATGGGCAACCCCCCCACCACGGGCAACCATCCAGCCATGGACATCCACCTCACTCTGGGCAACTGCCCCATCGTGGCAGCTACCCCATCATGGGCAACCACCTCATCGTGGGCAACCACCTCATCGTGGGCAACACCCCCACCATGGACAACCACCCAACAATGGGCAACTACCCCACCACAGGCAACCCCCTCCCCAGGCAACCACCTCAACATGAGCAACACCCCCACCTTGGGCAACCCCCCAACCATGGTGGTGGCCCTTACGCTGGTGGTGTAGGTGGCTTCAGGGTCATCTTCCAAGACTCTGGAGAGCCCAAAATCAGACACTTTGCACACCAAGTTGCTGTTCACCAAGATGTTCCGGGCGGCCAGATCCCGATGGACGTAATTCATGTTGGCCAAGTACTTCATGCCGGCGGCGATGCCCCTCAACATCCCCACCAGCTGGATGACACCAAATTCCCCTTCTTTTTCCTGGGAAAAGGGGAGAATCCAGCTTTGGATCTGCTCTAGGATTCATCTTTTGTCCCACCTCTGGTGGTGGGTGTTGGTGGACACCTTGTCACCAGGTGTCACCTACCCGTAGGAACTTATCCAGAGCCCCGTTCTCCATGTACTCTGTGATGATCATGAAGGGCTTGGCTGGGAGAGGAAAGAAAAAGACCCCAAATAGGTAAAAAACCCCCAAACTCCCCCCAACCCCCCCCCCGACTTGAACCCCCAAACCTCCTCCCCCCAAAAATACCAACCCAAAAATGTCACCCCCCCAAAAAAAAGAAAAAACAACACCCACCCCCAATAACCCCTCAAAACCCTTCAAAAAACACCAACCCCCCCCAAAAGTTCAAACCCCCCAAGGAAAAAAACCCAAATTCCCAAAATACAAAAAAACCCAAAAGCCCCCCCAAGTCCCCCCCCAAAAAACCTCCAACACTCCCCAAAATCCCCCCCAAATCCAACCCCCAACCCCAAAAAAACTCCCAGATCCCCCAAACTCTCCCTAAAAACCCACCTCAAGACCTCTCCCAAAACAACACCCCCCAAGCCCCTAACCCCACCCAAAAGCCCAACCCCCCCCCCAAAAACCCTTCAACACCCCTAAACACCTTCAACCCCCCTAAAAGCCCCTAATTCCCCCAAAACTCTCCACCCCCCAAAAACCTCCCAACCCCCCCCAAATCCCAACCCCCTCCAAAAACCCAACCCCTCCAGCCCAAAAAGCCCAACAAAAATTCCCAACCCCCCCAAACTCCCCCCCCAAAAACAACCCCCCAAAACCAATCCCAACCCCCCAAAATAAAGCAACCCCAAGATAAAACAACCCCCCCCAAGTTCCCTCAACTCCCCCAAATGACATAAAAAACCACCCCCCCCAAATACCCCTCAAGTCCCCCCCAAAAATCCCAACACCCTCAAAACCAACCACCCCAAACTCCCCAGAAAAGCCCCCAATGAAACCAACCCACCCCAAAAATCTCCCCAAAGAACCACCCCAACCCCCCCATCGTTGCTCCAACCACCCTATTTTATGCAGCCTTTTTTTGGGGGTGTTTTCCAGAGAAATTGGGGTGTATTTTGGAGGGGGGGGGAGGGGTGGGGGGAGCACCCACTCACATTTGGAGACGACCCCTTCCAGACGGATGATGTTGTGGTGGCAGAACTGCCCCATGATGGTGGCTTCACCCAAGAAGTCCATCCTCTGCTTCTCCGTGTAGCCCACCTTCAGGGTCTTGATGGCCACCGGCACCTCCTTCTTCCCACGCTTCAGGGTCCCCTTGTAGACCTCTCCAAATTCCCCTGCTCAGAGAAAACCCACAAGGTGGGGGTCACACACATATTTAACCCCCTCCCCCCCCCCTCCACCTTGGTTCAATTTTGGGGTGTCTTTAGGGTGACAAAGCCACCTGAAGACCTACCGGCGCCGATGACCTTCTGGCGGGTGATGGAGGACGGATGGATCTCGGTGGTGAACTTGAGCATGGCTTGGTTGGGGTCTTCGTAGGTGTGGGGGTCGACGTAGGTCTTGAGGGGCTTCAGCTGGTCTGGGAGGTGGTGGTGGTGGGGTCAGCACCCATGGTACCCCCCACCTGTCCCTGTTGATCCCACCATCCCGTTGCTCACCTGACTTGGAGAAGTAGACGTCCTCGGAGGACTGGCGTGGCCGTGACCTTCTCTTCCTGTGGAAAACCAGTGGTTTGACCCCAAAAATCCCCCCTTGCCCACCTTTGGTGGTGGAAAAGTGGCAATTTTGGGTTTTGGGAGGGTTTTTTTAGGTCTCCTCACCGCCGGAGGACGTAGAGAAGAGCGACCAAGATGAGGACGACGAAGATGACACCTGCGATGGAGCCGGCAACGACCGCGGTGGATGCCATGGACTCGGTGTCTGTGAGGACAATTCAGGGGAGTTTGGGGTGACCCAGGCACCCCCCCTGGGCCCCCCACCCCCAAATCCTGCCCCTGCCTTGGTCCTCACCTTCAGGCAGGGTCTGGAACTCGTGCTGGGGGCTGAAGGCCCCGTGGCCATCCGGGGTGAGCGCCTGGACACGCACCACGTAGGTGGTGGCAGGGGACAACTTGGGGAGGGTGACAGAGGTGTCCTCACAGCGCAGCACTGAGTAGCTGTTCTCGTCCACCTGGGGACATGGGGGAGGTGACATGGGTGGGGGTGACATGGGTGGAGGGGACATGGATGGGGCTGTGGGTGAAGGTGACGTGGATGGGGGTGTGGGTGGAGGTGAGATAGATGGAGGTGACACAGATGGAAGATGAGGATGGAGGTGATACAGATGGAGGTGTGATGGACCAGAGGTGACATGGAGGTGGGATGGAGGGAGGTGACATGGAAGTGACATGGATGGGGACAAGGATGGAGGTGACATGGATGGAGATGGCATGGATGGAGGTGATGGGGATGGGGGAAAGAATGGAGGTGATGCAGATGGAGGGGTGACAGGTGAAGGTGACATGATGGAGGGATGATGTGGATGGGCTTGACACGGATGGGGACAAGGATGGAGATGACAGGGATGGGGGTGACGGGCTGAAGCCATGAGATGAGATGGACCTTCTTGCTGTAGGTGACCTCGTACTTCCAGACCCGACTCTGCTGCCGCAGCGGCACCGTCCAGGAGAGGACCAGGCTGGTGGCCGTCCGTCCATCCAGGCTCACCGACGTCACCCGGGGTGGCTCTGCCACATGGGGACAAGGACATCACAGAGGTGTCCCCAGGTGGGGGACAGGGATGTGATGGAGGTGTCCCCAGGGGGTAAGAGGGATGTCACAGAGGCATCCCCAGCTGGGAAGGGAAGCTGTGGGAGATGCTGGTGGCCCCTTACCCGTCTGGTTGACGCTGATGGTGGCAGTGGCCAGGCTGCGCTGGGGGCTGAAGGGGGACACCCCGTTCCGGGCCTCCACCGTGAAGGTGTAGTTGACGTGTGGCTCCAGGTCGGTGACAGTCACCCCCGTCCCCGTCAAGCCCTGGGGGGGCAGGGAGTAGCGGACCCCCCCGTCGCAGGGCCGGCACTCCCCCCCCCTCCGGCCAGCACTGGTGGCAGGTGACGCTGTAGGTGACATCCCCACGGCCACCCGTGTCGGCGGGGGGGGCCCAACGCAGCTGCACCGCGGCCCCCAGCCCCACGGCCGTGAGGCCTTGGGGGGGCGAGGGGGGACCTGTTGAGGGGGGGAAACACAGAGAGGGGGGGGGGGTGAGGGGTGGGGTGGTGGCGCCGTGCCTCAGTTTACCCCTCCCCGTGGCAGTTGTCACTTACGGGTGCAGGGGTCGCCGGGGGGGGTCGTCGGGGGCGCGGGAGAAGCCGTCCTGGCAGGGACAGGCAGCAGCAGCAGGGGGGGCAGGCAGCGTGTTGGGGGGGCAGGGCTGGCAGCCCCCCGGGGACACCCCGGCCTTGAAGGAGCCGGGGGGACAGGCTGGGTGGGGGACACACACTCAATGACACCGGTGAGACACCTTGTCCCCCTTCCCCACCCACCCTGAGGGCTCCATTTCTATTCTCCATGCCCCCCCCGGCCCCTCCCCGATTTCCATCTCAATCCCAATTTCCAACCCCCCATCCAAACTGACATCCCCATGATCCCAATTCCTCCCTGTTATCCCACTTCTCCCCATAATTCAAATTGACACCCCGAAAGCCCCATTTCCACCCCATCATCCCAGTTCCCACATCATCCCCATTTCATCCACAATCCTAATTTCCACTCCTCAATCCCAATTCCCCACAATCCAAATTTATACACTCACAGTCCAAATTTACACCCCCACAATCCCAACTGCCCACAATCCCAATTCCCAATCCAATCCCACAATCCCAATTTCCACCCCCACAACCTCAATTCCCCACAATCCCAATTCCCAATCCCATCATCCCAATTCCCAATCCCATATTATACCCCCACAATTCAAATTCATACCCCCGTGATACCACTTCCAACCCCTGTAATCCCAGTTCCCTCCCCATAATCCCAATTTCCATCCCCACAATTCCCACTTCTTCCCCCAATCCCACGTCTTCCCCTAATCCCAGTTCCCCCCCAGTCCCACTTCTTGCCCCAATCCCACTTCCCCCAATCCCACTTCTTCCCCCCAGATCCCACTTCCCCCCTAGTCCCACTTCTTGCCCCAATCCCACTTCCCCCCAGATCCCACGTCTTCTCCCAATCCCATGTCTTCCCACCCCACTCCCCCGGTCCCACCCCATCCCTACCTTGGCAGGTGTCCCCCACTCTCTGGTGGCCCTCCCGGCACTGACACTCCCCGATGGGCACCAGCCACTCCCCCTCAGGGTTGCAGTGCAGCGCGGGCTCCTGCTGGGCCACCACGGCCTCCTCCACGCAGGTCCCCTGCACCTCCACCAAGGTCTGCGAGTCCACGCCGGCCACCGTGGCTGGGAACCTGGCCATGCCCCTCACCACCTCTGGACACCTCTTGTAGTAGATGCGGACGGAGAGCAAGGCCACGCAAGCTCCCAGATCCTGGAAGGCCAAGTAGAAACCTTTCCTCCGGAGAGGTCCCACCGACCTCACCTCCAGGTTCAGCTTGACATTGCGGGAGGCGAAATCCTCCTGGACGGTGATTTCATCCGGAGCGATGGTGTCGATCTTCTTGAATTGCCTCTTCTGGAAGTTGGTGCCATAATCCACGTCGGATTCGGCATAGTAGAGGTTGAAGGTCTCCTTGCAGGAGCCCCCACCCGCGGTGGGGAAGCTGTTGCAGTCACGGACGGTGAACTGGAGCTCGATGAAGATGCGCTGGGCCACCCCGCGGTAGATCCAGTTGGTGCGGAGCCAGTTCTCCTGCTCGCCCTCCAGGACGTTGCACACCGAGTAGATGTAGATCAAGGAGTCGTTCAGCACGTTCTGCAGCAGGTCCCACTGCTCCCCCCACCCCCCCAGAGAAACGGGGGTTATGTGGGGGAGAAACTGAGGCAAGGGTGGGTGGTGCCCCTGGTCCCCATGGGTGCACTTGTCCTCATCGCCATGGATGTCGCTGCCTTCATATTCATGGGCATCCCCATCCACATGGATGTCCCCATGGAGGTCCCAGTCCCTGTGGAGGTCCCCGTCCCCACAGAGGTCCCTGATCTCCATGGAGGTCCCTGTCCCCACTGAGGTCCCCATGGATGCCCCTATCCCCATCCTCATGGGTGTCCCCGTCCCCAGAGATGTCCCCATTCCCATCCCCATTCCCATGGAGGTCCCTGTTCCCACCCCCATGGGCTGCCCCATCCCCAAGGCTGCCTCATTCCCATCTCCATGGATGTCCCCATTCCCATCCCCACCCCCGTGCACGTTCCCATCCCCAGGGAGGTCCCTGGTGCTCACCCCTTTGCCATAGGGGTGGGTCAGCCAGCCCAGCTCCCCTTGTGCCTTGGCGAAGTCCAGCAGAACCACTATGGGGAGAGGAGGTGTTAGTGGGGTGGGTGCAAAGCCTGGAAGATGCCACCAGGACCCACGGATGGCCCCGGGACATGCAGATGCCACCAATTCACCCAGATGCCTCTTGGATCTATGGATGTCCCTCAGGACCCACGGACACCCCCAGGACCCATGGATGTCCCTCAGGACCCACAAATGTCCCTAGGACCTACAGATGTCCCTGGGACCCACGGATGTCCCCAAGGTCCACAGATATCCTTGAAACCAACGGATGTCCCCTAGTACCCATGGATGCACCCAGGATCCATGGATGTCTCTGGGACCCATGCATATTCCCAAGGACCTACAGATGTCCCCGAGATCCACAGATGTTCCCCAGGGACCCATAATTGCCCCAAGGGATGATAAATGTCCTCAAGATCCACAGATGTCCCCTGAGACCTCTAGATGTCCTTGGGACCCATAGATGTCCCCCAAGACCCATGGATGTCCCTGGGACCCATGCATGTCTCCAGGACCCATAAATGTCCCAAGTGACCCAGAAATGTCCTCAGGACTCACAGATGCCCCCCAGGACCCACAGACACCCCTGTGACCTACGGACACCTCCAGGATCCATCTATGTCCTTAGGACCCATGGATGTCCCCCAGGGCCTATGAAATTCCCCGTGACCCACGGATGTCCCCAGGACCTTCAGCCCCCCCGGTCCCTCCTGGCTGTCCCCGTGTCCCGCAGCCCCCGGGACGCGCCGGGCGGGGCCGGATCCCGGTGGAGGCGGAGGCAGCCGGGCGGGAAGCTCGGGGGGTGCCCCCCCCCGATGAATCACCCCCCAGGAATGTGCCCGGATGCCTGGGTTCCCCCTGCTGAACGGGGCGGGGGGGACACACACGGACGGATGGACCCCCCCCCCCCAACCTCCCACCCACCCCCTCTGCTGAGAACGGGCGAGTTCATGACACGCGCCAAGAGGGGAACGCCTAGTGGGGGGGGACGGACACCCCAAGGATCTGGTTTTGGGGACACACACACCACGCCCCCCAGCCGTGCCCAGGGTCAGGAAGGATGCCGGGCGGATATCCCGGTTTTCCTGAGGCTGGAATTCCCCCCCCCCCACCTCCCCGTGCACCTCCGGAGAGCGGAAAGGCGGCGGGAGCTGAGCTGGTGGGTTCTCTCAGGGTGTCCCCCCGTGTGTCCCCCCAGGCCGTGGTGGGGGAGAAACCCGGGGCTGGGCCGCTGAGTCAAGGGGTGCAGCACCCCAGGGTGCACCCAAGCCCGGGGCCAGCGGCGGGGCCGGCATCCCCGGGGGCATCTGCACCCCCGGGGGCATCTGCACCCCTGGGGGCATCTGCACCCCCGCGCCACGGCCACCAGCACCTGCACCTCCACCTCCATCACCAACACCCCCCCCCACCACCCCCACCGTCAACTTGGCCACCACGACCACCTCCTCCATTGGCCAACACCTCCACCAGCGTGCCCAGCACCCCCACCACGGCCACCCCCCCCCCCCACCTGCAGCCCCTGCTGTCACCACCACACTCCACATCTGCATCCCCATCCCCATCCCCTTGTCCCATCACCATTCCAATCCCCCTCCCCATCCTCATCTTAATCCTATCCCGTCCCAATCCCATCCCAGTTCCATTCCCATTCCCTTCTCAATCCCAAACCCACTCCAGCCCCCTCCCCATCCCCATCTTGTCCCTATTCCCTTCCCATCCCCACCCAATCCCAATCCTCAACTAAACCCCAATCCCAAAATGAAATTTACACTGAACCCCAATCCCAAAATTCATCCCACTCCCTATTCCCATGCCAATCTGAATCCAAAACCCATCCCCTCCTACTCAATCCCAATCTCCCCACCTTCAGGAACACCCCAACCCTCAAACCAGGTGCTGCAGGATCCAGCTGGGACCCCCAGCACCCCCGACTCCGCCAATCCCATGGGATTTCACCCTTCCCAACCGTTGGGAATCACCCCCAAGTCCCAGTACCCTCCCAATCCCACTCCTCTCCCAACACCTGCCCCATTTTTGCCCCCAAATCCCTCTGGCCTCAAGGATCCCTCCCAGGAACTGGCACTTTGGGAACACACCCCAGCTCCTGCCGCAGCCCCGGGGGTGTCCCCCCCAAAAACCTTCCCCCCCCAGCAGGTAAAACCCCCACATTTGGGGTTTTTTTACCCCATTTCCATGTTTTTCGGGCTTATTTCCCACCCCAACCACCGATTCATTTCCATTCGGAGCCGGATCCCTCCAGCAACAACGAATTCAACTCTTAGAGGGACTTTCTAGAAACCTAAATTTTTAAAAATTCAACATATCTTGATATTTTTTAAGCGATTTTCCCTTTTCTTTTTTTTTTAGCCCCCAAAACCCCCCAAACTCAACCCAAAATCGGGCTGAGAAGCAGAGGCCGAAACTCCGCTTGTTTGCTTCATTTCCCCACCACTTTTTGGGATTTTCCTGACATTGTTTTCCAGCTCTCCCGGCCGGATCCTGCCCGGCCCTTCACCGCCCAGACCAAACACTCCATTTTGGGGGGATTTTCCCTTTTTTGACCACTTTTCCTCTTCATTCCCTCCGCTCTCCCTGCTCGTTTTGGGCGGGGGGGGGGGGAATCCAGCGGGATCCAGCCCCGCCGGACGCTCCGTATGTGGGAAAAACTGCCCAGAACTCTTGAATTTCCTCTTATTTTAGCGTTTCCTCTCATAATTTACCTTCCCCCCTAACTTACCTCCTCCCCATAATTAACCTTCCCCCCCTAATTTGCTTTTGCCCCCCAATTTACCGTGTCCCCCCCTCATTTCATCCCCCCGTTTCAGCTCTTCCCCCTCATTTTCTCTTATTTTCCCCTCCTTTTCAACTTTTTCCCCCCTTTTAATGTTTTTTACCCTTATTTTAACTTTTCCCCCCGAATTTACCTTCCCCCCCCCCACTTCAGCCCCCCCTTTCTACCTTCCCCCCCCATTTTACCTTTCCTCCCCATTTTACTTCCCCCCCACCTCCATTCTTACCTTCCCCTCCTTTCAACTTTTCCCCGTTTCCAACTTTTTTTCCCTCCTCCTCAACTTGTTACCCTTTTCGAAACCTTTTTTAAACCTTTTAAAACTTTTCCCCCT
Source organism: Apus apus (assembly GCF_020740795.1). Lineage (NCBI taxonomy): Eukaryota > Metazoa > Chordata > Aves > Apodiformes > Apodidae > Apus > Apus apus. Next base: position 7,464,826 of record NC_067301.1, read on the forward strand.
TTTTAAGCTCCCCCCCCCTCCATTTCCTTCCCCCCCCCCAACCGATGATTCACCCCTTTTTTTGGGGGGTGAGAGAATGAAAACCCCCCTGATCACCTTTCCCTGTAGAGAAGCTCCCGCAGCCCCCCAACCCCCAAAATCACCCCAAATCACCCCAAAAACCTTCAGCACCCCCTTGGGTACCCCCCCCCACCCCCAGCCCCCCCAACAAGCAGGTTTTGGGGTGTCCCCCCCTTTCCCAAACTCACCTTCCTCGGCTGCCACAGGGGAGAGGAAGAGGAGGAAGAGGAGGACGAAGGTTTTGGGGGTACCCGCCATGGGGGGTGGCGGGTTTCGGGGTGCACCCGGCAGCACCCAGAGCTGGGGGGGGGTGTGGGGCCCGGCACCCGCTCCTGTTCATTCATGTCCCGGATGACGTCACGCGGCCCCGCCCTCTCTTAAAGGGGCAGGAGCCGTTCCCAGTGCTCACCAGTACGGGATTGGGAAGGGCTGAAAGGTGGGGAAGCCGGGGGGGGGTTAAAGAGGGGGTGGGGGGGTCTCCCCAGCGCTGTGCGTGACACACACACCTCCCTCCATCCGGCTCTGAAGGGGTTAAACGCCCCCCCCGTTCTCCCCTCTCCTCCTTTTCATTCATGAAGCAGCGTGGGAAGGGACGGGGGGGGCGGCAGCCAATGGGAGCAGGGGGCGGGGCCAGGCGGCTACTACCGGCTCCTCCTCCCCCCGCCCACCCGGGAGGTGCTGAGGGGGGGGGGGGGTTGGTTTTTTGGGGGGGCACCCCCCGCACCCCTTTTCCCGCAGCCTCTGGGTCGGACAGAAATCGGCGTTTTCTGGCCCAAAAAGCATCGCTGGGAGGGGTCGTGGGGGGGGGGGAGGATCTGGCCCCGGCACCACAAACCTGGCACCACCCCCTCCCCCCCCCCCGCACCCCAAATCCTGCATCGTCCACAGCACCCTAAATCCCCCAGCACCTTCATCTCCAGCACCCCCCAAAGTCCACAGCACCCCTATTTCCAACACCCCCATCCCCCAAAACCCCCAGCACCTCTATCTCCTGCACCCTCCACCCCACAAATTCCTCAGCACCCCAAATCCCCAAGACCCTGAATCTGCAACCCCCCCCCCATCCCCTTCCCCACCAGCACCCCAAAATCCCCCAGCACCCTGAAACACCACAAATCCCCAACCCCCCCTACCCCTAGCACCTCCCACCCCCCAAATCCCCCAGCACCCCAAAACTCCCCCCACACCCCAAAACACCACAAATCCCCCAGCACCCCCCACCCAGACAAGTCAGAGCAACTCATGGATCTTTTTGCTGAACAACTGTAAATTTTGGTAAAAAACAACCCCTTCCTCCCCCCTCCCCCCCCCAGAGCCTCCCTCTTTGCTGCCCAGTGCATTGAGGCCCCCCCTGCCCCCCAAAACCTGCCCAGTAGGCAGGGGGTTCAGGGGGACACACACCCCTCTCCCCCCGGGGTGACACCAGCAGCAATTTGGTCCCTCTGCCAGAGCCTCTCGGCCAGGGCGTCGAGGAGGGGGGCGACCCGGGCCACCCCCCCCCCGGCCCCCCCAAGCCCCCGGCCCCCAGCCCGCCCGCAGCACCCGCAGCCCCCACCTCCCCTCGAAGGCTGTCACATCCCCCTCCGACACGTCTGCCTGGGAGGAGAGATCGAATCTGGTGGGGGGGACACCCAGGGTCAAGGGAGACACCAACATCCTGAAAAATTCCCCCCCAAAATCAGTGGGAGCTGCCAATCCATCGCGGTGATGAAGTGTGCACGTTCTCAGCCTACTGAGATACCAAGTGGGGTGAACTACAGGGGTGTAAACCTGTTTGCGGGGGGGACACATGGTCAAGGGAGACACTGACACCCAAACCTGATTGTGGGGGGGGGACACTGTCAAGGGGGACACCAACACCCCAAACTCCCCCCCAGGCTCACTCAAAATTCAACAGGAGCTACCATAACCATCGGAGTGATGAAGTGTGAGTGTTCTCAGCCTACTGAGGTACCAAGTGGGGTGAGCTACAGGGATGTAAACCTGTTTGTGGGGGGGGGACACATGGTCAAGGGAGACACCGACACCCTAAGAAATCCCTCGGGGGCAAAACCCCCTAAAAATAAATAGGAGCTGCCAACCAATCGGTGTGACGAGGTGTGCACGTTCTCAGACTTCAAGTGGGGTGAAATATGGAGGTGCAAACCTGCTTATGAGGGGCATGCAGACACCCCCCTCCCCCACTCCAGGACCCCCTCCCCGAGAAGGATACTTGGTGCCAACGACCACCCTAAGGAGCTTTTCTTCATCAGGTCCCAGCACCCGGCTCATCTGGGCCGGCAGCTCCTCGAAGGACGAGCGGTCGGTGAAGGAGAAAAGGAAGAGGACGGCGTCTGCCTCCTCCTTACAAGACTGGGGGGGGCACAACCACCATCACAGGGGGGTCCTCTGTGTGTGTGTGCCTCCCCCCCCCCCCCAAATATTTGTGTGGACTCACAGGCAGGAGATACTCAAACTTCCTCAGGGCCCCGTCGCCGCAATCCCAGAAATGGAGCTGGAAGATGATGGGGCGGTTGGTGGCCCGGACCTTGGCTGGCCAGTAGACAGTGGAGACCTCTATACCTGTGGGGGGACATACATTGTCACCCCCAGGGGACATCAGGGGTGCTCTCACCACCCTCCCCTCCCCAAATAGGTGACATACCCAGGGTCTCGTGGTGGATGGGGGGCACGGGGGTCCCCACCAGCGTGGCCACCAGGGCGGTCTTGCCCACGCCGCTCTTGCCGGAGACGAAGAGTTTGTAGGTGATGGTGGGGGCAGCCAGGGCGGGGGGCAGGGCTGGGTGCTCCAGCAGAGCTGGGAGAAAGGTGGGGGGATTGTTATTTTGGGGTATTTGTACCTCATTTGTGTGTGTGTGTGTGTGTGTGTGTGCGTGTGTGTGTGTGTCTCACCAAAAACTCTGCGCTGGTTCTTCCGGAGGATGGAGTCCAGGTAGGGGCGGCCATCGGGGGAGAGGAGCCAGCCCGGCTCCAGGGCTGGGCCCCCCGGCGCTGCCATGGGCCCCCCTGAAAGCTGGGGGGACAGGGGAGACCCCCCCACACACAAACCTTCCCCCGTGGGGTGGAGCAGCGTGAGGTTCCCACCCCGGGGACCCTGAACGTCCTTGGGGGTCCCAGCATCCTGCCACGGGGTCCCTCAACCCCCTCCACGGGGCCCCTGCTCCCCCCAGGGTCCCTGACCCCCAGGGGGGTCCCTGAACACCCCCTCGGGTCTCTGCTCCCTCCCCGGGGTCCCAACGTCCTCCTTTGGGCTCCCTGAACCCCCCCCGGGGTCCTTGTGCCCCCTCGGGGGTCTCTGAACCGCCCCCTGGGGGTCTCTGCCCCCTCCCGGGTTCCCAGCATCCTCCCATGGGGTCCCTGAACCCCTCCCATGGGGTCCCTTGAACCCCCCTAATGGGGTCCCTGCCCCCCCCGGATCCCTTGAGCCCCCCCTGCGGTCTCTGTCCCCCCCGAGGTCCCAGCATCCTCCCAGGGGGTCCCTAAACGCCCCCGTGTTGTACTTGACCCACCTTATGAAGCCCCTGTGCCCTCCCCCGGGGTCCCTGACACCCTCCGGGGTCCCTGAACCCCCCACAGGGTCCCCAAACACCCCCCCCCAGCCCCCCTCCCCCCCCCCAACCTGCGGTCGCTTCCGCCTCGGGACGGTGCCGGGGAGGGGGCGTGGCCTGGACTAAGCCCCGCCCCCTTGGCCGCCGCGCATGCGCGGGGGGCGGCGATGGGGGGCACGTGCAGACCCCAGCCCCATTATGGGGGGTCCCCATGGGGAGACCCCGACCCTATTCGGGGGGCACATGGGGTGTAGGGACCCTAAACCCTGTGGGGTGGGGGAGCTGACGCGATGGGGGGGCTCTGTGGGGTGTGGGAGACCCCGACCCTATTGGGGTGTGGGGGGAACCTAAAGGGTGTGGGGGCCCTACGGGTGAATTGGGGCTGGGGGGAACCCCCCACAGCCCCAGGAAGGGGGGGGGGGAAGAACATAGCCCCCAGTTTTGGGGGGGGGGGCTTTGGGGGTCCCACATTCCAGCCCTGGCAGGATTTGGGATCTCCAGCTCCAATTTTCACCCCCCTAGATTCTGGGATCCCCAATTTCCAACCCTCTCCCCCTTTTCTGACCACCCCCTTTCCCTCCCCCCCCTTTTCCCTCCCCCCTCTACCTCTTACTCCAACCCCCCCCGGAAAAAATATTGCCCTTTTTTTACCCAACCAAACCCCAACCCCCCCCCAATTTTTGTCACCCCAAAACTCCCAGGACCTCCCTCCCCCCCCCAAAGGACCAACCATCCATTTATTTTCTTTTTTATTTGTTAAACCGCTAAAAATCCATCGGGATGAGGCGGGGGGGGGACACACACATCCATTAAACCCCCCAAAAAAAACCCCAAAACAAACAACAAACCATCCCAAAACCCCCAAAAAACCATGTACACAAGATTTTAAATATCACCAAAAAAAACCCTTTTTCATTCCCAGGCTCAGCTGAGCCTGAGGTGACAAAGGGGGGGGACACCTGAGTGACGGGGGGGACACACACCTCGCTCACAGCACCATTGGCTTGTTGGGGGGGGGAGGCAGATTTTGGGGTGAATTTACTCTTTATTGTGCAGAATGACCCTTTGTGGGGCCAGAAGGAGGGAGGGAGGACCTGGCTGCTCGGGGGGGTTGGGGCTGGTTGGGGTTTTGGGGGCAGTTGTGGGGATTTGGGGATTGGTTATAGGGATTTTGGGGCCAGTTTTGCAGCCAGTTATGGGGATTTTGTGACCAGTTCGATTTTGGGACTGGTTATGGGGGTTTTGGAACCAGTTATAGGGATTCTGGGGCCAGTTGTGGGGATTTTGGGACCGGTTATGGTTCTTTTGGGACCTTTGGAGTTTGGAGACCATGTAAACGTTGGGAAAACACCCCTGGAGGGATGATTCGCTCAAGGGGAACATCAACCCACCATCCATCCCTTATTTTTTTGGGTGTGGACTGACAAGAAACATGCAAAGGGGACGAAGGAACCAAAGCCAAAGTCCCCAACCACCTTCCCCACGGTGAAGCTTCAGGTGGGAAATATTCCATAGGTGCTCCTGAGGTTTGGGGGGCAAAAAGGGGGATGTGGGACAAAAATTGCCTTCCCTTGGGAAAAATCAGATCTGTTTTTGGGGATGGGAGAGGTTGGATTTAATGAGGATTTATTTACAGAGGTGGAAAGGCCCCAGAAAGAGTAAAACCCTCCCTTGTCCCCCCGGGTGGTTGGGATGTGATTTAAGGCTCTGACCGGCAAAAGAAAGCTCCGTGGGGATGGAAAAACCACCCAAAAATGGGGAAAAAAGAGGGGAAAGGGGCCACTTCATGGCACTGCCGGCTTGGGGAGGGTTCTTTCCTTTTTGTTTGTTGACTAAAATTGGGCCAAATCCACCCATTTTGTCCCCTCCCATCAAAGGGGATGGAGGGAGGTTGTCTACAGGTTCAATCCCTTGGGATTTGTGTTTGGAATCTTTGTAGGAGGCAGGTGCAAAGATGAGGGGGGTGGTTACTGCTGGTGGGGCTGCTCATGACCCCAAATTGACCAGTATTTCTCTTTTTTTGGCTGGAATATTAAAGAAAAAAGCCTGTTCCCAAGCTCTGAGGTGATGGTTCAGCCTCCAGCGGGTTCGGGTTGTTGGGTGAAACGAAACCTTCAAGGTTAAAAGGGAACCACGTTCCTCAGCTTTGGGGGAATTTTGAGAGAATAATGGGATTTGGAGAGTAAATGGTGGTTTTGGTTGATCAGGAGGGATCAGGGTTGATCCCTGTCCTGGTCTGAGCCAGGATGAAGCCTGATCCAGCAGGTAGGTAGAGGAGGATGCTAAAGCCTGGCTAATTCTTCATGTTTTTGGCATTTTGACCCAAAAATCCCTCTGTTTTCTTCCTTCTAAGGGTCCTGGCTGGATGAGAGGAAGGAGAGTGGCAGGCCAAGGGGATGAGAGGCAGGAAAAAGGCATCATGTTGGTGTCCAGCAAAGGTCTGCAGTGCTGGAAGACTCCCACGGAGGGTATTGCTGCTGTTTTCCTTACGGAACAAGCACGGGAATACCCGGTGCTCAAGCAAAAGTGCCCACGGGTTCTTTGGTTGGTTCCTACAAAACCACTTTTCCTCCCATCCCACCAGGAAATCCAGAGAGACAAAATCTCTCCAAGCCCTGGCAAAACAACCCCAACCTCCAGAGGATCCAGGATGGCAGAATTCCCTACCTGCTCATCCCAACTCCTCGGCTCGGATGGCAGCGACGCGGGTCCTTCCCTGCCTGGGAATCACCAGTCAGGGAACTGGGCTGTTACTGGGAACCGGCGGGGCAGCACTGGAGGTTTTGCTTGGATTTTTATTGGTTTCTTGCTCCCTAATTCACAGTTTGAACGCCTGCGTGACAGGGAAAGGGCTCGGGGAGGAGAGGGAAGAGGCAGAGGGAGGGAGGGGAGGAGGTGACGGTGGCTGGGGCCGCATTATCTCTTTGCTCGCACAAAGTACAAGGCATTTGTTTTGGGATAATATTTCACGTTTTGTTTCTTGTCCATGAGGCCACCAAATATGATCAGCTCCCCTCGGCCTTGAACCACCGTGTGTAAACTGGTTTCAGGTGGTCCCACCACAGAACTGCTGTTGAACACTTTCCATTTGACTCGTCCTTTTTCCTTGGTGTCTTTAATGTCCAGGACGTACATCTGCATGGGTTTGCAGTTCATGCTCTGGTACAAAGGCTTCCCCACGTTGAGGGACTGGGGAGGGTGGTGGCCCAGGCGGCGGGCGATGGGAGGTATGGAATGGCCATCACCTTGGGTAGAGCCCGGACGTGCTGATGAGCCCGTCTCGGAGCTTGGAGACCCTGGAGAAGAAGCCAAGGGTGGGCTCAAGGCTGCAGAAGCTGAGGAACCTTTGGAAGAAAGAGCTTTGACAGCTTCCAAGCTCCTCCGGAGCGCGCCGGGGGACACGGCCCCGGGGAGGGAGCTGGCGCCGTGGGGCGGGGTGTGGACGCCGTTGGTTTGCTCGGGTGGGTTCCTCACTGTCCTGCCCTCCACACCCTCCATCTGGCAGATGATGGAGCTGGGTTTTTGTTCCCAGCTCAGCTCGACGGATCCTAACCTCAGGTCCTTCTGCTCCGGCAGGGACCCCCGGCGCGGCGCCAAGGCCAACCCTGGTTTGAGGTCGTAGCCCTCGGCTGCCGAGGGTGTGCTGGGTGACACCACCTGCACCGGGCTGTCCAAGGAGCCCCCGCCGCCCGCCGCGGCCCCGGGGGACAAACTCCCACCGTTGAGCACTGGGGAACTGTCCCCTCTGGCTGGGGAGAGGCTGCCTTCCCGGGATCCCGAAGGGGTTTGTCTCTGTGCTCTGGGTCTCAAGGTGCCCCAGCGGCCGTTGACACAAGGAGCCTCATCCGCGTTCCTGACGGGAGATTGGGAGCGATATTCCCGCGTCTCGGGCCCCAGGGCGGGCGGGGTGGCGCTGATGGGAGAGGGGCGAGAGTTGAGGCTGGGGCTGAGCGGGGCTCTCCCACTGGGAGCTTGGCTGAAGACCACCACGCACTGTCCCACCTGGAAGAGGAGAAGGGAAGAGGTGACAGATGGCAAAGGTGACCCAGAACTGGGGTGAAAACGGGGGCGTTTTCTGGGCAGGTGATAAGGGGTAATGGGTGCATGTGAGACCCAGCAGGTCCGTACCCTGCAGGCAGGGTGGCACCACAGCTCTGGGGCTCCGTGGTCTTCGTTCTCCACCTTGAGGGGCTGCCAGGTCCAGGGGTTCACGTGCATGTGAAGTAACCAGGCATCTTTGAACAGCTGGGAAGAAAATGGGATACATTTAGGAGCCCAGTTTGAGATTCCAGAGCCTGGTTTGAGATTCCAGAACTCAGTTTGAGATTTAGGAGCCCAGTTTGAGATTCCAGAACCCCACTGAGATTCCAGAGCTGAGATCATCCCGTGAGAGGCAGGAATGGTGCTTTGCTGCTGCAGACAGAGGAATAGTGACCCAGATCTGGATCTGACCACCAAGGAGTGACTACACCCTCCTGTGGCCCTTCATCTCCACCTTCTACCCTGCTATAAAATCAGGGCTAATTCTTCCTAGACTTAATTAACCTCGGTGAACTGCCCTGGCAGTGCCTGGGGTGCTTTTTTCTTAATTAAAGCAGCTCCAGCAATAGCTAGAGAGCCTCTCTGGATGATCTACCGTGTGGGTGCCCAGATTTGCAGGGTAAAATGTCACCCAAGTTAAGGCGCCTCCCTCTCCCCAGCCCAGCACCCATGGCTCTGGGTCACAGTGTGACCTGTGCAGTCCGTGCTCACCTTCCCCCCAGGATACTCACTGCGTTGGGACCACCACAGCCACCAAGGATTAAAATGGTTTCATTGTCTATCACAATCTGGAGGGGACAAAGAAGAGGGTTTGAGAGCAGGAAGGAGGCAAAGCCACCCCTGATGCTTTCAGCAAGAACTCCAAGAGCCAGGCTATGGCCTCTCAGCTGAATCCAGACCTCCCTGGGATGAGGAGTGGAGCTGGGATGAAGAGCTGGTTTTGCTGGGCCCGAGGCAAAGCAGGATGCAGGCTTCACCCCACCTCGTCCCAGACATTCCTCACCAACTCATTCCTCCTCCGGAGAAGAGCAATTACCCTTCCTGAAGCTGAGCCAAACAACAGACTTGACACTCTTTAAATAAGGGAGAAGGTGGCGGGGTTGTCTGGGAGGGCAGGTGTTTGCAGCAGGTTTGTGAGGTGCTGGGTGGGCTGAGAACTGTGACCAATCTGGGCTCTTCAGGTCATGAAGGACAAGGAGCTGCTGCAGAGAGTCCAGCACAGGGCACTGAGATGCTGAAGGGGCTGGAGCATCTGCCTGTGAGGAGAGGCTGGGAGAGCTGGGGCTGCTCAGCTGGAGAGGAGGAGCCTGAGGGGGGATCTGATCAGTGCTGATCAGTATCTCCAGGGGGTGTCAGGAGGATGGGCCAGACTCTTCTCAGGGGTGTCCAGGGACAGGACAAGGGGCAATGGGCACAAACTGGAGCACAGGAGGGTCAAGTTAAACATAAGGAAGAACTTCTTGACTGTGAGGGTGACAGAGCCCCGGGACAGGCTGCCCAGGGAGGTTGTGGAGTCTCCATCCCTGGAGACATTCCAAACCCACCTGGATGTTCCTGTGGGATCTGCTCTAGGGGATCCTGCTCTGGCAGGGGTTGGACTGGGTGATCTCCAGAGGTCCCTTCCAACCCCACCACTCTGTGACTGTGATTCCTCTCCCTTCCAGTGGATGGAAAGGCTCGTTCAAGCACAACCTCTTTTGAGTGCCCTGCGAGGTTGTGATGAACCACTGACCACCCTCTTGGGGACCACAAAGGGAAGGCCAGCTGTGATGGAGACACTTGCACCAAGCTGGGTGACCTTCACAAGCTTCCTGCCCTGGGCAGGCAAGAAAAGGTGCTGCTGGAGCCGTGCTTGGAGTGGGTACAATCCGTAGTGACTCCCACTGAGGATCAGGAGAACAGAGCAATCCAAAGGGCCTGGAGCCAAACCACCCTGTGATAACAACTTGATTGATCTGAAACGCCCCAGGAAAGGTGGTTGGGTGAGAAGAGCAATTGGTTTTCTAGAAGGGCTGGTTAAGAGCTCTGAGTCACGCACAAGACGCGGCACCTGCCTGAGCGCTCGGGAGATGAAAAGTGCTCCCTCACCCCACAGAGGGGTAGAGAAAAGAAGGGCCCGTTGGGCAGAGCTTGCCAAGATCACCTGGAAATCAGTTGGCAGCTTCCAGGTAACCTGCTGGGAGCTGCCTGGGAGCTGGGGATGAAGCTGTGTCTGGTTTCTCTCCATCAGCGTGGGTGTTGGTGCTGGGGAAGGAGAGCTCACCTGGGACTGGCCACCTCGGGGGTGAGGGCTGGGCCCTGAGATGTTGGGCTTGGACCATGCCCACTGCTCCAGATCCAGCACCCAGACGTCGTTACTCCTGCAAGGAGGAGACAAGAAGCACTGACAGTGCAACCAGGTTCTTTGGGCACGTGAAACACGGGCTCGGGGCAGAGTTTTATGGCAGAATTGGGTTTCCCGTGGGCAAAAATCCTCAAGGGGATTTGGTGTGAGATGCAAAAGATGCACCAAGGCAGCTTGCAGACCCCAAACCCTGCAGAGATCTCCTTCCAAAACACTCATGAGCTACCCCAGGACCACCACAACATGCTCCTCACTCGCAGGAGCACTTGTCAAACACCCTCACCCCAAACTTACATTTGCCGAGATCCCAGCGAACCCCCGAAAACGATCATTTTGTCTTCAATGACACAGGAGGAGTGTCCTGCCATGGGTGGGGGGCCGTGGGTGGTCACGATGCAGTTCCACCTGGGGGAAGAAGAAAAGAAGACATTCACCATCAGGTCGGAAAGGGAAGCGCCGGATAAATGGGAAACAGGGGTTGGCAAAGTCCTGGAGAACATGAGAGAGAGGAAAACCTCAGGGAAAAACCTCCAAAGATCCAAAGAATAACGAAAACTAATTAGAAACACCAAAGTGCTGAACATTTTTAAAGCATGACGAAGTCACAAGGCCAAGATGGAGAGGTGGCCCCTTCCAATTAAGGCCATCCCCAATTATTGCCAACGCGGGTTAATTACAGCGTTCGAACGCCGCTGCGCAGAAAAGCATGGGATAATTGACCCTTGTGAAGATGAAAAGTCCTCAATGAAAGAGGAGAAGGAACCATGGTCACTTTGATTACAGCATGTGCTCCTTTCTCACACACCAGCACTGCTGAGAAAGGCTGGTCTGAAACCAGCCCAACTGTGTTTTGAAGGGGAAAGGATAAATTCCTGCCATCTCAGCCATCGCTGCTGGATGTTTTATTAAAAATCCAGGAGCTTCCTGTGGGATCTACTGTAGGTGATCCTGCTCTGGTAGGGGGGTTGGACTAGATGGTCTGCAGAGGTCCCTTCCAACCCTGACCACTCTGTAACTGTGCTGCAGAGAGTTCACTACCATGATGAGATACCTGCTTTATCATGTCTCCCTTGAGGGCCAGAGAAGCTTTGGAGCACTGCTACAAGCAAGACCTTCTGGAATGAAGGCTTTATCACCTCCAGGAGTTGTGGCTTTATCTCCTCCTTTCCTCAAAGACCTCCCTGCCTTGCAGCCCAATCCATGTGGTGTTTAAAACATTCACATCCAGGTTTCCCCCGGGCTGGATGGGCACACTCAGGGGTCTGAAAGATTTTAGGTATGAGTTGAGAGCTGTATGGAAGCAACCACCACCCAAGAGGCACCAGACAGCCCCTTGCCCAGCTCTCTGCTGTGCTCTTTTGGGTTGGTTTTTTTGGGTTTTGTTTCATCACAGGTACACCAGGATTAGACACACTCAGGAAATCATGATTAGACACACTGAGGAACCCAAGCTTCCCTAGGAGCCAGTCCCAGGTGGGCTCAGAGAGGAACCCTCCAGCTGCCTTAAGACCTGTTCTTACAGGATCAAAGCCTGGGCTTCCAATCCAGATGTGCTCTTACCAGTTTTTGGAGGGTGAGTAGGTGTGGATCTCATCGAAGAACCTCTCTGGCTGGTGCAGAGGGTAAGGGCTTGGTCGTGTCCACCCACCAAACAGCACCAGCAAGTCCTTGTAGACCACCAGTGTGGCCCCAGCCTTGGGTGAGGGGTAGGAACCTGGGCAGGGAGAGAGGAGGGGAAGGTTAGAAAACCCCTGGAGGGGTGGGTTTACATCACAGAGAGCCCACCTTGGAACAAAACAAACAGAAAACAAGGCAAAATGAAGAGTTTGGAGCCTGGGAAGAAAAAGACTTCCCATTTGTGTGGTGGGAATGAGCAGGAGCCTGGAAGCACATCTCGTGGATGGCAAAACATCTGTCACTCACTGGCAGGAAATTGCTGCCTTTCCAACATATCCCTGCAAATTATTGCTTTAGTGCTGAAGCAAAGCAGTAATTACCTCCAAGAACCCAGGAACTTCTCCCCGAGGAAAAGGGGGAGAACAAATTCCAATGCTAAGGCATCCGGTGCGGCTCGGGGTGGATCGCTGAGGTATTCCCAAGGGGAATCCTGCACAAATCCCACTGCTTTGCCATGCAGCAGGATTAAACCCTAAATACTTGGCTCTGTGGATTAACAGTCACTTCTTGAGTCTGAAGAAAGAGAAGGCTCCAGGGAGAGCTTAGAGCACCTTCCAGTGCCTGAAGGGGCTCCAGGAAAGCTGGGGAGGGACTTGGGACAAGGGCAGGGAGGGATGGGATGAGGGGGAATGGATTGAAACTGGAAGAGGGAGATGTAGGTGAGATACTAGGAAAAAATTCTTTGCTGTGAGGGTGGTGAGACCCTGGCCCAGGTTGCCCAGAGAAGCTGTGCCTGCTCCGTTCCTGGCAGTGTTGAAGGGCAGGTTGGATGGGGCTTGGAGCAGCCTGGGCTGGTGGGAGGTGTCCCTGCCCATGCAGGGGGGTTGGATCTAGATGGACTGCAAGGTCCTTCCCAACCCAAACCATTCCATGTTTCTATGCTGTGCTCTGGATTACCACCCATCCCGATGGATTTCCAGCAGCAAAGCTCTGGGCTCACCTTTCAACCTCCTGCTGCTCCTACACTACCCATCAAGGCTGTGTCAGCACCTTGCTGCTGTTTTTGGCACCCAGGAAAATCCAAAGCCTCTCCAGAATGCACCCAAGCATCCTCCTGCCTGTGGCCCTCCCCAGCACCAGGCAGATTCCTCTACCTCTGCAGTCACCCTTTCAAAATAATCCCAAATCCATCACCCCAAAGCCATGTTGGTGGGACACAGGGGCAGCTGGAGGGCACATGGCTGCAGAAGCTTTGTCACCCTCTCCAAAAAGGCCGATCCCCCAAAGCCACCTCCCTCATAGGACTCTTGGAGGAACGTTTTTAGCAGGTAATGACACGCAGGAGGGTGACTATTTTTAAAAAGAAACCAGAGCAGCTATTTTAAGATGCTGCAGCTGAGAAACGCAGTTCCACTGCCATGACTTCCAGGTGGTGGGAAGAGCCCAGAACCTGGCCAGACACAGTGGAGGTGGCCACAACGTCCCCTGAGCCTTCTCCAGGGACAAATCACACCCTGATGCTGCTCTCAGGTAGGGAAAAAGGGGATAAAGTCACACAGGAAACAATTATTGTGCTGGGACACATGTGTAATGTGGCCAAAGCCTCTTTAAAAGACCCGGGTGCCAGAAGAGGGTCACATTTGGTTACACTTTGTTCCCAAATTCCAGTTTTCCTGGCAAGTTTCATGGCTGTGAGCAATTCATTAATCCACAGCAGCAGGTGTGCAGCTTAAATATTTCCCTGGCAGAGCATAAATTTGCTCTCTCAAGCTTGGCAGGACAACCTAAACTGCTACAAACATTTCTGACTTGTAGAGAATCATCAGGCTGGGCTTCTCCACTGAGGGTGCTACAAGACACCATGGGGTGAAAAGTGCTGGCTTTAAATTGGGTTATTTTAAAACAAAAAAAGTTATTTTAAAACAGAAGAGCAGCCTTCCAATACCTGAAGGGGATCCAGGAAAGCTGAGGAGGGACTTTGGACAAGAGATTGTAGTGAAAAGACAAGGGGTGGTAGATTAAAACTGGAAGAGGGGAGATTTAGGTTGGACATGAGGAGGAAATTCTTTGCTGTGAGGGTGGTGAGACCCTGGCCCAGGTTGCCCAGGGAAGCTGTGGCTGCCCCATCCCTGGCAGTGTTGAAGGGCAGGTTGGATGGGGCTTGGAGCAACCTGGTCTAGTGGGGGGTGTCCCTGCCCATGCAGTGGGTTGGATCTAGGTGATCTTTAAGGTCCCTTCCAACCCAACCCATTCTATGATTCTACAAAAATAGTATTAGAGTCATCCCAAGATGGAGAAAGAGCTTGACTCTGTGCTCCAAAAGGTCTGGGATGGTGCAATGAGGACAGCCACCCTCCTTTGGCTGTAACCTGAAGGTCAACCCCAGCCTCAGACACAGAGATGGTTCCCAAATGAGTCAACACCATGTCAAGAGCCCAGAGCAGAGGCTTGCCCTGGTTATCCAGGAAGCTTTGCCTGTTCCTGGGTGTTGTACAGGTTTAAACGAGCGGGGTTTCATTCTGCTCTGCAGGAAAATATCTGAATTTTACATGTCAAAAGGAAGGGTTGGGCTCTAAAAGCTTCATCCAACCAGACAGTTGGAATATCTACAGATGCTCTCTGCAAAAGAGACACATCGTCATACCAGAGCGAGCTTTGGTGATCCCAGTGCCTGAAGGGGCTCCAGGAAAGCTGGGGAGGGACTTGGGACAAGGGCAGGGAGGGATGGGATGAGGGGAATGGATTAAAACTGGGAGAGGGAAGATTGAGGTTGGACATGAGGAGGGAATTCTGGAGTGTGAGGGTGGTGAGAGCCTGGCCCAGGCTGCCCCGGGAAGCTGTGGCTGCCCCATCCCTGGCAGTGTTGAAGGGCAGGTTGGATGGGGCTTGGAGCAACCTGGTCTGGTGGGAGGTGTCCCTGCCCATGCAGGGGGGTTGGAACTAGATGATCTTGAAGGTCCCTTTCAACCCAAACCATTCCAGTATTCCATGATCTCTTGTTTGAGTGAAACCACGTGGGCAAAGAGCAGCTGAAAGCTGCAGAATTCCCAGGGAGAGCTGCTGGCTGCTGCTGCCACCATCCTGGGAAGAACAGCAGCATCTCCAGGCAGGCAGAGCAACACCTGCCCTGCCCAGGGGACAGCGACCCGCAGCCTTTGTGACTTCAGGTCTCAAGTATGTGGAGGAGGAGCACAGGGAAGGGGCAGCAGGGACATCAAAGGGACTTGGCTCATTTCCGTGGGGCCCTTAACGACCTGCCCAGCTATTTGCTCAAAGTCCAGCGGAATTTCAAAGGCTGCAGGAACACACTGGAAGTGGGAGGGGCTTCCTCCTGGGCAAACGCAACAGCTCCTGCTCCTCACCATGGTCTGAAGGGCCAGCAGAAGAGCATCCTCAGCTAACTGACTGGTTTCCTGTTCCCTGGGCCTGGGAAGACGAGGAGCACAGAGCAGAGACTCCTCCTGCCTGGGTTTCCAAGCTCCACTCCCCGATAACTCCATCCAACCCGATATCAGATGATCTTTCCTTGGGGATAAAAATTCAAGCCCGCAGAGGGTGTGACACAATTAACTCCTCCTAAACATAGAAAGGCACCATCTCTTCCCAGCTGACGCTGTTTCTTCACCCGGGATGAGCAGCTAAAAGCCAGGCAGGTTATTTTTTTTAATCCAGTTGATGGATTTTCCTGGCTCGTGAAGCAGTTACATGCTTTTCAAAAACCCAACAACAAACAAACAAAGCTTCCATGGCTCTCTGGAAGAGAAATACCAGCCTCTGACTGCTTCTGACACAAGCTCTGGTCACTATCTGTTTAGGATCTGTCCTTATAAGCATTTTTTAAAGCCCATTTATTCAGGCCTCTCATGCAACCCGAGCAGCTCGTGCCGAGCCCGGTGGCCACAAAAGACAAGCCTGGCTGTGAGGGCACGTGGAACGTGAATTTCCAGAGCAACCTTTACCAGGCACAGCCCCAAGCAACTCCAAAAATGAACAGCAAGTGGGGTTGAAGTAAAAACAAAGGGGGAGGGTAAAAAAAAAAAAAATCACCTCACATGATTCGACGGGATCAGCCAGGAAAGGATGGGATGGGATGGGATGAGATGGGATGGGATGGGTGTCATTTGGGGAAATATTGTAAAGGAGATGAGGTGGAGAGAGCCAAGGGTTTGCAGCTTCTTGGGGAGAGGTTAAGATACGGAAGGAGCTTTGGGGTTCTATCAGGGGGATAAATTTTGGGGACTTTTATTATGGCAGACTAAACTTTTCTGGAGATAAATGAGATGGGAGCTACTAATAATGGCCAGGGGGCATTATTCCTCGATCTGATGGACTCCTCAAGCTGCCTCAGCTCCAGCCAGCCATGGTGCTCTGAGGAGACATAAGATGAGGCTCTGAGAGACCTTGGAGTATCTTCCAGTGCCTGGAGGAGCTCCAGGAAAGCTGGGGAGGGACTTGGGACAAGGGCAGGGAGGGATGGGATGAGAGGGAATTGATTAAAACTGGAAGAGGGGAGATTGAGGCTGGACATGAGGAGGAAATTCTGGAGTGTGAGGGTGGTGAGAGCCTGGCCCAGGTTACCCAGAGAAGCTGTGGCTGCCCCATCCCTGGCAGTGTTGAAGGGCAGGTTGGATGGGGCTTGGAGCAACCTGGGCTGGTGGGAGGTGTCCCTGCCTGTGCAGGGGGGTTGGATCTAGATGATCTTTAAGGTCCCTTCCAACCTAAACCATTCCAGTATTCCATGATTCCTCAGGACTCCAGCGAGCTGATCACTATCATCACCAGACCATTCAATTCCCATGAAATGCCAGGACAAACCCAAGCCCACAGGAGTATTTCCCATTTCAAAGGTGAGAAATTAAAGTGAGTTTGTCTGATGGATTCCAACACACAAAGGAAGCCAAGCTCCTGAGGTTCAAAAGCCACCCACAATCTGCACACTAAAGGTGTAGGAAACCATCTCGGGACGGGCTTGGGACCAACAGCCACTACCTGCACCCACAAAAAAAGGGGCAAGGTGATGTCCTGCTCTCCTATGGCTCAACCCACGCTGGGAACACAGAGGCTGCTGCCAAAGCTGGCCTCTCCCTGCCAACAAATCACCTTTGTTCAGCAAATTATGGCCCATCAGAAGGATGTCTTCATTTGGTGGGGACATGATCAGCAGAGTGTATTAGAAGCCCAAAGAAAAAGCCAGAGGGAGATGCTGAACCTGCAGAGTTAGGTAGGAAAAGCACCATGTAGAATCATGGAATGGTTTGGGTTGGGAAGAACCTTAAAGATAATCTAGTCCCAACCCCCTGCATGGGCAGGGACACCTCCCACCAGCCCAGGCTGCTCCAAGCCCCATCCAACCTGCCCTTCAAAACTGCCAGGGATGGGGCAGCCACAGCTTCCCTGGGCAACCTGGGCCAGGCTCTCACCACCCTCACAGCAAAGAATTTTTTCCTAATATCTCACCTACATCTCCCTTCTCCCAGTTTTAATCCATTCCCCCTCATCCCATCCCTCCCTGCCCTTGTCCCAAGCCCCTCCCCAGCTTTCCTGGAGCCCCTTCAGGCACTGGAAGGTGCTCTAAGGTCTCCCTGGAGCCTTCTCTTCTCCAGGCTGAACACCCCAACTCTCCCAGCCTGTCTCCAGAGCAGAGCTGCTCCAGCCCTTGGATCACCTTTGCTGGTGACCACTGCTGTTGTTCCCTGACCACTCTATCCCTGAAAAGTCAGAGCATTTCCA
Source organism: Apus apus (assembly GCF_020740795.1). Classification (NCBI taxonomy): domain Eukaryota; kingdom Metazoa; phylum Chordata; class Aves; order Apodiformes; family Apodidae; genus Apus; species Apus apus. The sequence continues at coordinate 7,482,166 of NC_067301.1, forward strand.
TCTGCAGAACAAAAGGTTTTGTGGGGCTTTCACCCCAAGGAGCTTGTGCCACGTAAGGAGACACAAAAAAGCAGCAGTAAAAAGCCAGTTTCTTTTCAGATAGAAAAGAAATATGGACCCAGCTGCCAGATGTCCCAGCAGAAGTGGCTTGTCCGTCCTTGTCCAAGGATGGCTTGGACTTGCTGCAGTCTGCCTCTGATTTACAAAAGCCCCATCCCAGAGCTTTCCTCGTGGGAAGAGCTGGATGTCTGATTGCTGGTTTGAACCATGTAGCTCCCTGGGGGAGCAGCTGGTGAAGCACAGAGCTGGTGCTCTCCTCGCTAGCTTAGAGGGTGAAGCCTCTGCTGCCTCCAACTGCCTGATTCTCAGTCTGGATTTATTAGCCTGGATTTGAGCCTGGCAGAGACTTACAGACACTAAATCCCAATCCAGATTAAGGTCCTGATCTGGAGCCCTCGCCCATCCCAACACCATCATCTACCCCAGTCAAGGGGCTGCCCAGGCTCTGGTTCATCACACAAAGGTCCATCTCAAACTCGCATGACTGTGTGAAATCCCCAAATCTTGCCCCTTGGATGGGAAGGGAAACCAGAGAAGGACAAAGTAACATCTCCTGCTGCTTCCCAGGCCAGCCAGGAATTTTCCGCAGTGATCTGCAGATCTGCCTAAAAGCTCTTCCCTTGCCAGCAGTTTGTGAGGTTTCACAAAGGGAAATCATCAAATTCCTGACTGGTTTGGGTTGGAAGGGACCTTAAAGATCATCTCGTTCCAACTCCTCTGCATGGACAGAGACACCTCCCACCAGCCCAGGCTGCTCCAAGCCCCATCCAACCTGCCCGTCAACACTGCCAGGGATGGGGCAGCCACAGCTTCCCTGGGCAACCTGGGCCAGGGTCTCACCACCCTCACACTCCAGAATTCCCTCCTCATGTCCAACCTCAATCTTCCCTCTCCCAGTTTTAATCCATTCCCCTCATCCCATCCCTCCCTGCCCTTGTCCCAAGTCCCTCCCCAGCTTTCCTGGAGCCCCTTCAGGCACTGGAAGGTGCTCTAAGGTCTCCCTGGAGCCTTCTCTTCTCCAGGCTGAACACCCCAACTCTCCCAATCCGCCTCCAGATTCTCCAGGGAGACAAACCCTTTGCAGGAACACCCATCTGCTGCCTGCAGAACAGCTCTCATGTAGTGGGGGAACAACACCCATGCACCATTGCCGAGGGGTCTTGGCAAGGTGGGAGGATCCACAATCAAACCACAGCAGCTCCCCTGATGTTTCTACATAGACGAGGTTCCCCTGCACTCATGGTGTTGAATTTCCACCCTACAGTGACACAACTTGGGGTACAAACCTAGTCAAGCCCGTGGTGTCGCACCCCAGCTCTGGTTTCTCACAACCTTCCTGCACTGGAGGCAGAAGTCCCTGCGGGCAGGCAAGTCACCTCCCAGCTTCTGCAATGTCACAGTCATTCTTTCTTCTTTTCTTTAGGGAAACTCTTACATGCCACGACTCGGAGCCCGATACAAGGAGCGGCGCTGCCCTCTGAACCCTGTGCAACAGGATGACTGAGTCACCTCGTGCTAATGCTCCTCAAAAATGTCCTTACCCAGCGAGTTGAGCAAACAGAGCTGAGATAAGAGCAGCAGAACCCGCCAGCTTTGCTCCTGGAGCTCTTCAGAGCTGCAAACCAGGAGCGCTGCAAGTCACGTGCCTCGGTGCTGCAGGGACTTTTAATAGGGTCGAGCTCGAGTGCTTCTCAGGAGCATCACTCTGAGGTGCTCCAAACACCCCTCCAACGTGCCTCCACCACCACTCTGAGGTGCCTCAATCATCCCCCTGAGAGGCCCCAACCACCCCTCTGACAGCCTCGACCATTCCTCCCAGATGCCTCAACCACTGCTCCAAGGTATCTCTCTAAGGTGCCTCAAACCATTGCTCCAAAGTGCCTCAAACACCCCTCAGAGGTGCCTCAACCATCCCTCCGAGGTGCCAAGTGCTCCTCACACCTCTTCCCCCATCACAGTTATCTCACCTGTTTTTTGGGAAATACCAATTTAGCCCTGCAGGAAAAGGAGTGCCCCTGGTGCAGAAGCTGCTTTTCCCTCCCAGTGGGTGGAATCCAAACACCAGCCAGAAACCCACTCCCCTCAGCTTCAATACTTGGGGTTGTTCCCCCCCTTTGAACAATACCAAACCCTGCAGATTTGCCAGTGATTTGAGTAACAGTCTGACACCCTCCACAAAACACCTCCCGTGCTAATTAAAGAGCTCAAGGCTCAGGAGAGGAAGGGTTGATCATCTCCTGCAACTTGTCTTCCCTCCAGGAGGCAAACGGGAGCTGGAAATTGCTGGATCAGGCGACATGAGGCCATAATGAGCAGCTAATTGCAGGGGAGGGAGGGAGGGATGTGTGGGTTAGTGGAGGAGAGTGCCCAGCTCTGCTGAGCTTGGCACTTTTCATGGAATCACAGAGTGATGCGGGTTGGAAGGGACCTCTGGAGATCATCAAGTCCAACCCCCTGCCAGAGCAGGGTCAGCCAGAGCAGGATGCACAAGCTGGTGTCCAGGTGGGTTTGGAATGTCTCCAGAGGAGACTCCACAACCTCTCTGAGCAGCCTGTCCCAGGGCTCTGCCACCCTCAAAGCAAATAAGCTTTTCCTTATGTTCAGACTGAACTTCCCATGTTCAAGTTTGTGCCCGTGACCTCTTGTCCTGCCACTGGGCACAACTGAAAAAGGCCTGGCCCCTCCTCCTGACACCCACCCCTTGGAGTATGGATCAGCACTGATAAGATCCCCCCTCAGGCTTCTCTTCTCCAGTGTACAAAGACCCAAGTCCTCAGCCTTAGAATCATGGAATGGTGTGGCTTGGAAGGGACCTTAAAGATCATCAGGATGCAACCCCCCTGCATGGGCAGGGACACCTCCCACCAGCCCAGGCTGCTCCAAGCCCCATCCAACCTGCCCTTCAACACTGCCAGGGATGGGGCAGCCACAGCTTCCCTGGGCAGCCTGTCCTCCTAAGAGATGTTCCAGTCCTCTCATCATCTTCATAGCTTTTTGCTGTCCCCTCTCCAACAGTTCCCTGCCCTTCATGAACCAAGTTTCCCTCAGGTCCCTTTGCCGCAGCAGGAGGGAGGCGGCCGCGGTGCCGCAGACGTCGGAGAAGCCCAACGCAAATCCCTGGTGCGTCAGGAAAAGGGCTGCTGTGTAATTTGGTGAGATTACAGCTACCACCAGGGCTAAAAAAGAAAACAAACCTCAACCATCCCTTCAAGAGCACCCCAGGGGCAGAGCCAAGAAAGTCAACTCACAAAGCTCAGCGTTGGGAAGAGCCGGTCGCAAAATTGTTCCGGTAAATCCAGCACTTAATGCCAACCTCGTTAAATATTTCATGTCAGGAATAAATATTCCTGGACCGTGGACAAGCCTGAGCTAGTGCTTCATCATCCCACGTGCCTACCAGATTTAAGGAGTTTTTCCAGCTGTTGTTTTTCTGGAATAAAATCAGGTGGGGAGCTTCTAAAGAGTCTTTGAAAGCACATGGTGGGAAGGGAATATTGTGGATTCCGTCTTATGAGTATAATCTTGGTGGGCAGGGTCCTAAAGGTAAAGGCTTAAAGAAGGAAAAGCTGGAGCTGGGATGTGTGCTGGCTGGAAATGCCTTGGAAGGAGCTCTTGCCGATAGATGTCAGCACAGGCTGCCCCAAGCCTCCCAGCAGGACCTTCCCCAAGGCTCCTCAAAGCTCCTTCCCAGCTGACAAGACTTCTCCGGGGGTTTTATTTCACTTGCCCCCAAAGCAGAGCTGCCCCCAGAGCAGAGCTGCCCCCCAAGGTGAGCAGATCTCCTGAGGGAAGGCTTTGCCACGGACCCCAGAGGAGCAGGGAAGAACTTGATATAAAATGCCTGGGGGAGCTTGTGGTTAGAGAAAGCTCCATCACACCTTGGTGCCTCCTGGAGGGCAGCGTTGGGGATGACAGCACCAGCCTCAGGCAGGAGCTGGTTCAGGGTGTCAGCTTCTCTCTCTGCTGCAATGAATTCATTGTGTCAGAGACAACACCAATGTAAACAACCAGGATGGGCGGCTTGGGGAGCCCGTTTGCATATTTTAAAGCCTTCTTTCCTGAAAAGGAAATAAAAAGAGAAGGTTTCACAGATGTCTTGGCTGCTCTCAGGGCCTCCTGCCAGCTCACAAATACCTCAGCTCCAGTCAGCCAGACCTGCACCAGCAGAGAGCCACGGGAAATGACAATTCTCCACAAAATCAAGTGTCAGGAAAAAGTCACAGCCCTGAATGGAGAAAAAAAAACCCCAAACAATCCTTGCAGGAAAGAAAAAAAAAAAAAGCTCGTGGAAAATCAACCCTGAGCTCTGGATAGGGAAGCACTGGTTTGAAAGATTACAGGCCTGTGCTTTGGAGATTATTGGAAAGGAAACTGTTCTCCAAGCAGGAAAGGAAGGAATGCTGCAGGAGAGATTTCTACTCCTCATTTCACCAGCAGGTGCTCAAAATCTCAAGCACATGAGACATTCCAGTTCCCAGCCTCATTAGGAGCTCTGCTCAGCACCACCACACAACCACGGAATTGTTGTGGCTGGAAAAGACCTCTGAGATCATCAAGTCCAGCCTATGACCTGACACCACCACATCTCCAGACCATGGCACTAAGTGCCACATCCAGCCTCTCCTTCAACACCTCCAGGGATGGTGACTCCACCACTTCCCTGGGCAGTCCATTCCAATGTCTGATCACCCTTTCCATGAGGAAGTGCTTCCTAATATCCAACCTAAACTTCCTGGAGCAGCTTCAGGATGTGCTCTCTCGTCCTGTCACTGCTTGCCTGGCAGAAGAGCCCAGACCCCACCTGACCACAACCTCCCTTCAGGTGGTTGTAGAGAGTGCGAAGGTCCCCCCTGAGTCTCCTCTTCTCCAGGCTAAACAACCCCTATATCTCCCCTTTCAACTCAATCCAGGCCAATGGCATCTGAAGAAGGGCTGCCCCATGCAGAGACAGAGGAGCTTCTAGGGAGATGAACTGATTTAAAACTATGGATAAATTGCTCTCCCCCTCATCATCCAGGAGACAAGAGTGTTACCAAAGTCCTGATCAAGGTTCTTGCCTCATGAGATGTGCAGGTTCAGTGGTTTTAACCATGGCCAGGTAGCCAGCTCCCACAAACCTCCCAGTAGCTCTCCTGCCCAGCTGGGAGTTCCCTTTTAACCATGAGTGAGAAGGGGTGGCAGCCAGTGAGCTGTGGAGTGCAACAGGGAAGGGAAAAGAAAACCCGGTCCCCTCTTCCAGGGCTGTCTTGATCCCAGCCTACATAGAGCTCCATCTCCTCCCTGTCAGGGATCTCAGTGGAAGAGATTAAACCAATCTGTGGGCTCAAGGATGAACAGATGCACGTGGGAGGTGGGGGGTTGGAACTAGATGATCTTTAAGGTGCCTTCCAACCCAAACCATTCCATGATTCTATGAACTACTGACTCCATTTCTGCACCAACATCCAGATGCTCAGCACTTCCCTTGCCCTAAAGGGAATCTCAAGTCCCTGGAGCTGTGCTGAGGCAGGAGGAAAACCAGATCATGGCTTAAAACATCCATTTCCCATCGAGCCACCTCTCTCCCAGCCTTCTTTGTTGCATTTTCCCCTCCAACATTTTCCAACCATGCCAGGCCAAGCTGTCCGAGTGGGACAGGAGGGCATCCAAGGGATGAGGCACCTTTCCCTGTGGAAGCACTGTGGTTGGAGAGACGTGCCTCGCCAACCTGCTGAGGGGAGCAGACAAGCCCTTGCCTTTGAGGAGCCAATTTCCCACAGCAGGGACTGGTTATCCCCCCACTAGGGATTGGTTTTTCCCACAAGTTTCATCTGCAGATAAAAAATTGCTGAACTTCTAACAGCAGCAGTGCACGGAGAGCAGGGAATGGGAGAGAGAAACCACCAGTCGCTTTGGCCTGCTGGTGTGAAACCATCTTTGCCAAGGCTCAGCACCACCAGGACAGCTCAATTAGATGCACCTCAAGCCCTGGGCTTGTTCCCACCTCTGGGTTGGCTTCTTCAAAGCAATTCCCACCCACCTCTGGGGCCACATTCGCCAGAGAGGCGACGGCAGCAGCATCCTGGTGTGTCTGTGGACAAGGTGAGGACAAGTCACACCTTATTTTCATTGCCCAACAAACTTGGCCACTTGCCCTCAAGCTGTAAGAGAAGAACGAGGTTCTGAAGTGACTTAATGACCTCTATGGATATTGGGAGCAACTGGAAATGCCATGGGAAGTCAGCTGGGGCAGGAAGCGGCCAGGCAGGATCAGGGAGGGATGGAAAAAGGCACTTGGAAAGATGGTTTTCAGATGTGGTGCTCAAATACAGGAGGCACAGGAATATTCTACACCCTGGTAGCAGGAGGTAAAAGTTCAACCTGCTAGTTCCAACCTGCTGCCATGGGCAGGGACACCTCCCACTTAGACCAGGTTGCTCAAGCCCCATCCAACCTGCCCTTGAACACTTCCAGGGATGGGGCAGCCACAGCTTCCCTGGGCAACCTGTTCCAGTGTCTCCCCACCCTTACACTTAAGAATTTATTCCCCATATCTAACCTTAATCTCCCCTCTTCCAGTTCTAATTCATTCCCCCTTGTCCTCTCACTACAAGCCCTTGTCCAAAGTCCCTCCCCAGCTTTCCTGGAGCCCCTTCAGGTATTCAAAGGTGCTATGAGGTGATGGATCCAGAAGAAAAGCTGCCAGAGGTTACACACCAACAGCCAGGGAGGCCATAGGAAGAGAAGGACAGGGCCTGGCAAACCAAAGGGTGGGTAGATGTGTGTTGTCAACATAAATTCACTGAGATTAGGCACCTAATCACCACCACAGAGCAACCCTAAAGAACCCAAAGAGTGATGGATTCACCTCCTGGAACCCAGCTCTCCACGCACAAGCTGCGTTTCCCAACGAGCAGTCACAGCTTTTGGGAAAAACAAACAACCACCAACCATGAAAACCTTCACCCCCTGCTCTTTTCATCTCCCTGCCCTTGAAATATTTCATATTTAATAACACAAATTTCATTAGAGACGTTCTTCAAAACCACCTAAGCAAGGAACAAATTAGCATCCTCGTCTGGCAACCGAGGGACCGAAAGGCACCGAGAAACCCCCGAGGTCGGTGGAGCCGCAGCTCAGAGCTGGCTGAACAAGCTCTGGGCTTGTTCTCTGGAAGGGCACCAATGAAGTTCAAACTCTACATTCAAGGCTGTTCCTTCCCTTTGGAGAGCAGGGGGTAGCTTGCTGCTTCCCCACGCCACAAACCCAACTCCCTGCGAGGGGTTTCGCAACACAAAGGGTTTCAGGTTTGCAGGGCAGGCAGTTTTCAGCCCAGAGCAGCTGGATGGGATGACCCTGGTGTGCTCTGCAGCATTTCTGTAGGTACCCCTAGCTGGATTTCTCTAGATACCAGGATTCTTCTTCAAAAGATGCATTTGGCCTGTTTATTTCTGCACCACAGCTTAAATTTCAGGATGGTTTCATCCTTCAGTGCTCCTCGTCACTCCCAGTCTGATGGGACACCACCAGGTTGGAGGATATGGCTTTAAACTGGAAGAGGGGAGATTGAGGTTGGACATGAGGAGGAAATTCTTGGCTGTGAGGGTGGTGAGACCCTGGAACAGGCTGCCCAGGGAAGCTGTGGCTGCCCCATCCCTGGAAGTGTTGAAGGGCAGGTTGGATGGGGCTTGGAGCAACCTGGGCTGGTGGGAGGTGTCCGTGCCTGTGCAGGGGGTTGGGACTGGATGGTCTTTAAGGTCCCTTCCAACCCAAACCATTCCATGATTCTATGACATGGCTAACACTTTACTCCTGGTTACTCATCTCCTTCTGAACTTTCAAGCCCAATGAGGAGGGAAAAAGCTTAATACATTTAGTTGGAGAAAACGATTCCCAGCAATCCGGGCTGGGACAGTGTCCATCCCAAAGGACAGCAGGAACAAAGCCCAGAAACTTGTGTTTTTTTTCAGAAGGGCAGCAATGAGCTACGTGATAAGGGAGCTCCGGTCGGGCAGCAGACCCACCGGAACCAGGGCTGAGTTCCCAACGGGGTCAAGTCACCCCAGGCTTGAAGGCTCCAGGAGCATTTTGATCCTGGTGGGAAAGTCAGGGATTTTTCGATGATCACGCGGAAAATTTGAGCTCAGAGGAGGCAGAAAATACAGCCCATTGCTCTGAAACTCGAAGAGCAACAAGGAAGAAACAAACCAGATCAGGAAAAGAGCTGGAGAAAAGCTTTCCTCTCTTCCAGGCTTTGTTCGATGGACGTACCGGGAGGGATTTCCACCCGTTTCATTAACCTGTTCTCCTTTGAAGTCTCAGCCACCAGCAGCTGTGGTGGGAATTAGAGACATCATTGTGTGCCAGGGATGAGCTTTTAATTCCTCTTCATTCCCAGCTGTGCCTCGGCTCAGTGTGCCCAAGTGTTTTAATAACCAGTGATGTCTCCTTCAATGACAAAGAGCCCTTGGACACCACGCCGAGTTCAGCGCCACTCGGGTGCACAGAGGCCATTTTGCAGCCCCCCCCTCCTCGAGTGGAAACAAGTTGAGTTAAATTTTGAAAAGTCTAGTTTTCCAAACCTCCTGCTCCTGGTTTCCTTCCTTCCATCCATGGGAATGGGTTTGTTTTGCTAAGCAATGTCTTGCAAATGGTGTCCCAGGGACATGCAGCAGCCCCCAGGGTGAGGAGTGCGGCTCTAGAGAGGCCACTGGCATGAGCAGGTCAGGATTTTGGAGGGTTTCTTAATCCCAGTCTTGAGTCTCAGCTGGTTCTTTGCTCTTCAGAATCAGAGAAGCATTAAGGTTGGAAAAGAACTTTAGGATCATCAAGTCCAATCATCAACCCAACACACTCTGCCTACTAAACCATGTCCTGAAGCGCCACATTCACATGTTTCTTCAACACCTCCAGGGATGGGGACTCCACCCCTGCCCTGGGCAGCCTGGGCCAGGGCCTGACAACCCTTCCCATGAAGAAATTGTTCCCAAGATCCAACCTAAACCTCCCCTGATACAATATGAGGCCATTTCCTCTTGTCCTGTCCTTTGTTCTTTGGGAGCAGAGCCCAACCCCCCTGGCTCCAACCTCCTCCCAGGCAGCTGCAGAGCCAGCAGGTCTCCCCTCACCTCCTTGTCTCCCGGCTGGACACCCCCAGCTCCCTCAGCTGCTCCTGCTCACACTTGTGCTCCAGAAAAACACTTGATCTTTTCAGAAAAACAAGATACAAAACCTATCCAAGGACTCAACAATCTGCACAATTTCAGGAGATCTTCAGACACAGAAGTCCAGTCCTTCGCTGTGGTTCGTGTCTCCTTGCAGCTCCATGAAGCTCCCAGGAGGCCCCGAACAAAGAATCTCACCCTGGATTGGGACCAGCATTAGGAAACTTCACCAAATGTTTTGAAAACTTGCCCCTGTTTTCTATGAGGAGATGATGAAAACAGGGATTTTTTTTGCTCAGGGCAAGGTTTTTGCCCATCTCCATCAAGGACAAACCACTCCATGGCTAACGGGCAGGTTTCTAGCTCCCTCTGCCCCAAGAGCCTCCCACCACATGGAACCACATCTGATACAACCACCTTAGGCAGGTGACAGCAGAGTCTCTCCCACCTCCTTTGAGTGTTACTTTTGTTGACACAACATCATCAAAGGCACCTTTCCCTCAGCTCACAACTTGAAACCTGATCCCCAAACTCCAGCAGATCCCACTCAAAGCACAGAGGGAATCTGGGGAAAGAGCAGAGCTGAGAGGAACCAACATGGGAGTGGTTTTTTCAGAGTCCCAGACTGGGTTGGGTTGGAAAGGACCTTAAAGATCATCTAGATCCAACCCCCCTGCACGGGCAGGGACACCTCCCACCAGCCCAGGCTGCTCCAAGCCCCATCCAACCTGCCCTTCCACACTGCCAGGGATGGGGCAGCCACAGCTTCCCTGGGCAACCTGGGCCAGGGTCCCACCACCCTCACAGAAAGACTTTGAGCCACATGAGAGCAGGTTTCTGGGGAGCACCAGAGGACTGTGGCCACCAAAGCCCCCCTGCCTGCACCCTCACTGCAGCCAGAGTGAAGGAGGAGGCGAGACTAACTCTTGCCTCCAGCTGGATAAACAGACCATCAACCACCTCCAGTCCTCCATCAGCTCCTCCTCTGTGCAGACAGGCTGAAAGTCAAAGAAGTGCCCAGGTTAATTATGCAAATGGAGGCAAAGAAAGCACCTCCAAGAGATGGGGAAAGGCTCCTGCCTCCCAGGGACCACCTACCCTGGGATAACATCGCAGGCTTCCCACACAACACAGGCCATTAATTATCACTCCCCTCCTGCTCCAACCAGACGTGGGAGTGAAGGGGGTGGAAAGTAGCTCCAAAGGGGCCAGAAGAGCTTGAGGGAGGGGAGAAAGAGTTTCGAGGCATTCCTGTTCACATTCCTAAAATAGAGATCCTGCTGCCTCTTTTGCAGAGCGTGAAGCCCCACCAGTAAAAAGAGACACATAAAAGTTGGGCATCAACCCTCTCCTTCTGCTTCAGCTTCATCAGTAGAAAGTCAGTGTCATTGTTTAAGGTCTAAGCATAAAAATACTTTGCAACCTCAAAAATTAGGGGTTTTTTTTGAAGGAATTATCTCCCTCCTCCCTCACTGAGACTAAAAGAAACACGGGCCAATTATTTCTTTGAAGGCTAAATATTTACTCCTAGATGAAGTGTTGCAGCTCAGGCTGGAGATGAATTACCCAGCTCTGATGTCATCCCATGCCTGCAAGTAAGAAAACCCAAACAAAACCAGGTATGAACAAACAACAGGACAAATGGGTGTTTTCTCCTGGAAAAGCCCTTCAGAGAAGGGAAAGGCATGAGGCTGTTTGAGCTCATCTGAAAAGCACTTAGGGTGGCCCTGGCACCATGTTCCTGATTAGGTAGTCCTACCCAGGTCTCACTAGATAAGATGTCCTTGCTTAATGAGGGCACAAGTAGAGCGTGATCAAAGCTCTCTGAGAAAGAACCACAGAATCATTAAGGTTGGAAAAGCCCTCTGAGATCAAGTCTAACCATTAAACCAACACCCTCGTGACCGCTAAACCACCTCCCAAAGTGCCACATCTACACGTTTTTTGAACACCTCCAGGGATGGGGACTCCACCAGGGAGCCTCCACTCCAACAGAGCAGCCTGTTCCAATGCTTGACCACTCTTTCAGTTGTTCCTGATACCCAATCTGAATCTCCTCTGACACCACTTGAGACCATTCCCTCTTGGTCTATCACTTGTTACTTGGGAGAAGAGACATTTTAACATCATGAAGTTCACTAAGGCCATGTGCAAGGTCCTGCACCTGGATCATGGCAATCCCAAGCATGCTGGCCTTGTGGAAAAGTTGCTTGTCTTCTTCTGGAGCAAGACCTACCCTAGAAAGTCTGTAGGGCCAGGGGTGGGAACTCCCCCTCAGCCTCCACCAGCAATTAGCCTGCACACACAGCCCATGGTCATCAATCAATGTCACCTTTTCTTTCATTAAACAAAAAAATAAATCAATCCCTGATGCCGTATTTACCCCAAGCTTCAAAGCTTTTACCCCCTCCAGTCACTGTTCTTTCCCAGGCAGTGGGTGTCAACCCTCTGCGTTAAGAGCACATCAAAAAATAATAAAGAAAATAAATTAAAAAAAAAAAAGCAGCTACGTGTAAGAAACCACCAGGGGCACAAGAGGGGGGTGACTCATCTCAGAGGAACAAGGGTGCTCTCTGTTCCCCCAGCCTGCCTGAAGTTTCAGTTGTGATCCCATCTCGCTCCTGACAACATGCAGAAATATGTCCTCGGGGGATCTTCCCATGGGACTTCACTCTGACACATATTCCCACAGGACCCGTTCTTTTTCAAAGTGTTCTTTTTGTTTAGGAAGGCAGGGAGAAATTGGACGGGGGTGAAACGCTGGGGGGGTGATTGAGCAGAGGTGGGTGCTGGGGCTGGACGCGGCGCGGCCGAGAGTCGTGCCCTGCATTCAACCCGACGGAAGAACTTAGCCAGGCTGCAAGAATAGATGTCCTGGCTGAGAGCAGAGGTCTGCACAGCCTGGTATCCTGTTTATGCTGCCCGGGGCCTCTCCTCCACCCCTGAGCAGAGGGAAACATAAGAAGGATGTGGAGCTACTGGAGAGAGTCCAGAGGAGGCCATGAGGATGATCTGAGGGCTGGAGCAGCTCTGCTCTGGAGACAGGTTGGGAGAGTTGGGGGTGGTCCCAGCCGTGTCCAGGGAGAACTCAGAGCACCTTCCAGTGCCTGAAGGGGCTCCAGGAAAGCTGAGGAGGGACTTGGGACAAGGGCAGGGGGTGAGAAGACAAGGAGTATTAAACTGGAAGAAGGGAGATTTAGGTTGGACATGAGGAGGAAATTCTTCCCTGTGAGAGTGGTGAGAGCCTGGCCCAGGTTGCCCAGGGAAGCTGTGGCTGCCCCATCCCTGGCAGTGTTGAAGGGCAGGCTGGATGGGGCTTGGAGCAACCTGGGCTGGTGGGAGGTGTCCCTGCCCATGCAGGGGGGTTGGAACTAGATGATCTTGAAGGTCCCTTTCAACCCAACCCAGTCTGAGATTCTATGAAAGTGCTGTGGCACGGAGGGAGGAAGAGTGAGAGCATTTTCCGCACATGGAGGCTGCAGTTTGTTTTCTTCCCCTACTTGAAGCTCATGGCTGTTAATTCTCACCTGTCGGCATCATCCAGTGGACGTGTAGATGCAAAAATCAAATAAAAATATTAAGGGTTACACAGACTAATACCTACAGAGCAGCCAGCAAGCACCAAGTTACACATTAACATTTCCAAGTGACAACTGATCGATTCCCAGGTGACACCAGGAACATCTGGGTTTTCACAGAATTATGTCATAGAATTCCAGACCTGTTTGAGTTGGAAGGGACCCTAAAGATCATCTAATTCCAACCCCCCTGCATGGGCAGGGACACCTCCCACCAGCCCAAGCTGCTCCAAGCCCCATCCAATCTGCCCTTCAACACTGCCAGGGATGGGGCAGCCACAGCTTCCCTGGGCAACCTGGGCCAGGGTCTCACCAGCCTCACATCTGAACGATTCCATGATTCTCATCCTTCCTCTGGCACAGCCGCTCGGTGCTGGTTCATGCTGAGCAGGATGAATGACACTTACTGCAGCCACAAGAGCCTGTGTTGATAAGACTTGTCCCAACACTGAGATTTTATGTTTTTTTTAATAACTTTGGTAGCTGCCACTTCAGGTATTTAGAGGAGTGGAGAAGACATGCCCGTGCGGGCTGCCCTCAGCCACCCGAGAGCGTGGGAAAACAGGTACATTCCTGCAGTCCACGTGCTCCCAGCAGGGCAGGAAAACACCACAAATGATTTCCCACACTGGTTTTGGTACTCCAAATGTCACACATGGCTGCTTGTTCTCCTTCTATTTCTCAATTGGACCAAAATCACTTTGAGCAATGCAGAAGAATTGAGGGAAGCTCTTTATGGGTGGGGGGAAGTCAAGATCTCACCGGGCATGTCGGCAAAAGCTTTATCTTGTAATGGAGAGAGGGAAGAGCAGAAGGAAAAGGAGGAAGGGGGGAAGTCAGAATTAAACTAGACATTACATGTAATGAAGAGTAGGAAGAAGAAAAGGAGCTCGGCAGCCACCAAATGCTTCTTGCTGACTTGGCTGCAGGTTCCCTCTGCCCTGCTCCCAGTGCTCACAGCGTGGTGGAATAGTCTGGGATGATTTAGAGTCTTATTTTCTTGTCTGACACTTCTTTCTTATTTGAAGTCCTTTGGAGGACTGGGGAGGGACTCTGGACAAGGGCTTGTAGCAAGAGGACAAGGGGAAATGGATTGAAACTGGAGGAGGGGAGGTTTAGGCTGGATATGAGAAAGAAATTCTTTGCTGTGAGGGTGGTGAGAGCCTGGCCCAGGTTGCCCAGGGAAGCTGTGGCTGCCCCATCCCTGGCAGTGTTGAAGGGCAGGTTGGATGGGGCTTGGAGCAGCCTGGGCTGGTGGGAGGTGTCCCTGCCCATGCAGGGGGGTTGGATCTAGATGGTTTAGAAGTTGTAGGGCAGATAGTTGGACTTGATGATCTTTAAGGTCTTTTTCAAACTTGATGATTCTATGATTCTATTCTATGATCTTTAAGGTCCATTTCAACCCAAACTGTTCTGGGATTCTATATGAAAAGACCTGAAAGGCCACAGAACTACAGAATTGTTCTGGTTGGAAAAGACCTCCAAGATCATCCAGTCCAACACATTAATCCAACTCTACCAGCCATTAACCCAACTCTACCAAGTCCAGTGCTAAACCGTATTTCTAAGCACCACATCTACACAGCTTTTCAACACCTCCAGGGATGGTGATTCAACCACGTCCCTGGGCAGCCTGTCCCAGTCTTTAACAACACTTTCACTGAAGAATTTTCTTCTAAAATCCAATGAAAACCTCTCCTGGCACAACTTGAATCATCCAGTCCAACCCTTAACCTAAGTCGACTAACTCAGCTCTACCAGCCCACTGCTAAACCATGTCCCTAAGCACCATATCCATGTGATTTATGAACTCACTCAGGGATGGTGATTCAACCACCTCCCTGGGCAGCCCATTCCAGTGCTTAATAACCCTTTCTGTAAGGAAGTTTTTCCTAACATCCAACCTAAGGAGAGACACAACCCAGTGTGGTGCTGCAGGCATAAGGATACGTGGCAAAAAAAAAACCAAACCCCAAAAGGATATAACTTGGAAACCAGTCAGATAATGGGAAAACGTGCAGGGAAACAAAGAATCAAACCAGGCAGCCCAGGGGAGGTGAGTTTTGATGAAGCAGTGGGGCAGCTGCACATCATAGAATCATAGAATGTGTAGGATTGGGAGGGACCTATAGAGGTCCTCTAGTCCAACCCCCCTGCAGTGCACAGGGGGGTTTGACTAGATCAGGTTGCTCAGAGCCTCCAAGCCTAACCTTGAATGTCTCTAGGGATGAGGCCTCCACCACCTCTCTGGTCAGCCTGTTCCAGTGCTTCACCACCCTTGTTGTAAAGAACTTCTTCCTGATCCAATCTACATCTCCCCTGCTCTAGTTTAAGGCCACTGCCCCTCATCCCATCCCTCCCTGCCCTTGTCCCAAGTCCCTCCCCAGCTTTCCTGGAGCCCCTTCAGGCACTGGAAGCTGCTCTAAGGTCTCCCTGGAGCCTTCTCTTCTCCAGGCTGAACACCCCAACTCTCCCAGCCTGTCTCCAGAGCAGAGCTGCTCCAGCCCTCGGATCACCTCTGTGGCCTCCTCTGGACTCATTACAACAGATCCATGTTCCTCTGGTGTTGAGGGCTCCAGAGCCAGACACAGTTCTCCGGGTGGAGTCTCACCAGAGCAGAGGGGCAGAATCACCTCCCCTGACCTGCTGGCCACGCTGGTTTTGAGGCAGCCCAGCCCAGGATGCCCCTGGCCTTCTGGGCTACAAGTGCAGATTGTTTCCTCATGTCCAACGTTTCCTCCCCCAGCTCCCCCAAGCCCCTTTCCACAGAACTGCTCTCTATCACCTCATCCCCCAGCCTGCATGGACAATGAGGACTGTTCCTATTTTGCTGCAGGACCTTGGCCTTTTTGAACCTCACCTGAAGCCAGGGGCCTGATCCACTCCTTGCTGTTGAGGTCGAGCCTCCAGAGGTCGTTGAAGGCCGCGTTGCAGCTGCTCTGGGTGCAGCCCCCAAAGACGTACATGGACTGGTTGGCGTCGTAGTAACACGCACCTGGGAAAACAACACGCCACAGATCAGCCAAAGTTCTCTGACCTTTGTGGCTTGGGGTGAAAAAAAGGATCATTTTCATCTTCTCCCCCCACCCCCCAGGGTTTCAGGCAGGAGGAAAGCAGACAGGTCGTCTCCACTTCAGTAAAACCACAGGGCAGCTCAGGGGTATCCCTGGCTGCTGTTAAACCTCCAGCAAGAACCTTCCGAGGAGATTACCCTCTCAAGCAGAGCTGCTCCTGAAAGTGCAAACAAAAGCTGCCTTAGGAGCTTGTAGTTAATTAGATTAGGCAGGATGAACATGCTCAACACACTTCTCTGAGCTGCTTCATGCGGGTGATAAGGTCACCAAATTAGACTAAGAAAGTGGCCTGTGTTCCTTGACATGGCTGCTATGCCCTGTTCCTAAAGCTGACAGCATTTCACAGGATCCCAGAGTGGTGGGGGTTGGAAGGGACCTCTGGAGATCATCTAGTCCAAGCCCCTGCCAGAGCAGGATCCCCTAGAGCAGATCCCACAGGAACATCCAGGTGGGTTTGGAATGTCTCCAGGGATGCAGACTCCACAGCCTCCCTGGGCAGCCTGTCCCAGGGCTCTGGTACCCTCACAGTAAAGAATTATTTTCTTATATTCAGGTTAAACCTCCTGTGCTCCAGGTTGTGCCCATTGCCCCTTGTCCTGTCACTGGACACCACTGAGAAGAGTCTGGTCCCATCCTCCTGACACCTCTTGTAGATATTGGTATTCATTTGTTTCACCTAACTCATCACAAAAAAAGCACCACTGAAACACGGGGATCTTACAGGAACATCCCCTTGGGATTCCCCTAATTCTCTAGGATTAGGCAGCAAAAAGGGGAACAGGGAGGGAACGTGACACTTGACAACCCCCGAGAGATACTCGGAGAAATAAAGAGCTTTGGGCCTCAAACCAGATTCTGCAGCAAATCCAAACAGCATGTATGTGTCTGCCTGTGGGTCCCGTGGAACCCAGGCATCTCTGACAAGATGTAAACGGGAAATCAGACAGAGCAGAGAGGCTTGCTCAGCTGACCTGCTGAGGAGGAGGAGCAAACCTCAAACATGGTCAGAAAGTTCAACCCCTGCAGTTTCAGGAGATTTCCCAGTTTCTGCATTTCCCTCCTCAAATGCAACAAGACTTGGTATAATGAGCCCCGGCCTCTCGTGTTCTTGAGATCCCCACCATACCTCGTCCATGTCTGGAAGCAGCATGAGTGCCCTTTGGTGACACTGGAGGAGCAAGCTCATCCTTTGGGGACAGCTTTCATGGACATTTTTGCATTGGGTCTCAAGTTTGCAAGCAGGGATTGAGGAGCAAAGGTGACTCCAGCTCCTGGTCTGGGGAATCTACAGCAGGTTCTTCTGCCTCTGCACTCTCCAATGGGCCAGGTGACCATCTGACTCTCTGTGATGACAACGTGCTTGAAATTAAGTCCTCCCTTGTCCCAGTGCAGCCTGAATATCTCAGTTCTTGGGTTTTCTCTAAAATTCTTCCTCTTTTTCCCCCAAGAAGATCTGAGAAACCTGGCCTAGTGGGAGGTGTCCCTGCCCATGCAGGGGGATTGGATCTAGATTATCTTTAAGGTCCCTACCAACCTAAACCATTCCATGATTCAATCCTCTGGAAAGGCTGAACAGAACCAGCTGGGGCTCAGAGAGAGTAGGAGTCACCACTCCATGACCATTAAGTATGTCTGACATACAAGACAGATTAGTTTGGGGGGGCAAAAGAATTTGGGGAAAAAAGCACAAGGACAAATTCCAGTTTATAGCAGCCTTGCAAAGGTGTGGAGTAAATTAGGGGAGGAGGGTGTGAGTCCCTGGTGCCTTCTGCTCCTTTTTTTAGGGTGGAAAACAAGCAGCTGGAGATCACTGGGTGGATTTTTAAGTGGCTTTTTTAAAAGAAAACCCACTTAAGTCCCAGTAAAATTCAGTGTGTCCCAGAGTTTTGGTTCTGAAGAGCTGGTGTATCTTTGGAAGTGGAACTGAAGAGAATGTTTCTGATGTTTGAAGATGCTGATACCCAAAGAGAACACAAAGCAGCTTGTTCTCAACATGTTCCTGCTTTCCCCCCCTGTGCTGCACAGCAAAGCATCAGGAACTTTCACCCAGAGTGTGAGAGAATTGAAATAAAGATCAACTGGGAAGGGAAAACTGAATGCAAACCCCTGCCCCTGGCAATGATTAAAGGGCACTGACTTTTAAAACTCACAGTACATCAAATAAAGTAACCCATCCAAGTCCAAAGGTTGTATTTTCCCCATCAGGGAGAGGAGAAAGATGCAGCTTGGCTCTTGAAATCTCATTGCAACACAGCCCTGGGCTGCAAACAGCATGGGAGGTTTGTGGTGGGAGGCTGAGAGCCCTGGGCATTGGTGTTCCAAGCAGGACCCTGCCACCCTGGCACTGCTCTCTCAAGGCAGGGCTGGGGCTGGTAACAGCTCTTGCCACAAGAGCCAGGATGGGCACAGGAGGTTCAAGTTAAACATAAGGAAGAACTTTACTCTGAGAGTGACAGAGCCCTGGGACAGGCTGCCCAAGGAGCTTGTGGAGTCTCCTTCTCTGGTGACATTCAAACCCGCCTGTGCAGTTCTGGGCTCCCCAGTTCCAGAAGGACAAGGAGCTGCTGCAGAGAGTCCAGCACAGGGCACTGAGATGCTGAGGGGACTGGAGCATCTGCCTGGGAGGAAAGGCTGGGAGAGCTGGGGCTGCTCAGCTGGAGGGGAGGAGACTGAGGGGGAATCTGATCAGTGCTGATCAATATCTCCAGGGGGTGTCAGGAGGATGGGGCCAGACTCTTCTCAGGGGTGCCCAGAGACAGGACAAGGGGCAATGGGCACAAACTGGAGCACAGGAGGGTCAAGTTAAACAGAAGGGAAAACACAGCCCTGGGACAGGCTGCTGAGAGAACTGTGGAGTCTCCATCCCTGGAGACATTCCAAACCCACCTGGATGTTCCTGTGGGATCTGCTCTAGGGGATCCTGCTCTAGCAGGGGGGTTGGACTGGATGATCTCCACAGGTCCCTTCCAACCCTGACCACTCTGTGTGTGAGGTTGGGCTGCAGATGAAAGCACCCAGACCTGCTGCTGGCACCCATGGGTACACCAAGCTACACTGCAAGTTGCAGCACGATAAAAATGCACCAGCCCTCAGCAAACTCAGCTCTCCAGGTGTCCAGAGGGAGGAAAAGAAACAGTAACATCCCATATGCCTACAGGAAATCCAGGGAGGGACTTCTTAGAAGGGTGTGTAGTGATGGGATGAGGGGGAATGTTTTTAAGCTGGAAGAGGGGAGATTTAGGTTGGACATGAGGAGGAAATTCTTCCCTGTGAGGGTGGTGAGAGCCTGGCCCAGGTTGCCCAGGGAAGCTGTGGCTGCCCCATCCCTGGCAGTGTTGAAGGGCAGGTTGGATGGGGCTTGGAGCAGCCTGGGCTGGTGGGAGGTGTCCCTGCCCATGCAGGGGGTGGGACTGGATGATCTTTAGGGTCCCTTCCAACCCAAACCAGTCTATGACTCGATGATTCTATGCTCTACCTCCTTATTCTCTACAATACCCTTTTCCTGCTCCTTGCAGAGCAGGGACTTGGGGCAGCCCAAAGGTAACGATCAGTTGAGCAAAGCTGGGCCATCCAAGAGCAGAGAAACAGCCCGTCCTGTAAAACTAACAACATTCCAGCTTCCACCTCTCCCTTGCCTCTGAGGGCAAACCCAGGGAATTTTTTAATTACTCATCATCCTGGGAAAAGAGAAAGAAAGATCCAGTGTTTCAGATGAGTCACTTTGCCATCAAAGGATCAATATCTCTGACCCAAGGGCTGCTGCTTTTCCATTCCTGCATTCCTGTGTCTCCTGCCATCCAGTTATTTCACCCCATGAGTCACTGTCCTGCTATGTTGTTTGCAGGGTCACACGTTAGGGCTAGAAAAGAATGAGGTGACTGCTGTGAACATGATACCTGGGGTTCAGCTCAAAAAAAACCAACCCAATGTGCCTCAAGTATTTCTTCCTGGAAGTTTGGAGCTAAAAAAAACCCAGCATCAGTGGTATTGTCTGATGTTCTGCAGCTTCAGAGCCTTCAAAAAACCCACAGCTCATCCATAAAATCTGTTATCAGTTGTTGGATGATCAAAGACCCTGCCAAAAGCTCCCTCCCCACGAGATGACAGTGACTTCCATTAATTATTCCGTATCAAAGAGTTTTTCTGTGACTCCCTTTAGAACCGATAGAAGACATCGTGACCTCCAACTATTTAAAATTCTCCTGTTCGTCCTTTTATGCTCCCTGTGAACATTTCTGGGATATTTCTAATAAATCCTGGAAGAGAGACAACCCTGACCCCTCCTTTGCCAGCCTGTTGACTTCAAATGACTCATGCCTGGTCGGTGACGTCTTCCTACCAAAGCTGGCAAATCACTCATCCCTGAAAAAGGGGGATGTGAATCCTCCCTCATTCCCTTCCCCCTGCTCTGCCTCCAGCTTGGCTCACAGCACCTTTGTATTTGAGAGATATTTAGAGATTCAGCCTGAATTTCTGCAATTAATCGTTTGTAGCTTCAGTTTAATACTGGAATCCACCCAGAGACCTGCAGGGCTTGGTTGCAGGGAGAGCAGATACCACAGATGTGGAGCTGCTTGAAAAGAAAATCAGTTGAAGTCAGCAAACAAGTTAATCCAGATGAGCTTTCTGTGCACAAAATGCATTCATAAACAATTCTGGAGTGAGTGATGGCTGAGCAGGGCCAGGGCACTAAAAAATAGAGACTAACACAGGTTACAAGCTCCCAGGGCAGTGGGTTTAATATGAAAAACCTCATTTTGGACCCAGTCTAACAGCAGCAAGCTCAGAGGAAGGCCCTGGTGGGCAGCAGGATGAATGAGCAGAGAAGGGTCATTGCTGCAACACTTAGGTCTTTTTCAGGTGATTTCTAGCTGGTCTTAAAGCTCACCAGTTAAAATCATAGGATCACACAATGCCAGACAGGGTTGGGTTGGAAGGGACCTTAAAGATCATCTAGATCCAACCCCCCTGCATGGGCAGGGACACCTCCCACCAGCCCAGGCTGCTCCAAGCCCCATCCAACCTGCCCTTCAACACTGCCAGGGATGGGGCAGCCACAGCTTCCCTGGGCAACCTGGGCCAGGCTCTCACCACCCTCACAGCCAAGAATTTCCTCCTCATGTCCAACCTCAATCTCCCCTCTTCCAGTTTTAATCCATTCCCCTCATCCCATCCCTCCCTGCCCTTGTCCCAAGTCCCTCCCCAGCTTTCCTGTAGACCCACAGCTCACAGATGTAGGAGCTGATCTGCTGTACAGGCAGCCAGGGTATGCTCCCCAAGTGCTGCAAGGATGCAAACTCATCAACTTTGAGAGCCACCAGACTCCAGGCACAGTCAGAGAATGGTCATGGTTGGAAAAGACCCCTAAGACAACAGAGTCCAACTGTCAACCCAGAAAAACCTACTGTGCCCACTAACCATGTCCCTCAGCACCACATCTACACAGCTCTGAAACACCTCCAGGGATGGGGACTCCACTCCTACCCTGGGCAGCCTGGGCCAGGGCCTGACAACTCTTTCCATTAAGAAATTGTTCCCGAGATCCAACCTCAACCTCCCCTGGCACAACTTGAGGCCATTTCCTCTTGTCCCATCCCTTGTTCCTGGGGAGCAGAGCCCGACCCCCCTGGCTCCAATCTCCTCTCAGGCAGCTGCAGAGCCAGCAGGTCTCCCCTCACCTCCTTGTCTCCAGGCTGGACACCCCCAGCTCCCTCAGCTGCTCCTGCTCAGACTTGTGCTCCAGCCCCTTCCCCAGCTCCCTTGCCCTTCCCTGGACACGCTCCAGCCCCTCCATGTCCTTCTTGTCCTGAGGGGCCCAGACCTGACCCCAGGATTTGAGGTGTCCCCTCCCCAGTGCCCAGCACAGGGGATGATCCCTGCCCTGCTCCTGCTGGCCACACCAGTGCTGACACCAGCCAGGATGCTGGTGGCCTCTTGGCCACCTGGACACATGCTGGCTCATGTTCAGACATTCAACCAACACCCTCAGGTCCTTTCCCACCAGGCACTTTCCAGCCACTCTTCCCCAAGCTTGGAGCATTGCCTGGGTTTGGTGTGACCCAAGTGCAGGACCCAGGGCCCTGGGCCTTGTTGAACCTCATTGGCCTCAACCCCTGGATCCAGCCTGTCCAGGTCCCTCTGCAGAGCCTCAACCCCTGGATCCAGCCTGGCAGGTCCCTCTGCAGAGCCTTCCTACCCTCAAGCAGATCAACACTCCTGCCCAATTTGGTCACGACAGTGCAAGGTTTCTGTTGAGGGAAAACAAAGCCCAGACTTGAAGGGGAACTGTGGAAAGAAGCTTTTAAAATCCACAAAACCAGCAAGCAAAACTCCCTGCCAA
Organism: Apus apus; assembly: GCF_020740795.1. Classification (NCBI taxonomy): domain Eukaryota; kingdom Metazoa; phylum Chordata; class Aves; order Apodiformes; family Apodidae; genus Apus; species Apus apus. The sequence goes on from NC_067301.1 coordinate 7,504,361, forward strand.
GCTCCAGTGCCACTTCTTCCTGCAAGCAAGGAGCCAATACCCAGGACAAGCAGCTCCTGAATTCCCTCCCTGTGCAAAGTGCTGGTGTTGGCAGAGCTGCGGGTCAGCCCGGCCGGGTGCAACGTGGCGTGTGACACTGCCAGCTCCCAAGGGACATGGAGCAGACCCCTGGCTGCAGCTCCCTGTCCCAAATCCCAGCTTTTCCCAGCAGGTACTCACTGTGTGAGAAGCGCTGCGTGATGGGGGTGCCAGGGTAGGGGTAAGTGCGACTCTCCCACTGGATGTTTCCTTCTTGCACCGCTTTGATGAAGCCGTGGTAACACTGATGGGCCACACCTGGGGAACAAACAAGGTGTCAGCAACACTTGGGGTTCTTTAGGAACAAACCTTGCCTGCATAAGCAGTGTGACAGCACAAATACAGGCTGGGGGAAGAAGATATGGAGAACAGTCCCGAGGAGAAGGACTTGGGGGCGATGGTGGATGAGAAGCTCAACAGGAGGCGGCACCGGGCACTGGAGCCCAGAAACCACCCGTGTCCTGGGCTGTGTCACCAGCAGGGCCAGGGAGGGGATTGTCCCCTCTGCTCTGGTGAGACCCCCCTGCAGGGCTGGGCCCAGTACTAAGGTCCCCAACATCAGAAGGACATGGAGCTGTTGGAGAGAGCCCAGAGGAGGCCACAGAGATGATCCGAGGGCTGGAGCAGCTCTGCTCTGGAGACAGGCTGGGAGAGTTGGGGTGTTCAGCCTGGAGAAGAGAAGGCTCCAGGGAGACCTTAGAGCACCTTCCAATGCCTGAAGGGGCTCCAGGAAAGCTGGGGAGGGACTTGGGACAAGGGCAGGGAGGGATGGGATGAGGGGGAATGGATTAAAACTGGAAGAGGGAAGATTGAGGTTGGACATGAGGAGGGAATTCTTCCCTGTGAGGGTGGTGAGACCCTGGCCTAGGTTGCCCAGGGAAGCTGTGGCTGCCCCATCCCTGGCAGTGTTGAAGGGCAGACTGGATGGGGCTTGGAGCAACCTGGGCTGGTGGGAGGTATGGCAGGGGGTTGGCACTGGATGATCCTGAAGGTCCCTTCCAGCCCAAACCACTCCATGCTTCTAGGAGAACATTCTTCTTTAGCCACACGAGGGGAGGAACTGGCTGACAGCTCCTGCAAGGAGCAAACAAGCCCCACAGCTGCAATTAACTGTGTGTGAAGCACATGTGTCTCTGCTGAGAGGGGACAGAGGCTGTTCTCTGGGGGAGGAAAAGGGTCTGGTGAAGATTTACATCCCCAGCAGGTCACAAATGCTCAGTGTCCCCGCTGTGCTGCAAAAGCCCTTGCACTGAGGATGCCACAACCTGCCAACAGTTTTCATTCACCCCAACAAGGATTTCCTTACTGAAAGCCCCATGCCAGGAACACCCCCACTCTGGGATATAAAGCAGGAAGCTTATTAAAATAAAATAAAATAAAACAAACCAAGAAGCCCAGGGTCCTCAAGCAGCTGGTCCCCAAGAGTCACATGGGAAATGCAATCTGAGCTGTAGGATTTGACAGCAGATGCATCCTGACAAACAGGAAAAATTCACCAGAAGAAAACAAATCCAGCCTTTACCTCGAGTGACCTCTCTGCTTCTCAGCCAGCAGGTTAGCAATTGCACTCCCTTTTTAAAATTTTTGCTAGAATTGCCACAAAAGCAACAGGGCTGCCCAGCACCACTCGCCCCGAGACCGGGACAACTCACTCCAGTGCCACGTGGGTGCTCATCCCTCCACTCCAGGGACGTTTCCTACAGTCTCTTTTGGGGTGAATCACCAGGTACTTTTTCATTCCAGCTGCATCCTTGGCATCTCTTAAGGCTGCTCCAGGAACAAGCATGTGTGAGAAAGTTCACCCAAGCACCAATTCAAGGGCCATGGACACTTGAAAAGCCTTTCAGAAGGGGTGCAGGCTGCTGCTGCTGCCCAAAATGAGGCAAAAAGAGTAATTCTGTGCAATGCTCATTTCTGGAGAAGCTGGGCTTTTTTAACCTCCTGCCTGTTCACCTCTGGGCAAGGCAGAAAACAGCTGGAGTCTGAGCAAACCTTTCAGGTGTGCAGAGAAGTCCACAAATGAGCCTTCACTCCACAGGCCTGCTGAAGGCTTTCCTCACCTGAGCCCTGCTCTGCTTCCTCCAGGAGAAACAGGTTACCCTTGTGCTTAATTCAATGCAGATTTACCTGGGGGTAATTTTACCTGGGGGTTTAAGAGGGGTTTCCTCTTAAAACTGCTGGGTTTTTAATGAAACCTGCCATCAAAATGTACATCCTCAACAGAAATGGAACAGAAATCACCCCACCAATGGAAAAAAACACCATAGCAGGTGGCTTTGCTTGTATTCTTGTCCAAACTTTCCCTGCCTGTTTGTCATATCATGTGTATCTAGCATTAAAATATCCCTGTAAGGCTTGGGAGTTAATGCTGAGGTAAAGGGAAATATCTGTGTCTCAGGGCTACTGTTTCAGGAAGTCTGAATATGTAGATCTATACACATGTAGATGCTCTACACGACTTATCTGCAGCAGAACTGTCAGAACCAGACACTGTTTTGTTTCCAGTCACCTTCTGGAACCTTAATTACTGAGCAAGACTAAAAGCACAATTACAGGCACCTAAGAGATGGGACACCAGCACTGGGGGGTGGTAGAGGGGAAGCCTGGACACAAGGGAAGCATTCAGAAGAAACATAACCAAGCAGCTCTGCTGTGGAGTCTTTGGGGCTTCACTATTTTATCTTTCAAAAGAGGCTGAGGGGCTGAATCATGGAAGCATGAAATCAACCATAGAATCATAGAATGGCTGAAGTTGGAAGGGACCTTAAGGATCATCTAGTCCCAACCCCCCTGCATGGGCAGGGACACCTCCCACCAGCCCAGGCTGCTCCAAGCCCCATCCAACCTGCCCTTCAACACTGCCAGGGATGGGGCAGCCACAGCTTCCCTGGGCAACCTGGGCCAGGCTCTCACCACCCTCATAGTGAAGAATTTTCTCCTCATGTCCAACCTCAATCTCCCTTTTCCAGTTTTAATCCATTCCCCCTCATCCCATCCCTCCCTGCCCTTGTCCCAAGTCCCTCCCCAGCTTTCCTGGAGCCCCTTCAGGCACTGGAAGGTGCTCTAAGGTCTCCCTGGAGCCTTCTCTTCTCCAGGCTGAACACCCCAAACTCTCCCAGCCTGTCTCCAGAGCAGAGCTGCTCCAGCCCTGGGGTCATCTCCACAGCCTCGTCTGGACCTGCTCCAACATCTCCAATCCTGTGCTGTTCTTAGCAACACCTTCAGCAAAGCAAGTGACCTGATGGCTGTAGGCCTTTTTCTGGCATTTTGCAGAAGTGACATTTTTGAGGTAAAGGGGGGAAAAAACCCCAAGAGGTGAGGCTAAAGCAAAGAGCAGCTGGGATATGAATCTGTGGCCCTGCAATTAAAATAATGCAGTGTCACTGCAGCTGGTTGTACCTTTGATCAGTCGATACCACTGTTTGCAGACAAGGGCAGCAGTTTTGTGCTCCTGGTAGGGTGAAAGGAAGGAGAGGATGTATTCCAAAACCTCTTCTGGGAGTTCCAGCATTGATCTGTTATGCCTGGTCTCCTCCACCTCCAGCTCAGGATGTGGCTCATCATCTTGCTCCATCGTCCCTTCCACCACGGCATCTTCTGGATCCACAGCCATGAAACCATCATCTTCACTGTCTGAGGAACTGGCCATGGCATTCCACGTCACAGCTGCACGGGGCAAGGGAGACAACAGTGAGGTCAGAAAGAAAATTCACAGCACCAGAAACACACCTGCCAGCCAAAGGTTGCACCCAAGGTCATCGAGCTCTACCCTGCAAGCTCCAAGCTGAGGTGTTTTTTTGTGAAGCTTTGGTGGTTTGATGGTTTAGGAACACGCTGTTGTCCATCAGAGCAGCCTTTTGGCAGGAGACCTCTTCATCTCTCACCTCTCTCAGCTCAACCATCACCTACAGGTGGTACCAAAGAGAGCCAAGAAAACCCCACTGGAAGAGCTGCAGCCTCTCAAAACCTTGTGCCTGCACTAGGAAGCATCCTGCTGCCACAGGCGGCCTGGGCAGGGATGGGGAAAGGGATTCCCACTGAATCCAGAGCAACCCAATGTGAGACAGGATGGAGGTGACAGCTTTGCAGCCCCTCCTCCCCTGTGAAACCAGTTTTGCCAGTGAGCCTGCTCTACCCCAAGCAACTTTTCAGCAACACACAGAGGGGAAAAAAAATCCCCTCTCCCATTCTCCCTTAACACCTCTCTTTTTTCCTTTTTTTCCATTATCCCTTGCACACAGCTCCTGACTGGCAGTAGGTGAGGAAAGAAAACCCCTCACAGGATTTACTGCTGCTGAAAGGCTGGAATATCAATCATTGTACCTCCAGCTATTCAGAACATCTTAAGTATGAGGTAACGTGTCAAACATGAGATAAATCCACCCTAACGAGTGGCTGCAGCCAACCCGGCTGGTTGGCACGGGCTGCAGCTGCACAAACCCTGCCCATGGCTGTAGAACAAAGCCCTGGGACCCTATTTCCTGGGAAGCAAAGCAAAACCCTGGACCCTACTTCCTAGGAAGTAGCTAACCTGTTTTGGGGAGAGCAGGGACAGTTTCCCCCCCCAAATACCACGGAATGCAGCTGCTCTGTGCCGGCGCCCACGCTGGTTGCTCACACCACAGCAGCAGCTCGTGAGGGTGACACAGGAACAGTCTTTTCCAGAAGTTACACTCACAAATTCCCTTTTTTATCTTTTCCTAGCACAGCAGGTTGTAATGGAGGACCCAAACCAGGGCACTCCCATAGGGCTCAGAGTGAGTTTCTTCCCAATGCCACGAGGTGGAGGCTGCCCAGTCACCCCCAGGTCCCAGATCGACCAGGACGATGCTCCATCCCTGTTGAAGGACAGGTTGGATGGGGCTGGGAGCAGCCTGGGCTGGTGGGAGGTGTCCCTGCCCATGCACAGGGTGGGATTGGATGATTTTTAAGGTCTCTTCCAACCCAAACCAGTCTGGGATTGTAACACAGACCAACACAGTCCCTGGGACAAATCCTGCCTGCAGTGAGCATGGGTGGGAAGACCAGGTGGAACACAAGACCCAGCTTTTTGCCCAAAACACTTAAATCCAAGTATTTTGCACTTGCATGGTTGTCCAAGTGTTTAAAGTTCCACCTACATAAACTATAGTATTTTATTTTTCCCAAACCCTCAGTATCACAGAAAACCCGGCTGGAAGGCACTGAAGTCACTTGGCTACCAGGAAGAAATGAAGCTGTTACAAGCTCCCAGCAATGCAAACTCCATCATCTTCCCCAGATGAAACCCAGGGTTTTCACACTCCAGCACACCCAAAGCCAAAGAGCTTTGGGAACAGCAGCCAGCAGAGATGTGGAGCAGGAAAGCTTGTCATGGCAACTAATTCATGCTCAGAAAAACAACGTTTGACAGCATTACTCTCCACTTTTGTCAGGTTCCCTGATGAAGCAGCTTTGGAAAATCCAAGGGGGCTGTCACATCTTTGGTGGAAACCACGTCAAAACGAAACCCACACTTATCATCCCAGCAGATGCTCGGCACGTTTCCCCACGGCAGGAATCCTTCTCAGTGTTGTGACAGAGAAAGTCTGAAACCCAAATGCTTTGACACAAGCGCTGCTGCTGCCAACAAACTGCATGACACAGCAGAGAAAACACAGACAGAATCCCAGAGTGGGGGAGGGAGGGGCTGAAAGGGACCTCTGGAGATCATCCAGTCCAAGCCCCCTGCTAGAGCAGGATCCCCTAGAGCAGATCCCACAGGAACATCCAGGTGGGTTTGGAATGTCTCCAGGGATGGAGACTCCACAGTTCTCTCAGCAGCCTGTCCCAGGGCTGTGTTTTCCCTTCTGTTTAACTTGACCCTCCTGTGCTCCAGTTTGTGCCCATTGCCCCTTGTCCTGTCCCTGGACACCCCTAAGAGTCTGGCCCATCCTCCTGACACCCCCTGGAGATACTGATCAGCACTGATCAGATCCCCCCTCAGGCTCCTCCTCTCCAGCTGAGCAGCCCCAGCTCTCCCAGCCTTTCCTCCCAGGCAGATGCTCCAGTCCCCTCAGCATCTCAGTGCCCTGTGCTGGACTCTCTGCAGCAGCTCCTTGTCCTTCACGAACTGGGGAGCCCAGAGCTGGACCCAGTGCTCCAGATGGGGCCTCACCAGGGCAGAGCAGAGAGGGAGGAGAACCTCCCTTAACCTGCTGGCCACACTCTTAATGCCCCCCAGGAGGCCACTGGCCCCCTTGGCTGCAAGGACACACTGCTGGCTCATGGCCAGCCTGTCATCCACCATGACTCCCAGGTCCTAAGACACGGAAAACTAAAAAAAAAAAAAAGAGCAGAGCTGCACTTAAAAAAAAATATAAAAATTAAACCAGAGGGTTGGGGTTTTTCCTGACATCAAGAAGGCCACGTGCTGATTTCCATCTTGCCAGAGGTGGCAAAAAGCCCAAGACTGCTGATACTCCAGCCTCTGGGTGCAGTTGAAGGTGGGAGGAATGAGAGCTGGTCCCTGTCTCAAGAGCTTAGGAAAGCAGAGAGCAGCACATCTACCCAGCTGGAGCAGCAGGCATTTCACACCCTGAAAACCTGCAGGGGAACCAACCCCAAGTGTATTTGCATCCAAATCAGGTGCAATGGGACACCTGTGGGTGACAACACTGAGCATAAGCCTCAGCTCGACAGGTTCACACAAGACATCTGTTGTGTTAGATAAGGTTAGAAGCAAAGATTATGTGTTTCCCAACAGCTTTTATTTACCCTTTAAATAATGTCCAAAACCTGCTGGAGAAAGCCAGCTGAGAAGGGCAAGGATGCACACACAGCTGGCAAGGTTTTGTTGTTTTTCCCCTGCTAGTAAATCCTAATTTCAATCCTCTGGAACAGGCTTGGGAGCAAAACAGCAAGTTAATTACAGGCACAAAACAGCTCAGAGGTTAGAAAAGCACCTCTAAGGCCAATTTTAAAAAGGCAGGAGGAGCAGAGAAACCCCTTAAGTGCTTAAAATCCCAGGTGCTTTCACAGATCTGGGGAGGCAGAAGCTGCACTGAGATTTTTCTGGTCTTACCAGACCACTTGATAATATTCTAAGTATTCAGAGGCACTCACTTTGCTAGAGCCTCATTTTCTAAACGTTTGAGGGTAAGAAAAAAAACATCCTCCAAGTTTTCACGCCCACGCTGTGTTATTTTTCTTAAGAAAAACAAGACTCAACTCCCACCAGACAAGTCACCATCAAAACAACCCTTCAAGCCTGACCTGCCACTGATGCAGATTTTGCTCTTAAGGCACAGGAACATCAGACTGGGAATAACCTCCCCTGGATTGCAAAGTGGAAAAAGGACTTTCTAGAACACTGCTCCAACTTCTTAAAATGAAAAAGGCTCAAGAAACTCAAAGCAGTTGGGAATAGGGAGCTAAAGAACCTCAGCCAGCTCCTGTTTCCAATTACTCAGCAGATCCACAGGAGAAAAATCCCATGGTAGTGTTTTTATTAGTTATGAGCAAAGCAGAGTGTTTCTGTCCTGTTTGCATTGAGGGGGGATGCAGTACTCAACCCCCCGCACCTCTAGAGTGCCAGAAAAGTTGAAATCATAGAATCATGGGATGGTTTAGGTTGGAAGGGACTTTAAAGATCACCTAGATCCAACCCTCCTGCATGGGCAGGGACACCTCCCACTAGAGCAGGTTGCCATCCTGGATCTCCAGGTGCTCTCTGCTTGTCCTGAGCTGTGCTTCAGTTTGTTTCCAGGCTAAAATTCATCTCTGTGCCCTCAAAAAGCTGCAGTCAAGGGAATTCATCAGTTGTGTTTCATCCTAAAGTACATGCAACTCAATTAACTCGCCGGGACGGATCCAGGACCCATCACTGTGAAAGACAATGGGAGCCCCTTGAAGCAACACATTGTATTTTGCACCCTACAGACACCCCTACAGTCCCAGAGAACTGCTTTTATATTCTGGCATTAGAAACATTTTACAGTGTTCAGAAATGAGCCTAAAGCCCCACCAAGGAGGAATTGCAGCTGCTTAAAATAACACGTCCAGAAACGCTAGAAGGGCAATTGAACCGGAGCTCTGCCAGCACTGATCAAATTTGCCTGGTCCTCCCTAAAAGCCACATCTCTGCCAGCTGGCAAAACATTTTCTAACTCCCTCCTCTTTTCAGAGCATTTCAGTTTTCCCTCTTTCCCCTCCTGAAATTATTTCAGAACCTGCTATTTATTCTGCTCAAGTAATTATTACCCACTGCAGCGGAACAAGCAGATGCAGAATATTAAATGCAGGCAAAAAAACAAACACCCAATAAACCCACAGGGTTTAAAAGCTTCTCAAAGTGATATGAGGCAGCCAGCAGCCTGCTCCTGCAAACCCCCTCTTGATCCAAGAAGGTTTTCCTACCTGCAGGCATCTCTCCTGGTCCCATGGACCCCAAATCACAGGTGTGGGTGGCATCAGTGGTTCCCATCCTCAGCTACCTCCTCTGATCCTCAGCTCTCTGCTGGTTTAAGTGCTCAACTTGGGCTTTTTTAATTTAAAAAAAACAAGTCAACGGGTTTGAGAAGAAAAAAAAAAGCCTCCAAGGGAAAGTTCTTGAATGAAAATATGAGGCTGTGCAATAGTCCTGAGTCAGAGCACGTTAGTCATGAGGGAATGCTCATTTTCACATGCCACAGAAAGAAAAAAAAACACCACCCCACGTTCTCCCTCCAAACAGAATTGTAGCAGGGATGTTCTCAGCCCAAGAAAAAAAATAATAAAGGTGTATGAAAGGACCCAGCCCTAGCTGAGTGCTTGGCTGGAAGGAGAAAGGGACTCTGCAGAACAGAACGGTTAATTGCACCTGGCAATCAGGAGCTAGGGAGTTAATTTAGGGGTGGAAGACAGACAGCAACTGCCTCTAACCCACCCCAGACTCTTCTTCAGACTTCACAACTGCTCATTCTGCTTGTCAGCAGCAGAGACATTTAGACCTCTTAGACTTATTCTCTTGCCCAGGTCCAAAAAACCAGCCTGCTCCATCAGATGGACACATTTAATAAGTCTTAGGCTGCTTTCCTTGAAAAAAGCCAATCCTTTCTGGATTGGGAAGGGATATTTTGGTATGCTATTTGTCTCCTGCAGCTGAGCCATCAAGGACTTCAATGCAGCCTCCCCTGCTCCATTTTGGCTTTTGCTACTACCACTTGCTCTAGAAAAAGCCCCTGAGCCCTTTTTTAGGAGTAAAAGAGGAAAACTGAAGCACTATTCCCTAGGTAGAAGCACTTTATTTTATAGAAGCAACAGCACAGGGAAGGAAAGGTCTGTGGGAGCTGCAGGACTCGGGGTAGGGATAAACACCATTAAATAAGACAACATTTCCAGCCCTCCAAAACTCATACCAGTTAAAATCAACTGCTAGACAAGTTCAACAATGGGGAAAAAAAAACCAGAAAGAAGCATATTTTAGTTTAAAAAAAAAAGACAACAAAGCCTCTGAGAAGCTGAAGGATGAGCAATATCCTGCCAGTGCTGCCATCCAGCCCCGAGGAACGAGCGAGAGGCCGGGGACACCTGCACCAGCTTTCCTTCTTATCCCTGCAAAACAGGCAATTCCCAGTTCTTTGAAGCACAGCTTTTCCCCTTTCACTGCCTTTCCACAGGAAATTGTTTTGTTTCTTTCATTTAAGCCTCAGCTTCCCCCGTGAAAATGAAAGGTTTCCCTCCATTCCAGCTGCAAGCTTGAAAATTCAAATGTATAAAAAAGCTTCCAGCGCTGCCTCCCTGCTCCGTGTTTTGCCTGTTAATCCAGTATTTTTAGGGAGACTCCAGAGACAAATCCAAAACTCTGGGACTTGGTTTTACAGTGTCATCTAACCTGCACCACACTGAAATGATTACGACCACATTTTAATTGGTGTTATTGTAATGAAAAGGTCTGGAGAGTTACCAGAAATCCTTCCTACCCTGATGATGAACCGACCCTCAGCTCTGCCTGATTCCTCCTCATTTTTATGCAAAGCTTTCAGAAAAAAACCCCATAAAGTAGGAATGTAACATTACACAGCAAGATTTATTGCACAACCAGCACAGCAACCTGGAAATAAAATCTCCCTGATCTATCCTTCCTTAATTTGATAAATTAAAGCACTGAAAGTAAGAACATTTGTGGTTTATTTGGGATTTATTACAGGAATAGTAGCATAGATTTTATGTCATAGAATCATAGGATGGTTTGGGTTGGAAGGGACCTTAGAGATCATCTAGTTCCACCTGTGTGTGGTTCAGGAAAACAAGAGGACACATCACAGTGTAATGACATCACACTTCAGGTGCCTACAGCAAAATCCATCATTGGAATTTGCTAATGGAATAATCACAGAATGTCGGGGGTTGGAAGGGACCTCTGGAGATCATTGAGTTCAATCCCCTGCCAGAGCAGGACCAAACCCAGGGCAGATCACTCAGAAATGCATCCAGGTGGGTCTTGAAATTCATGTCCAGAGAAGGAGACTCCACAACCTCCCTGGGCAGCCTGTCCCAAGGCTCTGTCACCCTCACAGCACAGATGCTCTTCCTCACGTTGAGGTGGAACTTCCTGTGCTCTAGCTTGTGTCCATTGCCCCTTGTCCTATCACAGGGCACAAGTGACAAGAGGTTGTCCCTGCCTTATTGACACCCAGCCCTCGTGTATTTATAGACATTAATCATATCCCCTTTCAGTCTTCTCCAGAGTAAACAGCCCCAGGTCTCTCAGCCTTTATCAGGCAGATGTTCCAGTCCCTTCATCATCCTCGTAGCCTTTGTTGGACTCTCCCCAGCATCTCCCTGTCCCTCTGGAACTGGGGAGCCCAGAACTGGACACAAGACTCCAGATGTGGTCTCACTAGGGCAGACTAGAGGGGCAGGAGAAGCTCCCTGGACCTGCTGGCCACACTGCTCTTCATGCCCCCAAGCACAGCACAAAACCTCAGAACTGGCTTAAAAGCTTCGTAAAATATTAACAAGCCAAGAACCAGACCACAAGGAGAAGGCACCATCTCCTGCCATCCCAGCAGAACTCTGCTAAGCAAGCCAAGATCTCCAATGTCCAACAAACCCCCTCAAAGGCATCCATAAAAATGGGATTTGGAGACTTCCTATCTTCTTTAAACAGTCTTACTACCCTTAAACCAGCTTAAGTTGTTCAGAACCTGTTGAAATCTGCCTTGATAAACCACAAAGAGGCTGTCATGTTACTTTTTTAGGCACTTCTGCAGCTCACACGTGCTGGTGACCAACAAGCCCGCAGTTTGATCCCACTGGGCACTAAATACCTTTTATTTTTCCCCTTTTTTGCACAGGGAATCACTTTCTTTGGGTTTCCCTGATAAAAATTCAAGCCTCCAACTCTGAAATCTCAGGAATCACTCAAGGTTACATCCCTCCAATTAGGCTATCAAGCCTAGCTGGGGTTTTCCAGACAGAGAAAGGGTCATCAATTAGACCCAAATTTGATCTGTTTTGAAAACTGGTCTCCTCGGGTGCATTAATCAAGCTGGGTTTGTATCTAAGTTTGCTCTTGGGATTCATCCCCTGCGCCTGAAACCCCCCTAAAGTTGGGAGGGATGTAAATCAGCAGGATTTGGGGCTCACACGCTCCCTCTACTGGCTCCCTCCAAGCTCTTAATTCCAATTATTCCTGCCTGAACTCTTTCCAGCAAAACAAATAATCATGATTCATTTAAAAATGAAAGCAAAAACCCCCCATGCCTGCCAGAAACGAGCCCCAAATCAAGCAAATAACAGGTTTTGAGACTAGAAAATAGAGGGGTTTTGACGAAAATGTGTGGATGTTTCTGTTGCTGCCCGAGGATAAAGTTTGCAGTGACTGTGTGGATAATTTCATGGATTTTCAGTTCTGATCCAAACCTGCCTGCAATGATTCAGCAGCAGGAGCACCTGCTTGAGAATGCCAGTCACAGAATTATTGAGGCTGGAAAAGACCTCTGAGATCATCAAGTCCATCTATGACCTGACACCATCACATCTCCAGACCATGGCACCCAGTGCCACCTCCAGCCTTTCTTTGAACACCTCCAGGGATGGTGCCTCCACCACTTCCCTGGGCAGTCCCTTCCAATGGCTGATCATCCTTTCCAAGAGAAAGTGCTTCCTAATATCCAACCTAAACCTCCCCTGGAGCAGCTTCAGGCCAGGCCCTCTGGTCCTGTCACTGGTTGCCTGGGAGAAGAGGCCAGACCCCAGCTGATCACAACCTCCCTTCTGGCAGTTGTAGAGAGAGAGAAGGTCCCCTGAGTCTCCTCCAGGCTAAATAACCCCAGGTCCCTCAGCCTATACTTACAAAACTTTCCCTCTAGTCTCTTCACTAGCCTTGTTGTCTCCTCTGGACCTGCTCCAGCACTTCAAGATCTTCCTTGAAGTGAGGAGTCCAGAACTGGACACAGGACTCAAGGTGAGGCCTCCCCAGTGCTGAGCACAGGGGGAGAATCACATCCCTGCTCCTGCTGGCCACACCATTCCTGTTACAAGCCAGGATGCCACTGGCCTTTGGGCCACCTGGGCACACTGCTGGCTCATGTTCAACCAGTTGTCAACCAGTGCTCCCAGAACCCTGGATTAACAGGTCCCTCCCAGGATATCCAGGCACTCTTCCCCAGCCTGTAGCACTGCAGGGGGTTGTTGTGGCCAAAGTGCAGGACCCAGCACTTGGTCTTGTTTCACTGTGGGAATGAAGAAGGAAGTCTCAAAGCTCAGGAAAATTAAGTTAAGCAAACATTGGGTCAAGGTCAGGGTTTAGCAGCTGGGCAACTTGTCACATTCCAGCCTCTGGTTTCTCCAACCACCATGACATGGGCTTTGGCTTAGCACACACATGTGAAGGAGGGATGGAGGCTGCACCTCAAATCCTGGGGGCAGGTCTGGGCCCCTCAGGACAAGAAGGACATGGAGGGGCTGGAGCGTGTCCAGGGAAGGGCAAGGGAGCTGGGGAAGGGGCTGGAGCGCAAGTCTGAGCAGGAGCAGCTGAGGGAGCTGGGGGTGTCCAGCCGGGAGACAAGGAGGTGAGGGGAGACCTGCTGGCTCTGCAGCTGCCTGGGAGGAGGTTGGAGCCAGGGGGGTTGGGCTCTTTTGCCAAAGAACAAAGGACAGGACAAGAGGAAATGGCCTCATATTGTATCAGGGGAGGTTTAGGTTGGATCTTGGGAACAATTTCTTCATGGGAAGGGTTGTCAGGCCCTGGCCCAGGCTGCCCAGGGCAGGGGTGGAGTCCCCATCCCTGGAGGTGCTCATTGAAAAGCCATGTAGATGTGGTGCTGAGGGACATGGGTTAGTGGCCAAGTGTGTTGGGTTGATGATTGGACTTGATGATCCTAAAGGTTTCTTCCAACTTTAATGGTTCCATGATTCTATAGTCTAAATTCACAAACCACAACATTCTTCATCATCGTTCATCATGAGCAGCCCTGAGACATTTCACCTGGAAGTAGAGACAGGCTCCAGGATACTGACTTTCAGGCCAAAAAAGAAGGATGCACTGGAAAAAGCCAGGTATTGATCTAGACCTGGTGGCCAAGGTTTCATTTAACCCCCATGCAGGGGGGTTGGAACTAGATGATCTTTAAGATCCCTTCCAACCCAAACCATTCCATGATTCTATGATTCTGGAATCCCGGGATTTCCCAGCATCCAAGAATGGGCTAAAGTGTCCCATGTGTCTCCTCTCAAGCTGCAACTTGTGCCTTTGTCCACAGAAGGTGTTCAGAAGATTTGCAGGAGTCTCCAGGAGCAGCTGCCATGGGGAAAGAACACAGCTGGGCTAAAAACAAATGCAGGAAGAGTGAACATTCAGCAGGACAGAGGAAAGGTGGCTGCTCCGTGGAGGAACTGAACTGAATAATCCCAGAATGGATGTGACAACAAAGGCACAGAAGCAGCTGCTGTTTGGTCTTCTTGTTTAAGGTGTTCTGGGCAGGTGACTTTGTGTGGTGACAAAAGGATCTGATGTGCAGCTGATGCCAGGGACAAGGAAAAGCAGAGATGCACTGAAATGTGGAGGGTGGGGAAGAAACCAGGAAATATTCCCCCCAAAATGAGGAAGTGAGTACAATACACAGCATGGTCCAATGTGAATGAACCAAAGCTCCAGGAGAACATCAGCAGCTCCTGAAATAGCAAGATCCACGTTTCCTGCAGGTTGCTCAGCACAAGTTTTCCCTGTGCATGTGTCACCCTGTTCTCCTTTAATCTAAGACACAAGAGGGTTCAACAGGGATTTTGACCTGAATTTCTAACCCACATCACAAAACTACATGAGCTGCTAAGGGCAGCACAGCCTGGACACCTTGAAGTATCTCACGAGGATGTCACCAACTGCAGACTGACTGGCTCAGGTCAGAAAATGCACTTCAAAAGGAGCTCTTATCTGGAGAAACTCCCACCCAGCACATTACCAGGGCCACCAGTGTCCCTTCCACTGAATCCCAGAGCGGTGGGGGTTGGAAGGGACCTCTGGAGATCATCCAGTCCAAGCCCCCTGCTTAAAGCAGGATCCCCTAGAGCAGATCCCACAGGAACACTTCCTGGTGGGTTTGGAATGTCTCCAGGGATGGAGACTCCACAGCCTCCCTGGGCAGCCTGTCCCAGGGCTCTGTCACCCTCAGAATAAAGAAGTATTTTCTCATATTCAGCTTTAACCTTCTGTGCTCCAGTTTGTGCCCATTGCCCCTTGTCCTGTCCCTGGACACCCCTGAGAAGAGTCTGGCCCATCCTCCTGACATCCCCTGGAGATATTGATCAGCACTGATCAGATACCCCCTCAGGCTCCTCCTCTCCAGCTGAGCAGGCCCAGCTCTACCAGCCTTTCCTCACAGGCAGATGCCAGATGAAAGAAAAAGAAGCCTTTTCACAGGTTTTTATCTGGATTTGGGCTCAATCTGAGCCTGGCTCTGCCACTCACACCCATCCTGACCCCTTGCAGACAACCCCAGATGGTGCTGCAGTCCCCAAGCCTTCAAGCTTCTTTAAGTTCAACCATAAGAGAACTCGTCAGGGCAAAGCCTGAATCAATGTTTTCCAACAAATCCTGCCATGACTAAACAGGGAAAAACAACTTCCCTCGGAGGCACAGCTCTGTTTACACAGAAAGTGGGAAACCTTTTCCAGCAGCCCTCGCTCACATCCTGTGGAAGTGGCTGGAACGGGCAAGCGGGTGAAGCTGGAACTCCTGACACCTCCTCCAAGCCCTGGAAACAGACTGGGAATGTGTGTGGGAATTCCCATGTGCTGGGAATGCATGGAAAACAGACCATCCCTGTTCTCCTGCTCCAAAGCTCTAGCTGGTGTCACTCCTCTGAAACACAAGGATTAGACACAGGAAATTTTCTGTGATTAAGGCCAGGACTGTTGAGCACATCCCTGTATCCTTTGGGAACAAACCACCCTCTCCAGAAGGTGTCCAAAGCAGCAGGGAGCAACACCAGTGCCTTGGAATCCCCAACTCAAGGGTGACACACATTCAATAGCAGCAATAAACCATCCTGATCTTTATACCAACCACAGGCACGACAGCAACGTTTGTTCTGCAGGTGAAATTTCTTCCAGGATTTCTCCAACAGCCAAAGGCTGGGAAAAATTGAGTCCCAGAGACTAAAGGCTGGGATAAACTCCAATTAAAATGACACATTCTGCCTTTAAAAGTCCACCCAAGCAGTAATAAAGCCTTTCAAACCTAAGTGCTTCCCTTAGCAGCATGGAAAAAATGCTGCTTGGGTGGAGTCACCAGCCAGATACAACATCAGGTAACACAGCAGGAAAAGTGTCTTCACCGTGTGAGAACAACCACGGGACATGATCCCACTTCTGCTGGAAGCCTGTGGATACAAGAGCTCTGGTGATCAGGATTGAATCTGATGCTGGAATTTCTCCCTCTACAAAAAAAGAGACCTTGGGAATAGCCCATGATCCCACCTGGGATGTTGCTTTCTTCTCTCCCAATTCTGAACAGCAGGGAAAGACCAACCCTGGGGAAACCCAAGGGACACAACCTCAGGGAAAGCCACTGGGATCCGATGCTTTCTGAGGGTGGTGAGAACCTGGCCCAGGCTGCCCAGGGAAGCTGTGGCTGCCCCATCCCTGGCAGTGTTGAAGGGCAGGTTGGATGGGGCTTGGAGCAACCTGGGCTGGTGGGAGGTGTCCCTGCCCATGCAGGGGGGTTGGATCTGGATGGTCTTTAAGGTCCCTTCCAACCCAAACCAGTCTGGGATTCTATTATCTTCTCCAGCATGAGCATAAGGAAAAGGAAGGAGAGATGGTGGTGGGAACACACAGGGCTATGGACATGAAGAAATAACAGGGAGTCTCTCAACTCTTCATTTAAGGTCCAGCTCAGAGGTTTGGCTCTCTAGACGGGTCAAGCCCAGGCTGTGACTGCTGCATTGTGACATCGAATCATGGAATGGGTTGGGTTGGAAGGGACCTTCAAGATCATCAGGTTCCAAATCCCTGCATGGGCAGGGACACCTCCCACCAGCGCAGGCTGCTCCAAGCCCCATCCAGCCTGCCCTTCAACACTGCCAGGGATGGGGCAGCCACAGCTTCCCTGGGCAACCTGGGCCAGGCTCTCACCACCCCCACACTCCAGAATTTCCTCCTCATGTCCAACCTAAATCTCCCCCTTCCAGTTTGGAGCCATCCACCCTTGTCCTCTTGCTACAAGACCTTGTTAAAAGCCCCTCCCCAGCTTCCCTAAAGCAGTTTGTTAAGACACTGCAGCACTGTCACCAATCTGGGCTTCAGGGGGCCACCTGTGAGGCAGCGGATGGATCCAACCCTCAGGCTCCTCTGCAGGGTGGGTAAAGCCACCCTTCCACCCAGGTGACAAATTCAGGTCAGCAGCATCTCCAATTGAATTTATTTTCATTCATGTCCCATTTAATAGAGGGGGAGACTCCCAGCTGGTGACCTGCAGCAGGAGCCAGTCTCCTCAGTGATAATTAAAGCCATTTGAAGACAAATGACAACCCTGGCTGGGTTCTCTCCCAAGCAGAACAGTCCCCCTGTCACCATGTACTGCAGACAAGCATTTCAGTTTGCACGACTTCTCTTTTGTTCTTCCCCCAACCATTACTGAGAGTTTAGGTTATGAAGAGCAAAACATTAAAGCTCCTTCTCTGCTCTCGTGGTTCCTAAGAAACGCTCCGTCTGATCTGAAAACCCAAACAGGCTTGAAACGAGACACATCCCCCCGGAGAGGTTTGGGCAGCATGAGCTAATCCTCCCGAGGAGCCCCTGCAGCGGCTGCTCAGCCCAACCCCGTTGTGACAAAAAAAATAAATCACAACTAAAGCCACCATCAAACCACCAACCAGAGATAATCAGCGAAGACAATAGGGAGTAACATCCCCAGACCCTGGCGGGCTAAGAAACAGCAAGCTGCCCAGCACTGCCGATGGAAGACAAAGCTTTCAGGAACTCAAAATAAATCTGTACGTACACACGGCTGTAAACGCAGGGAGCAGAGCGCGAGGCTGGAAGGCGGACAGAGCGGAAAGGTGGATTCTCAGGGAGCCCTTTGGAGGCTGAGCCTCCCCTTTTGTTTCTACACCCCGGAGGCAGCAGCCCCCCCTGCCAGCCCAACGCCAAGACTGATTGTTTTGGGGGCGAACCCTGAGGTTTGGGGGAAGGGCGGCGGGGTTTGCCCACCCGCAGCCCTGAGGGGAGACAGGGCTGCTTCCAGCCGCCCCGCGGCGGGCAGGGAAGGGGGCTCCCGCTTCGGGGGTCTCTACAGCACCCCGGGGGGCTCTGCCCTCACCGGAGACCTCCCAAAAGGGACTGAGGGGAGATGAGAGAGGCTCAAGCCCCCAGATGGAGGAGTCACCTCCAGGCGAGGCCTGTCCCGCCCCGAGGGGCCTGTCCCGCCGCCCCGCTCCCCAGGGACCGGGCGCTGCCCAGCGCCGCTCCCCGCCCGCCCCGCCGCGGGCAGCCGTCCCGCCGAGCGCTCACCTGCGGCCGGGCAGCTCCCGGAGCTCCGGGCCGGGCCCTCAGGGCTGCGGGGGGCGCGGCCGCCGCGTCTCCCGGGTGACGGTTCCCACCGGCGCCGCCATCTTCCCTCCCCGCCGCCCCGGCCGCGCCGGAGCCCGCACTGCGCAGGCGCGGGCCGGCCCTGCGTCACATGACCACGGAAGGGGGCGGGGAGAGGAGGGTCACGTGGGGAGAGGCGCCATGATGGGAAGGTCAGCCCTTCCGCTCTGCCCGCAGCGCGGGGGCATGGGCGCCGCCATGTTGGGAGGGTGCGGGCAGGGCGCCGCCATGTTGGGCGGGTCGGGCAGGGCGCCGCCATGTTGGGCGGGCGGGGGGCGAGGCCGCCGCGCTGCGGGGCCGGCTCTGGGGAGGGGTCCGGGCGGCTCCGCGGGGCCCCCCGCGCTCCAGACACCCCGGGAGCCGCCCCTGGGGCCCGCAGCGCCGGGCAGCCCCCCCGCCTGCCCAGCTCCCTGCCTCTCCGCGGGCCCGGCAGCCCCCGGAGCCGCGGGGGAGCGGGGGGATCCCGGGGGGGGCCCGGGAGGGTCTGGAGCGCGGGGGCCCCGCGGAGCTCTGCTCTGGAGCCAGGCTGGGAGAGCTGGGGTGTTCAGCCTGGAGAAGAGAAGGCTCCAGGGAGACCTGAGAGCAGCTTCCAGTGCCTGAAGGGGCTCCAGGGAAGCTGGGGAGGGACTTGGGACAAGGGCAGGGAGGGATGGGATGAGGGGGATGCATTGAGTGG
The DNA here is from genome assembly GCF_020740795.1 of Apus apus. Lineage (NCBI taxonomy): Eukaryota > Metazoa > Chordata > Aves > Apodiformes > Apodidae > Apus > Apus apus. The sequence goes on from NC_067301.1 coordinate 7,523,148, forward strand.
ACAGATGATGGGGGGGCAGTAGATGTGGTTTATCCTGATTTCAGTCAAGCATTTGACACCATCTCCCACAGCATCCTCGTAGATAAACTGAGGAAGTGTGTTCTTAGTGCTCAGGCAGTGAGGAGGGTCATGAACTGGTTGAAAGGAAGAAGTCAGAGGGTTGTGGTCAGTGGGACAGGATCTAGCTGGAGGTCTGTGACCAGTGGGGTCCCTCAGGGGTCGGTGCTGGGACCGGTGCTGCTCAGTATTTTCATCAAGGACCTGGATGAAGGTACAGAATGTACCCTCAGCAAGTTTGCTGGTGACACCAAACTGGGAGGAGTGGCTGACACACCAGAGGCTGTGCTGCCATTCAGGGAGACCTGGACAGGCTGGAGAGTTGGGCAGGGAGAAACTTGATGAAATCCAACAGGGGCAAGTGCAGAGTCTTGCATCTGGGGAAGAACAGCCCCAGGTACCAGTACAGGCTGGGGGCTGAGCTGCTGGAGAGCAGGGTGGGAGAAAGGGACCTGGGGGTCTTGATGGCCCACAGGCTGACCATGACCAGCAATGTGCCCTTGTGGCCAAGAAGGCCAGTGGATCCTGGGGCAGATTAGAAAGGGGGTGGTTAGTAGGTCAAGGGAGGTTCTCCTCCCCATCTGTTCTGCCCTGGTGAGGCCACATCTGGAGTATTGTGTCCAGGTCTGGGCCCCTCAGTTCCAGAAGGACAGGGAACTGCTGGAAAGAGTCCAGCTCAGAGCCACAGAGATGATGGAGGGAGTGGAACATCTCCCTGATGAGGAAAGGCTGAGGGAGCTGGGGCTCTTGAGCTTGGAGGAGACTGAGGGGCGACCTCATCCATGTTCACAGACACGTTCAGGGCAGTGTCAGGAGGACAGAGCCAGGCTTTGTTCAGTGATGTCCAGTGACAGGACAAGGGGCAATGGGTGCAAACTGGAGCACAGGAGGTTCTGTGTGAATATCAGGGAGAACTTCTTTCCTGTGAGAGTGACAGAGCCCTGGGACAGGCTGCCCAGAGAGGCTGTGGAGTCTCCTTCTCTGGAGACATTCAAACCCGCCTGGACACGTTCCTGTGTGATGTGCTCTGGGTGACCCTGCCTGGCAGGGGGGTTGGGCTGGGTGATCTTTCCAGGTCCCTTCCAACCCCTAGGATTCTGGGATTAAAACTGGAAGAGGGGAGATTTAGGTTGGACATGAGGAGGGAATTCTTTGCTGTGAGGGTGGTGAGACCCTGGAACAGGTTGCCCAGGGAAGCTGTGGCTGCCCCATCCCTGGCAGTGTTGAAGGGCAGGTTGGATGGGGCTTGGAGCAGCCTGGGCTGGTGGGAGGTGTCCCTGCCCATGCAGGGGGGTTGGAACTAGATGGTCTTTAATGTCCCTTCCAACTCAAACCATTCCATGATTCTATGATTAAGATCAAATTCCCAAAGGATCTGCCATGTTCCCAGAAGTTTTTGTGGGATGCTGGGAACAGGGGGCTGTGGCTGGGCATGGTGGGTTTTTTACAGCATGGATGGAGGGGAACATCCAGGAATAACACCCGTGGGATGCTGAACATGCTGTGGATCCAGCCAACAATGCCAGGCACTGGCTTCTTGAAAACGTGGTTCCTGTTTCCTTCTGGAAAAGTCCCAGAGGATGGGTATGAGCAGCCCGAGGTCGCTGCTGTTTCCTCCTGCTCCCAGGGAGGACACACTCGACCTCCCGCCCCTCTGGCTGCCGAAAGAGTTGAAATCCAAGGATCTAAATCCCCGCTGAGCACTGAACAGCCCGTGAAACCCACCAGAGCTGCCCGAGCTTCCCTGCTGGGTCTGGGGCTTGGCAGGGGAGGGGCAGGGCGGGGACACACCCGGGGTCACCTCGGGATTCTTTTTGAACTGGGAAATTTCTGCTTTCATCTCATTTTCAGCAGCCGGTCGCCACCTGCTGGCGGCTCGCGCCTCTCGGGCAGCGTTTTGGGGGCAAGTTGAAGGATTTAGGGGCAGTTTCTGTGCCTCCCTGTGCCAACATTCTGTATTTTTAGGAGACTGGAATTAAATTTGGCAACGAGCAGAATTCCATGCAACCCTCCCCAGCGAGACTTCTCCCCAGAGTAGCACCGCGGTGGGGTGAACATTTTTGGCTACAAACTCGGTCAAACGGAAGAGATTTAAGGTTTATTTTGGGAGGGATTTGAAAGGTTTGGGGCTGAAGAGTCGCTGTGGAACCTTGTGCTCTGATGGGGCTTTGGTGGTGGCTCCGGGGGGCAGCGGGAGGAAGAGTGTGCAAGGGGAGTGTGCAAGGGGGGGTGCAAGGGCAAGTGTGCAAGGGCAAGTGTGCAAGGGGAGGTGCAAGGGGGGTGCAAGGGCAATTGTGCAAGGGGAGGTGCAAGGAGATGGTGCAAGGGGATGGTGCAAGGGGGGTGCAAGGGCAAGTGTGCAAGGGGATGGTGCAAGGGGAGGTGCATGGAGGGTGCAAGGGGGGGTCCAAGGGGGGTACAAGGGGATACAAGGGGGGTCCCAGGGGGGTGCAAGGGGGTCCCAGGGGGGTGCAAGGAGGGCACTAGGGGGTCCCAGGGGGGTGCAAGGGGGTCCCAGGGGGGTGCAAGGAGGGCACTAGGGGGTCCCAGGGGGTCCCAGGGGGTGCAAGAGCCGCTCTCCCGTTTCCTCCCCCCCGGCCACCGGCCGGTCCTCCCGCCCGCCAGGGGGCGCCCTCGCCCCGCAGCACGTGGCGGCCCGCCGCGCCCACCGCGCATGCGCCGTTCCGTCCCGCCCGGCCCCGTGTCCCACAGTGCGCAGGCGCGGCGGGCGCCGCCCGGGCCGGGGCGGTGTCTGCGCATGCGCCGGGAGGGCCGGGGCGGCGGGGGGTGAAGATGGAAGATGAGGAGGTCGCCGAGAGCTGGGAGGAGGCGGCCGACAGCGGGGTGAGGGGCGGCGCGGCGGGCCCGGCGGGGCCGGCGGCGGCGGGGCCGGGAGGGGCAGGCGGTCGCTGGTGGCCCTTGCGGCGGCGATGGGGCGCGGCGAGGCTGCCGCGCCTGCTAGGCCTCTTAAAGGGGCCGCGGCCCCGCTCCGGGTCAGGGGCTGCAGCCCGGCCCGGCCCGGCCTTCGCGCCTCTTGTGCGTCCCTCGGTGGCGGGGCTGCTCGGGAGCCTCTTTCTTCCCGGCCTTGCGTCCCTGTGTTCCACCCGGTCCCCAAACCCCGCGGTTTCTCCCCCCGCGCGCGGGCCGGGCAGGGCGGCCCGGGGCCGAGCGCGGAACAAAGCTCCTGCCGCCGGGAGGGCTGTGGCAGGTGCCGAGGGGATGGTGGGAGGCTTGTTCCCTCTGCTGAGGGGCCGTGATGAAACGTGCCGCCCTGGGGTCACGCTGCAGCTCGCAGGGCCCCTGGGCAGGGGCGGGTGGGCTGCGCTTGATGGGCGGTAGCAGGGAAACTGGTTTCATCGGGGGTTCATAGCAAAAGTCCTTTTCTCCCCCTTGCTCGAGATGAATGTGCTGCCTCATTAGGGCAAAACGTGGGGAGTCAGCATGGCCTAGTGCAGCAGCTGAAGATCTGGCAGGGAGGGTGGACATGGAGCTCCTGGAGAGAGTCCAGAGGAGGCCACAGAGATGATGGGAGGGCTGGAGCAGCTCTGCTCTGGAGCCAGGCTGGGAGAGTTGGAGTGTTAAGCCTGGAGAAGAGAAGGCTCCAGGGAGACCTTAGAGCAGCTTCCAATGCCTGAAGGGGCTCCAGGAAAGCTGGGGAGGGGCTTGGGACAAGGGCAGGGAGGGATGGGATGAGGGGGATGGATTAAAACTGGAAGAGGGAAAACTGAGGTTGGACATGAGGAGGGAATTCTGTAGTGTGAGGGTGGTGAGACCCTGGCCCAGGTTGCCCAGGGAAGCTGTGGCTGCCCCATCCCTGGCAGTGTTGAAGGGCAGGTTGGATGGGGCTTGGAGCAACCTGGTCTGGTGGGAGGTGTCCCTGCCCATGCAGGGGTTTGGGACTGGATGATCTTAAGGTTCCTTAAGCAGTCTGGGACTCCATGATTCTTGCCTACTTTTAACAGCCAGCTCAGCAGCTGGAGTTTCCATCCCGTCTCTCCTGCCTGTTGCCCTTGCAAAACAACAGGATGGTTTTAGCAGGAGGGTGGGTGGGTGATATGTGAGGTGTTCACACCAGCATGACCAGAGAAAGGAAACTCTCTCTGTCAGGTGAACTCCTTTTTTAATAAATTCATTGCCCTCGTTAAGGATCAGAGGGCAGAGGGCTTTGTAACCATGACTTGCTGAGAAGACCAAATGTGATTCTGCTCAGGAGATTGGGTTACAACTGGTCAGGGAGAAGGGAGCAAAACAGAGCCTGTAACTCAATGCCCTCCCCGAGCAGCCTGAGGGTGCCAGAGATGAACTGGCAGCACAAACCAAACTCTCCCCCTCTCCCATTCCCCATGCCAGGAGGCTGGAATCATGGGAAGCCTCTTGCTGGGCAGTGCAGTTAATTCTGTCATTCCATGAAGGGCCAGAACTTGTGTCTCAGGAGCTGATGATAGTTGGGGCCTTGAGTAATGGTTTAAAATTGTTGGGCTGCTCCAGGCCCAGCCAGTTGTTGTCCTTCCTCTTTGTCCTTTCAGCTTGTACCTTTTAGGTGTTTCTTTAAAGCCCTTGGAAGGTTTTTAACTGCTTTTACAGGCACCCAAAGCCCTGACAACTGCAGTAAAAGTATCTCAGAGGGAATGTTAGCAGGAGATCCGTAGTGGGTTCCTGGGATATCTTGCCTGCTTCTCATAGTGGAGTTTTTAAATATTCCACCCAGAGGGAGTTCCTTAGGACCTGAAAGGTGTCAGCTTTTCAGTGCTGGGCCAGAAAGGACATCAAATCCTCAGTGCTGATCCGTTTCTCTGCATGTAGTTTCTAGGTGTTAGGCTGCAAACTTCTAGTCTAGACTTTCAAGAAGGTGTTTCTCAGCAAGAGGCAGTTCTGGGCTGGCCAGAGACACCGTGGTTTCCTACTTAGTAATATCACTTTATTGTTCCCTTGCAGATCTGTCTCTAAACCAAGATCTCATTTGGTTGAGGGAAACCCCCCAAAAAAACCCCTCCTAGACCTGCTTTGGTTGGTCAGTGAAATAGCTGTGAAACATCCTCAAGTGGGGTTTTTTGGTCTTCTCTTTGTCGTTTAGTCTTTGTCACCAGAATTACTCAGTGTTTGCCAGAAGAAGGAGCAGTTCCTTGGCTCTGGGGCCATGTGCCAAGCAGATGCCCTCTGCTCCAGTAGCTTCACCCACCCCAGGAGTCCTGCAGGCACAGTGGACTTAATGCTGCTGCCACAGCACCTCTAGATCTGTGTCCCCTAATTCAATCTTCAAAATGCCTGTGAAATGAGATTTTGATTGTCTGTGAGTTATGGATGGAAAACCAGCATGTGAGTAATGAGTGAGTGGTCCAGGTTGTTACACAGACCCAATCTGGGTCAGTGAGGGTTAATAAGACTTAACCCATGACTGGTTTGTCTGTCCTGTGGCCTGGTTGCCTGTGGGGAAGATCACAAATGAGAGGGATATTTGTGATACCTGAGTCTATTTACCTGCTTCAACTAAGAATTAAGCATCAGGTGGGAAGCTGGGCTCCGAATCCAAGCCCTCTATCTAGGGTCACAGGTAATTGGCAGCCTGGAATTGGCACCTTCAGCTGGTGATCCCTTCACTAACTCAAATTTGAGTGTCTTAATTAGTAACTTATTTCAAGTCAGAATCTGTGTAGATCAAAGTAATAATCTGGCAACCCCCAAGAGTTTTGTAAAAAATCAGTTAACTCCTCATGTATCCTTTTTCTTTCTACTTGAGTTTGCTGATGGACAGTTGGGCTGTTGGCTCCCTGCTGGTACCTCAAACTTCTCCTTGGTTTGGGTCCCTTGGTGAGACCACCTTGGGTCACCCATCACCAGCAGGAGGAAAAAAATAAACCCCATCATTTGATTACTCCTCCTTGGGGAGGATGTGAGCAGCCCAGCATGGGTGACTGAGCTTTGTGCCCTGTCTATGGGGTTGGGGGGTTGTCACCTGCCTGTGTCGTGGTGCTTGGTGAGGACCCTTCACTTCAGGTTTGCCAAAAAATAGCCCTTTTTAAAAATAATTGTCAAATTGGTCAGTGTGTGAGTGGCAGAGAGGGCTGCCCCCCTTGGGTTCCAGCCCCCTTGGGTGTCACCCCCCAGCAAAAGCAGCACATTTTCTGGTGGAACTCAATGATCTGAAAGGTCTTTTCCAATCAGAATGATTCTGTGGTGACAAAAGGCTGAATGGAGGGATTTGGCTGTGATTTGAGTTGCTAAATATGATCAAAGTACAGAGGAACCAGGAGGGAAACATTTCAGAGTATAACACTGTGACCTCCAGTTTGCTCACTGCTTCCAGAGGAGGAGTTTGGGTGTGCAGGAACTGTGTCCTGCTGGAAAACTGGGAGGATAACAGCTGACTTGGGATGCCAGGGCTGCCAGGGTGGGTTTTGACTTCATAGATCAAAATGATTGTGGTAAAACTGGGACTGAATATTTGCTTTAGGTGTTAGTGAGTGGTTGGAAAAGGTCTTGAAACTGGGAAATGGAAGTTTCTCTTGGTGGTGCTCGGTGTTGCTTAGGCAAAGGTGGATTATTTGATGGGAAAAGTGATGTTTGGAGGTTGGGAATGAACAGGCACCTCAGCAGGGTGAAGAGAGTGTAATTTTGGGGGAATTGCAGGAAGTCCTTGGTGGCCCAGCCTGGGTCACCCTGGAACCAGCTCTGTTTGGTTCCTGCTCCACAGACCTTGATGAACATCTGGATGTTCTGAGTGACCCCAGGCAGGGCTGTGGGGGCAGAAGGCAGAGGTGATCCTCTGGATTACAGGATGTACTGATGCCTTTGTGGAATAACATGGAAATGACAGGGATTTTGGTAGGTTTTAACCTCTTGTTTTTTTCTGGAATGATAAATTCCCAACCTGGATCTCTGAGCAGTGTCTGTGTGACCTGCTCCCTGCAGGAGGTGTGAAGGGTGGGGAGGAAGAAGGAGCTGCCCCAAAGCTTTCCATCCCTCCAGAACATGCCTGTGCTGGGAATACCATGTGGTGCCTGCCAGGCTTGTTCCCAAAAATACTCTGGTGTCTGGTTTCTCAATGCCCGAGCTGCTGAGGGGCGTTACCTGTGCTGGAGGATGTAAACACCAGCACAGCTTGAAGACATCGGTGGCTTCCTGGGGTACAACCCACTGCCAG